>NC_091416.1:5526912-6139902 GCF_032191515.1 Phaenicophaeus curvirostris | reverse complement strand
TGTGTTGCGCCTGCCCCCGTCTTCCATCACCACGGATGCGAAAGGACAGACCGTGCTGCGCATCACCCCGGACATGATGGCCACGCTGGCCAAATCTCAAGTTACAACTGTCAAACTGACTCAGGACCTGTTCACAGCAGCTGCGGGAAGCGGTGCTAGTGGGAAAGGCATCTCGGCAACTTTGCACGTGACGTCCAACCCTGTCCAGACTGCTGATTCTCCAGCTAAGACTAGTACGGCTACTTCCGCTTCTTCCAGCCCGGCTGGGAACGCAGTGGTTAAAGTGACTCCTGACATAAAGACTGCGGAGCCAAGCGGCTCCGCTTTCCGACTGATGCCTGCTCTGGGCATGACTGTGGCAGATCAAAAGAGCAAAGCTGTAACCACGGTGGCATCCACGGAGGCCAAGCCGGCCGCAACTATAAGAATCGTGCAGGGGCTGGGGGTGATGCCACCCAAAGCTGGGCAGACTATTGCTGTAGCTACTCATGCCAAGCAAGTCCCCTCTTCCTCGGCAGTGAGCGTGGCCGGCACGGCCCATACCTCGGCTGTCTCTTTGCCAACCATGAGCACCACAGTGTCAAAAGCGGTTGCTGTGGCCTCGGGAGCCACTGGGACTCCCATAACGATAGGCACAGGAGCCACTGCCGTGCGGCAGGTACCAGTCAGCACCACAGTGGTATCCACATCCCAGGCAGTAAGTAACGCTAAGCTTCTTCTGGAGGGGGGTGAGAAAGGGAATGCTGAAATACACTGAAGGCTGAAAACTTTGCTTCACGTCCACAAAGGCTCCAGTTAAGTACAGCAGGATGTGGATCTGCAACTCGTTTCGTGGTGTTGTTATTGTAGCTACCTGCCGAATAACCAGAAAAATCAGATATGTCTTCCCTTACCTCCTGTTGTGAGTGAATGAAATAAACTTTGCTTATCTGAAGTTCTGCCTTGTACAGCTCAGCGTCTTGCCCCGCACCTCTGAAATAATCTCCTTTGGAATGGTGTCAGAACTAGGAACCCTTGTTAGGGATTAACTTTAGTACAGAATTCCCTGTTTAATGCAATTTTAATGCCCAAAGCTGAGGGCTCTCTATTGTGAAAGTTGAGTAGGCTAATTGACATCAGCATAGCTTTCTAAGGATAAAAGTCATGGAGGGATGCAATAATCCTTCCCAGAAAAATACTGTGGTGCAAAGATGATGCGAGTTTTCAGGGCGGAGGCAGCTGTGAAGTGAAAGAGATGGAGGTGAATTTTGATGAGCCTGAAATGGAGCACAGTTTTCATCAGCAAAGCTGCTCTTGGTTTCTATTCCCAGGGCTCCTGAAAAGCAAGCTGAGTAGTAATTGCATGTTGTCGAGCAGTTTCTCTGCTGAACTCCCCACGGCTCCTCATGTGTTCTTCAACTTCTTTAGGGTAAACTGCCAGCACGAATAACGGTGCCGCTGTCAGTGATCAGCCAGCCGGTGAAAGGCAAGAGTGTGGTGACAGCCCCCATCATCAAGGGCAACCTCGGGGCCAAGTGAGTACTTTGCATCTGGTAGTTTTGCTTTAGCAATAAGCTGAGAAAGGCCTGAGTTCCAAAGATTCCTGGGGAGCTGGCAAGCAGGGAGCGGAATAGACCTGCAGCCCGTTGATAGCTGCAATAAGCTGAATGAATACAGTCTCTGGTGTGTAGCTACCCTGAGATATAAGTTCTAGCAAATATACTGAAGAAAAACATGTTCTTTGCCTCGAAGCAGCTATTAGGTTAGTTCTGTGTGTTCGAGCAAGAGTTAATCTGCTGGCATACCTTAAAAATATGTGTAATCTGAGGTCATCTCTCCATTAGAGAAACCAGGGAAGTGTTAACTGCCTTGTTGGAACTCCTCTGGCATTCAGATATTGAAGTCCTTTTGTTTATTCTTCCATGAATTCTGGTAGCGTCTCCTGTAGTTAATATTTGAAGGCAGAGCACTGTGCTTGACTATTTACTGTGTTCCTTAAGAAGTGTTCAGGTCTGGTCAGACCCAACCCGGTGATGTGCACGGGCCAGAATTAGGGGGTTTAATTTGTGTGATAAAGCAATTCTCTATCATAGTGATAAATGTTGGCATAAATTTGTTTATTTGCCACTTTTATGAGGGGAGAAAACCCCCACTATTTAGGCTCATTAGTAAGTTAGATAAGTAACTTTAATCTCCTAGCAACTGAAAAACCATTTGTGAGCCTGAAAGCCCTCGCCCACTGTGCTGTTTACTAACCTTCCAACGATTCTATTTTCTCAGCATCAGTGGATTAGGTAGAAATATCATCCTGACTACAATGCCAGCAGGAACAAAACTGATTGCTGGGAACAAGCCGGTGAGTTTTCTGACTGCACAGCAACTGCAGCAGCTGCAGCAGCAAGGCCAGGCCACACAGGTAACGGCACCTAGAATGATAATATTGCTTGCTTTTTTATGACTTAGTCTCCTTGACAGCTTTACGCTTGATACATGGGGTTCCCTATAAAGCACAGGGACACCACTCAGTTGTGGTGTTTGCATTAAGCACGTGCAGTGCTTCATCTCCTCCACCTTCCCTCCATCCAGGTTTGAAGCCCTGATAGTAGGATGAATGTAAACCCAAAAATCCTGTCAGGGAATATTCCCAGCTGCTTGAAGGATTGTTTCTGTAGACTTTGCTCTTTCTGGCGTGCTTTGTACTTTGGCTTCTGTGGGCCACTGTTTCTTGCCGAAATTGCATTGTATCTTTGAATATCCGTCTTTCTGTCTGGAAACTTAAATATTCTGTAATTCCAAAGAGTTAATTTGCATTGAGAGCTGCCAGTAACAAGGCTGTACAAGTGGGGTATCCAATGGATCCAAGTCCTTCTGAAAACTTGTAAAAGCAGCTGACATGTAGGGTTTTATTCAAACTCGTTTTTCTTATCTTGACATCTCTCGCCACCATCATGAACAGTGGATCGAGACGAGAGATCTTCTGACAGATTCTGTTCTCGATGTGTTTTCGTGCTTGATCTTGTTCATATAACTGAATTTTGATTGGCAGCAGAAACAGAGTAGGATACAAATGTGGTGTGTCACTGGGTTGTTCTTGACGTGAGCCGAGTTTTGTTTCTCTTCATTTCACACAGGTGCGAATTCAAACAGTACCAGCCTCCCATCTCCAGCAGGGAACAGTGTCTGGCTCTACTAAAGCGGTTTCCACTGTGGTTGTGACAACAGCTCCATCTCCAAAACAGACTCAAGATCAGCTATGAACACTGGTTTGAAAACGGATCGTTTTCGCAAAACCTGAGCCCTTGGTCATCCTCCATCCAACCATCCAAGGCTGCCTAATCACAGTCACGGCTACGGATTGGACTGGATTCTGTCGCGTTGCTTGTCTGGAGTCAGCATTGTGGTGTGTCTAGGTAGATATTCAGCAGCAAACGATGCTGTACCTACAAAACAAAAAATTTCAGTCCAGATCTGTAAAGCCAAGTGCTGTGGCATTGGATCGATTAAGAAGTGTCTTCTGCTTCTTGGTTCTGTTCCCATCCAAAGGGCTTTTTGTGAATATCATTTCAGTGCATTTTGAGTTGTAGCTGAAGCAGTTGATCTCGGGCCTTCTTTAACAAGGGAAACCTGCCTGGAAAGGGTGATTTAGATTTCAAAGTCATGAAGAAGATGCCTCATTTTGCTGGAGCCTATTGTCACTACTTTTCTATAGGATGAATTAGGATGGTGACTGGGACACCAGATTTTGTAACATAGCCTGGAAGTAGATCCATAATACATTCGGTAAACTATTTATCAACTTTTTAAATACCTCTTCCCCTATCTCTGAGCTCAAACTTCTTTTGAACCACTTCCATGAGTCAGGACGGTTTTTGCTGTAAAATAGCTAGGGACCGTGTGGAAGAGCGAGAAGTGGAGGAGGTAACAAAAGTCATTATGTGAACAAGTCTGTCAGTAGATGGGAATACAGTGGAAAGAAAAAAGGAAGTGTTCCCCAGGACGATCCTCTAGTATTCCTCAACAAATAAACCTTTTTATCAGTGAAAGAAGACTGTAGCCTGTTTGAAAAGTTTGGAACATGTTTTCAGCTATACCCGAACTATTCCCTTGGATGCAGAAGAATTACTTCAACCCATGATCCTGGCCTTTAGTTTTGTTTTTACCTTTGCAATTTTATCTCTTTATGTAAATTTGTTTGAATTTTGCACATACTAGAGATGAATTCATGGCTATTCTGACAGAACTTTGAAGCTTTCTTGGAAAAAGATAAGAAAACATGTTGTACCAGGAGAAGAATAAAAGTGCAGAAAGCCTTATAGCTCCTTTCAGTTTTGTACAGCATGCCGCTTTGTGTATAGCCATTGTCTGGCTTGTCAAGGGCTAATAGGTTGTCCATGTCATGTTTTCATTTGGTTAGAAAAGACCTTTGCAGTCATTGAGTCCAACCGTACCTGTTCACTGCTAAACCAGATCCCTGAGCACCTCATCTACGTGTCTTTTAAATCCCACCAGGGCTGGGACTCTACCACCTCCCTGGGCAGCCTCTGCCAAGCCTTGAGAAACCCTTTCAGGGAAGTGAAGAATTTTTTCCTAATATCCCATCTAAACCTCCCCTGGCCCAACTCGAGGCCATTTCCTCTCTTCTTATGACATCTTAGTTGGAAGAAGAGCCCAGCACCCACCTCACTACAATCTGCTTTCCAGGAGCTGCAGAGAGCGATAAGGTCTCCCCTCAGCCTCCTCCTCTCCAGACTAAACAACCCCAGGTCCCTCAGCTGCCCCCAGAACCCCTGTTCTCCAGCCCCTTCCCCAGCTCTGTTCCCTTCTCCATACGCGCTCCAGCCGGTGAGCTCACCAGGTGCTGTTGGAATGGGAACCTTCTTTGTAAGGTGGTTCTTTTAAGCCCAATTACAGTCTTTTTTTTCCCCCCTTGCTGAATGCAACCTCTTTAAAGAACTGAGTTGGACGCGTCCAGCAGAAAGGTCTGGGAGGGAGGTGAGGACATTCTTAAGTCCTTTTAGTTGCGATGCTAAAATTAGAAATGAAAGAGACAGCAAGTCACTGCCTGGTTTTGCTTATGTGAAAGACGCTCTAAATTCAAAACCTAATCAAGATAATCCTGCTGCCTTAGTTCGGTTCGTAATGAAAAAAGTTCTTCCATGTCAAACCCTACAGTCACGCGCTGAAAGGTGGTTCCGGCGTGGTGCCCCTCATGTTTCTGTGAATCCTCCTGCAGGTAACTGTGAACTTGTCACCAGACACAGGAGGCTTTGGCAGTAGAATCATAGAATCACCAGGTTGGAAGAGACCCACCGGATCATCGAGTCTATGGAGTATTAAGGACAAGAAACCATCTGATGCCATGAGCTCAATATGTCTGAGTTTTTAGGGTCTGAGTTTTTACGGTCTTGCAGCTCGGGTCAATGCCATCTCCTTCCTTCCGTACCTACCTTTGCTCATCCTGTTGTTAACCTGTCAGCAACCTTTGATTCCCACACTGCTTTGCTGAAGCCTGGCTGTTTGAAGTAGGCAATCTTTAGGGAAAGAGCACGAGTTGCTGTGTGGGCTCCTTTCGAACGCTGGATTAAATCGTACCTGTTTACACTCAACTTTCAGGAACAAAGTGCAGGTTCAGCTGTCACCTGGCTGATGGGCTGCGTCCACCCTGGTTGAAAAATAACCCTTAAACTACTGCAAATAATGAGCCCGTGTTTTTAATAAGTAACTTTTCCTTCTTTGCAGCGAGCTGAAGGGTAGAGAGGGGCTTGGGGTGTGCTGGGGCTGGGTGAAGGTGGATTTTCCAGACGGTGTTCCAGGTGGTGTTTGCTCCCGTGTCCTCTTGCTCGGGAGGCTGGAAGCTGTTGGGGCTGAGCGCTGCAGTCAGAGCTGCCCAGGGGAGCAGGCGTGCAGAGTTGATTCTCACCTAGGGTAAGTATTACACTGATATGACCCATTTTCCATCTGTCTTGCCTGAAACTAAAGGGGCTTTCAGCCTGATATGTCTTTTCTGTTACCTTTTTAATTAAGAAATGTAAGCACAGCCTGTTTCCTCGCAGTGAGCTGCTCACTGGAGTTATCCAAGAGCCTCAATTATTTCTTGAAAACTGTGGGGTAGGTGTTTATTTCCAGCAAAAGCATATTGTGTCGTCATTGCGTACAGAAACCAAGCGTGCTACATAAACTGCCAAGGGCTGTTTAGAGCCTCCTAACCTTTATTTTTAGAATTGCTTTGCTTTATTTAACTCCAGGTGGCAACCTCCATTTCTGTGCCTCGGCAGGGTGCCCTCGTAACCCAACGAACTCACCTTGGGGTTACTTCAAGTGTTCCTTTTCAGAAGCAAGCAGTTAATTGGACATCAACCTGCATGTTTGTAACGGTTGCTCTTCCTTTTCCAAATGCCTTGAAGTCACTGGTGCAGTTCTTGGGTAAATACAAACGCCTTAATGCTTGTTTTTCACGCGGTGAACCTGAGCCGCAGAAGCTGCAGCAAAGTCACGGTAGATGTCATGCCAAGGGAGCTGTGGGGAAAGAACCTGGTTTTGTGTCCTAGGTGGAAACTGGCTCCAGAATAAATGAGGTTTAATACCATTGCCCCACAGCAAGCAATTCAGCTCAGCCTGAGATTTACTTGAATCATAGCTACTGGGGTAGGTCTGATGTCTTGTACATCAAAGGGGATCCTCGGTGCTACCTTGGACCATTCTACAGTGCCTCAATATATTCATTGACTTGATAGAAGCTTCAGGGTGGCATCACTGTAGCTGATGGAGCTGTTTGAATACAAACTTAGCATCATCAACAAGTCCAGTGGAGGCCATGGAGGTGATCTGAGGGCTGGAGAACCACCTGTATGAGGGCAGACTGAGTTGGGGTTGTTCAGCCTGAAGAAGAGAAGGGTGGAGAGACCTTAGAGCAGCTTCCAGTGCTGAAAGGGGCTCCAGGAAACCTGCGGAAGGGTCTTGGTTAGGGCAGGGATGGGATGACGGGGAATGGTTTGGAGCTGAAAGAGGGGAGATTGAGATGAGATCTTGGGGAGAAATGTTTTCCTGTGGGGGCAGGGAGGCCCTGGCCCAGGTTGCCCAGAGCAGTGGTGGCTGCCCCATCCCTGGAGGGGTTCAAGGCCAGGTTGGATGGGGCTTGGAGCCCCTGATCCAGTGGGAGGTGTCCGTGCCCATGGCAGGGGTGGAACTGGATGGGCTTTGAGGTCCCTTTGGACCCAAACCATTCTATGAGTCAAAAGCCCTTGAGTCACTACAGTGTTCTGAATTACTGATCTCCCTTTGCACTGCTTTGCTTGTGTAAGGGAGTAAGTTCTGTTTCATAGCTGGGGTAGCCTGAGTAGCTTAAGTGAGAAGGAATAAATTGGTAAGCCATGGACCCAGGCTTGTTTTTAGCCCTGTTCCTCTACTGGAAGTGCAGTAACTTTGGTTGGCCCCTGTAATGGCTCCATGGTTTTTAAAGCTGGGGGAAAGCAAAGAGCAAGGCAGTTTTATTGTCACAATGTTTTGTGTGGGAAGCTGATAGTTTATCAAAAATCATAAACTTAACTGGGTAGTTGTTCCGAGCATGGGCTGGGACAGCTGGGCAGGCGGGAGGTGTTAATGTGCCTAGCTGGGGACTTCTCCAACAGCCCAAAGTGCTTCGTTGTCACAAAATTAGCACCTATTGCAACGAAACTGTGTTTTTAGATAGCTGGGACCAAGGGAGAGAGCCCCCTCTCAGAGGGGTGAGTCCTTTGTGATTTCAAAGCTGAGTTTGTGTCTGGCTGATAGGATTTGTTCCATTTTTATTGTTCGGCTCCTGCTGTGGAGTCGAAGAGAGGCAAGCATGCTGAAAGGGAACTGTGATTAGAGCCAGCAAACCCAGGAGCTCTTCCTGCAGGGAGAAACCTTTCATTGGCTACATCCACGTGCCTGGATTTTAGCCATTTTATCAAGAAGTTCACAGTAGGGCTAGATTTAATCCCTGTTTATGTTTCCCCTGCTTTTTTTTATGATACAAGCCAAGTGTCCCAGAGAGCAACAACTACTTGGCTAGGAACCTCTGTTCCTGGCTCACTGATTCTTGAAGAGAAGTGCTCTCTTCTCTCGGATGGGTTGCAAGGTGAGGCAGGTGGTGGAAGGCGCCTGTGGTCTCTCCTCCAGCTCAGGAACAGCCTTTTCCCTACAAATACTTGTAAGCCAGCAACAAATCTCTGTGCACCAGAGAACTGGTAGAAGAACCATAGGAAATAAGTCAGAGCTTCCCAGTTTTCATGCCGTGACGGAGATCTAGGTTGGATGTGATGAAAACTCACAGAAAGTAAGGACGCCTCGATGCTACAATAGATCTTATTGGGAGGGGGGAGTTTCCAGAGAAATGTTATAGGTAGCAATCCTGCTTTTGGGGTGGAGAACGGACTAGAGCAGGTCTGCAAGCTTGATTCAGCCAGCAGGGTGTCTCATCCAGCCTGCCACCTCATCCCGGGAGGCCAGCATCACCTAGCAGAGCAGGTATTGTCGTTCACCTCTGACAGACTGAACTCCGTGGGAGAGTTCGCAGCTGGGTTTCTGCTTTAGGGTGGGCACGGCAGCAGCGTGTGCAGTCTGGCCGTAACCCACCAGAGGGACGGCTGGAAGAACATCAGGCAATCAGTTGTCCGGAAAACAGCGGGAGCTGGACCATAAACCAGCAAAGAACCCCGTGTCACATCCCTCTGACCTCTGCACTGACAAAAGGAGGGACACAAGGGCAGTAAGTGAGATGTCGAAGCGGTGTCTTGTTTTGGTTTGGTTGTAAACAGCTCAGGTAGTGCCAACACAAAGCCTGAACTTCTATTGTTTTGTTGAAAATAAGGTGGCCGAGCAGGTGAACGTGGCTCATCTCTACTTTGGTAATAAACCAAAGAGAAATGAGTAATTCCAAGGCATGGTCTGTATCTCTCTCGCCAGCAAAATCACGGCCTCAGCTTATACCTCTGCAGCTCCTTAGGCAGACAGACCTTAACTGACTTTGAATCTTGGGTGTGCCCGAGCGTGCGGCCAGATTTCAAAATACCCAGTGCCAGAAACCGGGCAGTCAAGCCCATCCACTCGGCTGCACTCAGAGTTTGGCTGGCGAATAGTGCTGTCACTGATTCACAGCTCACAAAAAAGAGATTCTCTGCTTTCACAAGCCACAGAGGAGGTCAAGAGACCCAGGGAATAGCACAGTCCTGGGAGCTAGCTTCCACCCTATGGTGTGTTTCCTAGGGCTTTGGATTCCCTTTGGAGTTCCATGAGCAACAGAGGGACTGGAGATGAAACCCTTTAATATGGAAAGCTGTCAGAGCTGTCTGGGAGGTGTTGAGGGCTGAGGGCAGGCTTTCTCCTGGCGAGCTGGTGGCAAACCTTTCCTGTCGCTCACATCCAAACCTTCCACTGGATGGAGCTGGGCAGGAGGGCCCTTTGTTGTATGATCTCAGGAGGGCAAAGCTCCTTGTGATCCATGTCCCAGGACACATTTTGGAAGGAGGACTCTCACTCCAGAGCTCTTGAAGGCAGCATTTTGAAATCCAAGGGGAAGTTCCCATCCAAATCACACCTGAACAGCTTTCTGAAAGGCAGCAGGACCCCCAGGCTCTGCCTGGAAGAAGCGTGTGGCCAACTAAAGGCAACTCACTGCACTTCTACAGGTCCTGTTCTCCAAAGGCAGTCATTATTCTTGCATACACATGGTGAGGATGAATCCTGCCCCAGATGATATCGAAAATGCCAGCAAATTGACTCTTTAAAACTCATATCAGTGTTTTAGTAAAGCAAGCATCCTTTATTAGACCTGGGCAACACGAGGGAGCGATCTCCATCAATGATGTAGGGAGACAAGAGCTGGTTATAGAATATATTTCCCACTTACATGCATATGTATAACCTTTCCCAGCAATCTTATACATATTCTATTACTTTCCAAGGTCTGATTTTAACGTTGTGACCAACTTCACAACAGTCAAAGCTCTTGCTCATGCGGAGCTGACTCCAGCTCTCAACCTGACCTTCTCTTTGCGATGGGGAAAGGCTGCAGGCAGAGGGGATTAGAGAAGAACAGGCAACAGATGAGGCTGAACACACTGAATAGTGCCTGGCAAGACACTTGGAAGGAAAACCTGCTGTCAGAGGGACATTGTGTCTAAGTTAAAGGGGAAAAGGGGAAAAGGGAAAAGGGGAAAAGGGAAAAGGGGAAAAGGGAAAAGGGGAAAAGGGAAAAGGGGAAAAGGGAAAAGGGGGCGGGGAGAGATTACTCGGTTGAAACTTAACTCTGCTTTAGCTTAAATCAAAAATATCCCAATTTTTTTTTGGAAGAGTAATGACTTCTTTTTACTCAGCACTGGTGAGATCGCTCCTCAAATCCTGTGTTCAGTTGTGGGCCCCTCACCACAAGAAGGATGTTGAGGCTCTGGAGCGAGTCCAGAGAAGAGCAACAAAGCTGGGGAAGGGGGCTGGAGAACAAGAGGAGCAGCTGAGAGAGCTGGGGGTGTTTAGCCTGGAGAAGAGGAGGCTGAGGGGAGACCTCATTGCTCTCTCCAACTCCCTGAGAGGAGGTTGTGGAGAGGAGGGAGCTGGGCTCTTCTCCCAAGGGACAGGGGACAGGACGAGAGGGAATGGCCTCAAGCTCCACCAGGGGAGGTTCAGGCTGGACAATAGGAAAAAATTTTTCACAGAAAGGGTCATTGGTCCCTGGCAGAGGCTGCCCAGGGAGGGGGTTGAGTCCTCTTCCCTGGAGGGGTTTAAGGGATGGGTGGACGAGGTGCTGAGGGACATGGTTTAGTGTTTGATAGGAATGGTTGGACTCGATGATCCAGTGGGTCTCTTCCAACGTGGTGATTCTGTGGGTTTGTGCCCCAGGAAGCTCTCCGCAGGCCCCTGTTCGCTTTGCTCCGGGGCTGCTGCTCCAGCTGGGCCCCGCAGGCCTCCCGGGTGACGTTTTCCTCTCCTCCCATTGAATCAGCCCCGCGTTTCACCCTTTGGAATGCAAAGTAACAGGACACCCCGCGGGGTTTTTATCTCTCCCCATCTCCCGTATCGCTGCCGAAGCTGCCGAACCGGCTTGGAGGCCTGCGCTGCCGGCAGGGACGGGGCTGGTTTCGGGCTGTCTGGCAGGAATCCGGGTGGGAGGCGCTGCCCGGGTTTGAATTGAGGAGTCCGGCTGCAAACCGAGCTCTGCGGGGTCAGAGCCTTTGTCCCTGCCTGCCTGCTGGATGGTGGCATCTCCAGGAGCTGCCTCGGCCACAAGACTCTTCCCTGCCGGCTCCCTGTTCCCTTGGACGCCCTTTCCCAGGGCTGGGAGAGCTCTGCCTGCTGCTCCAGCCCTGCCTCCTCTGCGGTTCTCCTGGCAATCCGGCTGTTTTAACTCTTCCAGCTCACACATCTGACAACGACCGGCTTGGTTCTTCCCTTTGAGGCGTGTTACACCTTGGATCTCCGCTCTCGTGATGCTGCTGGGGCCACACTGAGACCAGGAGACAAGGTCGGGAGGAGGTGACAGCTTCTAGCCGAGGATTTGGGGACAAACAGAGCCTTGTTTCCCACCTGAATTCTACTACCACGCTGGGGTAAGTGGCCTGGGCTTTCACCTTTCCTCTGCTGGGCTCAGCATCCTTCACCAAACTGGAGAGAAAGTAGATGGCAGCTCGCTGATGGGATTCTGTGATGCTCTGGGGCTGCGCTGAGCCCTGGCGACTCAGCCACCACGCACATCTCTGCACCCCAGAACGGGAATCTCATCCCTGAGGCTCTAGAGCAGCAGCTTCCCAGCTATGGGATATTTTCTATTTCACACACTATTGCTTTCTCTTTGCCCCTTGCTCGAAGAGCCGGTTGGGCTGATGAATTAGTTTGTCCGATGTCAGAGGCTTCAGTGGCAGGTAACCCTGGTGTGAAACCAAGAGCTGTGGATCCTTCGGCCTCAAAGAGCCATCCTGCATCTCTCTCTCTCCTTACAGAATCGTTAAGGTTGGAAAAGACCTCTAAGGTCCTCCAGTCCAACCATTAACACCAACATAGAATCATAGAATCATAGAATCACCAGGTTGGAAGAGACCCACCGGATCATCGAGTCCAACCATTCCCATCAATCACTAACCAATGCCCCTTAGCACCTCGTCCACCCGTCCCTTAAACCCCTCCAGGGAAGGTGACTCAACCCCCTCCCTGGGCAGCCTCTGCCAGGGCCCAATGACCCTTTCTGTGAAGAATTTTTTCCTAATGTTCAGCCTGAACCTCCCCTGGTGGAGCTTGAGGCCATTCCCTCTCGTCCTGTCCCCTGTCCCTTGGGAGAAGAGGCCAGCATGCCTGCTAAAGCCACGTCCCAGAGCTCACCTGGCACCCGCCTGCAGGAGATGGGTTGATGTGCAGAAGAGGAGGAATTTACAGAGAAAAAAGGCAGTGGTTCAGCTTTATACCTAAAATATGGTGTTTGACAGGGGTATGAAGCCAGGCTGGAGCACCTACAGGCAGCCAGGCAGGGAGTGGCTGGAAAAGTGGAGCGCTGGGCAGGGCATCGGCTGGAGAGCTGAGAGCAGCTCCTGACATCAGCCGGGTGGTTTCACCAGGCTGACTAACAAAGGCACATTTTGAAGGGGAATACCTTAAATCCACAGATACTTCCTGCTAGCAGGTGGGATTCTGGTACCTGGCAAGCTGTGGTAGGAGCACAGCAGTTATATTTTTCACCTAAAGAGGAAAGAGCAGGATCAGAGACTGGATATCATCTCTTTTTTTTCCCCTAGAGAAACACCAGCAAAAGGGATACAAAGTCTGTGCTCTGCAAGAGGCATTTTAGAGCAAGGGGCCATGAAGGTGACCCAGAAGTGGTGGGCAACCCCTATTACCCCACAAACAGCTTTCTGGGAGATGAAAACCTTCAAGTGTGGAAAAAATCAGTTTCAGAGCTGGATGTGGTTGGTGTAAAGGGGTTCAGATCAGCGTTGAGGTGGCCAGTTCAGCTTTCAGAGATTGATGGCCATGTGGACTATCACCTGTAAGGCAGAGAAGTGAAGCTGCTTTCCAAGAAAGATGATGTTGGTCCAGCTTTCTTTTATCATAGAATCACTAGGTTGGAAAGGACCCACTGGATCATTGAGTCCAACCATTAATCTTCCCTTATTCTTGAATGTGAGAAATCTAAATATTGGAGGGGCGGGGGGGGGGAGTCATCTTTCCAAGAATGGGAAAATAATGGATTAAAACTATGTCAGTGATGCAGATTTCAGTGTGAAAAGCCTTCTTTCTAACTTGCTTTTGAGTATTCTCAGAACCCAGGGCTTTGCTGCTGGTCCTCTTCTCTGCAGGCACTGTTTAATATTAGACCATATGGTCGATATGTGACTGTGAGAGCCAGATTTGAAGACACGTGCAGTTTCTGCTGTGCTGCTCATTTTGCATCTGGTCTCTGTTCAGTAAGAGAACTTCGTTCCTTAAGTGCTGTAGCCTCACTGGGAGCAGTTTTCAGGCTGGGATAAAGGGAATATTTTATTTTGGCAGCCCCCTGGGGGTGTTTAAGGGATGGGTGGACGAGACGCTGAGGGGCTTGGTTTAGTATTTGATAGGAATGGTTGGACTCGATGATCTAATGGGTCTTTTCCAACCTGGTGATTCTATGATTCTGTGTACCGAATGTTTTGAGGAACACCAGTCTTGTCTCTGGGGCCGAAGTGCCTGTGCAAACTCTGCAGAAAGGTTTCATAGCATGGTAGTTGTCACTGGAGAAGGAATGAGACCTTGAGAATATAAGGATTTGTCCTGGAAACCGCTGTGTCCATGAGTGCCAGCAAACACTCCCACCCACTGCAGGGTGGCTGCTGGTGGTAGAAGGTTTCTCTGGTTTTATTTATTAAAGCAAAGCACGTAGCAAAATGGTCTTTGGATGGTGTTGGAGTTTGCGTGGCGTTTTGGGGTACGGCTTTCGGGGCCCGACGTTTTCCTTGATTTTCCCACGAGCGCCTGTGACGTGGGAGAGGCGGGAGCTGCCACCGGACGCGGGAGCGTTTGGGGACCCACAGCGTGTTTCCGTCTTGCCGCACCTGCCAGGAGCACGAAGAGGAGGGGTTGGGCACGGAGCCCAGGTGAGCAGCACCCACGCCATGGCAGCCTGAGCCAGAGCCGCCCTCGCCATGGAGCGGGGCCCCGCGGCCGACGGGCTTGGCATGAGGTACAGCGCTCAGCCTCAGGTGAGAGCAGCTGGGAGGGCGGTGGGGCTCTGCCAGGAACCTTTTGCCAAGCTGCCTCGTCCTTCGCTCGCTCTGGTTCCTCTGAGCCTCGGGTCACGACCGGCCAGGGCAGCTCTGGATCCCTTGAGAAGCTTGGGAGATTCCTGCTTCACCTCCACCGTCAAGTAAGGGCAGGAGAACCCGTCTGGGGGACGCTGCCGAGCCCAGCAGAGCAGGAAAAGAAAAACTAGGAATGCAGCAGGTTGATATCGGTGCTATCATCACTCTGACAGGTTTGATTTTGGTTTGAGCTCGGCACTGGAGCTGTGAGTGTAGTTAAACTGTGCAGGGAAGAACTGCTGAGAGTGCGTGGGGCCATGTTGTTTAGCAACAGATCTAACTAAACCTGTTCAAGCCAACAGAAGGTCTGAGTTTAACCAAGGGCTTTGGGGCTTTGTTGATTAACCAGTGCGTTTTCAACGTGCTTTGAAATGGGAGCGAGCTTCACTTGTGGTCGTGATTTTCTCTGTGTCTTCAAGGCTGAGGGTCGGGCAGGGACTGGTGTTTGTGGGTTCCACCTCCAGCCCCCGTACTGTGCCTCAGAGCCTTTTCAAAGCTGGGGTTTTATGTTAGAAGCTCACCTGCTGGCTGTCAGGTGTGGGTCTCTGAGGCTGTAGAAGTTGTTATGTGGCAGCGGCAAAGGATTTACAGGTATTCGACTGCTCAGCAAGCTGGCTGACAGCAAGAGTTTTCCCTCTGCACCAGTCCAAGAGGAGCTGAGCTGATCCAGGAGAACTTCCCTGAAGGCAGCACCTGCTCTCCTGGAAGTAAAGAGTCTGAGGAGTTTGTCCCCCATGGGCCAACAGTTGTTGGGCTTGGCTTCCTATAAATACAATGAGTGGTTTTGCAATGACCGCGTCTCCTCCTGCGACGGAGAAGGAGCTGCCGCAGTTCTTGGGCACAGTGAGGAGAAGCTACTCCTCTTCCTTGGGAAGAGCTTTTCTCTCGGGTAGTGGCTGGTGGATCGGCTGCTGCTCAGGCCAGTTTTGCTGCTGTTGGTGCCAAAAGCAAACAGGGATAAGGAAGGCACAGTGAGAAAAAGGCTGAGGCTCATCATGAGCACGCCAGACCTTTGCTCAGCAAACAAAAGATCACTTTGTAAAAGCATTTGAGGGAGCAGCAAAAGCGGTTTCGAGGGCCTGGCTACGGGGAATGTATCAGACCAAAGGTTCTGGCCTTGCCGTTTCCATCCAAAGGCTGCTGGGGCGAATGCACCGCGATATCTGGGTGATAGACTCGGGCGGAGGAGGGAGCAGCTAATAGACATGGGCTCGCCAGACAAAGGCTTCACCGGGTCAGAGATGTTAATGTTTCCCCTGCTGTTGACTCCAAACATCCAAAAGTTGTGGCCCAGATCCACCTCAAAGCTATAAGACTCGGTCAAGAGCGTGGGTGAAATGTCATGATGAGTATGGAGTGTTTCATCGAGGTCTGGAGCGCAGCTGTTTTTCTTAGGATGCTGGAGGGCATTTTTATTGCACAAACAGTACTTTCTGTACCAGGAAAGTCTTATATAAGAGTGTTTTAAGTAAGCTGTTTGCAGCGGCAGCATGCTTCTTTCCTGGTAGGTTTTAAGAAGGAATTTCATTGCTCGTAGCTACACGTATAGAACCATAGTTTGGGTTGGAAGGGACCAAAAAGTTCATCCAGTCCCACCTCTGCCACAGGCAGGGACACCTCCCACTGGATCAGGGGCTCCAAGCCCCATCCAACCTGGCCTTGAACACCTCCAGGGATGGGGCAGCCACCCCTGCTCTGGGCAACCTGGGCCAGGGCCTCCGAACCCTCACAGCAAAACATTTCTTCCTGAGATCTCATCTCAATCTCCCCTCTTGCAGCTCCAAACCATTCCCCCTCATCCTCTCCCTTCCTCCCTGATAAAGAGGAAAGCTCCCCAACTTTCCTGGAGCCCTGTCAGGTCTGGAAGCTGCTCTAAGGTCTCCCTGCACCCTTCTCTTCTCCAGGCTGAACAACCCCAACTCTCTCAGCCTGTCCTCATACAGGAGGTTCTCCAGCCCTCTGATCTTTTCTGTGGCCTCCTCAGGGCCTGCATCAGACCTGTGAGGCAGCTTTATTTCTGACTTCTCCCCAAGAATTGCTGTCTTACATGTAAAAGGTTCTGCTGCAACAGAAACGTGATCAGAAGCGTGGTTGCCTGTCCCGAGCTGCTGTCTTGCATGACGTAGCCGCAGTGATAAGCCCATAGGAGGAGGGAGCTGGGCTCTTCTCCCAAGTGACAGGGGACAGGATGAGAGGGAATGGCCTCAAGCTCCACCAGGGGAGGTTTAGGCTGGACATTAGGAAAAAATTTTTCATGGAAAGGGTCACTGGGCTCTGGAACAGGCTGCCCAGGGAGGGGGGTTGAGTCACCTTCCCTGGAGGGGTTTAAGGGACGGGTGGATGAGGTGCTGAGGGCCATGGTTTAGTGTTTGATGGGAATGGTTGGACTCCATGATCCAGTGGGTCTTTTCCAATCTGGTGATTCTGTGATTCTATGATTCTATGATTCATTGCCAGGCAGCAGGCCAAGCCCGTGCTGTCCTGTGCAAACATTAACTTCAGTTTCTTCGGTAATAAACCTAAAGGAATTTGGTTTCTCGTATGACTCAGGATGGTCACAAGACGATTGAATGCTGCAGAGGGCTGAGCTTGAGGTTGGTGTGTGAAATAGGTGTGTGTGACTTGTGTCATTCACTGTTGCCTTTGCCTTCTGCCTGGAAGGGTCATTGGGCACTGGAACAGGCTGCCCAGGGAGGGGGTTGAGTCGCCTTCCCTGGAGGTGTTTAAGGCACGGGTGGACGAGGTGCTGAGGGACATGGTTTAGTGTTTGGTAGGAACGGTTGGACTCGGTGATCCGGTGGGTCTCTTCCAACCTGGTTATTCTGTGATTCTGTGATTCTGTGATTCTGTGAAGGCAGACGGTCTCGAGGACTCCGTGTCCCTTATTTCCTGCTCTGTATTCCCTCGCTAGTTCGGATGCCATCATTTTATAGTGTCATTGACCTTAATAAGGAACTGAAAATGAAAAATAACACGCTGGGAAAGTTTCCTCAGTGCTTCACTGCCTGTGTAGGGGCAACACAGTGTGAATATGCCTTATGAAAACATAGCTCGTACGTGTGCTCTTCCATGTATTTCCTTACTAAGAGTAAGAAGGGAAATGAGATTATTCTTATATCCAAAGCAGTGTGGCCAGCAGAGTGAGGGAGGACATTCTGCCCCTCTGCTCTGCTCTTGTGAGACCTCATCTGCATTCAGGTCTGGAATCCTCAGCACAGGAAGGACAAGGAGCTGTTGGAATGGGTCTAGAGGAGGGCACGGAGATGATCTGAGGGCTGGAGAACCTCCCGTACGAGGACAGGCTGAGAGTTGGGGTTGTTCAGCCTGGAGGCTCTGGGAAGACCTTAGAGCAGCTTCAAGTGCTGAAAGGGGCTCCAGGAAAGCTGGGGAGCTCTCCTCTTGATCAGGGAGGGCAGGGACAGGGTGAGGGGGAACGGTTTGGAGCTGCAAGAGGGGAGATTGAGATGAGATCTCAGGAAGAAATCATAGAATCATAGAATCACCAGGTTGGAAGAGACCCACCGGATCATCGAGTCCAACCATTTCTATCAATCACTAAACCATGTCCCTCAGCACCTCATCCACCCATCCCTTAAACCCCTCCAGGGAAGGTGACTCAACCCCCTCCCTGGGCAGCCTCTGCCAGTGCCCAGTGACCCTTTCCATGAAAAATTTCTTCCTAATGTTCAGCCTGAACCTCCCCTGGTGGAGCTTGAGGCCATTGCCAACCCTAGCTGGACCCCACTTTGTAAACATCCCAGAAATCTTCTTAGTGGAGAGTTGTACTCTGTGGCTAGTCCTCGCCTTTCTGTGATGCATCACCAGTACAGGGTTGACTGTGGCAGTTCCCACCATCTGGATCAATGGGCCAAGGCCAGTTGTATGACATTCAACAGGTCCTGCCCTTGGTTCACAACAGCCCCATGTGGCACCGCAGGCTTGGGGAGGAGTGCCCGGTGGAAAAGGACCTGAGGGCGCAGGTCTACAGGGACTGAGCATAAGCCAGGAGTAGCCCAGGTGGCCAAGAAGGCCAGCAGCATCCTGGCTTGGATCAGCCATGAGGTGGGCAGCAGGAGCAGGGAAGGGATCGTCCCCCTGGACTTGGCATTGGTGAGTCGGCATCTCAAATTCTAGGTTCAGTTCTGGGGCCCTCACTCCAAGAAGAACCTCGAGGGGCTGGAGTGTGTCCAGAGAAGGGAATGGAGCTGGGGAAGGAGCTGGAGCACAGGGGTTCTGGGAGTGGCTGAGGGACCTCAGGATGTTTAGTCTGGAGAAGAGGAGGCTGAAGGGAGACCTCATTGCTCTCTGCAGCTCTTGAAAGGAGTTTGTGGTGAGGTGGGTGCTGGGCTCTGCAAGGGACAGGATGAGAGAGAATGGCCTCGAGTTGCACGAGGTGAGGTTTAGATTGGCGATTAGGAAAAATTTCTTTATTGAGACTGATGAAGCAGTGGAAAGGGCTGCCTAGGGCAGTGTTGGAGTCTCCATCCCTGGAGGGGTTCAAAAAACATGTAGACATTGCACTTTGGAACATGGTTTAGCAGGCACAGTGGGGCTGGGCTGATGGTTGTACTGGATGAGCATAGAGGTCTTTTCCAACCTTAATGATTCTCTGATTTCCTGCTGACAGAATTAGTCACTTTTGCATCTGGTTTGTCCAGTCCAACAGAGTACAGCTAAAAATAAATCGTGTAGTTGGCTTACAGAGGAGGAGTGGAAGAGTTTGCTTATGTGCGGGACTTTTCTGCACGGGGCAGTTATATGCAGGAGACCTCCAAGCACCGTATAAGTCTGTGCGTGTTTCTTTTCCAAGGCTCCTGGTGGAGTCGGTAAACCGAGACATGGAAGAAATGGGGCAACATCTTTCTGACTTTCTGACTTTCTGACTTTCTGACTTTCTGACTTTCTGACTTTCTGATCATGGTTGGACTCAATGATCCAGTGCGTCTTTTCCAACCTGGTGATTCTCTGATTCTATGATTCTATGACCCATTCGCTTGTGGCTTTTCTGTCAGGGGATGGAGTGGCTGCAGCACCAGAAAGCCTTGGGTTCTGCTGTGACGGAGAGGGCTGAGCGAGGAGAAGCATGAGGAAGTAACTGACCCTATGACTAAGGCAGAGAGAATATCAAGGAAGGTTTTCTGTTAGTGATGTTTATTGGAGTAGTTTCCTCGAGAAGGGCGAGAGAGTCAGGCTTTGAGTCACTTTGGGCTGGAGACTCTTTCTCGGGGAATCGTGGAGAAGGTGAGAGCAGGAGGAGCGTTCAGATCCTCCCCGGTTCACGTCTGCTTTTGCGATGTACCTGTGAGGGGAACGTGCAGCAACCACCAGCTAAAGGAGATTAAAAGCATAGTTATCTTTCTCTTGCTTTTGATTCCGTGCGGTTTCTGCCAAGCTCGGAGGGTGGTGACCATCCAGACGAGGTGTTTTTCCCCAACAGGGAGGAATGGGAGCAGGGAGGGTGTGCAGCACAGCGAGGGAGTGGAGGCTGAGCAGTGCTCTCTGGACCGAACAACTCCAGCACCAAGGTCAAATGAGTGATTTTCGTGCTGAGTGTGGGCAGGGAAGTGGTCTTACTCAGAGGTCAGGACTTGTATGAAATCTTGCCAGCACGACCCAGCTTGGCATTCCTGTAGTGCTTGGGGGATGCTTCAGAGCCTTTGCCTCGTCAAGAGGAGATGGTTTGCAGGGATTCAGTGTTGCTGACCCAGGCTGCAACACACGACAGATCTTCAAAGCAGCTTCCCACGAGCGTCAGAGTTGGCTGGGGAACGTAATGATGGACATGAGGTATGAGGGTGGGAGAAGACGAGATCTGGAATACAAATCAAGGGGGAAACCTCTTTGAACCCAGGCCCTATCTGCCTCTAATCACTGGGTGACTTCTGGCAAGTAACAGCGTCAGGGACTGCTTCTGCACCTTGTACAGGGGTAATAATGAAAATCCCCTCAGAGCCCCCCTCCTTGGATCATTTTTTTCCCCAAGAAAAGCAGAGAAATAGTCTGAAGGAAGATCAGCTGGTGAGTTTTCTTGTCTAACCATCACGCTGCGGCTGCAGGCGCCCGTCTGTGTGTGTCGGAGGCAGGGGAGCTGTGTTTGCCTTTGGATCTCCTCACAGGGATTTGTTGCTCCCCTCTAAGAGTTTTCTCACTGCAAAGACACAGCTCGAAGAGGATGTTAAAATGCATCAGCCACAGGGTTGTGTGGTCTGGCAAGCACAAGGTGTTTGCTCCAGCGCTGTCTCCTCAGTGCAGCTGAGCCCCATTTTTTCCTAGCAGTCTGGTGAAACTGAATCTTGGGAATTCTGCAGAGAGCTGAAGGTACTCCTAGCTGAAGGATTTGCTGCTGGAAAATAGGATTTTCTTTGCTCTCCTCGTAGCTATTTCGCTATCGTGACATTTTGCTGCTACTAGTCCCCCGTAACATGATGTCTCTCCTGCAAGAAGTGTGCGATCCCTCCTCTTTCAAGGAAGAAATGCCATCTACTTGAATTCTGTGTGTCAGGGGAGCATGTTATTCAGTCCAGGATTTAACAACGTGTGTCCAAAAATTGTTTCTTAGAACACAGAGATGCTGTCTTCCCACCACGAGCTGCGGGCGGGTGCTTCTTCCTCGCTGGCCCCAGGTAGTCTGGGAAAGCTGCTTCCGTGCATATAGAGATAATTTCAGGCCCTGAGGTTGTTTCTTTTCCACAGGCTCCTGCAGACATTAGAAAAGAATTAAATAATATTTTTTCTCCTAGCAGTGGCGATGTATCCGAAGTCCTGGGAAGGCTTGGTGCTGCAAGCAGCCCCATGGTGGGAGAAGGGAGGTGTTTGCAAGATCTGTGGCCAGTTCCTTCTCTTTACCTGGTTTTAGGGTATTTCTTGCATGATTTGGAAACTGATGGGAGCCAAATGGCTTTTTCAGAGGTGGTGCCACTCTTGACTTTGATTGAAGAGTTTCTTGATTTAGGATGTCTGTAAGCATTTAAGCCTTATTTTGTGTCTTCTGTTTTGAAGTTTTCTTGGCTTACGTTTCCAAGTTGATCCTGTATGTATCATAGAATCACAGAATCATAGAATAACCAGGTTGGAAGAGACCCACCAGATCATCGAGTCCAACCATTCCTATCAAATTTGAGCCCCCTGATCCAGTCCCTGCCCACGGCAGAGGGTTGGGATGGGATGGACTTCAAAGTCCCGTCCAACCCAAACCGTTCTATGATTCTGTGTTTGTTGAAGTGGATTGAGAATCAGCGCATCACCCATGGGATTGTTGTCTGTGGTTCTGCTAGATGTTTTTTTTCTTGGATGTTGGTGAGAGAAAAAGCCTGGCACCTTGGAGCAGGTGGGCTTCCTGTTGGTTTCCTTTTGAATGACCTTGAGTGCTAAATCTCATGGAGGTTTCCTTCCCCGAGAGCTGTTGAATGATAAACTCAGACTGTTCTGCGGACAGATGGTGTGAAGCTGGTAGGTTGCTCTGGCCCTGGTGACTTCGCAGTAAGTGTTTGCAGAGGATTAAACTTGGAGAGTCCCATACAAAAATGCAGGCTCAGGTGCCTCCCTGCCACCTCCCTTTCTTTTGTAAAGCGCCCCAGGCGAATACCGCAGGGAGGAGAGGCTCTGAGGAGGTGTGGAGGGTGGGAGGAGAGGACAGAGGCTGGGTGAAGAAAAGGGTAAAAGGAGCTGGGGTTGTTTAGCCTGGAGAAGAGGAGGCTGAGGGGAGACCTCATTGCTCTCCCCAACTCCCTGAAAGGAGGTTGTGGAGAGGAGGGAGCTGGGCTCCTCTCCCAAGGGACAGGGGACAGGACAAGAGGGAATGGCCTCAAGCTCCACCAGGGGAGGTTCAGGCTGGACATTAGGAAAAAATATTTCACGGAAAGGGTCATTGGGCACTGGAACAGCTGCCCCGGGAGGGGGTTGATTCACCTTCCCTGGAGGGGTTTAAGGAACGGGTGGATGAGGTGCTGAGGGACATGGTTTAGTGATTGATGGGAATGGTTGGACTCGATGATCCTGTGGGTCTTTTCCAACCTGGTGATTCTATGATTCTATGATGCAAGGAGGAGCTGAGAGGCTTGGGATTGATAAGACCATGAAGCCATCGGGAAGTGCAGCGAGGATGGCTCATCATGAGAGCACAGGGTCTCAGAGATCCCTCTGTCAAAAGGCTGCCCTTAGCTGGTTGGTTTTCCTGACTTGGAGGGGTTGGTGCCATTTGCATCAAATTATCCCAAGCCATTAGTGTCCTGTTTGTGTCAGTCATCATCTGACCTGGCATCATGTTTGTGGGAAAACGTTACCCCTTCCGGGAGCGCAGGAATGCGTTTGAATGCGGTGAATTTGTGCAGGTCAGCACTTTGTGTTGTGGCATCCCTGCTGTCATCCGGAGCCCCGTGCCACTGCACAGGAAGCGGTGGCTTTGTGCTAGCTGGCACTTTGTGTTGTATCATCTTTGGGAGCCCCGTGCCGCTGCACAGGAAGCTGTCGGATGCCCAGTAAGGCTGGGGAATGGGGACAATGGGAAGGCGGGCGAGGGATCTGCGTGGTTAGAGCAGTTTGCAGCAGGCAGAGAGCTCATCATAGAATCATAAGGTTGGAAGAGACCCACCGGATCATTGAGTCCAACCATTCCTATCCAACACTAACCCATGTCCCTCAGCACCTCGTCCACCCATCCCTTAAACCCCTCCAAGGAAGGTGACTCAACCCCCTCCCTGGGCAGCCTCTGCCAGTGCCCAATCACCCTTTCTGTGAAAAATTCTATCCTAATGTTCAGCCTAAACCTCCCCTGGTGGAGCTTGAGGCCATTCCCTCTCGTCATGTCCCCTGTCACTTGGGAGAAGAGCCCAGCTCCCTCCTCTCCACAACCTCCTTTCAGGGAGTTGGAGAGAGCAATGAGGTCTCCCCTCAGCCTCCTCTTCTCCAGGCTAAACACCCCCAGCTCTCTCAGCCGTTCCTCATAAGGCCTGTTCTCCAGCCCCCTCACCAGCTTCGTTGCTCTTCTCTGGACTCGCTCCAGAGCCTCAACATCCTTCTTGTGGTGAGGGGCCCAGAACTGACCCCAGGATTCGAGAAGCGGTCTCACCAGTGCCGAGTCCAGAGGGAGAAGAACCTCCCTGGACCTGCTGGCCACGCTGTTTCTGATCCAAGCCAAGATGCCATTGTCCTTCTTGGCCCCCTGGGCCCCTGCTGGCTCATGTTCAGTCGCTGCCAACAAACACCCCCAGGTCCTTCTCCTCCAGGCAGCTCTCCAGCCTGAGGGGAGGCTCACAAAGAAAGCAGATGTGGTTTGTGCTCCTGACGTGGGTTGGCCAGCCCTGGGGTGGAGAGGAAGTGCTGGGGCAGCGACTGCAGATCTGGGTCCCCAGAATCTGCTCAAACTGAGGATGCTCTGGTCTGCGCAGCATCCTCTGCAAACAGTGGGGAGTGCAGCCCCGGGCTGGAGGCGCAGGTAGGCGAGCAGGGCAAGGACGGAGGGCAGTCAAGCTGAAGGTGAAGCCCTGGGCACTGAGGGTTTTGCAGCTGATGCAGCACCTCGATGGAGAGCTTCCTCTTTATCACCCTTCCTCTTCGTCACCCGGGCTGGCACGGGGCAGGGACAGCAGTGAGAGCTGCAGGCATCATTCCTCATTCCTGGATGGCTTCTCTTCATTAGCAAACGCGTCTTATCGTGAGAGCCTGCCAAGCTGTGGGGATGCCGTCTGTGTTCTCACCTCGGCTAATGATTGATTTCTTTTAATCGGTATTTGCTGAACAGGAGATGCCAAGCAGAAATACAGGAGTGCTGCGCTGGCCCTGGAGGTGAACAGAGAGCTGGGTGAATGCAAAGGGAGGAAGTAGCTTGCTCTCTTCTTTGACAGGAATGCTATTTATAGCGTCTGTGCCCCACGAGCTGTGGGTGACGCCTGCCACACCACCAGCCTTTTGTACATGTGACGTTTTCTCTGCAGTTTCATCTGCTGGCAGGCACAGATCTTGGAGGTTGTAGGCGTGCGACCTGTGGACTCACCCCATGGTTCTCGTGAGCTGATTGATTAGGTCCAAAAAGGAATTAGATGTGTGTGGAAAAGCAAAGCCAAAGCCTGTAGGGTCTGTGGAGCCACCGATGCCAAAACATGCCTTGAGCTGTCAGTGATGGGGAGCTGCTGCTCCGCTCTACACCGTGTCGTGGTTGGACCTTTGGGAATGTCCTTCCCACCATCCTGGCTTCTCTCCTCTCCTAGGACATGGAGGAAGGGGTGGAGTTCCTCCCTGCCATGAACTCCAAGAAGATGGAGAAGCGTGGCCCAAAGCGGAGGGTGGTCATCACTGTCCTCATCATTGTTTTCCTACTCGTCTCCCTCGTCACCGGCCTCCTGGTCTGGCACTTCAAATGTGAGTGTGACGTCTGGTGGGTGGTGGCATCTAGGGTCGTATCCTGGGAGCATGTCCACGTGGAAAAGCTTTGTTATCCTGTGTTGCTCACCTGTGCCCTCTCTAGCTCTGGGAAGGCTCCAGGACGTGGAGGGAATGGCATTTCCACCCCTCTGCCCTGGATGCTGTTAGTGGGAACCTGTTGTGCTCTGATCCCAGCCCTGACTGCCCTTTCTGCCTCTGACCTGCCTTTCAGACAGGAACGTGCCTGTCCGGAAGGTTTTCAATGGCCACTTACGGGTTCTGAACTGGGAATTCCTTGATGCTTACGAGAACTCCAGCTCTCCAGACTTCATCATGCTGGCCAAGAAGGTGAAGAGCACGGTAAGAGCTTTCTTGCACCCCTCCCTCTGCCAGCAAGACTTTTTCCTCTTGCCTTGTGGCTGTGTGGATCTTGCATATAAGTCTGCTTGGAGCTATCTTGCTCTGCTCAGCTCTCCCTGCTGTGACACCCTGGGCTACCCAGTGCCACAGGATCTCCTCACCGTGGCTGGTCTTGCCTTTCCCCTCAGATATGAGGACTCGTTGCGCTTCCCTTGGGGAAGAGTGGGGTGAGCTGAGTCAGAACATGCTGTGATGTGCAGGTCTGGGTTCTTCTGGGACTCTCAACTCTCCCTCTTCCTCTCCTTGACCCCTGCAGATTCCTGCAGCCAGGAATGCTGGGTGTGTGACCTGATTTTCCACAATCTGTCTTCAGCCTTTCCCCTTTCTCACTTCTAGACGTGCTGCAAACCCTTCTTTAAACCTTTCAGGTAGAAGAGATCTACAGGAACCATGCAAGTATTGGCCCTTACCACAAGGAGACAGTGATAACTGCGTTCAGGTGAGTGTTGGCTGTCTGAGAACTGTCTGGGATGCTGAGGGTGATGCTGGGATGTCACACAGCCATATGGAATCATAGAATCATAGAATCATCAGGTTGGAAAAGACCCACTGGATCATTGAGTCCAACCATTCCCATCAATCACTAAACCATGTCCCTCAGCACCTCGTCCACCCGTTCCTTAAACCCCTCCAGGGAAGGTGACTCAACCCCCTCCCTGGGCAGCCTCTGCCAGTGCCCAATGACCCTTCCTGTGAAAAATTCTTTCCTAATATTCAGCCTGAACCTCCCCTGGTGGAGCTTGAGGCCATTCCCTCTCGTCCTGTTCCTTGTCCCTTGGGAGAAGAGCCCAGCTCCCTCCTCTCCACAACCTCCTTTCAGGCAGTTGGAGAGAGCAATGAGGTCTCCCCTCAGCCTCCTCTTCTCCAGGCTAAACACCCCCAGCTCTCTCAGCTGCTCCTCATAAGGCCTGTTCTCCAGCCCCCTCACCAGCTTTGTCGCTCATTCCCAGGCTGTTGGGGACGGAGGTGCCTCAGTAGCCACCCTGGGAGACACAGTGGAGGGTGGGCAGCGAAGAGCAACCTGAAAATGCGTATTGTTTTCTGCCAGTCCTCATCACTGTGCGCTGAAGGGAATGTCTTGGGCAGTAGAGCCCTGGGAGCCTCAGTGGGTGGTGGCTGGCAGCTTCCAAAGGGACTCCCTGGGCCGGCAGAGACCTTTGCTGGGTGCAGTTTGCTTAACTTGTCACTGAGCCTCTCCCTTCCCCATGGACATCCTCCAAAAATGGCTCACTAAGTATCTTGGCCCCTTCTTCCGCTGCTCCTTGAGCCTTCCTTGTTCTCACCCTGTAATCGCCCTTCCCTGGCAGCGAAGGCAGCGTCATTGCCTACTACTGGTCAGAGTTCCTTGTCCCCAAGTACCAGGAGCAGAGTCTGGACAGGGCGATGGCCGACAAGCAGAACCTGGTCCAGAGCTTGAACCCCCGCCTGCGAAACCCCATGCTGAAGGTGGAGTCGGTCGTCGCTTTCCGTGAGTGCTGGCTTTGCTGTCCCCGGGACTCTGCGCGGGACCTGGGGGGAGCTTTCCTCTGGAGGGGGGAGCTTTCCTCTGGAGGGGCGAGCTGCCAGCCGCGGCTCGCGTGCTTTTGGCTGCAGGGACTGCTCGAAGGCTGAGTTACAGACCCGGCTTTCGTGGCACTGCTTTGATGGACCATGCAGACCCGCTCCCCTTAGCTCAAACACCCTGCGTTCCACTCTGAGCCCACCTGGAGGGGGACAGGGGAGAGCCCTGCAGAGGAAAAGCTTGATCGCTCCCCTCCCCAGAGCCCAAGGCCAAATCAGAGTGGGTCCCAGGGATCAGCTTTGCACCTAGGGACTTTCTACAGCCCAAAGGATGACACCACCTCTGTTTTCTCCTGCAGCCGTCGACCCCAGCATAGCCTACTCCTCTCGGGACAGTAAGTACAGTTCTTCAGTCTCATAACAGCCTCTGTGCATCCCCAGATCTCTTTGGGGTGGCGATTTCCCTTGTCGGGTTGGGAAGGGCTTGAGTAGGGATGCTCTAAATGCAGGACAGACTTCCGTGTGCTGCTTGGAGCTGGTTTGGAGGTGGCCTTGCCGTTATCTGGCAGTGGGTGGCCCCAGGTGTCCTTCCCCAGTGCCTGGCTTTGTAGATTGATGTTAATGAGCAATGGTGCTTCCTTCAAGAGGTATCTGCCTGGGGACAACCTGCAGGCAGGAGGAATTACAAGTAGAGCCTCCTCATTTGCCTTGTTAACTCTTCCCTGCTCTCCTGGGCAGATAGCTGCATCTTTGCCCTCCATGCCAAGGAAGGGGAGATCACCAGTTTCACCACACCGGGCTTCCCCAACAGCCCGTACCCCAACAACGCGCTCTGCTACTGGGCACTGAGGGCAGATGCCAACTCCATCATCAGCCTGACCTTCAAGACGCTGGAGCTGGAGCAGTGCACGGATGGGAGTGACTACATCAAGGTGTACGACTCTCTCAGCCCCGTGGAGCCCCACGCTTTGGTCAGGTGAGTGTTTTCTGTACAGCACCACATCGTGGTGCAACGCTGGAGGGTGATACTGAGAAGTCCTGACGGTAACTGAGCTCCTGTCCCAGCTCAGAGGTGATCTCTGCTTCTTGAAGCTCTCCATGCAGTCGTGTCTAACAGATCTTGCCCTCTGCTTCCTAGGCTCTGTGGGAATTATGCCCCTTCCTACAACCTGACCTTCCTGTCCTCCCAGAACGTCATGCTCGTCACATTGGTTACCAACAAGGAGGGGAGGTTCCCCGGCTTTAAGGCTGAGTTCTTCCAGCTCCCGAAGATGAAAGGTGAGCAGAGGCTTTGGCCCGGTTCCCCTCATCTTTCCCTGCGGACGGAGGTGCAGCTGTGGCTGCAGTCAGCTTGCCAGGGCTGTTTCCAGGGCTGGGAGACCTGGAAGCACATCACATCTTGGCTCCTGGAGCTTGCCTTGCCCGTGGTGCTCTTGGCTGCTCTAATGATGTCCCTTGAGGAGAGCAAGATAAGAATTCTGTTGCATTAGACATGCAGACTGATATATGCAGGAAGCACCTAATTGAGCTCCTGGGTTCTCTCCAAGCCTCGGAGCAGAGCTGCTCTCTCCAGAGATTGATTTAACCTTGTTAGAGACTGTTGCATCTGCCTCCCGTCCTGCCCCGGGCTGTAGCCAGCTAAGGCTTGGGAAAACCAAGTCCTGTTGTATCTCTAACCTGTTTTTTGTCTTCTTGCTTATCTTCTAGCTTGTGGCGGGACACTGAAAGGATCAAGTGGCACCTTCATGACTCCCTATTACCCAGCACACTACCCACCTGCCATGGACTGTGTCTGGAACATTGAGGTGAGATGAGGTCCTCTCTTTGCCTCAATTCACCTGTCAAATGGGCTGGGTTATGCAGGACACGGTGCAGGGAGGTTACAGCAGACGCTGTCTGGAGACCTAGAGTCTGCCCTGACTGCAGGGAGGCTTGAGGAGCTGGAGCCAAAGGCAGAAGAGGCTGCAAGGGTACCAAACCATGCAGGGCATGATGCTAATTGTAGCTCCCAGTAACCAGAGCTTTACACAAAAACCATTACACCGCGTGGGCTTTGGGACAGGCAGGTCACTTCCTGGCAAAACTGGCCCTATGAGGAACGGCTGAGAGAGCTGGGGGTGTTTAGCCTGGAGAAGGGGAGGCTGAGGGGAGACCTCGTTGCTCTCTCCAACTACCTGAAAGGAGGTTGTGGAGAGGAGGGAGCTGGGCTCTTCTCCCAAGGGACAGGGGACAGGATGAGAGGGAATGGCCTCAAGCTCTGCCACGGGAGGGTCAGGCTGGACATTAGGAAGAAATTTTTCACGGAAAGGGTCAGTGGGCACTGGCAGAGGCTGCCCAGGGAGGGAGTTGAGTCACCTTCCCTGGAGGGGTTTAAGGGATGGGTGGATGAGGCGCTGAGGGACATGATTTAGTATTTGATAGGAATGGTTGGACTTGATGATCCAGTGCATCTCTTCCAACCTGGTGATTCTGTGATTCTGTGAAAACTGGTGGTGGGGGAAACCTTGTGCCCTGGACAGCAGGAACTGCTGAGAGGGGCCTGGCTTCAGCCCTGCTCTGTGCGCCTGTTTGATCTGGCATCCTGGAGTCAGGGAGCCCAACTAAAGGAGGTTTGTTCACAGAGTGAACAGTAGTGGCTTCTCAGGAAGATGTTCCTTCTTCTGCTGGACTCCTTTCCAAGTGTCTTCTGTCCTCTTTCCAAGCCCTTTTCCCATGAAACATTCCTGTTTTCCATGCTCTAGAAAATAGTGTGCCACTGACTCTGCCTCCTTTTGCAGGTTCCCTCTGTAAAGAACGTGAAGGTGCGTTTCAACATGTTCTTCGTGTTAGAGCCTGGGATCCCAGTCAGCTCCTGCACCAAGGACTACGTACAGGTCAACAGCACAAAGTAGGTGTCAGGCACTCTGCTGCCTGTGGCTTTGGCCCGTCAGGTGCAAAGGGCTGCGTTTAGCTCTGTGGCACCTCCTGCGTTCCTTAAACTTGCTGTGGGAACAAATGTGCTGGTGGGTTTGGGGATGGGATGAAGCAGGAGGGCGATGGGGTGTGACCTGCCCTTGTAGCCCGGTGCCCCGTGGGAGAGGAGCAGCACACGTGGGCGTCGCACGGCATGCCTTGTGTGCCAAAGGGCAGGAGCATCTGCTGTGGTTTTGCTATCATGAGCAAGTCTCCATTGTTAGGGTGATTACATCATGTTCTGTGATGCATTTACTATTACATTTAGCGTTTGCCAATAAATGCCACTAAATGTAAGCTATGGAATCACAGAATCACCACGTTGGAAAAGACCCATTGGATCATTGAGTCCAACCATTCCTATCAAACACTAAACCATGTCCCTCAGCACCTCCAGGGAAGGTGACACAACCCCCTTCCTGTTCCAGTGCCCAATGACCCTTTCCGTGAAAAATTTTTTCCTGATGTCCAGCCTAAACCTCCCCTGGTGGAGCTTGAGGCCATTCCCTCTCGCCCTGTCCCCTGTCCCTTGGGAGAAGAGCCCAGCTCCCTCCTCTCCACAACCTCCTTTCAGGTAGTTGCAGAGAGCAATGAGGTCTCCCCTCAGCCTCCTCTTCTCCAGGCTAAACACCACCAGCTCTCTCAGCTGTTCCTCATAAGGCCTGTTCTCCAGCCCCCTCACCAGCTTCGTTGCTCTTCTCTGGACTCACTCCAGAGCCTCAACATCCTTGCACTGCCTGGAGGAAGTGAGCTGGGCTGTTTGAGAGTGCCCTGGGCAAGGGAGCTGACTCTTCCATGAAGAGAGAGAGTTTCAAAGTCAGGACGTGTGTCTGTGGCCCTGAGTGGGTTCTGCAGTGGCGCCTGTGTGATTCCCGTGGTGGGACAGCATCCTGCAGCTTCAGAGCCTCCACAGATCCAGAGACACGGTGCATCTTACGAGGAAGGGTCATTGGGCACTGGCAGAGGCTGCCCAGGGAGGGGGTTGAGTCACCTTCCCTGGAGGGGTTTAAGGGACGGGTGGATGAGGTGCTGAGGGATGTGGTTTAGTGTTGGATAGGAATGGTTGGACTTGATGATCCGATGGGTCTTTTCCAACTCGGTGATTCTATGAGTCTATGATTCTATGATCTGAGGTCAGAGTTATCACCATGTCAGGCAGGGATTTGGATCAACTCAAACCCTGTTGTTTCCAAGGTCACAACTTGGTGTTTGCAACTGGCTCCAAACATCTGCTAATGGGAGCAAAATTCATCTTTCCTGTGCAGACCCTGGTCCAGCAGCTCCTGCTGGAATCCTGGTTCTCCCTTCTCCCACCCGCTCTCTGAGCGTGGGAGCTGACCCATGGGCATGGATGGAAGATTGTTTGCTCAGCACTGACCTACAACACTCCATTCATCTTTGCTTCCTCTCCCTGCAGGTACTGTGGGGAGCTCACCCAGTTTGTGGTGGCCAGTACCACCAACAAAATCGAGGTCCGGTTCCACTCAGACCAGTCCTACACGGACACTGGCTTCCTCGCTGAGTACCTGTCCTACGACTCCAGCGATCGTGAGTCAAAACCCTGGGGCTGGGGGGTAGAACTGATGTATCTGAGGTCTGGAGGCTCTCCTTCCTCCACTTATGCTGCCACATAAATTGGGAAACACACTTTCCCAGGGGAACAGGAGCATGTCTTATTTTCCTGCGGACTTCCTTGTATTCCTGTTCCGAGGAAAAGGTGGTTTTAATGCTGGATGCTGTATGCAGGCTCAGAGAACATTGTCTGCTTTGGCAAGGGGACAGAGAGGGGACACCTGGAAGGCTCACACGTTGTTTTATCCCTTTTCCCACTCCCAGCCTGCCCTGGCAAGTTTACCTGCAACACCGGCCGCTGCATTGAAAGAAGCATGCGCTGCGACGGGTGGCTGGACTGCGTAGACGGCAGCGACGAGCGATCCTGCAGTAAGCCTTTTTCTTTTGATTTGTCTGGAGAAGGGCCTCCCTGCTCTGTGGTGGCCACAAGTGTTTGCTCTGGGCTTCTTCCTAGCACCAACACTGGTGCCCAGAGCAGAGGGTGCCCAGAGCAGTGGTGGCTGCCCCATCCCTGGAGGTGTTCAAGGCCAGGTTGGATGGGGCTTGAAGCCCCTGATCCAGTGGGAGGTGTCCGTGCCCATGGCAGGGGTGGAACTGGATGGGCTTTGAGGTCCATTCCAAGCCAAACCATTCTGTGATTCTATTCTATGATCAATGTGGGATCCTTTCCCAGTGTAGGAGCCATGGATTCCTGCTAATCCGTCCCTCTCCCAGTGGGATCTCCCTCTGTTTCCAGTCCCTCCCAGCTGTGAATGTATCTTTCCATTTAATCCTGAAGGCTGTTGTGGGTTTGGCTGTGCCTGGCTGAGCTGGCTGCTACGAAGGACTGTGTTGTTACCAAACCAGGCAGGAATTGGGGAGCGTGTCTGGAAAACTCTGTGATTCATTGGGTTCTTTCTTTGGGCAGCACGTTTTCCTCTTGAATTAGCAGAGCTATCTCCTACATAATAATGACCTGGGGGTGCTGGTTGACAGCGACTGAACATGAGCCAGCAGTGGCCCAGGGGGCCAAGAAGGCCAATGGCATCTTGGCTTGGATCAGAAACGGCGTGACCAGCAGGTCCAGGGAGGTTCTTCTCCCTCTGGACTTGGCACTGGGGAGACCGCTCCTCGAATCCTGGGTTCAGTTCTGGGCCCCTCCCCACAAGAAGGATGTTGAGGCTCTGGAGTGAGTCCAGAGAAGAGCAAGGAAGCTGGTGAAGGGGCTGGAGAACAGGCCTTATGAGGAACGGCTGAGAGAGCTGGGGGTGTTTAGCCTGGGGAAGAGGAGGCTGAGGGGAGACCTCATTGCTCTCTCCAACTCCCTGAAAGGAGATTGTGGAGAGACATGATGGCAGATGGGTCGCTGGTGCCTTTGCAGGTCTCTGATTTCTTGCCCTCCCTTTTTTCAGCCTGTACCAACCAGCAGTTCAGGTGCCAGAATGGCTGGTGCAAGCCCAAGTTTTGGGTCTGCGACAACGTGAACGACTGCGGCGACAACAGCGATGAGCTGCAGTGCAGTGAGTAGCTCAACCCGCCGGCGGGAGGGCCAGGGACAAAACGTGCCACTATTTGCAGGCACAGCAGCTTCCTCGAGCCCCGAGTGAGAGCTGGGAGGAGAAAAATGAGGATGAGCAGAGGTGTACGAAGTCTGGATTTTGGGAAATGAAGGGCTCAATGAATCGGTGGTGGTGGGCATCACTGGGGCTTGGAGCAACCTGAACCAGCGGGAGGTGTCCCTGCCCATGGCAGGAGTGGAACTGGATGGGCTTTGAGGTCCCTTCCAACCCAAACCGTTCTATGATTTTGTGATGTGCAGTTTAGAGAAGATTGGGGATGCAGGAAATAGGTGCTGGTGTGTTGGAGCTGCAGAGCTTTCCTTAGGGAGGGAAGGGAGACGGGCGTAGCCCTGTGCTGGAGGAGCCGTGGGATTTGTGCTGAGCTGTCACTCAGGAGTGACTTTTCTTCCAGGCTGTGCAAATGACACCTTCAAGTGCAACAACGGGAAGTGCATTCCCAGCGCACAGCAGTGCGATGGCAAAGACAACTGCGGGGACGGGAGCGACGAGGGCAGCTGCAGCACTGGTGAGGATGGGCTGTGGAGGGGACACCCCAGATGAGACCTCTCATGGTTTTCCTCGTCGACAGGCACTTTTTCATGGGTTGGCAACGTGCTGGGTTTGGGTAGAAGAGGTGAACTACATCCCCAGAGCTGGGGCTGACCCTTCTCCCTCTCTCCTGCCCACAGCGACCCACACGACTGTCCCCTGCAAGGAATACACCTACAAATGCCGCAACGGGCGCTGCATCAGCAAGCAGAACCCGGAGTGCGATGGGGAGCAGGACTGCGATGACAACTCTGATGAGGACAACTGCAGTGAGTGCCCTGGGGAAGAGGGGACGTGGGTTTCTGCCTGGGCTCCTTATAGAAATCCTAAAGCGTGGTGGAGAGAGCCCCTGGGCTTTCCTGGGGTTTGATGAGAGTCCAGCTGTGCTGTTCAGTAGCACACTTCATGTCTGTGTGGTTTGAGAAGGCTTGCACAGATAATTCAGGGCTTTGTCTGCACATTTATGGTCTTGACCGGTAAATATTTTAGCAAATCTAGCATTTGTGCTCCTGTGCTGATGGCATCAGCCATCCCTGACATGGGTAGCAGGGCATTTGTTCTGTGGGAGACATCCCAGGGGAACAAAGAAGACGAGCTGGATGCGAACTCACATAACCAAGTGCCCCTTCTTCCCCACCGCAGACTGTGGGACCCGCTCCTACATCAGGAAGTCCCGGATCGTCGGTGGGCAGGACTCGGACGTGGGAGAATGGCCGTGGCAGGTCAGCCTCCACGTCAAGGGCCAGGGCCACATCTGCGGAGCCTCACTGGTCTCAGAGCACTGGCTGGTGTCCGCTGCACATTGCTTCGTGGAGCTACAGGGCACCAGGTAGGTGAGAGCCACGTCAGGGACAGGCAGGACGCCCTGCTGGCTGTGATTCCATTTTCAGACAGTTCTCTGAATAGGAAAAAGCAATTTTTACAGTCATTTCTCAAGGGACCTGTTTAAGATAGCGAGGGCTCTGGAGCGAGTCCAGAGAAGAGCAACGAAGCTGGTGAGGGGGCTGGAGAACAGGCCTTACGAGGAACGGCTGAGAGAGCTGGGGGTGTTTAGCTTGGAGAAGAGGAGGCTGAGGGGAGACCTCATTGCTCTCTCCAACTCCCTGAAAGGAGATTGTGGAGAGGAGGGAGCTGGGCTCTTCTCCCAAGGGACAGGGGACAGGACGAGAGGGAATGGCCTCAAGCTCCACCAGGGGAGGTTCAGGCTGAACATTAGGAAGAAATTTTTCCCAGAAAGGGTCAATGGGCACTGGCGGAGGCTGCCCAGGGAGGGGGTTGTGTCACCTTCCCTGGAGGTGTTTAAGGGACGGGTGGATGAGGCGCTGAGGGACATGGGTTAGTGTTTGATAGGAGTGGTTGGACTCGATGATCCGGTGGGTCTCTTCCAACCTGGTGATTCTATGGTTCTGTGGTTCTATGACTCACATCTGTGTATGGTGTCTCATGCAGATACTCAGACCCCAGCCTGTGGACAGCCTACCTGGGTCTGACCGACCAAGGCAACCGCAATGACCCTCAAGTGCAAACACGCAAGATCAAGCGCGTCATCTCCCACCCCTACTTCAATGACTACACGTACGACTACGACATCGCTGTGATGGAGCTGCAGACCCCTGTCGCCTTCTCCTCCGTCATCCAGCCCATCTGCCTGCCCGATGCCACCCACAACTTCCCTGTGGGCAAGGACCTGTGGGTGACTGGATGGGGAGCGACCTCAGAAGGAGGCAAGTGCTGTCATTGTCTTCTTTTCACGTGTGGCTTTAGGGAAAAGGGGAGCAGGCTGTATATGATTTAAATTTATTAGCTTGCCTCGAGGCTGGAATCAAAGGGATTCCCGTGGGAGTGTACAAAGTTAATGGAAAACCAGTATTACAAACAAGCAGGTTGTTGCAATGGGGATATAGCTGGCAATTAGCCAGTCGTTCAGTGCCTGAACGGAGCATGCAGGGGAGGGAAATGCTGCTTAAAAATGCTGTGTGCTTGTACTTACACCTCCCCTCCTTCCTCGCAGGCAGAGGAGCCTCCATCTTGCAGAAAGCAGAAATCCGGGTCATCAACCAGACGGTGTGCAACCAGCTGCTGACCGACCAGCTGACGCCGCGCATGATGTGTGTGGGGATCCTGACCGGCGGCGTGGACGCCTGCCAGGTACGCCAGCGGCAGCACTCGGGGTCGCTGCTGTTAGGCAGAGCCACAGTAGCTCCTTTGTTCAGCCCTTTTTTATGCCAGCACTTCCACACTTCGATGTACAATAAATCTAAATGGCTCCTCCTTGATTTGGACAACTTGGAATGAGTGTGAGCAGAAAATTGGGTTGATCCATGACAGTCTCAAACTGTCGACCACCAAAGCATGGCTTATAGAATCATAGAATCGTTTGGTTGGAAAAGACCTTTGAGATCATTGAGTCCAACCATACCTGTCCACTACTAAACCAGGTCCCTGAGCACCTCGTCTGCTGGTCTGGTAAATCGCTCCAGGGATGGGGACTCTACCGCCGCCCTGGGCAGCCTCTGCCAGTGCCTGAGAACCCTCTCAGTGAAGAAGTTTTTCCTAATATCGAGTCTGAACCTCCCCTGGCACAACCTGAGGCCATTCCCTCTCATCCTATCACTTGTTACTTGGGAGAAGAGCCCAGCACCCACCTTGCTACAACCTCCTTTCAGGCAGTTGTAGACAGTGATGAGGTCTCCCCTCAGCCTCCTCTTCTCCAGGCTAAACAACCCCAGTTCCCTCAGCCACCTCTCATAACCCTGGTTCTCCAGCCCCTCAACATCCTTCTTGTAGTGAGGAGCCCAAAACTGAACCCAGGATTCAAGGTGCAGCCTCACCCATGTTGAGTACAGCAGCACAATCACTTCTCTTCTCCTGCTAACCCCATGTTTCTGATCCAAGCCAAGATGCCATTGGCCTTCTTGGCCGCCTGGGCCACTACTGGCTCATGTTCAGCCAGCTTAGACTCAAAAACCACCTCATGAGGAAGAACAGTGTGACAGTAGACCACATTTTTAGCTTGTTATTCTGGCACTGTGATTCTGGTTGCCGTACTTAAATAATTGTATCAGGTATACATACAATTTTTTTCTTGATTCCGGAAACTGCACAGCCAGGTGATATACTCCCCAAAACAATTCTGCAGAGTTACTGATTATTTCTTAGAATAATAGAATCACTAGATTGGAAATCTAGATTTGACAAGACAAGAGGGAATGGCCTCAAGCTCTGCCAGGGGAGGTTCAGGCTGGACATCAGGAAAAAAATTTTGACAGAAAGGGTCATTGGTCCCTGGCAGAGGCTGCCCAGGGAGGGGGTTGAGTCACCTTCCCTGGAGGGGTTTAAGGGCCGGGTGGATGAGGCGCTGAGGGACATGGATTAGTGATTGATGGGAATGGTTGGACTCGATGATCTGGTGGGTCTCTTCCAACCTGGTGATTTTGTGATTCTGTGAAAGGACCCACTGGATCATTGAGTCCAACCATTCCCATCAATCACTAAACCACGTCCCTCAGCACCTCATCCACCTGTCTTTTGAACATTTGCGGGGAAGGTGACTCAAACCCTTCCCTGGGCAGCCTGTTCAGTGCCCAGTGACCCTTTCCATGAAGTATTTTTTCCTAATGTTCAGCCTGAACCTCCCCTGGTGGAGCTTGAGGCCATTCCCTCTCGTCCTGTCCCCTGTCCCTTGGGAGAAGAGCCCAGCTCCCTCCTCTCCACAACCTCCTTTCAGGCAGTTGTAGAGAGCAATGAGGTCTCCCCCATTCTCCTCTTCTCAAGGCTTGATTTTTGTGGTTTTTGCACTGGGCAATGTGCTGGGTCAGTGTTTACAACGTTTGTCTGTGCAGGGCGACTCCGGGGGGCCTCTGGTCAGCGTGGAGCCGAGCAGTCGGATGTTCCTGGCCGGCGTCGTGAGCTGGGGCAATGGCTGCGCTCAGAGAAACAAGCCCGGAGTCTACACCCGCCTCACCAGCCTGCGAGACTGGATCAAAGTGCAGACCGGCCTTTAGGGACACGCTCAGCCCTGTGTGGACACGGACACTTCTCGGACACAGCCGGCTGGAGGGCGCCCCGGGGATGCTCGGAGTTGTCGTTGCCTTCCGGCAGCGCAGAGCCTCTACTGTGAACTTCTTCAACCCTCCCTCTACCTCGCCACGAGTGCCTGGGACTTGTCAGAGCCAATGGCCGAGTTTAGCCCTTAGTGTTCCCACAGCTCAACTTTGGAATCAATGTTTGGAGTAGAAGAAATTTCCCTTTGGGGTGAGCTAGCACAGCTCCCATCCCAGACACATATTAAAATACACAATAAATTAAATGAAAAAGAAAAAAAAAGGAAAAAAAGACAAACACTTCGTGTGTTTAGAGGCAAACTTTATTGAGACAGGTTCAAAAACAAGCTTTCAGAATATATTCTAACCTCCATCACCTGTTTTCAAACAGCCGTCCGCACCCCTTTCTCCACTCTTCAGTCCTGGGTGGGGGGAGAATTTCTTACCGTGGTTTTGGGGGGGACCCTCTCTTGGTGTTGTCCCACGCTGTGCTCTCCTCTTTCCATCCTCTCTCTGAGCATCTGGCCACATCACATGGAGGACTGTGAGCCTGGAAGAGAGAGGTTTGGCTGCAAGAAGCCGTCGCTTACCTGGAGGGACACAGCGTGCAGGTCGTCCCCCAGTGAGATCTGGCCCTGTGCCTTCGCGCTGCGCTGTGGTTTCGCTGACCTGTCCTCCGAGCTCCATCCCTGTGGGGCTGTGCTGCACTCGACGCCTTCCTCTCCCTCGCTGCAGGGGCAGAGGGACCATGCTGACCGCGTTCCTGCTTGTCCCCGCACCACCCAGACCCTTATTACTTCTGTAACAAAAAATGCATCAGTCTGACTCATGAATGTGCTGATTTGATTTCTTTTTTTTTTCCGTGTAGCCTGTCCCTTGTCCTAGAAGAGTGCACTCCGACCTAGTTTAGCTAGCCCCTTCCTTGCCTGTAAATACATTGTTTTGTAAAACTCTCTATGAAGTGGAGATGCTGTAATAAATTGGGATATTTTCTACTACTCTGGCTGTGTGGTTCTTCACGACTGGCTGAGAGAGTGTTCCTGACCTGGGAAACCTGAGGCACAGCTCCCCGGTGCTGCGTGGGGGCTGAGCTCCACAAAGGAGAAGGCTTTAACCCTCCAGTGTGTGGCCACTCCGCTGGGTGGCTTGGGGCACCCTCAACAAAACAGCCAAGCTCCAGCATTTCCAGAGCCCAGGAAGACCTAGGACTGAAGCCAAGTGTCACACTGTGCAGTTTCTGAGGCAGCTTCCCACCTGGAAACCCGTAGGAGTCATCCCTCCAGCCCAGCAGACTCATTCCACCTTGGCGCAGGGATCAGCAGCGCTTCTCAGAGATCGGCTCTACACCAAGCATCATCTGCCCTGAATTATTGATGGGAGAATTCCTTAAAAGCCTTTTTGGCTGAGGCCACAAAATCATCCTTGCTTTTGCCAGCACATTTCCTCTATGCCCCAAACACGCAGACATAACTGGGATCCGATTACCTGGGAAGACTGCATTCCCTTCTGCTCCAAGCAACCTCTCCATGAACTCGTGATGAAGGGCTCCTTTCTCCCACCACCACAGCCTTGGAACATCAACCCAGCTGGAGGGGATCGATTGCGAGCCTCGTGTAACATCATCTGGTGCATGAGGGAGGCGAACAGAGACAAAAAGGCCGTGCTCGCTCTTGGCGTCGCTTTGGATGCGTGTTTACTGCGCCTGTAACTCAAGAGGAGGCTTGTTTGGATTGCAGCTCTCGAGGTCTCCAGTTTGGCAAAGGTGATATCGAAGAAGAGGTCAGGAGAGCAGAGAACATTAATGGAGGGCTCAGCTATGACTCCAGTGTCACCTTCCCCTTGTCAGAGAAAGGCCAGTGCCCTTAAATCTGCCTCTAGGGTTTGAGAACTTGATCCAGAGTATTTCTGTTGAACAGAGAAAGGAGATACCACAATTCCTCCTGGAAGAGGGAAGAAGCTGGCTCTACAACGACTGCTCTACCCCAAAGCTTTGCAAGGACTGCAAACAGGCTGCCCAGGGAGGGGATTGAGTCACCTTCCCTGGAGGGGTTTAAGGGACGGGTGGATGAGGTGCTGAGGGACATGGTTTAGTGATTGATGGGAATGGTTGGACTCGATGATCCGGTGGGTCTCTTCCAACCTGGTGATTCTATGACTCAGTGCTTTACAATGGTACAATAACTGCTTTGGTTCCCTCCTTGCCCAGCTTTTGTGCTCGCCCTATCCCAAGGACTGGTGTGCACCAACACGGAGCTGTGACTCCTTCCCAGCTAATTCAAGACAATATTAGGGGTGTCTAAAATCTACTGGCGAGTCCAGGAGCCAGGAGAGAAGTAACGAAGCAGCACAGCACTTCGGTTTGCTCTGGTATGCTGGAGATTATGGTGTTGACGTGGGTCTCTCTTCCCAAGCCTCACTGTGCAGTTGTAAGGGAGGCACTTCGGCTTCCACGGACACGGCAGCGCTTGCCTGTGTCTGGGTGCAAGAGTGTAGTCTGGTTACGGCCTTTCACAGCTCTCATGGTCTAGGAAAAGGACAAGAATGGACATGGATAAAAATATTATTTCAACCAAGGCACAAATATAAGCAGTGGGGGCTCTGGCTGATTCACCAAAGCTGTTATCGCGCTATTGTAATGCGCCGAGTCCTTGCAAAGCTTTGGGGTAGAGCAGTTGTTGTAGAGCCAGCTTCTTCCCCCTTCCAGGAGGAATTATGCTCTCTCCTTTCTCTATTCAACAGAAATACTCTGGATCAAGTTCTCAAACCCTAGAGGCAGATTTAAGGGCACTGTTGAACTGGCCCTCTGCATACACCCTCTTGCTCGATGTTTGTCCCTCCACACTCAGGCTCGGTGGTGCAGGAATGGATGCATCTGTATGCTCCCCTACTAGAAAGGAAAAGATAACTGCAAGGCTTCTTTGCTTCCTTCTAGGAGGCACCTTGTAGGACCAGAGACCTCCAGGCTCCGTGATTTCTCCCCAGGACAAACCCCACTGCTCCCCAGCGGCGCACGAGGACACAGAAGTCTTTCCCCTCACATGTTTTCTTCCCAGCTACTTCTGCTGGCTCGTTGCCGCCTGGGAGGGTGAGAAGAGGAGGAGGAGTGCCGAGAGCGGGATCTCAGAAAGAGATAAACCATGGTAAGTGAAAGATTAGCTCTGCCTTGGGGAAGCTGGGAGACATGCAAGGGGCAGGTGGGCTCTGGGAGGCCTGGATGCATCCAAAACTAAGAGGTCTTTTTGCTGTCATGCAAGTGTGTTCCTCTCTGATGCTCCCCGGTGAGGGCAAAATCCTTCCTCCAGCGCACAGCTGACCACCAGGGAGTTTCCAAAGGACTCAACACATCTTGTCATGATGCAAGATTAAGACAGAAAACACCTCCTCGTTGGAGGGGCAGCACCTCCAGAGAGTGTCCAGGGAACCAAGAACCCCTTGGGAAGAGTCACACTGAGAAACACCCAATGAACTGGCCCACCAAAGGTCTGCTTTGCCCCCAGTTCTGCTCAGAAACAGTTCTGCTCCTGCTCCTACAGAAACCAGGATGATAAAATAAATAAACAAAAATGTGAGAAATAAGGTGGGAAAAAAACCTCAATGCCAGGTCCTTGAGTTCAGATCCCACTAGATGTCTCCCTTGGCCAAGGCACGCTTGCTCCTGAGGCATCACCAAGAAGAAGCTCCAGGGAAGCAGGGAAGGCGCAGGTCAGCAAGCTGCAAGCCTCAAACCCCTCTCCCTGAAGGCCAGAGAGGAGGGAGCCAAGAGGAGAGAGAAGGAGTGAGTGGGCAGGGAAGGGAAACAAGTGTAGGCAGTGCGGGACGAGGAATGGAGCCTGGCAGCTCCAGCAGCTGGACTGCCTGCAAGGTGCCTAAATGAGGCACTCTGGGGGAAAAGCAGCTCTGAATCAGCCTGGAAAGTCCCATCTCTCAGGCTAAAGAGCCAAATCGAAGAGTTCACGGATGGTCAGCAGCCCACTGGATTTTTTTTTCTCCCTCTCAGTCCACCTGCAGTTCCAAAACTGTTCCACCTCCGCCTTGGCACCTGGAGGCAGTAGAGGAAAAAACCCTCTACGTTTCTTGCTAGAACAAACCAGTTGTCAGACCTCAAATATTGCATTTTGTTTTGGCGCAGGGCGTTTCTGATACCACGGGACTTGGGGAACGTAAACCCAGCCCTGGTTTTGTGCTGGTAAGAGTGAAACCTACCGGTGATGGGAATGGTTGGACTCGATGATCCAGTGGGTCCTTTCCAACCTGGTGATTCTGATTCTACGAAACGCCACGGAATCAAGGATGGGCACTGTTAACAGTCACACTGAGAAGGGGCAACACCAGGGGCTTGTACAATCCAGCAGCAGCGTGGAGGTGGAGTTGAATTTGGTTTGGCCCCAGGCACACAAAATATAAGAGGGTCTGGCATTGGCGTCTCGTTGCATCGGTCGTCTTAGAAACCGTGAGAAAAGTAAAGAGATGAGGGAACCCAGTGCAGTCACTGGGGGCAACTTCTCACCCCAGGATGCCAACACAAACAGCGGGGTCAGGGAACGGGGAGCCGGGAGGATTTCATGCACTGGGAGCTCTCTGGATACCTCCAAGGGGGCAGGAAGGGCTGCATCCCATGGAAGTGACCCCAGGCAAGGCTGCCTGCAGGTCACCACCCCGAGCGGCCCATCCCAAGTGGGAAGAGATGACTTGAAGGAGGCAAACCACCAGGAAAGCACGCCAGGTCTTTGGGAAGAATTACAGCTGATGAATCAAAGGAAAACATCCCACACAATTGCTCGGAAAGCCTTCTCGGGCAGCCCAGCTGCTCCCGTGGACGTGCACAGCAAGGGGACCAGGCTGGGGGGCTGCATCTGTGCCCTGAGCTGCAGGGACCATCCTCTTCATCAACCCTGCTCTCTTGGACGCCACACACTACTGCAGGCAGTTTCACACCCACAGAAGCCTTGGGTGCTTAAAAAGCCCTTTTGGGATCAAAGATGAATTGATCCAGGGTACATGAAGCACTTTCCCCTACTCTTCATCACCTCAGAGCTCTCAGCTGTCTCCAGACGAGGCATTAAGGCTCAGAGACGCCCTGCAGGGCACCAGACGGACCCACGGCTGCAGTTAAGCTCTACAGAAATACTCTTTATGCCCCCTGGCCACGATTAATGGATGCAGCAGCTGCACCCTGCTCCGCTCTGTGCCCAGGCTGCAATTCCCTTGATGACACGCGGCACAGCGCCTGCCACCCTCCCAGCCCTGGGTCTCGTGCCAGGTCTCCTTCTGCTTGGCCGAGCCCCGCTCCCCTGCCTCCTGCCCTTCTGCGTGGATGCACACCGCGAGTCCCCAGCTCCCTCACTCCCTCTTGGCTCGCCCTCCTGCCAGCAGCTCTCCTTTGTGCTCACACAGACCAGCTCCAGCAGCTTGCTCACTCCTGCAACTGAGCGTGGCGAGAGCTGGAGGAGACCTTGCTTCCTTCTTGCCCAGCAAACCCATTGGGGATGGAGACCCTGCATGTTCCCCAAGTAGAGCTGAAGGGTGGGAAACCTCTACAGATCTATTCAGGTTTGTCTTACCTGGGAGATAACAGCCTTTGGCACAAACACACGTGCTTGCCCGCCAGTAAAGCATCAGCTCAAGCTGTCGTGTGCTGTAACACTTGCCTGGCCCCACTGCTTACGAGCTTAGAGAAAATCAATTAGATAAAATAGCAGCTGAGCAGCATCCGACATCCCTCACCAACTAGCAGGCTCCAGCTCTCACCTCCTTCCTCCAAACCATTTTAGGGCTTGCAAGCAAGAAAGCAGCAAGTTTTCTCTGGCCTTCAAATCACCACTTGTATTGTTGCTTTGCAATCACATCTGTGCCAGCAGGGAGAATCACTTCACATGCCACTGTCTGCTGATTTGTTTTCCCACACGTATTCCCCAGCTCGCTGATGGGGAGATGAACAGGGAAAGAAAAAAAATCTAAATCCAGCACAGCAGCCAAGATTGTAAGTGGACTGTCTCAATAACATCCTTCAACAGCGATGATCTCAATCCACTAGGCAGGCTTTCTACCTCACAACTCTTATCTTATCACAGCTGAAGGCTCACCCCGAGTGCTGGATGCCTCGGCCCCTCTTGGTTTTGCTGCCCAGCAACTCCAGTCTCGATTGTGCCGATGAACTGGGGCCCTGCAGCCTAGGATGGGATCCCCCCTCCCTCTCCAAACCCAGATGCTGGACACACCAAGCAAACCAGCTCCCACCTCCTGAGCATCGCAGTGTCACCCTGATAGCAAGAGGGAAATACCTTTCCTCCCCTCTGTCCCTTGGGAAATATCAAGTGACACTATCTGCAGGCACGGCAGCCACTGCGGAATTCCTGGAAAGCACACGCCGGCATCCTGGCTGGCATCTCAAGAGAAATCTGGGGCCAGGAGAGCAAAGCAGGGACTGAGGTGTGCTGGGTGGAGGCTCTGCCAGCTCAGGGAGCACAGACTTTGACAGAAAGGCAGGAGGAAAGGAAAGATCCAGGGGAGCTTGTTCCTAGTGGCTGCCACTCGCCACGGAGCTGGCAAGCAAACCACCTGCGCAGTGAACCAGAGCTTGCACCTAACCCAGCGCTTTCCCTCCCAGGGCTCACGGTGGAGGACAAGAGTGACAGAGTTTTTATAATTCAGGAGCACCGTGTCACCCACAGGGAACTCGAGATGCTTCAGCTAAGCCAGCTCTTACCATCACCTCAGTTAACTCCAGCTGTCAGAGGGCTCAGCCTCTCTGAGACAGGGGCTTTGGCTTTCTCCAAAGAGATAGGAGTCTCTCCCTACTCACAGATGACCCCAAGCTCAAGAACATAGGTTAAATGCCCCTTTGTAAGGGGAAGAAGCTGGACAAAGCCCTTTGGTCTCAGGTCAATACACAGTCTAGCCAGGGGGTGTTCCCACAAAGAGCACGGGAGGGCTTGTTCACCCCAACAGAGCCCAGCCCCAGACCCCCTTTTCTGTAGTACCTGAAATGATGAACCTGAAAAGGAAAGATAAGAGCAGCCCTCAGTGAGCTACAGGAGGCAGAACACAAGCCTTGAGCCTTGCAGTTCCCTACTGAGCTTTAGCAGAGGTGAGCATCACACCGGTAGAGCTCCTTTCTATCTAGCACGCAGCATCTATTAGACCTGGTTGGACTCCTCTTCTCCAGGCTAAACACCCCCAGCTCTCTCAGCCGCTCCTCTTGTTCTCCAGCCCCCTCACCAGCTTCATTGCTCTTCTCTGGACTCGCTCCAGAGCCTCAACATCCTTCTTGTGGTGAGGGGCCCAGAACTGAACACAGGATTCGAGGAGCGGTCTCACCAGTGCCGAGTCCAGAGGGAGAAGAACCTCCCTGGACCTGCTGGCCACGCTGTGTCTGATACAAGCCAAGATGCCATTGGCCTTCTTGGCCACCTGGGCCACTGCTGGCTCATGTTCAACCAACACCCCCAGGTCCTTCTCCTCCAGGCAGTTTCCAGCCAGACTTCTCCTAGTCTGGAGCTGCCCAGGGTTGTTGTGCCCCAAGTGCAGGACCCGGCATTTGGCCTTGTTCTGCACCTAAAACAGAGAGCTGGCTGCTCCTCCAGAGCCATACGACCAACAGGTTCTCCTCAAGAGAAGCTCAGAGAAGCCACTGCGGGACGTAACCATGAGCTGCAGCTCTGTTGTTTCCCTACCAAGAGCAAACAACTGCAGGACTGGCAAATCCACCTTGGGACTCGCCACGTGGTGATGCAGCCCAGCCTCTTCATGCAAGCACAGGGCTGCATGAACACAGACAGAGCAGCAGGCTTGCGGAGCTTGCAGAGAGGGTGACAGCAGGAAAGAACAGAATTTTATGACACAGCGAGTGGACAGACATAGCAGGAAGCCACCCAAGGCAGCATTTGCTCCTTGGAGCAACAGCCTCCTGGTCTAGAGTTATTGGCACAGGTAAAATCTTTCACATCTGCTGCACTTACTGTAAGAAGGATGACAGCTTCTTTACGAACACGCAGAGCTTCCAAAGAAGAACAGCATGGAGAGTTGCCTTGGAGACTGCAGTAAGCACCGTGCTGCCAGATGACTGGGTCTCATACCACAGCAGGCACTTGCCAGAAGGGTGATCTCAGCGGTGTGCTCCGCATTATCAACCATTCCTGGAGGAAAGGCTGAATCTGTGCAAGGATCGGGTGAATCAGGCTGCGTGGAAGGTGGTTTTTTATGTTACCGTTAGTCATGTTCTCGGGCTTTGCCCTGCCAGCACGGCCACAGTGCTCATCAGAGCAGAGAAACTCCTCTTTCCCAAGAAAGCAGCAGTTCCTGCTTTGCACACAGATGTTTATAGGACTGGTGTGTGGCACAGGGTCGTGACGGGAGCACGGAGCCACTAACCACCTTCTATTTCCCTGGTAGAAGTGTGAATACATCATCACTCCCTGCGTCCCATCAAGCCAGGGTAGAGAACAAGGGCTGAAGACCCCTCTGCTCATTCTGGATAAGCCATGAAACAGCTTCCCAAGTGACCTGAGAGAAAAAAAACTACAAAGATTCCCATCGCATGAGTTATTACAGTACCACAGACCTCTTAACCACTTTTCACTTCCCACCCTGCCCTAAATATTTCTGGAATCATCTTAGTGAGGGACCACTGGACTTACTTCTAGTTTTGTCCCTTGCACAGCCACACTTTAAACATATTTTTCCTCCTTCTTGTGCGGGCTCCCGCTTGACAGTGTGTCCAAGGTCTGATCCAACTCATTTTTCATGGAAAATGGCTTTATCCCGTCATGACCGATCTATTTAGCAGACTGTTTTAAGAATTACTTTAGCACTACAGTCAAGCTACTGGTTACACAGCATTAGCAGCCCAGACAGGATAAGCAAGGAAAGCAATCCATGAGAATAACCTCAGCTTCTGAAGACAAACCAAGCTTCTTGACCAAGTGCTAGGCACAAGCGAAACCTAAAATAAAAACAGGAATCACCGCATGCCCTGTTTGCCTTGCAGTTCAATGTTTCAGGGGCAATCTTCCACCAGTTGCAGGTATGTTTGTACTCTCCAGTGGAAAACCTTGTACAAACCTGTAACTCCCATGGAGGACCACAGCTCTTGGTAGTCACATACTTGTCAGTCTTTGAGACAAGAGTCACCAGAGTGGCACCATAACATTGAATCATAGAATAGTTTGGGTTGGAAGGGACCTCAAAGATCATCCAGTTCCACCCCTGCCATGGGCAGGGACACCTCCCACTGGATCAGGGGCTCCAAGCCCCATCCAACCTGGCCCTGAACACCTCCACGGATGGGGCAGCCACCCCTGCTCTGGGAAACCTGTTCCAGGGCCTCCCCACCCTCACAGCAAAAAGTTTTTTTTCCTGAGACCTCATCTCAACCTCCCCTCTTTCAATATTCTTTTTATTCATGCATCAAAGTGACCCAGAAAGAGTTAACCAGTACTCAAGCAATCTGATGAGCACTAACCCGCTGTAGCTTTGTGCTGTTCACTCTCCCAGTTTGAGGCTGGAATCAAGGAGGGGAACAGATCAGGTGGAGGATTAGGAAAACATCTCTCATGGTGAGAAATCTGCCAGGCTCCCAAGGGAAACAACAAAAAACCTGCTGCCTGAGTCACTTAAAACTGGACCCAGGACAGGAAAATCCAATGTGGGGAACAAGACTTCTCTCACGGGGGGAAAATGGAGAAGTTGGATGATCTCAGAACTTTCCCATCTCCAGTTTTTGTGGCTCCAGAAATTTGCAGAGGCGATAGCTTACGCAGTGCAGAACAGGTACGTCCGATGATTAACAGTTGCTACCAAACCTGCCAAAATGAGTCAACCTGATGAACACAGCTCATACAGCAGCTCTGGATTGCCAGGACCACACTCACTCTGAGGTGAGGAGCAGCTTCTAATGAGAGAAAAAACTTCAGCATCCACAGGAAAACCCAGAGCCTATGGAACCCAGCCAGGACAGCAGAAGGCAGTCAGCTTCCAGCAGTCACTTTGGTGGCTTTTAATCGCGACTGGTTCAACCTCCAAGCTCAAATAGAGACAGAAGTTATGTGATAAGGAATTTACACTTCACGTGGTGAAAGCATGATGTTTACGTGTTTTCAGACAAATTCTTCCAGGTACTTACCAAGTCCAATGCCTTAGAAAACCTCTTCATCGAGGAAACGACCCCAGTAACCCCCCAGCATCCTCTGTTCAGGATGCTCCTGATTGTGTTGTTGAAGCCACATGCTTCAGCCTTACTAGCTGGGGTGAGGGACAATACTGCACTAGGAAAAGCTCATTCCTTGATTAATATCAGCCTCTCTCGTGCTTCTTTTGGACACAACTGCTAATGCCTGGAAGACACTGGACTAGGCAGATCATTAGTTTCCTAGCAAATCCCAGCAAGCACTAGATCACTCGAACACACGGTTCATCCATCAGAGGCCAGCGCTGGCTGCTGCATTCTCCAACACCCTCGTGGAAGAATCCACAGAGGGAAATCACCCTCCAAGCTTGCCTGGATCTCAGGAAGGCAGCAATTGCCCATGCAAGGACACTCGCCCCTGACAGAGCCTCGGCAGAGGAGCCAGCAGGTCTGTTACTCTTGCCATCCCAGCAGAGCCAGGCTGCCCGTTAAAACAAGGTATTTACAGGGTGATGAATTCTGATTTCAAGATAATTTATAGCTTTAGCAAATAAACAGGCTTAGGGCTGTTTAAACACTGTTTAAACAGTCATATACAATAGCCCCGGGCAAGCACACGGAGGAACGGAAGAGTTATCGGAGCTGGAAAGAGAAAGCAGAGAAGAGCAAGTGAAACTCAGACCACTTCCCATCAGAAAAGAAACCTCTCAAAACCATCACCTCACCTTGCTCCCCCAAACATAGTTCTCAGTCACCCTTCTACCCACCCCTCTGTGCCAGAAATCCAAGACATTTTTAACATGACAGGGTCTCCTTTCACCTTTCACCATGTGCCTTTTTCATGGTTCGATCTACCTCGTGGCGTATGAGCTGGCAGCGATTTCACCTCATCTCTTTGGGCAAAGGTGTACAGGAAAAAAATGTACTTAGAACTTCTTCTGTTGTTAAGCTTCTGTATTTTTTTTGTGCATTTAGGTGTTTTTTCTGAAAGGGATTGAGAGAAATGGAAAGGCTGCAGACTGGGTTAGACACCAGATTGAGACACTTTTGAAACCAGGGTTGTGAGGATCCACTTCACTTTTATTCCAGTATTGATTTAGAAGGGCTGCATGGTCCACAGCACGACTACAGCCATGGTCACCGGGGCTGGGGCAGAGCCAGGGAAGGAGCAGAGATGCTCTTTGCTTCATTTGAGATTCCTACAAGCCATTTGCAACATCCTGCGATTCCAAGAACAAGAGAAATCAAGGGCTGGAAGCACCTCAACTTGGGAGAGAGCAGCTGGAAAGCACAAGGAAGGCAACAGCCAGCCTGAAGATATTGAAACACACTCATCCTGTGGACAATGGAATTATTCTGGACAATGCGAGGGATGGTATATTCCCTAGCAGTCATGGGACGAGAGGAAAAGGAAAATTTCAGCTGCCTACCAAGGACTGCTCCCAGGAGGAAGATGCAGATGAATCTCTTCTTCCAGGGAAGGACAGAACATTCTCTCTGCAACCAGCTTATCGCCCAGCTGCGGCATGCGGGGGAATATAGGAACAGCCCTGCCATGGCCAAGAACACGGAGGAGATGAACTCATTCCCTCCCGCATGTGCTTGTTCCTATAGGTCAAGCCACTTGGAATATTCATCCCATGTTTCGGTCATGCCTATGGGCCTTGGCTTGCTGCCCTGAAGAAACTACAAGCAAGGAAAGGCAAATCGCTAGCCAAGAGCGGCAAGGTCTCTGGCCCATGCAGCAGGTAGGATGTGTGGAGCTGAATTCCCACCCCAAGCAAAACTTGGGAGCCGAACACCCTGCCCTTTGCTGGCACCTGGGCTAGGGACATGGGTCAGAGCAGCAAAGAGAGCTCAGGAAGATGTTTCATCCATACCTTACACCAGACTGGAGGAATCATAGAATCACTAGGCTGGAAAGGACCCACTGGATCATCGAGTCCAACCATGCAGGTGTTAGAAGCCAGGGATGAGGGAGAAGACAGTCTTGTCTATGCAGGATCTGAATAACCTCTCTTGGACAAGAGACAGCTTCTATGCCAGCTGCCTTGTCAAATAGCCTCAAGCGATCCTCTCAGTGCCCCCATTTCCTTCTGTAAGTCAGGATAGTACTTCAGAACCCGCTATGTAATGGGAAAACATGTAAGACATCACATTACAGCAGATGACCTCATACAGACACGCGGAAGGTTCCACCCCAGCAAGTATGTTTCTCAGAGATGATGTTTCCTCACCTGAGGAAGCAGTGTAAGAGCTGGGAATAGCTCCCAGGAGCCTCAAGCATCGGTCCCTCTCTAATTACTGCATTTCACCCAAAACAAACACAGCTCACACCGTGAAGGCTGCCAGGGCTGCTCATCCCTCCCTCAGCCAGCACGAAGGGTCCCTGGAGGTGTTGAAAAGACGAGTGGATGAGGTGCTGAGGGACATGGTTTAGTGATTGATGGGAATGGTTGGACTCGATGATCTAGTGGGTCCTTTCCAACCTGGTTATTCTATGATTCTATTCTACAATAGGTGGAAGGAAAGCTGAGCACACGTCCTGATCCTGGCCCAGAGGGCATCAGAGCTCACAAATTTGGATTTGGAGCTGCATTGCCACAAAACTCAGAGAAGCTCAAGATACAGCCCGTGTCGCGTCTACACGTGTGTTAAGCCTGTGTCTGAGCCAACTGGAAGTCCTGTGGCTGCCTTAAATCAGCACTGTAGGATCCCACCACCCAACTGAGTTCACCATGGCTACAGGGTGCCGGTTCAGACCTGGTTCACATCCAAATGTCTCTGAACACAGACAAAACAAACACGCACCTACCTGCAAAATACCGTACAAAGGCACCCAGAAAGAAAGAGGCCAGATCCAGAGTGAAGTCAGGCTCTCCAGGTCACCACCTCAGCCTCCCAGAGGTTAATTCTCCAACACTCTGGAGTGCCTGGCATGACGAGCCAGGGCAGCGAGTTACCTGAAGTTGTAGGACACACAAGAAATATAAGATGAGGCTAAAGCTTCATCTTGTGTCCAACCCAAAACACCATCTGGGGTGCCTCGCACCAGGCTAGGCATGAGTTGGAGCTTCACCGACATCCAGAGACACCTCTGATTTACTGTCCCTTCCTTAAAAACTTAGAGAGGGGTTGAGGACATTCCCCAAACCTTCCCACCAGCTCTAGGTTCTGCTCCCAAGCGTAGGTGATACCGAGAATCGCTGCTGTGGGGAAGAATCGCTCAGCAAACACACTTTGAACGGGATCCATATAGAAGAGGTTTGTATTTCCTGAATGGAAACGAAACCCCTTTATATAGGCTGGATTGGAGATTCAATGGCCAAACTGTTCCCTTCAGACCTTATTTTCTTTGGACTTTTAGCCTACCCCACATGAGACATCTGGCATGGGGCTTGCAGGGAGACAGTTTGCTTTGGCACTGGCTGGAGTTTGGAGCTCACAGTGTTTGAATAGGATTTTATGAACTGAACAGTCTCACTCTCCTCTGTAATGCTTCAAATTAAGGTTTCCACATATGCCTTCAATAGAGATTCACTAAGACACTTATTGCATGTTAGCTAAACATCACTCAGTGAAATAGAACACCCTCCTTGAGGATTAACAAACATACAATTCAGTCAGGCAGCTGTAGCTGTTAAACCTCAAATATAACTTCAATGTCATAATCAGTCATTTTATTAAGACAATAATTGCCCTATTAATGTTAATTAAATGACTAATGCCTTTACGCTTCCGTGACGCTGTTCACTGATAACCCCTAAAGCAGACGCAGTCGATTCCCTCTCCGTCTCCAGAGGGACCCAGGTTAGTTAGCAGGAAAGTCAGGAGTTGCTTGGTGCCCACTACTCCAAATAAGCTTCCAGATAGAAGCTAGAGAAATATGATCTGTTTTTCTGGAGAATGAAGGAGGGATGCAAAATAAAAAAGATCAGAAAATCATGGAATTGTTTGAGTTGGAAGGAACCTCAAAGCCCATCCAGTTCCACCCCTGCCATGGGCAGGGACACCTCCCATTGGATCAGGGGCTCCAAGCCCCATCCAGCCTGGCCTTGAACACCTCCAGGGATGGGGCAGCCACCACTGCTCTGGGCACCCTGGGCCAGGGTGTCCCCTCCCTCAGAGGAAAACATTTCTTCCTAAGATTTCATCTCAATCTCCCCTCTTTCAGCTCCCTGAAAACTCATGGGCAGGTCAATTAATCCAAAGGATGAGAGACCAAGCTTGTTTTTAAGCCTGTAAGCAGGGCAGAGCAATACTGGCCAACATCTCCAGCTACAGAGCTAGCAAGTAGAATGGGATCACTGCCCTCACCACAAGGTCTCCATACAGGTGCACATCATGCCAAGAAGACCTCTCCAGGACCCCTTTCGGAGGGCTGGGGAAGCCCAGGGAACCTGCAGGTCCTGTGCTCTGCTCAGAGGTGCTCAAGCCACCCAGGAGCCAGGAGGGGGATGGAGGACACCGACTTGCAGAACTTGCAGGCTGAGCTCTTTCCCTCAGGAGAGTCTCGAGCGCTGCAGCTCCCAGCTCTGTGCCGAGAACACCAGGCAGCTGTTCAGCCTCCACAGTCCAGGCTGCTGGGATCAGGCTCCTCTGCCTGGCTGTTTAGGCTGATCCTGCACCACGAGATGGACCAGATGTCCCAGCATGGGCTACGAATGGGCTTAGCAGCAGCTCGGGTGCCTGAAGCCAAAGCTATGTCATAACGCTTGGCTTGCTCTGCAGAGAGGTTCCCCTGCCCCTCATTCCCAGATTTTTGGTAGCAATTATTGCTTTAAAAGTTTAAAATAAAGAAAGCAAAAGTGGATTCCTTGCATCTTCGTCATTTTAATTGGAAGAATAAGTGCCATAAATGGCAAACGTCATTGATCTCATCTCAAAAGAGGCAGGGAGGAGCAAGTTGTCACTCGCCATGTCGTAGCAACATTTATTGTAGCTCAGGGATTCAACCTGTTAGCACAGACAGGCTCCCATTTGCTGGGCTATAAAATAACACATTGCCAAACCCCATCATGGCCTGCAGATTTAGATATTGATTAATCGTTAAAATATCTCTGAAATGTGCTGTGTTAAGAGGGAGATGACCTCATGCTTCCTTTGAGACTCTTCACCTTCCTCCTGCTCCAAGTATTTCTCCCACATGGTTTGCTGCGATCCCAGCCATCCCCTTGGGCATGGGACTCGGTGCCGCTCACACGAGCCCTTTCTCAGAGCTCAGTTCCCCCTCTAAAGCGATGCCAGCCAAATTCAGCTCAAACCCAACCCAAACAGACTCCTTCTTAACCTGTTCACCTCTCACTCAAGCTTCCTCTACCGGCATTGAGGGAAAAAAGGAAAGACTAAAGGAGGAGAAAAGGTCAGATTTGAGCCTGAAGGTTTTCAAAGACTGAACTCCGTGGTTCAGGTCACTGCATCATTAGACGTGCAGGAAACAAGAATGAGAGAGAAGATAGAGCTTTGTCTATCCCTTAAAGCTTTCCCCATGCCTGGGAAACTTGACACAGTTTCTCACAGCATTCTGCTTCAGAAACTCTCACCTCTGGGCTGGACAGGTGAACGCTCTCCTGGGTGGAAAACTGGTTAGATGGAGGGCCCAGAGAGTGGTGGGAAATGGTGTGAAATCCAGCTGGAGGCCAGTGACAAGTGGTGTCCCCAGGGCTCAGTGCTGGGTCCAGCCCTGTTCAATGTCTTTATCAATGACCTGGACGAAGGCATCGAGTGCACCCTGAGAAAGTTTGTGGATGATACTGAGCTGGGTGGAAGCTGGATCTGCTGGAGGATCAGGAGGCTCCAAAGGGATCTGAACAGGCTGGATCCATGGGCTGAGACCAACGGGATGAGGTTTAACAAGGCCAAATGCCGGGTCCTGCACTTGGGGCACAACAACCCTGTGCAGTTACAGACTAGGAGAAGTCTGGCTGGAAACTGCCTGGAGGAGAGGGACCTGGGGGTGTTGGTTGACAGCGACTGACCATGAGCCAGCAGTGTGCTCAGGTGGCCAAGAAGGCCAATGGCATCTTGGCTTGGATCAGAAACGGCATGGTCAGCAGGTCCAGGGAGGTTCTTCTCCCTCTGGACTCGGCACTGGTGAGACCGCTCCTCGAATCCTGTGTTCAGTTCTGGGCCCCTCACCACAAGAAGGATGTTGAGGCTCTGGAGCGAGTCCAGAGAAGAGCAACGAAGCTGGGGAAGGGGCTGGAGAACAGGCCTTATGAGGAACGGCTGAGAGAGCTGGGGGTGTTTAGCCTGGAGAAGAGGAGATTGAGGGGAGACCTCATTGCTCTCTCCAACTCCCTGAAAGGAGGTTGTGGAGAGGAGGGAGCTGGGCTCTTCTCCCAAGTGACAGGGGACAGAACAAGAGGGAATGGCCTCAAGCTCCACTAGGGGAGGTTCAAGCTGAACATTAGGAAGAAGTTTTTCAGAGAAAGGGTCATTGGGCATTGGCAGAGGCTGCCCAGGGAGGGGGTTGAGTCACCTTCCCTGGAGGGGTTTAAGGGATGGGTGGCTGAGGTGCTGAGGGACATGGTTTCGTGATTGATGGGAATGGTTGGACTCAATGATCTGGTGGGTCTTTTCCAAGCTGGTGATTCTATGACTCTATTCTATGGTACAGTGATCCACGACCCCACCACCCTCCAGACACCCTACACCTGTGCTCACCTTGCAAACACAGAGCTACCTCCCAAAGTACACCCGTAGGTCGTTTTTATTGCACTTCCTTCTCTCCTGTTCTTGGTATCAGCAGGAAGACAGGAGCAGCAAAAGCTCTTGAGGTCTCCAAGCACACGTAAACGTCACACCAGCCTGATGAAGCAGGCACACTTGAAATCCAGGGTGCCTGGATCAGAGCGCGATCTCAACAAGAGAGAAACACTGAATCCTGCTCCAAGCCTGAGGCTCCAGAGAAGAGAGTTGGCAAGACCTGAAAGGGGAGGCCGGTAACCATGACAACCACTCATTTCTTAGTATCAAACAACAAAAATGACTCCTGAAAAGGCAGCCCCATGGACACAGCTCCCACTCCCCCTGTCCTGGGAGGGCTCTCCAGGAGTCATGTCACACGCAGGACTACACCCAGGAATCCACAAGCTCCCCTGATAGAGCAGAGACCCTGATAACCATCCCTCCCCTCAGCTCACACAGGGGAAGCTGCCAAATTTCATACTTCTGGGTCACAATCTTCCTTATTTCAAAACTAATACACAGGGCAGTCACCTCAGAGTATTTGGCTTCCAAAGGCTGAGAGAAACAAATGGGAGAGTCATAGGAATATTGACAATATAGGTGCTAAGAGTCAGCCTCAGCTTAAGGAAATCCATTATTCTATGGCTGAGTTTCATCCATCTAGAACAGCAGAAACGGTTCTGAAAGACAGAACTTCATTCTCATTGTTATTCACCGTACACATCAGGTAAGCAGCTTTCGTCTCCTCTGGGCAACCACATCACTGATTTTTATGATGTGTGCACGGCGCATAAAATTAGGAATGAAATTAAAACTATTCTGATCTCGGCACTAACGCGACGGTGGCACAGGGAAAAAAGCATGGAATAAAGCAGCATCCTTGCCTCCCAGCCCACCTCCCAGGCACCTTAAACTGCTTACACAGTAAATTCTTCCCCCTGCTTTCACGTCAGCTCTCTCTTCCCAGCACTTAGGGCACCTTTTGATCATATTGTCCTCTCAGCACGTTCATCCAGCTGCAGAACGGAGCTGCTCCAATAAAAGCTTCAGTTCTTCAAGCCAGCCATTTGTTGTTATCTGTCCTGTTTCAAGGAGAGGAGAGGGCTTCTAGGTCCTTGGCCACCCAAGGAAGGTCTCTAGCAGGTGGTCAAGCTAGAAAGGGAAACTCTGCGTTACTTTTGCAAGTTTCTTAGTTCCTGGCCTCAATTCAGGCTTTTTCTGGATGACCTTTGCTTTCTTAAAGTGAGAGGGGTTGTCAAAAACTAAACCAGACATACCCTTGTCTTCTCATTTGTACTTTAGCATCATGCTGTACCACTCGCTTTTGACCTTGGTTTTCCTGCATGTTCCCAACCACAGGACCCTGAAAGCATCACAGCTTGGTCTCCTGGATCTGAGGCAGAGGAATTTCAGCCAGGCTCTCCCACATCCATCTCCTGCAAAACCATACCTCTGCCAGAGCTCCTCTCCTTCAAACTTCTTGTTCCCCAGGAAGGGCCACAGCAGCTCACCAAGCAGAGGACAAGGTCAGCCAGCTGTCCTCCCCGGAGAAGCAGCATCTAAACCCAGCCAGGTGGCAGATTTGGGTCAGACCAAGCCTGGCCTGAAGTGAACCCACCTTGTTCCCACCACAAACTCCACACAGCCCAGCCAGCTGCCCAAGCAGCTTCCTCCACGCCAAATAAAACTGCTCCCAGATGACCAGTTAGCCAGCTGAACTGGGGGTCACGCTGCCTGCTTTTGGCTCCTGGCTTTGTGCAAGTCACACTGTTCCCCTGTGCTGCAGCTCCGATGTCAGGATTAGACCCGTGCTCCATGGGGACCTTTTGGTGGCCGTGGTCCAGGACTCGCACCCTTCCCATGCGAACTCAAAAGCTGATGCCAAGCAGCTTCTCAGCTGCTGGCAAGCTCCTTCCTTCCCACGCTGCTGTGTCTCAGAGGGCAGTGGTTGCCCAAGAGCTTATACTTCCCTAGCTATGGGTTCATCATCCTCGAGCACCTGCTTTTCTGGCCTGTGCTTGCTGCAAGATGCTCTGTGCAATCCACAGAGCCCAAAGAGAAACTCTGTGCCATAAAGAGAGCCAGCCCCGTTTCAGATGTCAGCGTCTCCAGCTGCTGTGTTGATCTTGAGGGAACAAACGTGCCTAGTGAAGCAGAGAGGTTAACATAACCCTGTCACTGCTCAGTGCTACAAAAAGCATTGAGGTTCAGGAGTGAGTACAGAGAGCATGCAAAAACCTTATTTGGAAATGTCCTGATCTAAACACACGAAAGAGTCAAGATGGAAACTAAAGGCATAGGATTTCAAAGTTGACATCAAATGAGCTCTGCAGAATAAGCTTTTAATTAAAAACAATGAAAAATTAATATTAGAGGCCCCTCTTTCAGAAGAAAGGTCAGGGACTTGAAGCTGTCCTCTTCTTTAAAAGATTTTGTAATGAAACTGCATCCAAAGAAGTGTGGCCAGCAGGTTGAGGGAGGTGATCCTGCCTCTCTATTCCTCTCTTGTGAGACCTCATCTGGAGGATTGTGTCCAGTTCTGGAATCCTAAACATAGGAAGGAGATGGGGCTGTTGGAATGGGTCTAGAGGAAGCTACAAAGATGATGTGAGGGCTGGAGCACCTTCCATATGAAGACACCTGTAAGAGCTGCGGTTGTCCAGCCTGGAGAAAAGAAGGTTCCGAGGAGACCTTAGAGCAGCTTCCAGTACCTGAAGGGGCTACAAGAAAGCTGGGGAGGGGCTGTTTACAAAGGCTTGTGGCAATAGGACTGGGGACAATGTGTATAAACTGGAAAGGGGCAGATTTAGACTAGACACAGGGAGGAATTTCTTCACCATGTGAGTGAGGAGGCCCTGGAGTATGTTGCCCAGGGGAGTTGTGGCTGCCCCATCCCTGGAGGGGTTCAAGGCCAGGCTGGATGGGGCTTGGAGCCCCTGATCCAGTGGGAGGTGTCCCTGCCCATGGCATCGGGGAGTTGTTCAAGGCACCATTTGGGACACGAGAGTCAAGTCAACATGGTCTGCTCTAACCCCGACTCTAGGGTCTTGTAGGGGCTTGTAGGAGAGCAGATCAACACCTGTTGGCTGGAAAATGAGGAGAGAGAAGATACAGCAGGGACAGGAAAGGGGAAAGGCAATTAGGGTCTGCAACTCCATGTTGTATTTTGAGCACATGGCTGCAAGTTTCTCTTCCTTTACTTCCAAAATACTTCTGAGCAAGCTTTACCAGGTGCTTTGCAACAGGGAGGAGGGTGCTATGTGGACACAGGGTCTTAACAGCACCTGGGAGCCCTTCAGTCGGTGAAGAAAAATGCAGAAAAGAAAATTTTAAAGGATCCTATAAACGACAACAAAAAAATCCGGGAAAAACTCAACTGGACTAAATAAGGAAATGAATTCCCCTAATTACCACAAGATGCTCCCCAAGTCTGACAGTATCTCTTGGAGCAGATGTGTTCAAATGATATTTCCTCAGCCTCAAGCCTGCGTGGGCAGATTCCAGCACCAGCCACTAATGTTAAAAAGTACTTAATGAGCATCGACATTAAGAAACTGCCTTGGATTTCACTGTCTGCGTTTTTCCCATCCTCCAGGCCAAGCTGCAAACATTTTGTTGGTATTATTCACATCAGAAAGTGCTTGAGTTTAAAACCACTAAAGTCTTGATCCGTGAAAGCAATTTTCTAGAAAGGAAGGGCTGGAGTCCTTGAAGTCCTGCTTGAGACAGAATAAGTGCAAAGGGGCAGGTCTGAGGTTTTCCTAGCAGGGCAGCAAATTCCCTGCCTTGCTCAGAAGCCTCTGCAGATGTTTTTTAGGGATGGAGAATTACACACCCAGCCAGACATCCCAAGCAGGTTTCTCTCCCTAGATTCCTGTGTGATTTCTCCGTTTGAAACGCTGCGACGGAGGCTCATGGAGGGGTAGTTTTGCTGATCAACAGGCACGTTTGCAGCTGCAGAAATGCAGCCGGTGTCATTGTGCTAGATTTTTCTCCCCTGCGCTCCCCTCACTGCAAGGGAAGGGACCCTCCGAAGATCACAGAGATTTTGTAGCAGAACCAGGAGCAAATGTGATGAATTCTGCCACCCGTCGCCCCCCACCACCCCTGGTGCTCGGCAGCTGCTCCGCAAGGGGTGAAGTGAAGATCACTAGATGAGCTGGTAAAGAATGAGCTCGCAAGGGCCTCTTTTCCACTCCCTTCTCCCATGTTCAGAGCAAGAGACCTTCCTCTCCTCAGCAACCTCCGTTTAAACTGCTTTAATCAGGCAATGATTGCTTTAAACAGAAAAAAAAAATGTACTGGGATGAGGGGAAGGGTTGCCTTCGCCCACCTGACCTCCGATCGCGGCCCTCGCAGGGCGCCACGAGGACAGAGATGGGGCAGCTTCTTGGAAGGGCTGGAAATCAAGAAATGCTGCTTGAACCCTTGCCAGTTCATCCTTCAAAGGGTGAAGGACAGGTCCCTGCAGCTCTGCGCTGACAGCAGGTATCTTCCCTGCTCGTTTCGAGCTCGGCTTCAGAATCCGAGATCTCATCCTCCTCAGGGCCCCCCTTCCTACCCCCACTCTCCATCCTCATTTCTGAACGAGCTCCAAAGCTGATTTCCTGCGTGTTTGAAGAGGACCAGCTTGACACAGCCTGCCTTGGGATGAAATCACCAACTTGGCTTGCCTTCCGTCTGAAAAACAAATCCTTCTGCAGGGCTTTCATCTAGAAAAAGGACAAGGATTCTGAAACACAGGCAGGGCCCTGCCAAGTTCCTGTGAACTGCTGCCTGAGTAAAGCTTATGTTTGCTGTGTATTTAGCTTAGCTTTAATAAAGGTTACCTAGCTGAGATTTTACGCTAGGGAATAATCAATAAGCCTCCTCTTTGCTCCCTTAGTAGCTCAAAATAAGGAAGCAGAAATACAGGTGCGAGAGAGATGGAGAGCTTGCATGAGCTGCTTCCGAAGAGGGATGGGAAACTGTGCAAGGGGAAATCTCACACGCTGTGAGGGAAACTAAGACACCAGCCTCGAAGTGAGAGGGCTCTGAAATAATTCCTTTTTTTTTTTTTTCCTTTTCCTTCTCTCCAACTACCTGAAAGGAGGTTGTGGAGAGGAGGGAGCTGGGCTCTTCTCCCAAGTGACAGGGGACAGGACGAGAGGGAATGGCCTCAAGCTCCACCAGGCGAGGCTCAGGCTGGACAATAGGAAAAAATTTTTCATGGAAAGGGTCATTGGGCACTGGCAGAGGCTGCCCAGGGAGGGGGTTGAGTCCCCTTCCCTGGAGGGGTTTAAGGGACGGGTGGACGAGGTGCTGAGGGACATGGGTTAGTGATTGATAGGAATGGTTGGACTTGGTGATCCGATGGGTCTCTTCCAACCTGGTGATTCTGTGATTCTGCTGTGACCAAATCTGCCAAGGTATTTAGGTACCTGATGGGAATAATGTCTTCTGGGATATCTGGGCTTCAGCTTTCCTATTGCTCTGCAGGAAATAGTGATGATGATGCCTGACGGGGAGCTGCATGCATGGCGTGCAAACAGCATCATGCAGGGGTGTAATGAGGTGACACTGCTTCCCACTGTGGTTCCTGCACTGGTTTTTGGGGCAGGGTTGTTTCTACGACAGTCCTCAAACCCGGCAAGCAGTTGATAGGCTGTTCTAGCTGGTGATGGTAGGTACTGTCAGCATCCTGAATGAGTGAGATGACAGAATTTCAAGGTACCTATTGTCCTAGGTTTGTCCCTAAACCTTGAAACTAGCCCAAAGCCTGTCTGAGCCCTTCCCCAACCCCCTTTAATTTCCTTTCCCAGAGCAGAAACTACAGTTTCTGTGCTCAGACAGGAAGGAGCAGAGATGGGCAGTATGATTCCCTCTCCCTAGCAAAGTCCTGGAGCAGAGAAGTGCAACAGGAGCTGCAAGCTCAGTGATGAGTTTGCTACATGAGGGTTCCTAAGGAGCTTCTCAACAAAGCTCGTTAGCCCGACCCTCCTCAGCTTAGGTGAAGCCGAACCACAAAACCAGGCACTAAAACCACACCGGGTTGTGAAGGCGTTTGCTGGGCACGCGCAGGCAGAGATAGGTTACGCATGGGCTCTGCAGGAGCTTGCGCTGATCCTTGCTAACACTTCTGCTCGTTGGAGAGTGGGGGGCTGAAAGCCACCATATGGTTATCATTGGTACCAGAGAAGCATGTAGCCAGGACATGTGTAACTCACATTTTCCTCTGGACCACACTCAGTTTGCACTTGTTTATTGTGGGGGAGGGACTGGAAAAGTCATTGACTCACCGTCAGGAACAAAACATTTGAAATCTTGAAAATTACTCTTTTTTTTATTTTTTTTTTTTTTGAACAAAGCTTTTCTGCTGTTGCAGAGGAAAGGGAACAAGCATTTAGTGGGAAAGATTGGGGGCTGCACAGTGTTTTCCCTCAGCGGACAGACATGGGGGGATATCCTGAAGGGACAGCCCTTTCTGGTACTGTTCAAGCCAATGTCAGGCTTCTGTTCCAGCCTTGCTCTACTCTGTACCTGGCTGAACACATACAGGAAAAAAAAAAAGCCCCTACTAATTCAAGTGTCTCTATTCTACCTCTGCTCCTCAAGTCATGTTTGTTTGGGGTGTTGTTGCACTTAGAAATGCCTCCATCAGAAATGAAACTCAGATGGGAAAATCCTGCGTCTCCAACTGTCCACCTGGAGCTTGGATGCGACACAGACAGTCCAAAAATGCACCCTGCAAATGGCCCTTACGGTGCTAAAATGGAGAGGAAGGGATTGAAGTTTAAGGTGGAATTCAGTGTATTTCAGATACAATCACAGAATCATGGAATGGTTTGGGTTGGGAGGGACCTCAAAGCCCATCCAGTCCCACCCCTGCCATGGGCAAGGACGCCTCCCACTGGATCAGGGGCTCCAAGCCCCATCCAACCTGGCCTTGAACCCCTCCAGGGATGGGGCAGCCACCACTGCTCTAGGCAACCTGGGCCAGGGCCTCCCCACCCTCACAGCAAAACATTTCTGCCTAAGATCTCATCTCAATCTCTCCTCTTTCAGCTGGAAACCGCCCCCCCTCATCCTACTCCTGCCCTCCCTGATCCAGAGCCCCTCCCCAGCTTTCCTGGAGCCCCTTTCAGCACTGGAAGCTGCTCTAAGGTCTGTCCACAGCCTTCTCTTCTCCAGCCATCAGCTCATCAATGCACAGCTCTGCTAAACATTTACTGGCATCTCTGTCCATGTCATTTCGCAGTTTTGTGTCTCAGCTCACCTGTATTAATGGGTCGAAGCCTGCAAAGCATGTGTAGTTCCAACAGTCTTGAGAGATCTACAGCAAAAGAAGAAAATAATTCTGTAGAAGAATCAAACCCACAAAATGTCTGTGGGCAAAAAGGCCTCAAATTTGGGCAACGCTACCCTCTGCCCTGTTCCACAGCTGAATTCAACAGCTGCACTGGCATCTGGTTCAGGGAGGCTGCCTGAAATGCATTCATCTACTCACAAAGCTCCTGCAGGTCTAAGGAGGCTCTGCTGGGTCTAAGATCTGAGCCAAGCTTAAGCCTGGATTCTGTTGCATCCATTTGCCACGATGGATTCTGCCAAGCTCGCCTGAGCACGGGAAAGGCTTCCAGTTCTAATTCTCAGCTCTGCTTTCTTGCCTCTTTCCATTCTTCCTCTCTTGTTCTGCTGCCGGAAAGCACACGAACAATGGAGATCAGCCAGAGCTCAAAGGCCTTTCAAGTGTTCTCCAAAAAGCATGAAACTTCTGCCTCTGTTCCTTGCTGTCGTCACACAAAGCCGGTTTTCCACCCCACACGGTCTCCTGGACATCCGAGAACAGCAAGTGCCTCACATATCTGAGGGGGGTTCCTGCCCTCAAATCTAACAAACAATGAGATGACTGAACATCTGGAAAGAACAGATGCTTCTCATGTCCCCAGATGGTGGATTTCAATGTGTATTTCATGCCACCCAGGGCTGTCTACCCACCAGGAAAGGGCACAGGGGCTCCTGGGCAGAGCGATACCCGTCAGCCACGAGCCAGGGGGCTCTTGGTTCACCAATTTGTAGACGTGCAGCTGGTGACTCGCTGCAAAGAACAGATTGAACAGCACCGGTCACCCGATGATCTCGAAATGCATCGCAAATATAGAGAGGGGTTCACAGCACGTGTGGGTGGGACAGATCTGGGAATAATTGGGATGTAAGCTGCTGGCTGAAGGTTGTGCAGAGAGGCACAGGCACGATCAGCTCTGCTCTTCAGAAAACCTTGTCTCTCAGCTCACCGCAGGCTGCAGGGAGGACTGACTTGCTGGTTCAGCCAGTCTCCAAACAGAAAGACAGATGCACGTTTGCAGGTAAATAACAGGGACTAAAACCCACAAGCAAACCAGCAATCCCTTCTTGCAGCCAAAACCACTGCTGGCGCAGGAGCCTCTCGTGTCCTGCAGCAGAGCAAGAGCAGACAGGAACAAAACACGTGTCCTTTAGCCGCAAGATCTGAACGCCCTGCTCAGATACCACATTTTCTCTGCCTAGCACCCAAGGAAGCAGGAGCCACTTGCTGCATTTTCCAGATCCATTGAGGCCACCGAGCCAGTGTTTCGTGGGACGGACACTGAAGACTGATCCTACACTATTTTCACAGCCAAGCCTTTTGTGGCCTCACCTTTGGAGATGGTGAGTGAGTTCATAGCTGCTGGCTGAGAAAGGGGAGAGCTGTGCTGACATCTCCCACCTACCAGCACTGGGAAAGGGAGCGGAGGATGCTGCAAGTGCCTCAGGTCTAGTCTGTACCCAGCGAAGCCAAGCCTCCCAAATCCAAACTCGTGGAAGTTTATAGTTCAAATCCATGAGGTATTAATCTAGTTCAGTCACTTCCAACACAGTCACTAAGCTGCCAAGCAGCAGCGTTGGGAGTTACACAGAACTAATCCCAGCCTGAGCTTCTTGTGGCATCACAAACCGCCTGTGTCGTCAGTCAGCAGAAACCTGAGATGAAATTCTTTCCTTTGCCGTTAATTATTTCCAAGCCCTTGCAGCCTTAGCAGAGCTGGTGGAAGGTGCTGAACTGACAGCCCTGGAGAAAGAGACTTTCCCCTTGTCCACAGAGATGGGTAGAAATGAGCCAGTAGCAAGAACTTCAACCTGCTCTACCAACGCGCTGCAAACCTTGTGCTCCAGTTGGACGGCTTTTCTTTCCTACCAGCCCATGCTAAGCAGCTTTTCTCACATACCCCTGAAAAACCACAGCCTCAGGTGTGTGTAGCTTACCCACGGGGCCAAACCCAATAGGAATCTTCACCCGTGTGTCTGGCAGCCCCCTAAGGGTGAAGGAGTCTTCTCCGAACCTGCTGTTGAGGTTTATCATGGCCAGGTGCAAATCCTCTTGCACTGGCCTAGCGCCATGCGACCAGCATGTTTTTAAGAATTTCACCCTCCTACCAGACAGTGTTTTTCAATATTTTGCATTAAATCTTCTGCTGTGTTTGATTAGCCTGCAGCAGCTGTTTTCCACTCTCACAACAAATCATAAATCTATAAGCTTGTGTGTGAGAGACTGTCTGTGCCTAAGGATGCTTGTGTCTGAGAAACCGCGTGGCTGCACAGCTGTGTGTGAGCCCAGACCCGACTACAGGCTCCAGGGAGCTGGAGCAAATCAGGAAACCCTCAGACATAATCAAGTTTGAACCTACAGTGGGGGTCGCATGATTACGCAGGGTGTTTGTGTACGCACACGGGCAAGAATTCCTGCTTGGATATGCAGTAAAATTTGTGTAATGCCATAAATGAGTGTTCCACGTGAGAATTAATCTTAATAAACATGATTGCACTGGTGCAAGCTCATGTATGTGCAGCTCCTACAAAGGAAGGTGAGTTTTAGCACAAGCACATGAGCATGGGAATATCACAGCACAGGTAAGAAAGTGCTATGAAGCCCTGATACAACCATTCCCATGCAGACAAACACAAGACCCTGTGTAATTGGGTTTGTGATTGTGCCTACCCAGTCAAGAGCTTGCTTGAAGCCAAGATCTCCTGTCCCGTACCCAATTCAGATAAGGAGAGCAAATGGCTGAAAGAGAAGGGAGGGGAAACTGCTCCATACATTAAAAAAAAAAAAAAAAGCATTATTCAAAGACTATAAAAGGCAAAAGTTTGGATGAAGGAAAAGAGAGAGGGTTGCCAAGTTGTTAAAAAAAAAAAAAAAAAAGAGAAGGATCAAGCTGCTGCCAGGTCTTGGCACATGTGGTTTTACTTGTACAAATCAGTCACTCTAGACCTATGGTAGTTCTTGCTGACAAGCTGTCAGGCTCCTTGGCTGAGGGAACAGGGCATGTGCTTTACATGCACTTACAGAAGAGTAAACTGTTATTAAAAGTGGGAAAAAACTCAGTCTGATTTACTTGTGGTTTTGCCTGCTCGGCTGTATTATCACCGAACAAATTCACTCGTGCACGGAGTAGCCTGGGTGCACAGAAAACTACAGGCTAACCACCCATGGAAGCACTTGACCTCTTAAGGGGAGAGGCAGGAACAAACATCTCCAAGAACAGAAAGTATTCAATGAAGAAATAGGCTAAAGTCACATAAGGGTGTGTGGGTTCCAAACAGCATAAGTGCCAAAGGACACGGTTCACGCGTGTTTTGAACCGAACAGACACCTGTGAGCATCTCAGCCTGGCTGCGGTGGGGAAGCACCTCTAGGCAGGCTTAGGGCAGGGTTGGGATTGGGTCCATCGCTACGTAAAACCCAGATACCTCGGCGGAGAAACCACAGAAGCTCTGCCAGCAGTTCTGAGCTGCCTGGGGGTTGGCCGAGGAGGATGCTGGTGGAGAAACTGCTGTTCTCGATGACAAGGGAAGCAGGGAGAGATGTGTTGTCTGAAGGCCGCTGGGACCCTGGCAAGAATAGGCTTTAGGCAGCCAAAGACAGGAAGGATGGATGCTCAGCTTAGGGGAGGAAAAGGGAATGAAGAGTCGAAAAGCCAAAACAGGTTTTAGAGAGATGTTATATGAAACGAATATATAGCTAATTGTCTGAGGAAAACCTGACCAGACTAGTTCTCTCCGTATTGACTTTTCAGTTAAGCACAGCCTCATCACTGCCTTCCCACGTTACAGGGCATTCATCCTGTTTTATCACTCAGCGAGCAGCACAAAAGCACATATGTCTGCAAAAACAGGCACGCAGCAGTCTGGAGGATCTGCCCCCATTGTTCCCCCAAAGCACCACGTCGGCACTCATCCCAACTCCCATCCAGAACCTGTCCGCCTTCCCAAGGCAGATGCCTGGATTTCTAGTCTATCCCACATCATGCACTGACTCATTTTGGACAGTCACCACTCTTGTTCCACGCACCAGATTTTTAGGAAACGTGTTTCATGGAATCACAGAATGGTTTGAGTTGGAAGGGACCTTAAAGATCATGCAGTTCCAACCCCCCTGCCATGGGCAGGGACACCTCCCACTACTCAGTCCTACAGCAATAAAAAGTAAAACCCAACAAAGATACAAATCTTTATGATGCCATTTGTAGCACCACTTCCAAAACTTGCTTTGCCTGGGATGCAGAGAGTTGGATCACGCTGATCCAAGACCCACAAAATGCACAGAGCATCCCTAGTGGAAGAGATTGGGTTTTTCTCTCTGTCTTTTGCTGTATTCCTCACTTTATGGAGTGTAGCCACACACCTCTGCCGTAACCTGTTCCAATCAGTCCCCTAGGGCTGGTTGATCCTCAACAGAACGTTTATGCCCCTCTAGAAGTTTTACTGCTAATTTGTTGTAGTCACGTTTGGAGGAAAATGCTTATAAGACAAAACCAGAACTATTTTAAAAACTGCCTGCTAGCAGCACAACAGCAACTACTGCAGTCTAAATCTCAGCCCAGGTTGAGAGCTTATTTAAGCACACAAGCAGGCAAAATTCCATTAATAATCCTAGCACTAATTCACAGGGAGTACAAGCTCTTCAGGACATGGATTGTGGATGCAATGGAAAAAAATCAAGATGTTTTTGTGGATTTTCAAGGCCAGGATGTAGCCAAATCACGCACGCGGGGTTTCCAAATCACAGCTCCTGGCCCCAGCTGACAGAAAGTCTTGCTTGCAAAGACTTCGACAAACAACCAGGACAGTGCATGGGATGCTGTGAAACGTCTCGAGCTGCTGAGGTCTCAGAGTGGGTCATGGGCAGCAGGTCAGCCTCATTCAAGGCTTGTATGTTAAAGTAGGTCATTAATCCAACCCATCCATTCAGGGTTATGTGCTCTGCGGATGATTTCAGCATCTCACTGTCTTGACAACAGCAGCGAGGAAGCATTGCTGCCAAAGCATTAATGGATCTAGGGCAAGACTCAGCCCCAAGCAGGAAGCCGGTGTAACACCCAGGGACATCAACCACCTTCAAAACAATGCTTAGCTGGGATCTGATGTTCGTATAAGCAAACTGGATCGTTAGCACGTTCACACTACCAGTGATGTCCTTGGGTGGTCTCTGCAGTTACAGAGAGTTTTGCATAATAGAACCATAGAATCACCAGGTTGGAAAAGACCCATCGGATCATTGAGTCCAACCATTCCCATCAATCACTAACCCATGTCCCTCAGCACCTCGTCCACCCGTCCCTTAAACCCCTCCAGGGAAGGTGACTCAACCCCCTCCCTGGGCAGCCTCTGCCAGTGCCCAATCACCCTTTCTGTGAAAAGTTTTTTCCTAATGTCCAGCCTGAACCTCCCCTGGTGGAGCTTGAGGCCATTCCCTCTCGTCCTGTCCCCTGTCCCTTGGGAGAAGAGCCCAGCTCCCTCCTCTCCACAACCTCCTTTCAGGTAGTTGGAGAGAGCAATGAGGTCTCCCCTCAGCCTCCTCTTCTCCAGGCTAAACACCCCCAGCTCTCTCAGCCGTTCCTCATAAGGCCTGTTCTCCAGCCCCTTCTCCAGCTTCGTTGCTCTTCTCTGGACTCGCTCCAGAGCCTCAACATCCTTCTTGTGGCGAGGGGCCCAGAACTGAACACAGGATTCGAGGAGCGGTCTCACCAGTGCCAAGTACAGAGGGAGAAGAACCTCCCTGGACCTGCTGGCCACGCCGTTTCTGATTCAAGCCAAGATGCCATTGACCTTCTTGGCCACCTGGGCCACTGCTGGCTCACGTTCAGTCGCTGTCAACCAACCATCCTCACGTTCAACAACTTTACTCCATGTTACTGAGGGTCACTGCCCATCTGTGACAGATGGGGACAGGGGGGCACTTGCTCAGGTGGTGGGTTGGACAACAGGGAACTCTCATTGGGCACCATTATAAAAACACAGGCTTGCATTTCTTGAACAATATCAGCATACACCCTAGCCCAGCTGAACCAAAAAATCAAGTATAAACACCTCAGTTGTTATTCACTTTGTTATCTCAGGTAGTTTACTTTAGTCTTCTTTAAAAGGTGTGGCTGCGAACAAGTCATGAGGCATGAGGATGAAAGGAAGGGGGAGTAAGAGGTTAATTGGATTCCACTGGGAGAGGGATTTAGGTTGGCTGAGTTTTTTCAGTAGTGGAACATGTCACTGGTAATTGAGCTAATGAAACACCTCTGGAGATAAAAAAACACAAGCTAAATTCAGACCTGGCTTAGAGACTCGACATTCATTCACCACAAGGTTACGCAGAGATGTAACTGCTTTGTTTAAGGACTGGAAAGGTAACAGCAGAACTGGTTTTACTTCACAAAAATCTGTTTTTTCTCACTCAAGGCTGCTGGACCCAGGGGCAATTAAGCAGATTGCTTTGTTACGGATGCTCTTCCAGGACAGGAATTTAGACTCTGCCAATATGCAATTTGCTAAGTCCAGCCTCTCTCCCGCTCTAATGATATCATATTTATTTTCTATAATTAGAAAAAGGAGGGCATGCATTTTGCTCCATGGTTAAGGCGATGGTTGAAAGAAAGCTGCAAATACCTGCCCTTCTCGATTCACTTTTGCCATGAGCTGCTATCTTCCAGCTCAGTTCCTTTCGGTTTTCACAAGGGGAATTAAGGGTTTGTTTTCTACTCTTCAAAGCTTCAACAAAACCCCCTCTGCCCCAAAGCCAAACTACCAAACATGACTTGAATGCAAGTAAGGGAGTGCTGGCTGCTTCTTCTGTGAGAGGGCTGAGCCAAAGTCCTGCGGGGAACCGCGTCCTCTGGGTGAAAAATGTTAATGAGCTGAAATTACCTCGTCTTCCAAGTCAGGAAGGAAACCTTTAATAGCAAGGTATGTCAGAGAAAAGAAACTGGAGGCATTTTTCAGGGGGGAGTTTCAAAATCACAGAGGTATTTTGTCAAAATGTAAAAAGGCTGTGTCTTTCCAAACTGAACCACCGACTCGGAATGGAAGTTACTTTCTAAATTAAAAAGTTGCAGTGAACATTAACTTCCAATTTTGCGGGGTTTATATTCTTGCTTTGGGGATAATTACAATAATCCAGTAATTTTCTTTTTGAGACGCTTTTAGAAAACCGAAACTCCACTTCTTCATTCCCTCCGCCTCCCTTCAGGAGTTTAAGAACAAAGTTAGCTCTAATGAGAAAAGAGGACGTGCTTGACATCCCTGATGAAAAACACAGTAATGAATTTTATGCAGCTGTATTAAAAACACTACGGGCGTAAGGACCTCGGTCTGTAAGCGCACTAGAACAGTTCTGGGCCAGTCTCACAACACGAGAAACTCTGCAATGCTGTGGCTGCAATGTCATAGTAAGACAGAGCATTGCATAAAACACTAAGCTGCTGCCTGAGGAGATAAAACACAGCCTCACGCCTCCAGCCCCTGCATAGACTGAAACAGCAAGAAGATCCATGAGGCTGGTTTTTATACCCTAAGAGTGACATTTGTTCAGCAGGAATTGCCTCTTTCTCTTTGATTCCTCCTGCTGTGGTTTGATTCGTCCCTCTTCCTGCTGAGGTTTGATGCCCCCTTCTCTGGCTTTAGGAAAGAAGACAGATATGTAGCTGCCTGATCCACAGCAGACACCCAGAAAATGGAATGTTTTGGGTTAATTAAGGGATTGAAACAGCCAGGGCTCTCAAGAAGAGGAAAACGTGCCCCTGGTATTTCAAGCAAGTTGCATTCTGTGCTGTTAGGTTCTTTGTCTCTCCCAACATCCAGCTCAGAGTCTCTGGACAGCAAACAAAAGAAAGGCTTTTTCAGAACACGGGTCCTGCAAACCCACTTTGAGATGGGAATTCAAGCTGCAGGCTTTCTGGCATCATTGTTAGCAATAAAGACAAAACCAGATCGTGCCCAGTTACTGCTCTGCAGCTGATTCAGTGAATTTGCACAAATGGCAACTGATGGGGAAAAGGCACCAGTGCCACCGGAGTCCAGCGAACAGTTCGGCTGCCAGTTCTGGAAAGAAAGAAATGCAGCTCCTTCTCCCAAAGCTGCAGGCAGAGGGGCAAAACCAGTAGCAAAACTACTTAAGACATCACAGCCAGCAAGAAGGATCATCTCCATGGAGCAGCTTTATTGTAGCACAGGCTCTGTGGCCACTCTTTTGATGAGAGCCATGCTTTAAAGACAGTCTGTCCTGGATTATGTACTATTCGAGGAGCCAAGAGCTCGCTATTCCGCATTAAGAGCTATTAATTGTTCTGGTTATCATGTTGTGCAGTTTGATCTAACCTACTGATTTCCCTCCACTCCTGCAGCAAAAGCATCCATCACTTTTTAAAGGGTTGCATACAGCTACAGGGAAAGGCTCTGGTTTCTGTTAGCTCGATTGCTGCAGACTTTAATAAAGCACCCATCACAGCTGCCTAGACACACTATACATCAAGCTCCTCTAATTCTTTTCATGTCTCCAGAGGGGAAGGCTGAGCAAAACATAAAATTTAACCTCCCAGGGCTTTATTTCTGGCTTGGAGAGATGTCAAAGGCCATGTGAGCTTTCACTTTTCCCTTCCTTCCTTAGAATCCACAGCAACAGACTGGAGGAAGGAAGCAGGAAAGGCATGCAAGGACAACGAGCTGGCTACAGAAACCGCACTCTTCATAGAATCATAGAATGGTTCGGGTTGGAAGGGACCTTAGAACCCATCCAGTTCCACCCCTGCCATGGGCAGGGACACCTCCCAGATGGATCAGGGGCTCCAAGCCCCATCCAACCTGGCCTTGAACCCCTCCAGGGATGGGGCAGCCACCACTGCTTTGGGCAGCCTGGGCCAGGGCCTCCTCACTCTCACAGTGAAGAAATTCCTCCTTATGTCTAGTCTAACTCTGCCCCTCTCCAGTTTACACCTATTGCACCTCATTCTACCACTCCAAGCCTTTGTAAACAGTCCCTCCCCAGCTTTCTTGTAGCCTCTTCAGGTACTGGAAGGTCGCTATAAGGTCTCCTCAGAGCCTTCTCTCCGCCAGGCTGAACAACCCCAACTCTCTCAGCCTGTCCTCGTATGGGAGGTTCTCCAGCCCTCAAATCCTCCTTATAGCCCTTCTCTGGATCAGTTCCAACAGCTCCATCTCCTTCTTATGTTGAGGATTCCAGAACTGGACACAACACTCCAGATGAGGTCTCGCAAGAGAGGAATAGAAGGGCAGAATCACCTCCCTCAACCTGCTGGCCACCTTAGATGTCACCTCACAGCACACCAAGCGTCAGTGCAACACTGAGTGTCTGGCCAAGGAAACACAACTGTAAACAAGTGGCCTTTGGAAACTCAAAGCTAAGGCAGGTAGCTCCAAGATCAGCTTTTTATTTCCTCAACAACAAGGCTACCGGGGATGAAGCCATCCATCCAACAACTACTTACGCAAACCGGATATGAATCCAGCACAAGAGCCCACCACAGCTGAGCACGCACGTACGAATAGCAAGCCCGCTCTGTTCTGCAGGTTTCCTTTGGCACTTTGCTCACTGAACCTGTTGCACACAGGGTGGTGAACTCCTGGGATGACTCACATGAGCACAGGCCAGGGGGATGTGTAGCAAATCCATCATGGGTAGAAGCCTCCAAAATTTGCTTCCCCCTCTCCCACTGGAAGCAACAAGGTTGAGGCTTATCTGTGGAAAAGGGTGGAATCAGGTTGGAAAAGGTGAAAAGGAGCAGAGAAACTACAGGTTTAAATACCGTTTTCCATCTCTTCTTGGATGTGTTCTTCCTTGAATCAGCTGGAGATATTCTGGAGAAACAGAAAAGCCACAGTGTTCCTTTGATAAGAGATCCACCCTGGCATTGATTTATCCACCTACTTCGCAGTGGCAAATTAATTCCAGCCCATGCCCACACAAAAGCATTAATGGTGATGAACAGTAACTGCATCTCTGCCTGCATCACACAGATCACAGGAGACGAGCTGGGCACAACTCCTGTGCAGTACAGGCAGGACTCAGGCTTTGCCAGCACAGCCTGCCAGACTCAGAATTTCCCTTTCTTTATGTGAATTCAGGCACTACTGACTGCTAACCACCCTAAGGAAGCATCTCGCTCCGAGATACCAACCACCTTGTCTTCAGTTCCACTCACAAACATCTGAACGTTTGCCAGACGGTGAGTGGAGAAAATAAAGTGTATGCACACACACATACACAGACCTTCTCCAAAGGTGGTGTGAATTGGTGACACTGGAATCAAAATACCTACTATAAAACAGGTTTTTAAGGGAGTTTTAAGGTAGAGGGAGCTGGAGCAAAATTAATACATTGAATTACCTCACTGTCAGATTAAAAAAAAAATGAGCTGCGAGTCTTAGAAGATAAACTAAATTCAGTCTCTAACACAAACAGAATTTTAAGAGCAATTCACTTTGCCTGTTCTTCAAGGAGATTTTTCATCCCAGGCTTGCACTGTCTTCTAGAAGAGGCAGACCTGAGCATTTTTTTGATTTATTTAAAACATAACAAGTGAACCCAAAGCCATTTCTTTTTGTTTGGCTCTTTCTTCCTCTGTATTAATTTCAATTCAATCAAGGAGGCAGTTGCATAACTGTTGTTTATAATTGCAATCACGTCAACCCTGAAAGCGATCGCTGCGACAGTGAAGTTACATAAAAGGGTCTGTTAGGATTTTTGTTATTGTTCTCGTTTACATTGTGGGAAGATGAAGTCCAACCCTGGAGAGATGTTTTGGTTTTCTGAGCTCTGTTCCCCATTAGTTCTGTGCTTTGGTGTCTTTTCTTTCCAGTTTTTACACAGTGCAAGGGTCTGTTTATGCAAATAAAGGCTCCAAAACCAGCTCTGTGCACCCCAGTAATACACAGGCTATAAAATACACTGTGCTGAGTCAGAGAAACAACAGCAAAAGGAGAGTTCACAAACAGGGTAAGCTCTTAAGGGGCAATTTAAACACGTTTCTGGAACGGCAGACTATGTCTAAGCAGAGTGGGATCATAATTTACCTTGCTCTTCTGAAACCAGAGGATTGTCACTATTTGGTGACAGAGCATCCAACCTTGCGGGATCATTCTTTGCGTGTGTCACAGTGTTCTCTTCACTTCTGTGCACAAAAATGATCCTGGCATTGAGAGTCACCCCCCTCCACCAACCCACAAACGCATCATGGTTTCCCAGCCCCTCTCCCAGCACTTCTGGTTATTCTCCTCAGCTCAGAGCTGGACTCACCTGGGAGAATCCAGATAAGGCATTTCACTGTTAGCTTTTGGTCTTTCTAGAGGTGTAGATGCCAGAGGCATTCTCCCTGCTACCTTGGGCCCAAGGTAGTTTGAAAGCTACAGTTGAATGCTTTAAGAAACAAATCATAGAGTCATTTGGTTGAAAAAAGACCTTTGTGATCATCGAGTTCAACCGTATCTGACCACTACTAAACCAGACCCCTGAGCACCTCATCAACCTGTCTTTTAAATCCCTCCAGGGATGGAGACTCCACCACCGCCCTGGGCAGCCTCTGCCAGTGCCGGAGAACCCGTTGGGTGAGGAAATTCTTCCTAATATCCAATCTAAGCCTCCCTCTGGTGCAACTTGAGGCCATTTCGTCTTATCCCATCACCTGTCACTTGGGAGAAGAGACCAGCACCCACCTTGCTAAACCTCTTTTCATGAGCAGCAAGGAACAACAGGGTCTCCCCTCAGCCCCCTTTTCTCCAGGCTAAACAATCCCAGGTCCCTCAGCCACTCTCATAAGACTCATATAATTAAGGACTGTGCTTTGGTTTGCTGCCCATACTTACTCAATGGTCCTTTACACTTAACAGAAATTTGTTGGTAGCTGACGTTGGCTTTTTTAGTCTCAGAAATAGTCTGAAAATTGTCCTACACAGAATAAAAACTGAAGAGAAAAAATACACTGAGGTTCCATCAACTCTCCTGCCCTCCAAAAACCCCCTTCACAAGTCCACAAAATATATCTGCTTCATTACAATCAATATCTTGTCTGCAAGTCCTGTCTCTCTGAGAAGCCTGTTTAGAGATGAGGAGCACAGGGTCACAGGCAGCTGCGCCTCTGCTCTTCACTCCAGACAAGTCTGTAAGGACCAAGAGAAAAGGGAAGCAAGATCCCTGTTGGAGGCTTAGGTTAGGAAGACAATTAACCAACAAAAAGACAGTAATACCAGCTGTTTCTGTAGGGAAGCAGCAAGGAAAGAGTTGGTCAATTGATGTTTTTGTAGATTCGTTGTTCAAAATTCCTTCTGAATGAGCACATGCAGATTTTGTGTTGTGCGCGCGTGCGCGCATGGGGGAACAAGCAGTACTTTGTGAGAAAAAAACTGTTATCTCTGAAATGATGGGAGTATTACAAAACACAGGGCTTGAGCATCCAGCTTTAGGCAGACATACAGAAGGCTGGGAATACAGTTTAGCAAGATGCAGCGGATGTATTCTCAAAGATAATCCCACATCAATCCAATCAGTTGATTCGAAACGGAGGGGTATCCAAGAGTCAGTGATAGTGCACAGTCACACAAATTAACATGTACTCAAGCAACGCACCTAGGTCATTAGCCTCAACATTTGGATAGAAGTTTGAATTTCAGCTGTCACAGGCAAAGGTTCAAGTGACAGACAAAGAGATGCCTCCATGAGTTGCTCTCTAATCTCCAACAGGAGGCTTTGTGAGCAACTCGTGGTCAAAGGCAGTTAACTCAAGCCTTCAGAGTGATTTTCAAACACCCGGTTTTCACTCTGCACATCTGCTGCCCACTGCTAAAGGATTTGTGAAAGGCATCTAAGAAAAATCAGGGCTACTATCAGCAAGCGTAAATCTGCTTCTGAAGAGTCCAGTCTCCTCTGAAAGAAGTGTTAACAGATCAAAAAATCAGGATGACTGAAACCGACACATCTTCGAGCTGTAACTGAGGCTCTAACACGCACATATTTACCCTGCTCTGCTTGCTCACAGCGCTCTCTGCTCTAAGATTGGTGATGACAGAGTTATGCTGAGTACTCTAGAGATGCTGCAAGCACAAACAGCTAGTGAAAAGAGCTTTGTGCATAATCCAAGCCAGGTTTCTCTTAGCAGCTTCATTTTCACCAGGACATCACATATGTACGAATAGTGCAGTAAGCCCTGGGAGAACTGTTTCTTGCTCTACTGCATTCTTGGTAGCTACGAGTTAAATCTCAGCTCAGTCACTTTCATCTGTGCAAAAGAAACAGTACTTCATTACTGTTGGGAATAAAATGCTTAAATACTATAAGGAAGCCACAGGAAAACTTCAATAGTGCACACTTGCTTTGTTAAGGATGTTTCATACTAAACTTAAACATATGGTTGTGCTGTGGAAAAATCTGCCCGAGCCACAAGTCTGAACCTCAACATCCATCAAAGGTGCCTTTTAGCAGCCCTGCCTCAGCTTTATGATAGCGTGTGCTCAAACAGAGCCATCCAGGCTTTAGATTTGCGATGGTCTGCTAAGCATCACATGCTCCTAACCAGGTCTGTCTGCCTTCAAAGAAGCAGAAGTCTGACTCTTGAGGAAGACCAGCAGAGTCAAAGCCTTTCCGTCTCAAACTGTCATTCTCTCCAAAGCCTCTACCAGGTATGCTCCCCCTTCCAATTACGCCTTTGATCAAATACTTCTGCCGATACGCAAGGTCCTCAGGAAAACACAAACTCAGAATTCAGGAACTCTCAAAGCTTCCCATGCAAGGCACATTGTGGCTGCTCACTCTGCACCATGGAATGCTCTTCCATTTTTGTTTTCACTCCCACATCAGATGCTGAACACAATCTGACTGCTAGCACATTAATCATGCCAGCCTGCCTGCTGTTCATACAGGCAGAGTTAAAATAATATCAGCCAAGCAGTTACAACACTTCTATTTTCCTACCTGTGCCCTAGCTATGTGTTGCTCCAGCCAGCATTCCAGCTCCGCAGACAGGTGGGGCTGTAGGAGGCGAATTCATTTAATTGCAAGGGTTGCCAGAAAAGGCAGAGATGTGTTTTAATGTCCCACGACTCTAGGCTGTTTCATGACTACTTTGAGGCTCACAGCTGCGATCACGATGACTCTGCCTACTGTCCTTTTTAAACATCTTCTGCTTTGACTAGTTTGATTAGGCTCATTCTTGGCTGGCTTTCCATCAATAAAACCCCATTCAAAAGGTGGCCCCATCGCTTTTGCAGAATACAGCCTAAAATAGAACATTAACAAAAGGAAATGTAATATACAATGGAAAATTAAACAGAAATGTGTACTTTATTCTTAATACTCTTGAACCTCTCCAATCATTTATTAACACTTATTTAGTTTTACACTACCTTCCTCCCAACAACAGCTTCAGCAACTGTGAGCTCCCCGCATACTCAACTATTTTGAGACTGTTTATAAGCAAAAGTTATACGGAAACGTGGCTCTAGCAAGGGTTGCACCCTCTTACACGAGGTTAAAGCTGGACTTTTAAACTGTAAGACACTCCGTTACAGTTAAATAACGACACAAAGCAAAGATATACTCCATAAAACATTAATATTTTAATGAAAAATCTTAGCTTCATGTTTCTATCCAAAGACACTCAAAACTAGTTTTTCTCCCCCCTTAATTTTGACCTATAATGGGACCAGTTTGGAGATTATTTTTTTTTGTATTTTAGAACATTTTTTTTTAAAGATTAAACAACCAGGCTAGCAAAAAGGTACCCAATACATACTTTTCTTATATCAAACAAGCTAGTATTTCAATACAATGTAACTATACAGAATATATACATTACACATATGATCACAAAGCAAACACTACAGGCTCAGAACAGATTTGAAAAAACATGGTATTCACATTGATTACAATAACTCTAAAAATGATTGTAACGTTGAAACGGCACTTAGTTTACAAAAAAAGTCACAAAAATATATATAGCCACCAAGAACTATGCTTCCTGAAAAATACTAATAGCCAGATAGTATTATATAAAATGTGAAGTGTATTTAAACATCGTATACATTAAAAAACAAAACCAAAACCAAAAACCAATTCTGTTAAGTCAATAAACATGCCAAGTAATCTAGCTGTGGCCAGCATCAACAAGAGAAGCTGTACTGTGGATGAGATGACAACTGGATATACGGCTGGTGACCGGAGACTGGCACAGTTAAGGGGGTTTCACTGTTACTAAAATGCACAAAGAAGCCCAACAATAATTTAATTCACATTTTTTTTCCTCCAGCTTACTCTTTTCCCTCTGCAGGGTGTCACCACAGGGCAGCACCTAGAGCGAAGGCACTGCAGGAACAGGGCAAAGAAGCTGCTCAAGAACTTTGTGTAGCCAGGGCGAGAAGTCAGAATATCAAAAGCATGCATCAGCTAAACAAATGGTGAAACGAAATCACTCCTCTGGGGACTTCAGGAACCCTCAAGGAAGACTGTAGGTACAGTTGCCACACAGGCTGGCAGCACCAGAAACTGATTCGGTTTTTTTTTAGTGCAACCAGGTTTGTAGTTGAGATCTGCGGGACATTGAATTATCGTGATAGCCCACATCGAGTTAACAAAAGTCCAGAGCAGAAGTACTGGTGCAGTAAAAGTATTCACATTTGGTTTTTTATGGTATATTTCCTCAAGCAGTTGGAACCAACTCTATTTACTGGAGACCTCTGATGTGGCCGAGGCACTCTCCGGCCTTGAACCCGCTTATCTGTCATCGAGATGCTATGGAATTATAGTATGTCCATAACTAGAGATGAGAACCCTCCAAAACCGGGTTTTACCTTGTAAGCAAAACTCAAACTTAATTGATCTGAATGAAAATTAGCTGTTTTCCATATTCTGATGGTGTGGAAGTTGCAGTGGATGTAGGAGCAACAGGTGCTCCTGCATCTGCATTTTCTCCATCCCTGCAGGGCGTGCAAAACTCCCGCTCTATTTGCATATAAAATGCTTCACGGTTTGTCTCAGAGAGAGACCAGCGATAGTCTCAGTGCTCTTACGTCCTGGGGCTGGAGGGGAACGCCGACAACCAAGAAGCGACTGAAGCCCTCATACAAAAACTTTAAACCATAGCTTAAAAACAATAAAATTTTATCCCGTAAGGGACATATAGGGATCATAGTCTTACAAAATATATTTTACTGCATTGGCAGCTATTACTTTTTAAAAAAGTTTAAATTCACACCTTTTAGACTCAAGATACACATGAACCCAGAACCATTTTCAATAACCTAGTCTACTAATCTCTCAGTATGAGAGACTTAACCATAGTATCTGCGAGCCTGACAACTGAACTCAAACTGTAGTAAGACAGACAAACCCATCAGGAACACACATCTTTTTGTAACGTGGTGTAAGAACAGTGACAACCAGTTCTGACAGGGAGCTAAATTTGCTGAGTGTGTAGGCATCCCCATGGATTTCCAGGGGCGTTGTGCTATGTGTCTGCACCAAAAAACAGAACAAACTCCTACAACTTGGCCAAATCTCCCACAAAGCTAAAACTTCACTTCTTTTTCTCTGCAGGGAAATAGGAAGCTGCCAATTTTTTCCCCTCTCCCAAAACACCATGTTAAGTCAGAAAACCCCCTGTGCTCTACACGACATGCAAGGAGTAAAGACGCTGCACAGACTCTGAGAATCCAGGTCCCTTGCACCTGGCAGAATCTTGCAAGTCCTGTGGCAGTGAAGGCACTCTGCTTGCAAAATAAATGGGTGAGGAAAGGATTTTCCACTGAGTGCAAAGATTGGTGCCAAATGGGAGAAGGATATGCAAAAGCAACACTCAAATAACTTTCTGAATGAATTTAGAGAGTACTCATCGATGCAAGAACTGCTGCAAGGGGTTGTACAGGTACATGTAGCTATTTGAAAGAAATTCTGAACAACTAACCTAGAAGGTGATGGAAGGACCAGAGCATCTGCCAGACCAGCAGAGAGAGGTCAAACTGTTTTGCCGAGAGAAGAGAAGGCTTATAGGGACCTTATCAACATTAGAACTACCAGATAGAAGGGTGTAAAGAAGATGGAGTCAGACTTTTGTCAGTGGGCACAAAAAGAAATACAAGAAGTCCCATCTTAACATACTAAAACCTTTTCTACAGTGATGGCAATCAAACACTGGAACAAGTTTCCCAGAGAAGTTGGGGATTCTCCATCTTTGCAGATACTCAAAATCTGACTGGACTGAGCAGCCTGTTCTTGCTGGCTCTGCTTAGAGTATGGGGGCTGAAGAGATCACCCCCAGAGCTCTCTCCAACCTCAATTATTCTGTGCTCCTTGTCAAGTAGAAATTTAAATCCTAACGAAATAATTGAAGGGGGAGGGGAAAAGAAAGAAAAGATGAAATGCAGTCCAGAGCTCAAACCCCTGTGATAATGTATTGAAAGAAACTTATTTAAGTTTAATCCCAATAGTACTTTAAAGTTTCTTCCATCTTACTTAGATTTCTATCTAGCTCAATTTGGAATCTAAACACACTAGCAACAGAGATTGTTTTAAGATGTCTTATGTTTTTACGTCCCTCCTGTGAAGAACACTAGTGTTTCAAAGAACTGAACACTTCCAACAAGTTAGGGAGCAGATATAAAATCATATTTGTATTTAATCTGTGCTCACTTCCACAGAGAAAAGAGATACTAACAAGAAACAATTACCAACAGGAAAATTAACAAGTAAACCAAATAAACACAAAAAAATCCTGTAAGAACTCTATTATTCCTGCAGCTGAATCAAACTGAAAAGTAAGAACTAAAAGATGTTACAGAGAGATTACAGGGTTGAAAGGATAACGTGTAATAGTGCACTGAACAAAGAAACTCAGGACTTGCCTTGTGCCAAGGTGTTAGCAGTTAATGACACTTTCTTTTTCAAGGAAGAACAGACTAGAGTTACAAAGGCTTTTTAACTTTTCTTCCCCCTTCTCTTTGGCATTCAGAACACAGTTTGCCTTCTGACACAAAATTTTAAGTCTTAAAAATCTAAAATCCAGATATGTCTATTCTGTATTTGCACATCCCCATACTGATAAACTGCTTAGCAAAATAGCCAACGGGTGAAAATTATCAGGTTCTAACAGAAGATTGTGCCCAATTCTATTTAACCACCTTTTATTGTTACAGTCTGAAAATATGTTTCTGTGAAGTACCTTTTTCTACATGAATCACAGAGGATTCTAATAAACCTGCAAAGTGGAGTAACACTTATCAGGAAAAAAAGAAAATAATGTATTTGAGTTCAGTGTCATAGCCCTATAATTCAGGACAAAAGTCAGCAAAATGCATTTTCTTCTCTCACTGACTTCCCAGTTATAGAAATTGGAAGTGGAAGAGAACTGGTCTTTAAATTCAGCCCATCAGCAGACACTGGACTAATTCACAGTACAGCATCTCAAAGCAAGAACCTCTCCTTCAAGCCCTTTTAAGACAACTTACAAAGGTAGACATACAAGACTGAATTGCAGCAGAAAACTAATTTGCAGCATGATTCTAGAACACCCTTTGGATATGGAGGAGAAACTTCATACCAGTAACTTGGAAAGGACTTAGTTCTCAACTGTTTTAGTTCTCTTTAACTATAATCTGTCTTTTTTTTTTTTACTTAAAACACAGCAGAGAAAAATTGTTAAAGTCACTGAAACCCTTTAAGCTCTTTCCAAAGGGCAATAAACTTTTTTTCCTAAAAAAGCTGGCTCTTAGTAGAAACAACTCAGACCCACAGACTATCAAGGCTGCCTAAGCTAACCGAATACAAATGGATCTTGCAATATAATACAACTTTTGTGTCTTCTGTTCCTTCTGGAGCAACCTTTCTCTATTGGTTTCATTTCCTCCTCACGTTTGCATAAAACAAATCCGGCCAAAACCCAACAGTTTAAAAAAAAACAAGATTCAAAACTAAGGGAGCATATCATGCCTTCGGAATACTAAGATCAAGTAATACCTACTCGCTCAGCATGTCATCTGTAGGCAATAGGCATTTGGCATCAAACACTGAGTTAACTTCAGAAGCAATAAGAAATATCACAAACCTCCTAATGGATTTCCTAATTTAGGTTTCAAAGCAGTGCTATAGCCCAAACAGCCTTGACAAAACAAGACTCACTGCTCTGAAAATCCCACACCCTAAGTTTGCAGCTTTTTCTAAATACGGAAAAATGAAATTGCAGACCTTTCCATTTATTGCTTACTTGAGCTGTGTACGTAGCTGGAGTAATGGCCTTTAATAAACCGAGTTGGCAAGGATTTAAAATGTTTTGAACAGGAAAAATTCATCATTGCTATATAGGCTTTTTGTAAACAACCCCCTGTTGGGTTAGAAAGTTGGCCTCTGAAGAGAATAAATTGCTTATTTTGTCCAAAACAGACTAATAAAAATCTCAGAAACTATACATGCATATGTATAAACAAAAAAATGTGCAATAATGCACAAAAGAGCTCATTTTTCCCCATCTGTAAACTCCCTCTAGCTAGCTTTTGGAGATCAGTAAAAATACAGTATATACGATAGGGGGAGGTGACCAGAACTGCAAACAATCTGGCCGTGATTTAAGAATTTCAGCTTGGGAAATCCTTCATTTTCATATGTCGTTCCCCTTCTACAGCAAGACACAGTCATGAGATGTTTGTCAGGCTTGCATGGGTATCCCTATCACTCTTAATTCATTATGCACCATAAAGCTGTAGCATTTCCATGTCTAACCTCAGATGAGCAAATCTGGACCGGCTATTTGATCAAGCGGTTTCTAAAAGGACTGGACTATAATAAGTAGGAATACCTGGCATGACATCACTCGGTTTGTCCAAACGGATTCATCTGAGATGAAAAGGGACAATGTGTTTTTAAAAAGCGTGTGACTGTTAGTTTCAAAAATGCTTACAGTCTCCAAGAAAAGGGTTACAGTAAGCGCTTTGAAAAACAGCAGGCACAGAGATAGGAAGTGTCATTTTTGTATGCAGAAGATTAAAGCATCCACTCAAAACTAGTCACAACTGTTCAATAACGACTTCCAATGCATCCTTTTGTTTGTCCTTTTAAAAAGGTTTCCTCTGATTTCTTTTCCTTAACCAGAGGGTCTGCAGAAGCAAGAGAACCTTAATGAGCTGCTCTAACTGTGGAAGAAGAAACAGTTAAAAGTGATCTGAATCAGTTGTTCTTCTTTAGAAGTGTATCACAGCTTCCATGATGTTCTGACAAGATCTTTTTGTGCATTCAGTCTTAAATATTTTCACAGAAGTGATCATTCAGTCATGAAAAATAATGTAACATCTGTTGCAGTTTTCTGTTTAAAGCATAGCTTACAAAGTAAAAAGGGAAAATCTCCCCACTTTTGTTTAAAAAAATTAAATTAAAATGTACAGGACCAAACACAGGCACTTTCCAAAGAACAAAAATTAAACCAAACCATGAATTATTCAATAGTAATCGATGACAGCTCCGGTTTCGGAGGGTCACCTGCGGCTGCCTCAGCAGTGGCGTTAGTCTTTGGCTGCTCTGGCACATCTTCTTCCTTCTCTGCCAACCCACCCAGAGACCCCAAGGGGAAAGTGCTTTCACAATTCTGAGTTGACGAGACCTGCGAAATGACAGGCATTTGGACAGAAGAGTTGCTTTCAAAGCCATGCTCCCCTAGCTCATACTGCCCGAGGGTCTCCTCTTGTTCCTGGTTTAAGTAGTCCGGTACTAGGAAGTCACTAGAAGAGGGGCAAAGGACAGAAGAGAAATGTCATTTCTCACACAAACATCAGCGGTATCAGTTTCTTTCTATCAGTTACATCACACAAGCTACATATGCATCGCATAGAGAGCAAAGACACTCATTTCACATTGCTCCAAGACCATCATGGTGACATACTTCACGTAGCACTATAGCCTGATGCTCATTTAAACACAGAGAATTTATCCAAAAGCATCTACTTTGCATTGTTGTGCAATCGTATTTCCTACACAGCAACTTATTATTATTTAGATTGGATCACCTTGATGAGAATGAAAGTTAATGTCTGGAACGTCATATGGCACTGAAAACCTCACTGAAAAAAGGGAGCACTCAACCTTTAAAACCAGAAACAGACATGAGTTCGTGGGCCTTTTCCACCAGTGAGACAAGACCCAAGGACCAGCAGCAGCACTCCTCCGAGCAGACAGGCTGTAAACAGAAGCACGAGGGGAGAAGGCAAGGGTTCTGCTGAGGCTGCCAACCGCAGTGGTGTTTTGTGATGTTGATGTGTATCACACTGCCGTGAAAAGACTGGAATTGCATTTCCTTCCTGTGCCAGTCCTTTCTGGACAACAGTTCTGTAACTCACTCTGACCAACTGATGGCTGAGCGTATCCAAAGAAAATCTACCAAACCCTCCAACAGTTCTTCAGAGCATGAGCACATCGGCAAAATAACACTTCTTTACAAACTTTCAGCACAAGATGTGAGTTTGTACTTGAAACAAGATTAGGTATTGTGCTTGTAATCCATTTAAAAGCAGTAATTTTCTTTAATGACAGGAGCATTCACTGCTTCAAATCCAAATTTGCAATCAACTACGCTAAGCCTAGGGTGTATCAAGTCAAACTAAAGGAGGGGCTATAGACAACAGGAATCATATACTTCAATCTGACTTTAATTTGATGACCACAATCACAGCATCATCCCTTAAAGAGTTTTCGCTCTACTTTTGGCACAAGTGCTAAGAACAAGAACTGCGTAAACCCACAGATACGAAGCACTTGTACTTTTAAACAATATTCTGTTGGAAAAACAGTGACTGGCTTTCCTGGTTTGTTTTGCAATTTTTTCATCCTACGTCACTTCTGAGATAATCACAGAGAGTGCAAAATGCTGAAACGTTTTGTAGTGAAAAACAATGTCTAGAAATCATGAGGGACGGTACTGTAGATGCTGTAACATTTACAATACATTTCTTCTGCATTTCTCAAGACAGATGACTTGTATGCACCAACCAGCACCCTCTATAGATTTAAGAGCTGACAGACCTATCTCCCTCCAATTTCCCTCAGCCACTTTTGTATTTTTCTATCTCAAGTTCCAACACTTACAAACATTTCTTTCAAAATGAGAGCACAGTGCTAGCCTAATGCCTCTGAACCCTTTTAATAGTCTTTAGTGAAGTGCATTTGTGAGATTTGCCAAGTCCCTTGTGCCCCGACAGACCAGGAATGTCCAACTGGCCCTTACTATTTCAACCCTATTGAGTCTGATCATTTAGTAAATTTATTACCTAGAAAATGAAAACAGAAGGTATGGAGTTATGCAATCTTCCCACAATATCCACCATCCAGCAAGTACGTAAAACAAAGTCACAGATCTATTCTCTGTGTAAGTGAACAGGCTACGTACAAGGTTTGGATAACAAACTCCACAGACACTACGGCACAGAACGCTATGGCTTAACACCACCAGCCTGTCCACAGATACTACAGAAAAAAGAAATTTAGTAGCCCAGAAGCAGCATCTGCATATCACTCGATTCTTCAGTGCCCTCCTGTATAGCTTACATGCTGTAAGACAGACCAGATACAACAGATAGTGGCACAAGAATGAATTTGTCTGGAATTAGCTGGCAACCTGATAAGAGGCACAGCAGGCTGCCCTGAAAGCAGGAAAAGATGATTTAGGAAAAAAAAAAAAAAAGCAAGTTTCCCTGTTAAGTTTTTGCTGTGCACCTCACCTGCTCTGGAAGTAGTTTGCTAGCTCTGACGCTTCATGGTTCAAGCTCCTCAGGTGAACGATTAAATTTCCAGAGTTGGTGAACATGGCGCCACATGTTTTGCACTCGTAAATCCGAGGCTTGCGGATAATATGCCGGGAAACCCGCATGTGGTGTTTATATTCCCCGAAGGAAGTGAAAGTGGCACTACATATCTGGCACCGGAAACAGCGTTTACCTTCGTGCTTCAGGCGATGCATCTTTAGCGAGTAAGCTCGGGTGAACTTTTTCCCACAGCGGTCACACTGAAATGGTTTAATGCCTGCAGAAAAGAGAGCAAAAACATTCACCTTTTGTAATGAGAGATCACTGGCAAAACCCTTCCAGATTTCTAAGAGCAGAAGGACAGCAGCTGCAGCCATTCACAGCAAGGCACTGCTCTAGGAAGAAATTCTCCAGTTAACTGTAGAACGGCAGGAACAATTAGAACAGAGCTACACTTTCTCAGAACCAACGGCCAACAAATTTCATAATAACGTGACCTGTCCGTAATGCTTACACGTCTTCCTCCCCACAGTTTGAAATGAACATAAGCCTCCATGGATTATACTACGGTTAAGATCCTAAGCCACAGCCAAAAAGTATCCGATGCAGCAGTCATCTCTAAACATCTTTGAACTCCTTTGATCTCAGGAGATTCTTGTACCAGACTGGTTCCCAACAATGCAATTATCAGACTACCCTTAATTGCAATGGGTTTTTCTGGCTGCCTTTCGCCTCAGAGCAGTGGTCTGGCAGGGGGACTGTGTTCACAAGGATGCCCCTGTAATGCAGCAGGAATGGTGATAAAAGGGTGAAGTAGCAGCCTTTATGCTGTGTGGGAACCTTTCTATACAAGGATTGTTGGCAACTTTGCAGGACAGATACCTCTCTAAGACATTTAAGTTCATGCCTCTCATATTTTTCTTGTATTAATTTAGATATTCTGTTGCTAGTTTATTTTTCATTTATTACAGGCACTAATAAAACCCTTAAAGCATAGGAACTCTGCAAGAGTCGCACTGGCTGAGAGTACGCAATCACACCCAAACAGAACTATTACAACATAAAAGACTGGATCATCAAAAAGCGAAGATTTAATAAAAAGTCTGAACTCCACAAAGTGTGGAAATGCAAACACGAGGCCAAGAATCTGGAATATGGAGCTCTATTCATAATGGGGCTGTCAAGGAATAAAAAAGGTTTTTTTCAAAAGGCTGAATGTGCATCAGTCCAGGCTGTTAATTCCATCGTCTTTCACTCTGCTTTCCTTATGTTCAAAGCAGGAGCTGAACTCTTAATTGGGGCTTTTATACAGAGAAAGCTGTAGTTAAGGTTACACTGAAACTCCTCGTTAGGCATGTGAAAACAAGTTAACACCCTAGAATATCGTCTGGTGGACCTAAAACTTTTCACACTTTCATACTGTCCAAGGGCATCTATTTCCTCTGATAGTTTGAGGAAAACCTCTTCAGACATTTTGCTTATGTGAAAACATTTTCAACATTTACAAGTTTTGAGAGTTTCTCCTCTGGGCTGATTACGTTAGAACAGCGATTCAAACCTCTCCCAACTTTGCTCTAGGGTTACCAGTCAACAGGTCAGCCCTAGATGCTTTGGTGAAGCCAGTTTCCTGTCAATTCACGCTTTAGCAACCAGCTAGGGATAACTTCATGCCAAATATGCCCACCAAGTTTGCTGTTTGAAGCATTAAACACAGATTATTACTGCTGGCCTAAACACAGTATGGTCATTTTGCTAGAAGGGATTTGAGAAATAATTGTTGACATCTTGACAATTGTGGTTGCTCTGCCCAAATCCAGTGCAGCGTTTGCCTGAGGTAGGAGTCAAGCTCAGACCAGGGGATGCCAAACCATTAGTCTCAGGGCTCAACTGCAACAGCCCTTCAGCACTCCTTTCATTCACTCAACTGCCAATGCTAGTGCCAGGCAGCGCTGACAAGTCTTCAAAAACACCGATAGCAAAGATACTAGGAGTTCATACTTCAGTTACAAATCAAAATGAATGCAACAGCTTGGGGACTGAGACTCAGAGGAGGCATTCAACAAACCTTTTGCTACATGTACTATCTGTGTTAGCTAAACTGATTATCAAACCAATTCAGTTGTCCTGCAATCCCTTCAAAACTGGCTGCGAGTCTCCTCTAAAACACAGCAGAAAATTACAACATGCAAGAGGAAAAATTTCAATCTAAATTACTTCTTTTGTATAATAAAAAAGCCAAGTATACGTTATTTCATATCCAATCTTTATCATGAAAGTGGTTTATTCTGATGAGTTAAGCAATCAGATTTGTTTCAGTCCACACAAATGCTAATCACCCACGAGTAGAGCTCTCAATCAGATCTGAGGTATCAAAACAAGCATTCAATGAGACATACCTCTACCCAATCTCTCTGAAATCGTTACACAAGCACTTGGCAGGTGATTAAAAAAGAACCGCATTATTACATTTGAGCACAGTGAGCAAACCTCTGCGAGTCTAGAAATTAGTAATTCTTGGATGCAGTAAGGTGTCTTACCTGAGTGGATAAGCATGTGTTGTTTTAAGTTCTGAATGCGAGTGAACCGGACCCCACAGGTTGGACACTGAAAAGGTCTGTCTGGACCGTTTGGGCTGGGTCTCTCTGTGCTGCTGGTAGAAGGAGCAATGTAGAGTTGGTAGGGATACTGAACGTTCTCCAAACTACAAAGAAAAAATTCACTGATTTACAAGCAAGCTAGAGGGAAAAAATAAGAAGTCTTGCCCATGGAAATCAGAATCTTGAACACGTTTGTCTAAGAAGAAAAAGTGATTTTCGCATTTCTGTTAAGATCTGTGTCTACAGCAACCTGCACCTGAAAACTTAGAGCCACTAACTTTGCCCTCTGAACAGAACCAGAGAATAACCTCCCGCTTCTGTTTCTTTGGGCAACAGGTCTGAGCACTAGCTGCAAACTGAACTTTATTTTGCAAGCGTGGGCATTTTCTCAAGCGTATCGATGATTTACAATCAGCAAACAGGCCCTGAGGAGGAATTTAAAGAACTGAGCAAATTGGAAAGCAAAAAGAGTAGTTTGCGGCTTCAGTGATATTTACAAATGAAATTCAAGCTGATTCATTTTCACTTCAGTCCAAGTTCAATGAAAAATCATTAGTATCTACAATTACACATTTCTATGTTTAAAATATTAATCTAATTTATCAATACTTGCTCCTTGTCTGATTCAATTGACTCTACGAGAATAGCTCAAGCGCTGTATTTAAAAAGCAGCTCACAGACTGTAATAAAGCAACAATTTAACTTTCAAAGCAATTTATTTAAAACTGACTAATTGCTCCTACATAGCCTCTAGCTGCAAACTGTTTAAGGGAACTACAGTGTTATAATCCAAGTCCTCTGGCAAGGAACTCGCTTCACTAAAGGGCAGAGTGAAATAAAAACAAATCTGCTGGTACAAAATAATAATGATGGGAGTTTGTACTTACCCGAGGCTCCCCTTTTCTGAGCATTAAAGTTTCTATTTTTTGTTGAAATAGACATTTCAGCTTGCTCACAGCCTGATGGCAGATCAGACGTCACTGGCAGCAGGGGACTGCTCTGACCCTGACTATTCCATGGTCTGAACAATGCAATTATAGTTCTACTGAACTGTAATGCCTGAAACGTATTGAGGAAAAAAACGATGACTCCCATTATACATAGAAAGCCTCCCTAACTGAACAAATCCTTTTGCTGATCTGCTTCTATCTCCAGCCCAGATGGTTGGTTTCATGGTTAGGCTGAATTTGGGGACTTCTAATATGCACTTTGCACAAATACATTTTCTTATGCATCATACAAAAGATCCAGACCAGATTAGCACAGGAGGACAAGAACTAGAATCATATCTTCAAAATCAATATCTTTATTGTCTTTCTATGCTCTGGAAATGGACATCAACACAACTATGAGAGCTGGGGATCTGAATACTGAGTACAGAGATAGGTCTCAGTGGCAACAGTTTCAGGAATAAAATTTATCTGGAGAGATAGCACTAGGCATCTCTCGATATACATGAGACGAGTCTACAGGCACTTAGTATCAATCAGTCACAAAACTAATACGGATTTCTGGTCTCACATGGAACTGGAATAATATTTGCTCTAAGGAAGAGGTTTTATTGTCATTCACTTCTTTTTGTACACAGTAGGGTCCTAGGGAGGTGTGGAGAAGACAGATGCTGACAGATTTGTTGATTTTCACATGAGAGAAGTTACTAGCTCATGTCCCAGGCCTGGCAAAATCTAGACTCACTTATGGGTCTACAAAAGCCTGCAGCTGGTTTACCAAATGCATCTGACATAAATGAGGGCATTTTTAAACATAGGCCCTGATTTGTCTAACCAAATTCCTGATGAACTGGCACTCCCATTCCTCTTTGTGAGCAGATTACTATTGTAAAGAACAGATTTGACTCTACTCAGGTGTGGAAACATTGGTTTTATCTCTGAAGTTGGTATGGTCATGCAATTTCCAGTTTACCAGTGAAAACTCCCTCAACCCAGACGAACAGACAGGTCTGTCATCCAAAAGCAAAGAAGCATAGAGCATAGAAGTCCCAGTGCTTTAGCAGCCTAATACACAAACAGCCAAACTGGTTTAAGCCCAGGATGGACAACCTGCCCCTTACCTGCTACCTGGCAAATGTCACGCAGTCTGGCTAAGGGGCAAACCTGCAGAAAAGGTTTCCTTGTGCTCAGCTGACTGGAGAATTCACAATTTCAGTTTTCACAGCTATGTGCAGCCAAGGAGACAGCTGCAGTGCAGGATGACAACAGTCCTCCTGTTCTTGGATATACAAATGTAGTGTGCTCAAGGAAGAATTACATTTGTGTTTTGCAACAACATTTAACTTCCTTTACAGAGAACTTCATCTTCTAGTAAGATGTTTCTTAGGTCCTCGTTCCCTCATTCCTGTGTTAGGGGATTGTGAAGAAGCAAAAATGCATTCTGTTCCTAAAGCTTTCTAAAAATACTTAAAATTTCCTACATAAAAACTTCACAATGAGAAAGGCTGGTTAAAGCAGATAAAATGAGGCTCTCCAGCTACCAGCATGTCCTTCTCCATTCTTACACTGCAAGCAGGCTGAAATGCATATTGGTGACAACTGAGGGCCAGGGCACAATGAAGAAATTACATGTGAAACAACCATACGTTCTCTCATTTGCTTCTTTTTCCCACATATACTAGATTTTTCAATTTCACTAGATTTGGCAATTTGTGATAAGTGGCATCACAGCTGAGATTCGTCTAACATCTCAGAGAATTTCTGTAATGACTAGGTAAAGAGATAGGCTTAAAATGTTTTCAACTGTAGCGCTAAAATATTCTACTTGCAATTTTTTCACCAAGAGCTCATATATACTTAACTATGTAGAACTAAACTCCGATAAATGGGAATGCCAAAATGCTCAGTGAGCCTGGAAATGTTCTCTATTTACAAATAACAATTAGTTTAGAAAAATGGAGGTTCTCATTATAATGGATTAGAGAAATCCTTTATAACTGAGCCTTCGCAACTCCTTTTTAAACACAGCCACAGGCTGACACCGACATCATTAAACCAGCCAAGGCTGAATGACAGATTCACGTTAGCAAAGTTAGTACAATCCACATGTGAAATACAGAGAAAGAATACATCAGACTTCTCACAGTGAAACAGTAGTTCCAATACTTAACAGACTCCTGTGTGTCTATTAAACTGACAATTACCTGTGACCTGCTGATTGTGAAACACTGATTATGGAGGAGGACCAATTAATGATGTTAATTATTTAACACACAAACTCAACACAAGACATTTTAAATTTTGAAATATTTATGCTTGTTTCCACAGGGCTAAGGATATAATACTGACAGACCCTTAGATGGACTCATCTCTTGCTTTATTTTAAGAACATAAATATAATATATACTTACTAAAAAGTATATTTTTTTAAATATACATTTGCACTGTCCACTCAACTGATTCCGACAATTTGAGAATCGCTATTAATAAATTGATGTACAACCTGGACTTAAACTAATGGTGCACTAAAAAAAAAAAAAGTGAACAAAAAGCAAAAGAAGTTTTCTGTATCTGTATGACTTATTGATCATGTTTTCATTTGGTTCAGTTAGAGATAGATGTTTTAAATTATTTGGAGTTCTGTGCACCCAGAGCTCTTGTGCGTAAATTGCTGCACAGTGAATGACAGGCCAGACTTTTTTTGCGATGTGCCCATCCAGTGCTTGAAATGGGAATTTAAAAGTTCAGTGCTCAAAGGGCTGTCACAGCGTATCTGAATGCACCGTCCCCTCCTGACAGGCATAATCACGCATAAATGTAAATGAAAACTTCTTAGGACTTGAATGCATCTTACACATTGAACTGATTCACAGAGTAAGTGCAGTCTTGGCACTTCCATTTTAATTTATAAAATAAATCACCTGTTGAAAATTTTAGTTCTTAAGTCTAAAATTCTCATAAACTCCCATAACTATTAATTCCCTTATTGTTACGTAAACAATGTGCAAATTCTTGCTCATTTTGCTGATGCTTCTGTTACTCTGAGACTAATTATTTTCAAACTTGGGCATAAACTAAGGCAAATATTCTTCCCTTCTCTGCACGGAAGAGATGTTTTAGTGTGAATTTTCAGTGTGTTTAAAGGGGTTTATGTATTTTCAATTTTCTATGCAGTTTGTACCGAGGCTCTGCAATTTTATAGGAAATCTCTGAAATAATCCACTGCTGAAAATGCCACTTGACTTTAGAATTATAGCTTTAAAGACCTGGATTAGTTCGAATGCAACATGTGTTCCTACTATCAATTCAAACTGCAAGTGCTGGGTATTATTTTTATACTGAGGTTTGTTAGTGTATAGATAAAATCTTCTGTCATACACAAAGTCTTATCTAGGCAGTTATTTTCCCTTCAGATCTAATCCCACAATGGGATAGATTTTAGATGGAAATGGCAGGGAAGATTTCAAGAGCTATGAAAATGCAGCTTTTGATGGTTATCTCTACAGGGAGTTTCACTTGACACAGTTTCTGGAATGACTCCCAAAGGTTCACACTTCTTCCTCAGACCTGCTTGTCTAACAAAACAGTGTGCAAAAGCTACCTTGCCAATAATTTTGCTTGGAAAGGGACGGAGCATCTTGGTAAGAAGCTCCATGCAGGAAGTTTGGGAGACAAAATGTAAGGCTGCTCTGTGGTTTATGTTAGTAGCAAAGTCTGCTGAAGACAAGACCGGATACCTCCTTTTCAGTTTGCTGCTTTTGCAGCTTTACCACGCATAAAACTACCACCTTTGTTTCACAGTGAAGATTAATTTTGAGCTATTAATAAAGAGCTGTGATGAAGAAACAGCAAAAAAATCAGTATCTTTCTTCAGCAGCCTTGTCTGGAAATAGACAGTAAACGAAAGGCAACAAGGTAAGCAACTTTCATCACCTACATTCTTCTAAAGCTTCTGAACCCTCAGGCACTGATTGTACTTCGATCAACAGAGAGAAGGAGATGTAGGAACAGCTCAGCATTCCGGGATTAAGGCTGGGTAGGTTAATTACAGCACAGCATTTGCTGCAGAAGAGTTTGCACACTACATTGGTACGTACCGATCGTCATCATCTGCGTGAGCGTTAGTGCTGGAGGTACTTTGGAGTGTGGGTAATCCCTCCGTAACCCCCTCATCTATAGAGCCTAGGCAGAGAAAAAGGGCAGTTTAATGCAAATAAGTGTTCAAAAAGGGTTTGGGGGACAGGTAAATACACATAAAGCTCTCTTTCTCAAATCTGGTTCCTGGGTGAGAAGATACTAGAATTGTCATAGGAAAAACATTTAGAAAACTCAGAAGCAACGTGTTCCAAATCGGCTTCTCCTCTGCACACTATTTAGCAAAAGGACAACTCAAAGGGCAAATACTTGGCACACCTGGAAAATGGAAAGAATCTGTGTTAAACAGAGTTCTCAAAACACATCCAGTACTGACATTACAAGACAGAAACGTTACCTTCACCCAAAAGGACTGTTTTTATCAATTCTCAAGACATCTTGAGCAATAAAGAGTTCAATGCTGCTACACTACGTTACATCCATATATATACATTCCTTGATAATGCCTTTGTTTATTGATAAGATGTTGATACAGAAAAAGCCCTCTGAGAAATCGGAAATGCAACCCAAAAGATACCAAACATCTGTTTGCAAGAGAAACTTACACACAAAACCATTCCACAGCTTTGTTCAGTGCACCAACGTTAAAGCAAATGTAGCTCAAGTAGGGTTTGGAAACAGAATCAAAGATAAATGCAGCACTAAAACAAAGCCATGACTTCATTCACCTGACGTGGCTGTTGCTCAGATGGGCCTCCCTCATCACCACTTGGAGCATGGTGTTCAATCCCTGTTCAGGCACATTAGGCAAGGTTATTCTGGCCTGATGTCACTGTACTGGGGGGGAATTGGCAGTGCGGTGCTGAAATAAATTGAAGAGCTAGTACCCACCCACTGCCAACCACAGCCCGTGATAAACATCCTATGGTGTGGTTAAGTCTGACCATTTAGATAGGCCATGCTTCATTCCCTCTTTAAGCTGTGTGTAGGGAGCAGACTGAATCTCCTTGCACACCTCCTTTTCCTTTGATGGTTATGGATGCAATGGGAGACGATAAAGATGAACAAATGAACTCTGCCAAGTTTCAAAAGGACCAGAATTGCTGTCATTCCTCTCCAAAACAGGGGCTTCCAAACCAGGACATATGTGTGATCAGTAGCATGAAAAGTCATTGGGAAGTGGTGCAGAAGTCATTCTGTTTTGCCTCCTTTTCCTTCTGTTGAGACTGAACACTAAGCATCACTTGAACTTCTCTGGACAGTCAAGCAGCCTGTGGGTCTCTACCACTGAATCCATCTGACACAGGAACAGAGGAGCAAATGAAGTTTCTCCCCCTCCACTTGCACCTTGAGAACAAACAAAGCTTAGGACATTGCTAGGAGTTGTTCTTGCCCCTGTCATAAAAATAATTCTGCTTTCTAAGAGCACGGCATGTGAGCAATCTGAATTTGGGACCCCTTCTCCAAAGCACACTAGGAAAATCCAGTATCGTTCGGTCTGCCGTGACAAGTGTCAGACAAAATGGAAAACAAAAAAGAAGGAACCAAGACATGGAAAGAGAAGAAGAAAATGTGCTTATTTTATCAAACGGATTGAGAGTCCTGGTTCCAAAGGAGGCTGTCCCCATAAAGGACAGCATGTTCTACAAAACCATACTGAAGTGAAAGATGATTGTCTTAATGTGACCTTACATTATGGGGCAGCGGTGGGAGGAAACTCTCATGTCCAGCAGTTTCACAGTAACACCATGGCAATCACAATTCTTTTGTTGCGAGCTAACAAACTCTGTTCGTGAAATTCAGCAACTGTGCAATCTATAACATTACGGAAGTTAATCCCGTTTTGATTTCTTTCTTTCATAGGAAATACTTAACCATAAGTCTACTGATAAGTAAGTCCAATTGCTCTGCGGTTTAATTTTCTGCCTTCACCTCTCAAATGAAAACGGTGTTGAGTTATGAAAACCTCTTCTCAGACACAGCTACTGTTGTGACCATAATGACTTATTTATCAAGGCCCTGTTTCATGCCTCCTTCCGTATTACAAAGTGCTTCCAAATATAATAAATTGCAAATGAACAATTTTTGAAATTGCTCAATGAATGAATAAGAGCTATTTGCAATATCAGAAAGAGAGGCAGGAACGATTTTATAAATGCACTATAAAACACTGAGATAAATATATGCAATTATATGAGGAAAACGCATTCAGGGAAGAGGAAGCTGTACTCTAACATATTTTGCTGTCTCCATCTACAATAGGCTATATTACTGCAAAAGGAAATACAGCTTTGGGATGTAAAAAGTGTGTTCTACCTACAAAGCCTGCCTTATCACATATTAGGTACCTGTGAACTGTGCTAGGAAGCACGAGCACTATTTCTCTTTATAGCAAAACGTGAATAAAATCTATTATGAGTTCAGCTAATAATGTTATGCAAAGACTACTAAATATTAATTCAAACCTAACCTAATCAAGGACAAAGAACAGTTTTGTACTTTGCAGGTTCAAGGCAAGTGTATTTTTCTTCCTCTCTGTAGCCGCCTTAAGGAAGAACATGCTGTACAAATATCCTCAATTACAGACATTAATTTTAATCATTATTATCACTGAAGCCTAGGATCCCCTGCCCTCATGCCATACAAGCAGTCAGGTATGTGATCTCAGGGATACAAAACCTAGAATAGGAAACATAAAATGGAAAGCTTTCCCAAAACATCACACGGCTTCAAAGCAGAGAGGTTTCTGAGAGGGATGTGCAAAGTTGCCTGTTAAAAGAAATCATTTCACGCAACTGGCTAAAGCAAGAGCAGGATTCAGCAAGGTGGTTGACTATTGGAGTATGTTTTGAGGTGATTTTTTGATTAACACTCAGACTGTCCTAGAAAAGGAAATTTTATAGCACGCAGTGGCACCTCCCTCTACGATTCAGTCACAGGCTCACATTCCCATGTCCCAATTCATTCAAGTCTCTTTTGAGGATGCAATTTTTCTGATATTTCCAGCTCTAAGAGATGTCCTCTGAAACCTCTCAGATGCTTCTCATCTGCAGCCTGGAGTTTATCCCCAGTTTGTCCTTTTACACTGCTTGGGAATGATATTTATAGTTGGTAAAACTCCCTTTCACTTGATATGCTATTTTTAACTTTTCCTAACTTTTCATTACTTCTACTTATTCTATTTTGTCTATGATGGGACAATGATGCTGATGAAATAAATCACATTTCCTGCGACCTGGCAAGGCCTTTCCAAAGTTCCGACTATGAGTTAAAAACTGAGCCAAACTAAACCTGTCTTGAACAGGACCACTTTTCCTGGAGTCTACTCAGCAAGCAAATTGATTCTTTTATTTTTTTAATCTACGCATCACTTTGGCAAACTACATTTCAAGATTTATATTTAAACTCATATTAAGCCTGCTTCTCAGAAAAGCTAAACAGCCTTGTCTCCAGTAAATAAAGCATTTTCATTCGGAAAAAGCATCATGATCTAAAATATCAACGCACGAGCTACACAAAGCAACAAACAAAAATAATAACAAAGTCTTGAAGCATGGGAATGGAAAATATTTTTGTTTCACTTTAGTGAGCATAACCTGAATGGTTTAACAACACTGACTATAAACTGCAATCCTGGAATGGTCAGGCTGATCTCTCGCTCACTTTCTTCAGAGAATGGACAGTGTTGTGCTGACCAAACAAAACAAATAATGCAGGCTACTAGACTACTTTTATTTACTTTATTGTAGTTTATTTAAGTAACCAAAGCAGCCTTTCACATATACATTACTTGAATGAAGCAGGCCAGCACATTCACCGTTCTTATAGTCTTCAAACAAAACAGGCTTTATTAAAAATCTTTCAGTAAACAAACTCTGTTGAGCACAGGTCAAGCCAGTTAACTAAAAGAAAAAGAGCTGACTTTGGCAAAAATTTGGTAATTAAACTAGAAATATTGCAACCCTGCTATCTTCTGACTTACTAAAAGCCATTCAATGCAAAGAGGATTGCTTCAGTACCCTTCAAGTATTAGCTATTAATAAACCACAGACTGCTAGAAGAACCCAAAACTGGCTTCAAATTCTCTTTCACGGAAAAAAGGTTTCTCTCAGCATCTGGCAGTATTTGAAGAAGCAATTCAAGAACCAGATCCCACAGAAATGGAAAGATTCGCAATATTATGACTGTGTGGTTTTGTTTGCGTCTGGGGCATTAAGATGACAGTGCTGCACCTCTTATTTTGTAAATCTTCTTACAAAGGCTGTCATGATTGTACAAGATTTTGTATCTGATGCAAAGTATCATTCTATCCCTCTGTGGCCACAGACAAGTCTTAAATTTGGCATGGCAGCTCAGCTGAGATCATGCATTTTGGCACTACTGAAACCACAATTATTTTCCCCAGTCAAGCAACTGGAGATAAAAAGGGGTTATCGATCTCTCCCTTACCTTTCTTAGCTCCCTATGCACAGTTGTTTAAAGAGCTCCAAGTCTTATCTCCCCACCAGGAGTTTATAGGTGGCACTTCATAAAACAAGAAACAAAATGCAGTTTTTTCACAAAAGTAATGCATGAGAAAACACAAAGCAGACTTCCTCCAACAAAATCGCAAGTGCACACATCCTATCTGTACAGAGATCTAAACCCAGAAATGGCCATACCTATAGAGGAAGACTGTGGGCTGATCAAGAGATCTTCCTGCACTTGCTCGCTTCCTGGGACCGTCTGTTGGTCGCTCAGAGAGCTCTGGGATGCGCTAACAGGCTGCGACACTTCCTCGTGAACTTCCTCGTCGCTTAACCTTTCCACTTTGACACGCACGTCTTCTTCAATCACGAGAGGAGAATTGGCTTTTGTGCTCTCACAAGTCACGTAATCTGCAATTCGTCTGTTGGACTCAGAGGGCCCAGGCATTTCCAAAGTCCTAGAGTTCTCAGCCTGCTTCACTTTCTCAGACTGAAGTCTTCGATCAATTCCAAAAGGAAAAGTCCAGGGAAAAGCTAAGGACGAGTCCACAGGCTGATTTCTGGACTCAGGGTAAGAGGTTGAAGGATTCAGCACTTGGGGGGAACTGGTTTGTGTGTTACATTTAAGAGGGCTCTCTGGAGACATCACGATGTAGCTTTTGCGCTTTCGTCGCGACTCTCGGCACACGGGAATGGTTCTTTCCACTACGCTGCACTCGGAAGAAACTGGAGAAAGGCTGCCGTCTCGAGAAGTAAAGTTGCAGTTTGCATTGTTCTCCTGTCCCGCATCCAGCACCTTCTCCTGCTGGCTGTTGGGCGTATTCCACAAAATGCTGGACTTCATGAATTCCGAGCACGTGCTAGCAACGCTGAACATCTGCATGTAGCTGGCAGCAGCTAACACATCAATAATGTTTTCTGTATTAATAGACAGCGTTGCTGTGTAAGCGTATTCCAGGAGAGGTATAAACCCAGTCACTGTCACATGGTGCAGGTCTAACACGCTCTTGCTCTCGTCTTCTGCTTGGCCAACGAGTTTGGAGCGGAAGAAGTCGCTGCAGGCTGCCAAAACCACCTTGTGCGCCCTGAAGATTTTGTCCTGGACGCGGATGGTGATATCACAAAAATGTCCGTCGTTGCGGAGCATGTTCAGCTTTCCCAGCATCTCCTGACTGTGAGCAGGAGAATTATGAGTGAATGTTTTAACACCCATTTTTTCACCTTTCTGCTTTCTTTCCACATACGAGAGATGACAGATATCCTAAAAAAAAAGAAAAAAAAAAAAGAGGAAAACTGTCATTTCCATCTCTGAAAGCAGAAGTGTAGTGGCTTCACGATTAAAAGCCTCTGTATGACCATCAGGATTCTCCAGGATCATTTTTTCTAGGATCCAGACTAAGCAATGGACTAACTCTTAACAGAAACTCAATAACCTACCTGTGATTTTCAAAAACACAGACCAAACAATTTGCAGTCTATCACTGATACCACCTTCCACATTTCTACTACTGCCCACTCAAAACAAATTCCTAACACAGTGTAGAGATGCCTGTAACACTAAAAAGAAAGCATTTTTTAAACTATTATCTGTGTAAGAAACCTGTAATTTTTCTTTCTGGCCTCAGGAAACTAATGCTCATGGTTCTTCAACCTGACAGACTTTGTCCAACGTTTCCTTTAAGCGGAAGAGACATTACCGTGGGTCCACTTACAAGTGTGCAGGAGCAATCAGAACTTCCAGAGAAGGTATTTAATATCAGAAAAGCTTTAGAGAATTTACTGCCTGAGTTTTAAGAGTTCAAGCTAGTAAACATAAAACAAAAGTTGGCAATAGCTCTGCTCTCCTGCTATAGCACAGGTTCAGTTCGCCTAAAGCTGCTTTTAATAATAGTTTAGGACTAGGATGAGAAGTTACTGAAAATTTCTTCAAAAACTCAATGGATTATAAACCTCCAGGGAAAGTTTAGGTTTAAAGAAAACACATAAAAATTGATTTTATATGCATGATAAATAACACAAGGAGGGCAACTTCTTTCTTCTGAGAAAGAGCGAATTGCCTTCTTGGGGAAGGGTTCTCTACTATGCATGGGAGCAAATCATGTTTTCAGTGCAGGGTGCTGAAGCAGAAGGGGGTGCGTGGCCCACACTCTGTGCACGGGTTAAGGCTGCAGCAATATCTAGATACTAAATGCCTCTGACATGTGGGAGACGAAGATGATTGACGATTCCCTCCCTCTGCAGCATGGAGGGGAAGAGACACTGCGTCAGGCTAGGTGCGGGTAGCCTGGGCATTCTCTGTCTCTGCAGAGAAGCTTCAGTGGCCACCAAGGTTGCCTCTACTCACAGAGACTGGAGCATCTCCAAACAAGGAAAATCAGTTCCTGGGTTTGCTCCAGTTATTTCAATTATTTAATTGTAAAGGAAACCTAAGCCACCATGTTTCACCCTCTCAAACTTCAATGAAAAGTCTTCTGTGCTCCACATGACCTGGAATTAACACAATACGGAAATATAACCACCAGCTTTACTAGGGCGAAACACCAACAACGTAATTGGGTTTGATTATTTCCCAGAGTCAGGCAGCTTTCTTCACATCACCCTTCTCTTTTCCCTTACGCATATGCAAAAACACACCACGCTTGCAAATTGCTCATGTGGAGCTTCACAGATCCAGAGAGCACTGCATGTTTGGAACAACTCACCACAAATCTCCTCAGTCTCAGCACATATTGATATGGCAGCTGTCAGAGCCTACCTTCTTCCACAGACATTTACACTTGGCTGCTCCTTGTTCTTACGATTTCACTTTTGATACTGCAAACCCTTTCAGACAGAAGAAAAACCTCTATTTGAGAGAACAGATTAACTAACACTTAACAATATATATATATAAAGTCTGAGTGAAACTATAAGGGCCATTTGGGTTTAAAATGAAATTTCACACTGCTGCAGAGGAAGAAGTTAAGTGCAAGCAAAACACTCCCTTCAGTGAAAGAAAACACATTGACCTCCAGAGGGATCTGAAGTTCCAGACTCTTTGTTCTCCAGCAGGAATCAAATGAAAAGCATCTTTAATTGATCTCAGACCAAAACACTACAGTAAAATCTTGTAACAGCATATTCTAAAATGGCCTTGGGATACCCTTCCTTCTGAATTCCCAGTCGCTGCAGCAATTCCTTGGCACATCAGAAGTCCAGAAGTACTTCTGTTCAGCAACTGGCTACAAAAAGAATAATTCATTTACAAGGACTATCAACAGTATATCTGGCATTTAGAAATAGTATCAATACTTAATTATAAACAAGGAAGAAAATCTAAGCAAGCACTGCTCCTAACTCTTCCACGCACTGAAGACTAACCCATTTTCCTTCTCTGTTCATCTGAAGGAGTAGAGTAACGCTCATCTCTCCAGTCTCTAAGACAGAGCGCTCTGTTCTGCTCACCTCCTTCAAACCCTGCTCTGAACCATTCCTTGTCCTCCTTCCCCCTTCCTACACGCCTCTCCCCTCTTCTGGCTTCCTTTCCCCTTCTCCTTTCATCTTTTGCTTCCTTGACCTTGATCTCGTTACAGAATTTCAAATAAAATAGCGGAAGTCAGTGATGTGCAATAAATGGATTTAAATTTATTACAGGAGCAGCGTGCCTGCCATCAATGCGGGATATCACTCTGTTAACCCCCTTCTGTAAAACAACCTTCTGCCTCGCTGCCCCAACATCACCGTTTGAACAAGTGGCTCCTACACCAGCTTCAGTGTGCACAAAGGATGGATGCACATGCCTGCTATTTTCAGAAAAACCAAAGGGGTGGATTGAGGAAGGGGAACAAGGTCCGTTAATGAGGTAGTAAAAATGTCAAGCATTTTTAGAAGGCAATTTAAACAATATGAAAATGTTTTCCACATGAAAAGCATGCTAAAGCTCAGCCAGATTATAAAATGGTTATAAAGAATTCTCTTTGTTAATCTTTCAGTGGCACAGGGCACTTCTACAGCTGCACTAAGTCACGGTGATGGAAGAGAGTAAAGGGTACGGCGTTACAAACTCACTTCAAGTCTAACTTCTCCAGATCATCACCATTTCGCAGTGACGTTCTGTCACGTCTCACCACTGACAGCAGCTGTCAGACCACAACGTATGGAGTGCTACACCCGGGAGTGAGGAAGAACCATGGACTAGAACTAAATATACACAGTACCTTGGGAGTGTCTGGGGTGGGAAGATCAAGGTGCGCACATAAACTAAGTGACAAGTGGGCTGGAGCTGGAAAAGTTGTTCATCTTTGAGCCACAAACCATCAGCGATTCTGTAAGCAGGGACAAGGGCGGCTTGCTTTTCCTTCCTCAGCCCTACCATCCCCATGCACATACTTATACCCTTGGCCCACAACACTTTAGAGTATTACAAAGATCCAGAGAAACATGGTGAAGTTTTAAGACACTTTCAAAAGTCTAAAAAAGATTCTCAGCAGCACACTTCAGTCCATATTTAATGAGCTGTATTTAAGCTTGCTGCAGACACAGTTTAAGAGAATGTTTTTTCCAGCATGCATTCCTACACTGGAAACATGTGGGGATTCACCACCTTGCCAAAGCACACACCCCCGGGCAAGGTGAGAATTAAAATGCAAGCACTTCAGGACTTCCAGGGCAAGGAGAACTTTCTCCACTAACAGTCAAAACCAACCTGAAGGTAATTGCTACTGCACCAAACAGTGCATTTTTTTAGTGCATTTAAATTTAGTTCTTTTATTTTTCCAATCCTAGCAGCAGTCATGTAGACCTGACCTTTAAGCAGTTCAAAGTAAATTAGCTCATTCTTACTGTTTCAAGGCTACTGAAAAACAAGTTTTAACAGTAGTTACCCATTCACATCCAGTGTTTTGGGACAAGGATTAAACACATGTCATGTTTCTGTGCTTAGAAACAGTAAAGGTGAAGCGTGCACTTTTGTATAAACGGAAAAAAAACCTAATAGAACTGAAAAATACTGCTTATGTGACCTGCTGACTCCCATGCACCCCAAAGTTAGCTCCTTATTCACCCTCTGCCTAACGTTATGATTCAAATCACTGGTTTTGAAACACAGCACCTATAACAATCAACACCTATCTGGAAGGGTGAATCCGACTCACAAAGCTGTACGCATGCAGTTTCTCACTTAGCTGCATCGTTTTACAACAGAAGTGAATAATTTTTTAGCACCACAAAACTACCACCCACTCTTAACCTCTCTGTGGCAACTTACCCATCATCACAAAACCATTAACTTTTCTGAATACTAAACCCAACAGACTTCCAATACATGAATACCACATTGACTCTGGTGCCCAAAAAGCTTAGGAAAATTCCCTGTCTTTGTGCCCACCCACCCTTCAATTCTCACAAGCATTAGGCGACGTGAGGCCAATCAGATCCCTACAGTGATCGTTACGGAAATTCATTTCTAATCCAGACCACTCCTTGGGCACTGGGCACAGCACCAGCCCAGGCACAGAAACACCTTCTGTATGACCTAGAAAGTCCTCAAACAGCTGAACTAGGAACGATGTACAGCTACACCCTTAGCAGAAGTACTAATCTGATAACTTTGACAACATACCTCATCTCAAACTATTCCTTTAAAGGATAATAACAGGCTACTCAGAGGCAGAGGAGAAAAAACACCTCACTGCAGGTACCAGCACCCCTTGCTTACTCAAACTGTCTAACTACTTAGTATAATCATGTTTATAATTGAATTAGAACAACTGCTCTTACTGTGTACTTAATTTCAAGTTTGCTATTTCTATTGCAGACTCGAAACACTTCTCCATCTAAACACACATCTGTTTTCTCCAGCACCAGCTGGCCTAATAAAAGGTACTATCGCCCACTGCAAATCTTGCCTTGCTCCACTTGAAAAAAACTCCTGGCTGGAGCTGCCAAGCTGTTCTCATTTAAAACGAATCAACAGCACTTTCTAAACCTTCTTTAAAGCCATACTTTAAGTTAGGTCAGTAAAACTAGTTTGAACTCAGCCTACCATTGCCAAGCCTGATGGTATTTATGAAAAGAAAGCAAACACAAGGTATCTTTGCTCAAAATTACGTCGATTTTCGTGTACTGGAATCCGTGGAATGCAAACCTGTAACCTTTAGCTGCAGTGGGTGACTGGACCAGGGAAATGAACCATCCAGATAAGTATGCAGTGTTTCAGAACTTCAATTTCCTCTCGGACAGCACACTTCAAACTGGAAGTGCACAAAGGAGCCAGTGTTAACCTAGCTACTTCGTAAACACCGTTAGGTTAAAACCCAAAATAGATGGTGAGCTGCAGGCCGTAAATGGAGGCTGAGGTGACACTGTACCCCACAAAAACACAAGAGCATTCAGTGCTGGGGCTGACCTGGTCCTTGGTCTCTCAGTTCAGGAACCAGACTTGTATCCTCCAAGTTACTCCCACTGGACTATCCCCAGACACAAATTGCTCCTGTGTCCCTTTCCTCATAGCTTCAAAGAGGAGCAAAACCTTCAGGTATTCTCTGTCTTAAAGAGTTTGTATGAGGGAGGTTGTTCTTAGACAGGGATCTCAAGCTGCAGGCTGTACAGTCCTGCGACTGCCCAGGAAGGAGTCCCTGACAGCGAGAGAACTCCAGAGAACTCCTCTTCGTAGCTTTAATGGCAGAGCAATTCCACACCGCAAGCTGAAGACTTCAAATATTATTATACATCAATATATTACTAGCAGTAATGTTCCCTTTCACAGTAGAAGGCCTATAAAAGAGCGTTTTGCTTTTCACACATACTCCAGCACTGCATTTGATAAGATAAGACCATTTATTCTGTAAAAATGGGGGCTTTGGCACACCACTTTTAACAAGTTCACGTGCCAGAGCCTTTTGAGGCCATTGACTCCATCTACCATTAGCATGGCTCGCAAACAGCAAGTGGCAGCTTCTCTGTACTCGTGCACAAGTTTGTTCCTATGTTCACCACTTAATTTACTTTCCAGGGCCGCTACAGTGGCAAACTGCTTCACAGCCACCTCTTCCTCTGAAAAACTGCTGCTAAAAAGGCTCTCCCAAAAGAAGACCTTCCTGAATTTTCAGAACAGACCAGCAGAAGCTACCACAGAAGAGTGGCAGGCAGTATTTCAGAGAGTTAAGCTTCAGAGAGGCAGACCAAAACACAGTCAGGAAGCAGCTACTGTTTCAAATGAGTAAGTGCACACGAATAATGCTGACTGATCCAGGTCTGTGTGCAAAGCATACATAATTTTCAGATGAAAGATTAATTCTGTGCACTGAGACCTCTATAACTGCTTAACACTTGTGAAAACTGCATTGTGGCAATAAGCTCCCTCAATTTTAAATGAATCTGTAAGGGTCTAGCCAACCTCCTCGTGACTGCGATAGCAGCTGAGATTTACAAAGTCAAAGCACCAAGGCTGCAACCCTCCACAAAAAATTGCTGAAAAGACCCGTGCCCCTGGAAATCCTGAGCTGTGCCAGGGTCCACGATAACATTATTTGCTTGGTACCAACTCAGGCAAACCTCTGTGGTACAGGAAACAGGGGCAGGTGCAAACCCACACATTATTCCTTCACTCAGAGTTCTCCGACAAACCTGGAATAGTGTTTATCTGCTAAGGACAAGAAGAAAAAGCATTCAACAGTTCCTCTTCCAAAATATTAATGATTACTCAGCAACTAGGAAGGTACAGAGTGTCCATGGAATACCTGTTTCATATTCCTAACACATCTCTTATGTTTCCCAAAAACTGAACCCCATAATAGAAAGGAAAAGCTTTAACTGTAACATGCCATGAGAAGAAAGACTACACGTGAGGGCATGGCAAAGTCCTAACAGAGTTACACCATTGACTCACATTATCACTGCTACTGAAAACATTAATATGAATAGGAAAAGAACACCTCAGATGACAGAAAAGTGGATTTGCATGACATAAGTCTGGTAGGTGCATTTTAATTCTCAGAATTGGTGAAAGCATTCAGACAAATTTAGGGACGTCAAAACCAGCAATTTATTCTATAAAATGGCTTTATAGTAAATTGAGACAGCAGGGCAGCTGCAACAGAATACTTCTGAAAGCAAAAAGCTCGAAAGCATATGTACATTTTAAAGGGAAGTTCAGGGTGCAATTGTTGCAGTAACAACACAGTTCTTTCCCCTCATAGAAGAGTACAGACTGTCTTAGACTGGTTTCCATGACTGGAACCTCAGCTGAGTGTTGAGTACAGAGGGAGCTGATACTCCCTCTCTTCGATAAGCCATGGCTCCCAGCCACTTATCACCATATAAAACCCAGGGACTGGTTTTGGCAACTGTGCCTTAAATCACGGTTGTGTTTTATGGAAGAAGTGCATCTAATTAACTTCTTGAAGTGTATTTCTATACAAAGGATAGCAAAAAAAAATTACTTATTCCAGCTTTCAGAATAGGTGTTATTAGCGTTAAGGTGTAAGCTTTGGTCACAAACCAGTGCTGCAGCTGAATGCCCTGAACTTGAGCTCTCCACATGCTGGAACACGTGTCTCACTCAGCACTAAGAGAACTGATACGTACCAGGTCTGAGTCTGATGAAAGAGCTCCCGTTTCTCTGCAAATTCCTAAAAACAGTTACAAAATTTCTCATCTCTCTCCTCAGCTTTTGTCACAATGAGCCCAGCACCTGCTCATCAAAACCATTTAGTCATCCTCATTCATCACCTTGAAGTGGGTGCCACAGTTGTGACCTAACGGAGCGTGCTCCTGGCTGGCAATCTCAGAACTCCAGCAGCCCCATCCCTCAACTGCCAGCGCCCGCCCGGCACGCAGGGCACGAAACAGCCACTTAGTGCAGCTGTCTTGGCTCAGAGCTCATCTGAGCAGAACTGAAGGGGCCTGTATGAAGCCAAAGATCTTGTTAAGAGATCCTAGTAAGAACACGTTACCTAATGTCCACTGCGAGGTAGGACAGGGAGAGGCACTGCTCTCAAAACCCAGTTCTGCACATTCCTGCTGCTTGATTTTGATTCTCTTCACCTAAAGATGGATGGTACCTCAGCTTGCTCTTCTATACTCTCCTTGGTTTTGCAGAATCTTTTTTATTTTTTTTTTACACCACTGATATTAAACACAAACAACACAATACCCAGTGTAAAAGCAACACAGACCAAGAATAAATCAGAAATAATTGCTTAGTTCCAAATGTCTCGGTTGCACTGGTTCTAAACTATAAAGCTCCAAATAAAAAGTGTACCGATTCCAGTGAGAGGACCAAAGTCCTCATGCTACAAGACTGCTTGCTGCATAAATTAAAACAGCAATATTTACTGTAATGAAAGAAGGAAACACGTCTACTACTTTTAAGTTACAATGTTCAAACCGACATAAAACATATCACAGATCTGCTGTTCTGGTACCATGAGATCATAAAGACAAAGCTGTAAACCATTTGTTAAACCATTGCTATTTTTCAGGAGTTGCTGTTTCTACATAAACCGAGTCTTTAGGCTTTGTTTTGTTTTCCTGATTAGTCATTTGCATGGAGACAAAGAAGTCTGATGTAAAAATTCAGCAGTCATGTTCTGAGAGCACGGCAGGAGATGCTAAAGATATAGAGAGCCTGGGTGCAGGCTGACAGGCAGAAGTATTACAGCCTAACAAGGAGTCTACATTGGAATGCAGCACAGAGCAGAGAGGATGGAAATGTGTGTACCCAAACCACTGTTGAGAACAGTGTCTCCACAAACCTTTGAAAACTGCCCAGTGATTGAAGACAGCAAGACAGGGAACCTGCCAGGTGGGACTGATGGATCCTCCAGCGTGTCTTGTGCAGACTGTATCTGTTTGAAACCCCAAGCATGTCCTGGAACTCAGAAAGGAGCGTTTCCAACCCCTGCATCTGGCAGAATTAAGAAGTCATCTGCCTGACTGTAACAGATTACAGTTGCCAAGGCCACACTCATTAACTTCACCAGCAGCCACATACTTGCAGCAGACTCTCCTGCAGCTCTGGCTTGTCATTTCCTCGTGAAAGTGACACTTGTGGATTTATTCTTCTCCCTTATCATCCAGTATATTTGGAAGCTGCCTCCAAGACTTTCTTCTGGTCAATCTCAAAGCAGCAAGGGAATTTAACCCTACTGTACACCCTTCTTTTTAATTACTGTTGTAGGAACCGCATACCGCTTATATCTCGAGCACATAAGAGACAAACCAGAGTTTTTGTCTCTGCAGCTGACAAACTCACAGCTGCCATGAGGCAGCTCTGCGGCAGACAATCAATTCAAAGATAAATCGGGGAATTATTAACCGTGGAAGTGTTACAGAGTTACGACTCAGGTCATGCATCACAAAATTTAACCTGCTAAATGGTGCCATTGACTTCTGGGCAACGGAAACGAGTCTGTAATGCACTGTAAAGGGCCTTAGCCAAGAGCAGACCCTTCTGACTGAAGGGAGAAGCTGAGAGCTGACAACAGCTTGTAACCAAAAAGGCTTGGGAACCACTGGCAGATAACTGAGAGCTCCGCATGCAGGCACTGAGTGTGCCAGATTAATACAGCAAGGAGATTAAAGCATAGCAACAACTCCTAGTCTAGATAAAGCTTCAAGATTAAAGATCACGTTGTAGGTGTGTAAAACATGTCAGCACTCCTCTTATTAGAAGTCAATCTAAACATGTTTCCATCAGACACTGCTGTGATTACAAACACACAAACTGGTATTTTAATCCTCCAGGAAAAGGTGCTAGTGTCCCAGGAAAAGAGGCAGGACTGTTCAAAGGCCTTCTGGCAGGTGTGTACCACAAAATAAGAGTTTGGCAACATTAACACCATGTTAATTTCATCTCTCAAATGTTTCCTACAGAAGCTCTAATTATTTAAAAATACAGAAAAGTTTTCATCTCTCAAAGATACACAATTATAGGTGTTTGTATAAAGCTGCAGAAGTGTGGCTAACTGAAAACAACCTGAAGAAAAGAAGGAAGAAAAAGAAAACAAACAGAAAACAGGACACCACCTGTGTTTACTGAAGCTGAAGTACATCCAACTGACTTGATAACGTATGTTTCCAGAAAAAAGGAAATGCCACATATGATGAAAACATCACTGAAATGTTTGACTAGCATGACATACAGAGTTATTCGAGAAAACAAGGAGATGAATAGACAAGCTGCAGCTATGGAGCCAGCTGAAAAGAAGCAATTCCTGTATATGAAATGTCAGGTTGAAGAATTTACCTGTGAACTGCCATGAGGACTTGTTTTAGCAATGATCTCTTGAGTGGTTCCCTAGAGACGCTGGCTCAAAAAATGCTGATGAAGAGGTTAAGGTGTATCGTCCACACAACGCATAAAAACAAGGGACAGAGAACTGGTGTCCTAGGAACAGAACAGAACTCATGGGAAATGCAACAATATGAACTTAAAAACTTGACAAGATGTACTAGGGAGCTAATAAAAGACTTGAGCTATCATCTGGAAGCTAATTAGTTAAAAGACACTTTGGAGCCAGATCTCTGTACTATTAAATTAAATTGAACAGCAAACTGAAAGGCCCACAGAACCACCAGCCAATTTTAATACCTCATTTTCCCCCCAATGTTTTCCAGTATCTATTTAACCTCCAGAAAGGTTCAAGAGGGTTTTTTTGGTGTGCTTCTCTTCTCCGTACGGCTCCCCCTTAACCTGCCTTTAAGTAAACTATGCTTTCAGAGCATCTGACTTACCCAGATATTTCAGCTAGAAACATGTGCTAACTAGAACTGATAGGGCACACATTAAGTGCACTGAAAAGCAAGACAGTGCTTAATCTCAGGATCTAATTAACAGAAGAGATTACAATAATCAGGGCAGTGCAGTAGTGTGTGCCATATGTAAATTGCTGATCTGACACCACTGACTTCTTATGCAACAGCTGGAAGACAAGATTCTTCTTGAAACCATTTACAGACACACAAAGACAACAGACTTCATTTTCTTAAATGACTCTGTACTTCTCTACAAGAGGTCCGCTGGCTCTAACAAACTCCATGTCTCATGCAACAACTGAACTCTTTAAGATTTATCTGAGAAGAACTTAAAACAGTAACTGCACCATTCGAACGCAATCAGGTACATCGATCTGGCTACTCTTTATTCCTAACAACATGCAAGAAACTCCACACATTTCCACAGCCTTGCCCCCATCTAGTTCTCCCTAGCCATGACATTTCAAGTTCTGGTGTGATCATTTGAAGTCAGCTTTTTCACAGAACAGAATGTTGCCATTCACTACTTCAAAGGACCCAGATTTTACTTGTTGCCTTTTTGAAGCTGCAGTGCAAAGTATAAACTTTATGTGCCCAATACAGCTTTCACATGGTTGAATAAGCAAACTAGATAAATGCCACCTCTCAGCCTTCAGCACTTTGAACTTTCCACTGTAGGAATCTCACTTTAGTGTTCCATGTAACACATAAAAGTAAATCTTCAGATAGTACTCAGAACTGAAGCTCATTTAACAGTACAGGCAGTAACTGCTAAAAGCTCTCATTATATACTGAATTACATTTATTCTCATAATAAAAATATGTGAACTTCACTAGAGAGACTGTATTGAGATATTTCGTGACAGATTCACCGCCCTGCAGTGCCTGTTTTCCAGCAGTTCTCTGAAAAAGCATACGAACTATCAGATTGCTCGTTTAACCACGGTTTGCCCTGAAAGCGCATGCTAGAGATGCTTCTGCTGCCAATATACAAGAAAATCTCCTTTTTTTTTTTTACTAAAGCAACAAGTGAATTTACAGTTCTCCTTGTATCCTCATGCATGTAAGTCCCACAAAACACAATCAGATTATACTGGAGAGACACGTGCCACATCCCTGAGGCTCATATTCAAATTTAACCACTCTTTCCACGACAGTGTTCATGCATAATTTTTGTGTGATCTAAATGCCTTCTTTATACCTTTGCTGTGTGCAAATTCAGGTTAAATTTTCCCCAATTTTCTCAGCCCAGACAAGCCATTACACGACTATTTCCCCCTCGGTGTAATAGAAAGTGAGGCTTCAGTTTTATACTCTTCAGTCTTTAAAAGCAATGCAAAAGAACGACAAAAATCCCCAACAAATAGAACACTCAACTCTTCTAAGTGCTGCAAATTGCCAAAAACAATCCACGAAGTATTTTTGTCACGTGGCAGCAACCTCCTAGTTTACACTCACTCCAGAAAGCTATTGTTTCTTATTTTACCATGGCTACCCATAGCATTTCAGTCTTCATTTTCAGAAGCTCTGCAAGCAAATCAACACAAACTTATGGAAGACCTACATCAAAAAAGAGTACTCAAGCCAACCTCCTGAACCACTAACAAAAGCAAAAAGCTCCAAGCTCTTCTTTGGTGGTACCACGTGAAAGAAATGTCTTTGCATCTGTATGCCAAAATATTCTAGTGCAGTTCAAGATTTTCTTGGTAGCACTACTGCATTAGATCCATGAAGGAATCAAAAGGAGAAAAGGACTGTCTGTGCTTCCCTCACACACGTGCATGCCTGTTTACAGAATCACACCCTGTCCTACTGCCTGGCTTTGAAGAGAGGAAAGGGCACGCAGCTTCTGTTTTCAGACAGGAGAGGGTCCATTGCAGAGATCTTTTTAACTGATAGCACAGTGAAAACCATGCTTGGAAAAGTTCCTTCTTCATTTCCTACAAGGAAAAATTAGGGTCTAACCAGGTGCCTTATGCTACAAGAGCTTCCAGTGGCAACCACACTGAGGAATCTCTCCTTCTGCTACCACCCCAAGCTGTGCCTCCTCAGTGTGCACAAGGCTTTCATTTTTGCCACTTAGAAATGACATACCTGTCTCCTGATTTCACAGAAACAAGTGACTGTAACCACATATCACAATCATTATGCTTGTGACAGCCAAATTCAGCTAAGTGCTAGTTTTCACTAGCTTGGCACAAAGCTTACATGTCAACCGATCTGTTGTTTGAAGTATTCAGGTTTATTATAAAAACGACAGTCTTCCTTCTCTCACTTTTATTCCAGATTAGCAAGGAAGTGTTACACCTTAATGAAATCCATGTTAACTACAATTCCCTTCTGAAGTTCAATGCAAATCTTGCATCTCCCTGAAGAACGCTGACCCCACTAACACCTGAAGTACTGGAAGCCTGCACTGGCAAGCAACACCACAGAAAAACCCGCTTAAAGAGCAAAGGGGAGAGATCAAGGCCAAGTCCCACATTGTGTACAATCTGAAGAGGCAAAAAGGCATCCCTAATCCAGACAGCATGGACCGAGGCCAGCTAATCAAGGTGTCACAGACACATAAACAAGCAGCCACCTTTGAAACGGAAACAGCTATAAAGAATCCTGAACAAGTTTAAGCAAGGCAGGAATGTGGTTGTGTCATCACCCTTTTAGCACTATGTGTACACTTTATTTTCCTAATGACTCATTTATGCAGATAAACTGAAATGCCTAAAAGGAGTTCCTTCTTGGCCCCGAAAACTAAAAATGTTGTTATTTATCCACATATCATGTTACCAGGTGAGCAGCAACTACATGGGCTTTCTAACTTCCTCCCCTTGGACAGCCAGTCCCGGACTGGCAGAACGATATCCATGGTTCAGGCTGGGGAAAAGGAGAGTTTTGCAGGTTTTTTTTAAACCTCTAGCATCTTTACTAACACTTCACAGAAACTTCTCAGCACGGCTCTTTCTTAGCAGGGGGATTCATCCACTTAAAAAACCCAAGATGCCGAAAGAAAACTGCAGAAACTGTCGGACCCAGGGAGCTCCAACACAGCGTAAATACCTGTCTTTAACAGCGAACCAACTTGCCCCTTGAATCACTAGTTATTTCTAAACCCAGTAGCGATTTCTGGGGCTCTTGGGTCTCCATGGGACATGACATCTTCATGCATTCAAAATCTGCCAGGAGACTGAATGCTGGCAAGTACCCACCATAATTGCAGCTTTTCCATAAAGCACTCCTGGTAATATCCAAATACAAAATGCCGAATCAACTACCATCTGTAGCTAGATTTGTAAACCAGGATCTTTTTGAGAATCTGTATTTCCACTAAAACAGCTACAATTCCACTATAATTATAATGTTCATTTGTACTTTTGCATATAAGACATGACACACGCGAGTAACCACAGATGAGCTACACAGTATCCTTTTATTAGAAAGCAGCTCTTAATGCTCCAAAAAACCTGCCCTTATTCAAGCCTTCTTGGGTAAAGCAAGCACATAAATGTTGTGGTCAAATTACTTCAAAACAATACAGAAGAGCTCAAAACCACAAAAAAAATGTTATGCCAAACAGCCTCCACAAGCAGATGTCCGATGGGACAATACAGCTTGGAAAACAAAAAAAAACTTGAAGAGAGAGCTGAGAACACAGGGGTATAAATCTGCAAATGAGGTGGTGACTGGAGAAAGATTCCTTATCCTTTCTCATACTATAAGAACTAGGAGGCATTCAATGAGATTACCGTTCATCGGGTTTAAAACAAAAGCAACCAAAAAGCCAGGAAATTGGTTTTGCAGAATTCATCACACACGTACTGCAGAAGCTACAGGTACAAACTGTTCAAGGGGTGCAGGCAAAGCCACACACGACAGGTCCAACAGGCACCATTAAGCACAAATGCTAGCACGTACCCTCCAGCCCAGGCCACATCCAAACCCTTCATCTTCAGCAGATGCACCAGGAAATAATGACTGAGCCGTCGATGTAAGCTCTCCCACCTTCCCACTAATGACTTACTTCTGGCCACTGCCACACACCACATGCTGAGCTCCAACACATTCTGCAGTCCTGATTATCCCATCATTCACATCCTCCAATGAAACCCTTCATGCCAAATAATTATTTCCCCAGCTCTAAACGGCAATACATTAAAAACACACTATCTACAAATAACGCACAGGTTAAGTCACTTACTTAACTTGATCAAGCAGAATGTAAGAATTAAATGAAATGCTGAGCATTTACAACTCCTCTCTTCCCATCCACACATGAGAATGCCATTTTATCGGGTTTGCAGTTTGTTCCCTATCACCACCATTTCATTTAGGCACCTTTTACAAAGCAGTACTAGGCATTTGTTTTCATCCAGTGAAACCATTAGAAGATTCAATTTGATCTCCAAGGCAAGTTAAGAGTAATGGACTCCTCTGTTTACTGAGCAATAAGTACACAATGATTTAATTAGATCTATATGCTGTAAACTGCAACTTTCGAGGCAACAGCAGCAGCCACACAGAGTGAGACGTTTCAACTTCTTAAGTAAATCAGTTTTCAGTCCTTTTCTTCCTACTTTCAACCGCTGAAATGCTAACCACCTACTTCCACATCACACTATCACAGGTGGAGGCACCTCTCCCACCTAGTTTTGTTCCTGCCATCTCACACAGCACTTTTTCAAAGAAACAAGCAATTAAGATGCTGCCCCTTTTCAGCCACATGCAATTCCAAGATTGATGTCATATTTCAAGCGACAGACTGTGAACGCGCTCAGCAACCGTAGCATTTAATTTAGAAGTCAGCACTTGACACATCGAAGTATTTGGAATTCCTGAAGTCTGGCTGTCTGCACGGTTGCATAATCTGAGCGGGGACAACCTACTTATATCCAGGCTAGTTAGAAGAATGTCAACAGACAATCCCTTCTACGTCAAGGGACATCTCCTTCCTCGTCACGCACCAGCAGAAGCATCACTGCTTGGTCACAGTTTCACTTGCTTGTCTTTTATGCAAGTGGATAACAATACCTAAAATGAGTGAAAGTACAGATCATCTCACAGAAATATGCTCAAATGCTCTCAAAGCCCATTGAAAAAGACATTTACCAGATGGAAGAGAAAATGCCAGATGTGAAGCAACCAATACAAGCTCAAATTCCCCAAGACCTCCTCCTTATCAGCAACCAGTCACACACTGTTCACCTCACAGCGCAGGCATCACACATCCATTCACAAGAGGGACAAAAATAAAAAGCCTCCTTCAAGCGAGTCACGGGATACAACCAAAAATAACGTTCAGACGCTTGTGCAACTTCACACACGGGGGAAGCTGTATTTGCTTTTGATCCTCTTAGCAAACAGCTGACCAGACCCTCCGAACAGCGCACACTTGCTACAGACACCACAGAAGGAAACCACCCCTTTTAAAAGTTGCCAGAGTTTATGATTAACCTCCTGTTGCAACAAACATGGCAAGGATTCAGTTTCACTTGCTGACTACTTCTCTTACGTATTAGAGAAGAAATATATAAGGACACTCCCCCACTCCAAACCTCACAATCACAAGGACAGGAATTCTCTCACCCTGTAAACAAAACCAGCGTGAAACTTTCTGTGTGTGAAAGCAAGCATAATCCTCTCTCCTGACAAGTCAGCATCCGTGCAATATCCACCTGGGGAGACTGAAGTAGGGCTGGAAAATCCCTTCCCCTGGAAAGGGACTGCTTGGAGTGTTCACACCAATTAAAGTTTCGGATTAAAAACAGCTGTTTAAATAGAAGTAGTCCCTAGGGAGAGACACTTAGAGCATTGTAACTGGTTTCTGGTATAAACAGTTCTACATCAATGGAGGCATTTATACCAGTAGGGCTGTGTCTAAGCTAGCAGGTTAACACTTGTTCAGCTCCGTCTCCTTAAATAGATGCACTTAAACCCAGGCAAGGCCTCCAGGTGCATCACACCTTGGATCTGCATTACACACAGACATCAAGCTGAAGTGAGAGACCCCAATAGCAGAAGAAAATCACATCACACTCAGAATATCCTAAAAGACTCTCGGATGCCAGTCAGTGACCTGCCTGTACTGAGGCTTTTCCCACGCAGTGTCACCTTGCAGAGTCCGCAGAGCAGGGCTGCAGGCGTGCCCAGCACATGATAAACAACACGTCACTTGGTCTACAAAAACACACAGCTAGGAGCTGGGACTGAACTCAGAAGGTGAGCTGGGCAATCTCTACCTCAGTAAAAGCTGAGTGTACTGAAGACCCCAAGGATAAATAAAATATAAATTAAAAAAGGGGGAAAGGACAAGCCTCACATCAGGCAGAAGCAAAAAGAGAGAAAGCAGGGGCAAACATAACTGGGAAACCTGACAAATTCCCCACAGAGGGATGGCAAAGCAAGGACCTCGCGTGAGGAAAACAATGAAAGCAGGAGACTTCTGCAAACATCAGAATAGATCCTGGGCTGCAAAAATTATGTATATCACTGTAAAAGAGAAAGTGAATTAATTTCAGACCTGTGGTTTTCAACATGGGACCTGCAGATACCTAGGAAGCACGCAGACTACTTCATTTTACTCTAGCAGACTGCTCAGAGTCGAAAAACTGGAAGTTGAAGGAAAAAAACACAGTAAGCTTAACCTGACTGTATCACACCGCAGCATCAAGGCACATGAAGGGGTTGAAAGTCACAGTCATGAAAGATGTAACAGGCAGCCATGAAGCACAGCCAAGAAGAAACAAGAAATTGGTAAGAACGGGTGACCTCTCTGGCACGTGTCGTGAGGAAGCACTACAGTCTGGGGGCAGGCACTGGAACAGCTGCCGCTGGGTGTCTGTGGGAACATGCAGGACACGAAAGGACATGCAGTGGAAACCTCCCTGGAAGTATGGAGGAGAAATGCCTGCCTCCCAAAGGCTGCCGGAGAAGCGCCACCGGTGAAGCGCCACCTGCGCCTTTCCTGATGTGTACAAACACGCACAATGTGGGATGCACCAGCTTTTGGTAGGCAAGTCAGCGGGATAACCCTGGTGGGTGCATAGATATGTAGGGCACAAGCTCCACCGCACAAAGGAGCTGGGCTGGAGCAGTCATCCTTTAGGCTTTGGTGGAAGGTATCTGGATGTCTACTTGGGCAGAAAAAAAAACTCTGCAGCTTTCCACAAAGAGGAAGGGGCCTCCTGGGGTGCATGTATTTAAAAAGCTGTGGTGGTCAAGCGTGGAGGCGCTCCCCAGCACACATGTGAGAGGAGTGGAGCAGACTTTGGAAGGCAGCGGCACCCTTGCCCTGTGTGTCTGAAGGGAGGCAACAGGCTCTTGACAAGCAAAAAGGCGACTGTATCGCCCCCCCCGCCAAGCATCTGCCAGTGTTTATGTTTGCATATAGGAAAACAACCCCGCATACATGGAAGGAGAGCAGAGAAACACGTAACAGATCTTGGCAGATGAGCACTACGACATCCTCATTGCGCGTGGACATGGGTGTGAGCAGAGGCGGCACAGCAGACCCTAGCAGATGGGCAGTAAAGAATACGCAAAAAGGGGTGTTGGAGGGAAAAACAACAACAAAGGGAGAGCAGCTCTGCCTAACAGCTAGTGGGAATCCCTCTTCTCCTCCCATCAGCCTGCACTGGAAAAGGGAGGCAGCAGGTATCCCGCTGGGATGCAGGCGACAACACAACTCCTCCCCCCTCCCCAAAACTCCATGCTGGCATGTGCCTGGGCAGTCAAGTGCACCCACCGAAAACCTCGGGATGCAGAAACACTGCAGAGTTGGGGCTGCATCCACCCCCCGGGACTGCAAAGAGAGGGGGATCCCTCCCTGCCCCAGGAACCCGCCCGGGGCACACGCAGTCCCTCGGGGAAGGTGGGGGGTGTCACGGTCCCTCGGGGGACACATATGCTGGAGGGACACGTCCCAGTGGGGGTTGGGATCCCTCGAGGGGAACACACATGCAGGGGGATGGACTGGAGCGCTCGGGACTGGGGGCACGACAGGGTCCCTCGGGAGAGGAGGAAACAGCGAGTGGGAAAGGGTACACAGTTCCTCGGTGGAGAGGAGGGGGACACACGGCCCCTGGAGGAAAGGGGGGACACACGTGCAGAGGGGTTGGCCAAGGTCCCTGAGGGGATGGGGAGGGGACACATGCGGGAATGATGATGACAGGGTCCCTGCGTGGGGACACGGATAGGTACGAGGGGGGACACACGGTCCCTTGGGGGGAGGGGGGAAAACACGTGCAAGGGGGGAGCGACAGGATCCCTCGGGGCACGCGGGGAGACAGAGTAGGGTGTAAAGGGTACATGGTCCCTCGGTGGACGGGGACACAAAGTCCCTCTGAGGGGATGGAGACAGGTGGGGGGAAAGAGTACAGGGTCCCTCTGTGGAGGTGAGGGGGACACATGGTCCCTCGGAGGAAGGGAGAGGACACACACGTGAAGGGGTGGAGAGGGTCCCTCAGGGGACAAGGACGACAGACATAGCTCCTCGAACACACACGTGCGGGGGCGGGTGCATGGTGCCTGGGGGTGAGGGGAGCAGGGACCCTCGGGGGGGGCGGGACATGATCCCTAGGGGGGCGGATACACACCGTACCTCGTTGGAGGGGAACGCACGCGTGGGGGGAGCGAACAGGGTTCCTCGAGGGGGGAACACACAGGGTTCCCTTGGAGAAGGGTGGACACAGTCCCTTGAGGGCGGACACAGACGGACGTGAGGGGGAAATGTGGGTCCTCGGGGGGAGGGGGACACAACATGGTCCCTTAAGGGGACACAACATTGTCCCTTGAGAGGGACACACACATACACCTCAGGGAGACACCCACAGAGTCCCTCGGGGGGACACACATAACTCTGTCCCTCAGAAGGAGGGGGGACACAACACTGTCCCTCAGAAGAAGGGGGGGGGACACAACACTGTCCCTCAGAAGAAGGGGGGGACAACACCGTCCCTCAGAAGAAAGAGGGGGACACAACACTGTCCCTCAGAACAAAGAGGGGGACACAACACTGTCCCTCAGAAGAAGGGGGCGACAACACCGTCCCTCAGAAGAAGGGGGGGACAACACTGTCCCTCAGAAGAAGGAGGTGGGGGGACAACACTGTCCCTCAGAAGAAGGAGGTGGGGGGACAACACTGTCCCTCAGAAGAAGGGGGGGCAGGGACACCAAACACAACACTGTCCCTCGGAGGGTGGAAGCATAACATTGCCCCTTGGGATACACACACAGAGTCCCTCAGAGGAACACACACTGAGTCCCTTGGGGGGAGGGGGGTGACAACACGGCCCCCTGGGGGGGACACGGTCCCTCGGGGGGGCAGGGTGGCACAGTCAGGCACGGGGGACAACACACACTGTCCCTTGGAGGGGGGCACAGTCCTCTGGGAGGGGACACAGACAGGCACGGGACACACATACACGCACGGGGAGTGGAACACGGCCCCCAGGGGCAGACACAGGCCCGAAGAGGGGACACACACACACATACACGTGGGGGTGGGACATCCCTTCACCGCAGCCCCTCCCCCAGCGGAACCCGCGTGCACAGAGCGGAATATACAGGTGCGGCGCCTCCCCCCCCCCCCCAAGGGGAACCCGCGCCTCCCCAACCCCCAGGCCCGTCCCCCATTACCTGCGCTCGGCGCGGCCCGGCGCGGGCGGGAGGCCGAAGCCCCCTATCTGTGGCCGCGGCGGGGCCCTGCCGGGGCCATGACGGCGGGGCGGGAGGCGGCGGAGGGCGACGACGACGAGGAGGAGGAAGGCGAGGAGGAAGGCGAGGCGGCCGCCGCCTCCCCCTCAGGCGCGCGACCCCCCCGGGGGCGGGGGGGGTGGGGGGGGAGGGGGCGCGGGGCGGCGCGCGCGAGGGGAGGGGCCGGAGCGAGGGGCCGCGCGCCGCGCCGCCCGCCCGGGCACTTTGTTTGTGTCCCACAATGCACCGCGGCGAAGGGGGGCGGGGCCGGGAGGGGGTGGCGGGGGGTGGGTCGCAGCCGAGAGGGAGCGCGAGCGCGCGCGAGGCGCCGCGCCGGCTCGGGAGGTTTATTTGTGTCCCACAATGCACCGCGGCGGGGAGGGCGGGAGGGGGCGTGGCCAAAAGGGAGGGGGCGGGGCCAATAGGGCGCGCTCGCCGCCGGGCGCTGTGTGTCCCACAATGCACCGCGGCGGAGAGGCCGGGGGGCGTGGCCAAGGGGAGGAGCCCAATAGGGCGCTCTTTGTTTGTGTCCCACAATGCACCGCGGCGGAGGGGCGGGAGGGGGCGTGGCTAAAGGGGAGGGGCTAACGGAGAGCGCGGGGCGGAGGGCGCTTTATTTGTGTCCCATAATGCACCGCGGCAGGGGAGAGGGGGAGATGGGGGCCCGCGCGGGCTCCCCGGCCGGGGGGGTTTGTCTCCCACAATGCATCGCGGCGCGGGAGGGGCCTCCAGGAGGGGCGGGGCCGGGGGTGGGGAGGGGGTGTCCCGCGGGCCGGGGTTGTCCCACAATGCACCGCGGCGGCGGGGCCTCCCCCTCCCTTCCCGGCGGGGATTCCCAGCGGAGCGAGCGGCCGGGCTCTCTGTTTGTGTCCCACAATGCACCGCGGCCGGGGCTGCGGGAGAGGGGAGCGCATGCGCAGTGCGGCGTGGTGGGTGGGAGGGAGCGCGCGGTCCTAGTGCCCGCCGGCTGGGATGCTCCGTGCGCCCCAAACCCCCGGGGGCTCCGGTGCCTGCACCCCCGGGGCTAGGGCCGAGCACCTGGCACCTCGGTGCTGAGCCAGGACCGCGCACGGCGTTCATCCCGACCCCCCCCGCTGGGCTGTGGTGCCTGCATCCCGTGCATCCAAACCCCACACACGGTGCTCCCGTGCGTGCGCTCCCGGGGCAGGGCGATGCATCCCGATCCCCGGGGCTTCGGTGCCTGCACCTCGTGCATTTCAACCTCCCGGGGCTCAGGACGGAGCACCTAACCCTCCAGGGCTCCAGTGCCTGCACCCCGTTCATCCCAACCCCGTGGTGATCCGGTGCCTGCATCCCGTGCATCCCAGCCCTTGGGGCGCCAGCGCTTGCACCTCATGCATCCCAAACTCCCAGGGCTCAGGGTGGAGTAACCCATGTATCACAACCCTTGGGGCTCCAGTGACTGCACCTCATGCATCCCAAACTCCCAGGGCTCCGATGCCTGCACCGTGTTCATCCCAGTCCCACAGTGATCTGGTGCCTGCGCCTCATTCATCCCAACCCTTGGGGCTCCAGCGCTTGCACCTCATGCATCCCAACCTCCTGGAGCTCAGGATGGAGCACCCCGTGCCTCCCAACCATTGGGGCTCCAGTGCCTGCACCTCATGCATCCCAAACTCCTGGGGCTACAGAGCCTGCATCCCATGCATCCCAACCTCCTGGGGCTGCGAATGGAGCACCCTACACCTCCCAACCCTTGGGGCTCCAGCACTTGCGCCTCATGCATCTCAAACTCCTGGGGCTCAGGACAGAGCACCCCGTGTATCCCAACCCTCCAGGGCTCCAGTGCCTGCAGCCCGTTAGTCCCAACCCTTGTGGCTCTGGTGCCTGCACCCCATGCATCCCAACCTCCTGGGGCTCAGGACCGAGCACCCCATGCCTCCCAACCCGTGGGGCTCCAGGTCCTGCACCCCGTTCATCCTAACCCCATGGTGATCCAGTGCCTGCACCCCATTCATCCTAACCCCTTGGAGCTCCGGTGCCTGCACCTTGTGCATCCCACACTCCTGGGGCCAGAGCCTGCACCCCATGTATCCCAACCTCCCGGGGCTCAGGACCAAGCACACCGTGCATTCCAACCCCACGGTGATCCGGTGCTTGCCCCCCATGCATCCTAGGCCCCCCGATGCTCCAGTGCCTGCACCCTGTGCATCCCAACTACCCCTGCCTAGAGCTCCGGTGCAGCCCCGGGGCTGGGATCCTGCATCCCATTAATCCCACCACCCCGTCGGTGCGTCTCTCCCAGGGCCAGGACCGAGCATCCCCACATCCTAAGCCCTGGTGCTCCGGTGCCTGCACCCCCGAAACCAGGACTGTGCAAACTGCACTGCTCCAGTCTGCATCCATCCCCATCAAATATAGAGTTAACGAGTCTCTAATTAATCCACCCCTGTAATTTGGACCAAATCTGCTCTGACTCTGGGTAAGCGCAGCTTAATTCGATGTGATTAGCGCAGCCATTTGCTCCGTGACTTCTTTTACGGTGGTTTTTCTTATTGTTGGGTTTTTTCTTGCAATGAGCACTCAGTATATTGAAGCAGGAAAGAGACTGAAAGCCTGCCATCCAAAAATTGTTAATCAGCAGCAAAAAAAAATTAAAAACTGGCCCCTGGATAGCACCACACTGCTAAAAAATAAACCCTAGGCGGAACGCCCTGCTCTGTCATGAAAACCCTGGGACCTTTTTAGGTGATTTCTTGCAAAACTGGGGAGAAAACCAGAGCCCCAGCAATCTCAAGGGTTGGACTCTCTGCTGCTTAATTCACCTTTCACTTCCTCCTATACTGGTTTTTTATTTGCGGGAGCTGTATTGCAACCCACATGCATGATTGCCTGCTGCTGTGATCTACCCCTGGGCAAAGCAGGAGTGAATTAGCACTGGTTTCAGCACATTTCTTGTGTGCACAGGTTGCTCCTGCTTTAATAAGACACAAGGTGCAAGGCAAGGAAAAGTCTGCTCCTACCCATGGCACCTCCCAACTCACAGAGGATTAATAAAAAAAAAAAATCAACTAGGGCTGCTATCCCTCACCTTCAAAATCATGCTCCAAAAAGTGTGGAGCTGGGGGTGTTTATGACCAAACTGTTGTGGATCGAGTGATTTTTAGTCAACCCACAGTCATACCCTGCTTGAGACTTGCTCTGAGCTGGTCGTGAGCTTTGCATGGGAGGGAAATAAGGTCCAGACTCCCAAATTCATAGCTGGATGACAGCAAAAGTCATTGTGGTCTGTGTCCTTGTTACTCTTTAGCAAAATAACACAACCTTCCAAGTAAAACATTTAAACCAACAGCATTTAAACCTGCTCCACGTGGCCTGGAAAGAAGCCACTTTCTTTTTTTAGGGCACATAAACACTCCGAGGATGGAGCACGTCCCCAGCGTCAGGCCAGGGGTACGGCTGCTGGGAGCTGACTGGGATGCCCAGGCTTCTCCTGGAGCAAAGCTGAGCACGGGATGCTTGGCTGGGACAAATCAGGTTGGATTTGCCTCCAAATCAATATCATTTTTCTGATAGGAAAGCCAGTTGCCTCGCAGAAGGCAGGATCTGGCCCATGCCATGCATTGATTTCCCCCGAAAATCATGTCTTCAGCAATTCAAACCCATCCCTGTTTTTAAAAAAAGCCCTTTATTTCATCTCTTCCTCCTTCAACCCCTTCCTTACAACCTCCTGCGATGATACACCCGCTCCTGGCTGCCGTCTCTGCGCGGCTCGTTAGGTTTCCAATTAACAGAGGGGCATTTTGGTGCAGGAAGCTGATAGGTTTGGGATGTAGAGCACTCTGCACATCTCACAGAGGAGCACATGAGCCTCCCCAGCCTGACTCAGATATGAATTCCTTCCCACTCCACCAGAAGAGGCTGTTTTATTAATAACAATTTATTAGCCCTCGGTACCTGACGAGGTTCTCCAGCAATTCCCGGAGCCACATCATTTGCTGGAGTAAATCTGGGAGCGAGCCGCATTGATTTATGCCTGCTTGGGTTTCCTAAGCTACCAGGTCAGCCTTTATTGTGGTTCGCTTTTGTTGCGGAGTTGGATGAGGTGTCATGATGAATTGCCAAAATACTGACTCCCGGTGAGGGCGTTTGCTCGTACGCACATTTTATAACATCTCGATTCATGGACATCGATGAAGCAACACGGATATAAACCCTTGAGTAATTCAGTGGTAAATATTATCTGTGCATCTATAGAGAATGAGCCTGCACTCATTTGTAGAGACCTGCAGGGACCTGTGGCTGAACCAGCTGGAATCTGATGGGTCTAAAACACTGGTGGGAAAATGAGGAGAAAGCTTTCAAAGGGTAGCTTGCAGCCTCCACCTTCGGCTTTTAAATGGGATGCAAGCTGCTGGATCCAGGGATGCTTAGCAGAGTGGTCCCACATCGCTTTCAGGGCACGCTGCCAGCAGCTGCTGCGAGGAAGGGGGTCCTGTCAGACACGACCAGAGGCTGTGCTGTCCCCTTAAAGCCTCCTTTGTCTGCCTGAAGAGAAATTGTGGTTTCCCATCCACCCAGAAGACACCCAGCCATGTCTGCTGTCCATCGGTGTGGTCTGGCCCCTCGCTGTAATACCTGAATCTCTCCCTTGCTAACCCCGTTCAAGCAACCAGAACGTGCAATTCTGGGCTGGAGGCTGGTTTACCCTCTTTTTTTGCAGCCTGTGGGATACGTTTTCCTTCGCTTCAGCGGCTCTTGGAGCAGATCCCATGCTGCTAGGAGCCTGCTTGCCTGCTCCTGGCAGGATGCATCTATTAACACTGAAAGTAAATGACATCCCTCATGCACAGCCTCCCCCCACTCTGAGCTCAGCAGCTCTGGAAGGAAAACCTCTTTTCTCCCACCTCGAGTACTCACCGCCTGCTCCTTCATTCAGCACCCATGTGCAGGAGCCCTCTCCTCCTCTTCCTCTGCCTGTTATAGTCTCCAGGGCTCGGTTAATGTAGCTCAATCCTGCTGACTTCTCTCTTTAGCAATCCCTAATTTTCTCCTGGCATCAGGTGGGTTTTGGGTTTATGTCTTCTCCAGACCTGGGAGCACTTTGCCTGGTCATCAGCGAGTGCAGTGCCAGGGGTTAAAGCAGCCCAGTTGGTAGGAGAGGAGGCTGAAGAGGGCATTGAGGAGAGGAGCCTGTTTTCTCCATGCTCTGAATTGCAAGGGTCCCTCTGAATCATAGAATCATAGAATAACCAGGTTGGAAAAGACCCCACCAGATCATCAAGTCCAACCATTCCCATCAATCACTAAACCATGTCCCTCAGCACCTCGTCCACCCGTCCCTTAAACCCCTCCAGGGAAGGTGACTCAACCCCCTCCCTGGGCAGCCTCTGCCAGTGCCCAATCACCCTTTCCGTGAAAAATTTTTTCCTAATGTTCAGCCTGACCCTCCCCTGGTGGAGCTTGAGGCCATTCCCTCTCGTCCTGTCCCCTGTCCCTTGGGAGAAGAGCCCAGCTCCCTCCTCTCCACAACCTCCTTTCAGGTAGTTCTAGAGAGCAATGAGGTCTCCCCTCAGCCTCCTCTTCTCCAGGATAAACACCCCCAGCTCTCTCAGCTGTTCCTCATAAGGCCTGTTCTCCAGCCCCCTCACCAGCTTCGTTGCTCTTCTCTGGACTCGCTCCAGAGCCTCAACATCCTTCTTGTGGTGAGGGGCCCAGAACTGACCCGAAGATTCGAGGAGCGGTCTCACCAGTGCCGAGTCCAGAGGGAGAAGAACCTCCCTGGACCTGCTGGCCACGCCGTTTCTGATCCAAGCCAAGATGCCATTGGCCTTCTTGGCCCCCTGGGCCACTGCTGGCTCATGTTCAGTCGCTGTCAACCAACACCCCCAGGTCCTTCTCCTCCAGGCAGTTTCCAGCCAGACTTCTCCTAGTCTGGAGCTGCTCAGGGTTGTTGTGCCCCAAGTGCAGGACCCGGCATTTGGCCTTGTTAAACCTCATCGTGTTGGTCTCAGCCCAGCTGAAGTGCTGTCATCCAGGAGCTCTGGGAACCAGACCACTTGCTTGGGTGACTGAGGATGAATTTAACAGGTATCTGTACGGAAGAAGAGAAAGCCGGAAAAGCAGAAGGGTCATAAGACCGGGATGGGTGAACTGAGCAGAAGATAATGGCAGAAAAGAGACATCATGGTCCTAGGACATGGCAGGAAGGATGTTTCCATCAGGAATAAGGAAGGATTCCTGGCTGGAACACCACGTGCTGGTGTGAGCTTGTTGGGACGCTGTGATCACCTCTGTCTGGAGACAATATGTTCAGATTTTATAACCCGAGCCTACAAGTCTAAGGAAATGAGCCTTGAAGAGGGTGCAACTCCTGTCTACAAATGCACAGGAGGGTAAAAACAAAAGAAAGAGAGAGAGAAAAACTATTAAACTAAAGAGCAGTGACAAGGGGGAGCAGTTATCCAGGAATAACTGGGGTTGGAGATGTGGAGAGTCCAGCCCTTGGTGGGGGGAGGCTCAGGAACAAAGGAGCAAACCACTATTTCAACAGGTACCTGGTGATGCTCCTGCATGGGTGAGGAGCCTGTGTCATCGTATGTCTTCTGAGAGTGCTGTAGATGAGGAACCACGCCAATAAAATATAATGGGTTGACCCTAATAATTTCCCCTTGATGGAACCACGAAGATACATCTCTCTGCCTGGTGGTCCCCCTTGTCTCTGGTTAACCATCATGGGTACAGTGTCAGAGAAGTTCTCATAAGGTTTATTTTGTTATCCCACTACTCTTTTTTAGAAGTTAAATTCCGATGGTTACATTACTACGATTAATTAAGGGCTTTTTCTCCTTCTCAGTAATATCTTGAAGCCTTTGGCATCGTTTGAAATTCCAGTTATTCTACACAAACCCAGTGACGACAAAAAAGAAAGGTGGGGGAAAAGCCGGGGCCGGCTCAGCCTTAATGAGCTGAAACCCAGGACCTGGCTGTACGGGAGCCAAGAGGAGTCATCTAAAATGAATGTCACACCTGGTTATAAATAGGGTGGCATGCGTTGCTGTGCCCATTAACGCAGTGACACGTCCCTCAGCGATAGGTTAACCCTTTCCCTTGGAGCTAAATGGGTAGCCTCTGCCTGGCTGTAGGAGCATCCTTTTCAAGCCCATGGGTAGATGGAAATCACCAATACACAGAAATTAAACCACAGCTGCTATTCAACAGAAGGCTGTGCTTTCACCTTGGACCTGGAGCGAGTCCAGAGAAGAGCAACAAAGCCGGTGAGGGGGCTGGAGAGCAGGCCTTATGAGGAACGGCTGAGAGAGCTGGGGGTGTTTAGCCTGGAGAAGAGGAGGCTGAGGGGAGACCTCATTGCTCTCTCCAACTCCCTGAAAGGAGGTTGTGGAGAGGAAGGAGCTGGGCTCTTCTCCCAAGTGACAGGGGACAGGACGAGAGGGAATGGCCTCAAGCTCCACCAGGGGTGGTTTAGGCTGGACATTAGGAAAAAACTTTTCACAGAAAGGGTGATTGGGCACTGGCAGAGGCTGCCCAGGGAGAGGGTTGAGTCACCTTCCCTGGAGGGGTTTAAGGGACAGGTGGATGAGGTGCTGAGGGACATGGTTTAGTGTTTGATAGGAATGGTTGGACTCGATGATCTGGTGCTTGGTTGGAAATTGCTTGGTTGGAAAAGGCCTTTGAGATCATCAATCCAGCCGTTCCTGTCCACTGCTAAACCAGATCCCTAAGCACTTCACCTGATGAATCAAAATTGCTGGGGAATAACTTTAGCTCCCTGGGTTTTGTTTACTCTGTCATGTAACGTTCTGGTTTAGCATCTCAAAAGTGAGTTAACCACTTATTTATAGCTGAATAAGGGAAAAGGGAGATTTATAGTATTGCTCGTGGGACAGAGATAAAAAAAACTATATATCCTGAGAAAAATGCAAATAGAAACAAATTCAAAGAGATAAGAGGCAGGAAATCCTTTATTGAAGGGGCAAAGGCAGACTCACAAACAGACTGTTTTCAAAGTTAAAACCAAATACAAACAAAAGGCTAAACCCCAGAAAATTATAATTCCCCACCCCCTTAAAATGAAAGTCCAAAGCCTGATTTGGGTTGGGTTTGTTATGCTTACACAGCTCGGCTGGAAATCACACCCTGATCTGGGTGCTCCAGGGAGGAGGGGAGACACCAGCCACACATCCGAGTGGTTAAATGAGCAGAGACGTCCCCTCTCCAACCCCACTGCAGGTTTTGGAGCGAGGAGGTGGGAGCAGCACATTAAAACACAGAGAGTCTTTTTTTTGTTGTTGTTTCTTTTTTTTTTTTTTCTTCTTGTTTCATCCTCTCCTTTCCAGACAGCTACTGTACAAAACAAACCAGAAATTTATAATAAATATCTAACACAAGAGGCTCAGTATGTTGCTACAATCCTTCACTGAAGGGAAACATATATATACACATATATATATCCTAATACATAACCTCTTTGACTTACATCAGCGTAAAGGCTACGTGTTTCTACGGGAAGGCGAGGGCAGAAATCCCACTTTGCATCACCCAGACCCCACACCTCAACCGAGCATCAACGCTGCAGTCACCCTGCTCCAGCGAGGTCCCCAGCCTCCTCCTGGCTGGAAAAGCAGCAGGATTTGCCTGTGGCAGGGAGGTTTTTGCATCTAGGAAGGGAGATTTTTGCATCTAGGAAGCTCCAGCTAAGCGACCGCGCAGTGAATATAAAAAAAAAAAAACTGGAAGAGCCCCTTGGCGTGCACGACTCCTGTGTGATAAATACAGATGTTTTCCTTGGCACTGTCTCAGCCTGAGATTTCTGACCCATCCTAAATGCTGCTTAAAATGCTGGAGAGGAAACACGCGCTGGCCTTTGAGTTAAAACCCTCGCAGACTCAAAGAGGAAAAAAGAAAATAACCCTGCAAGGCTGCATGACTATAGCATCCAGCTATTTGTTAGAGGGAGAGAGGGCTTAAATTCCTGGAGATTAATTAGCAGACGCAGAACATTGCCCGAAGGTAGGTCTGAACCACAGCCCAAACAGCTCCACATCCAAACTCTGAAGCTGGCCTTTATGTTTTTTTCTTTCCTAAATAAAAGGAGCTAAGCCCTCGGTGTTCTCAGACCTTGGCTGTAGCCCCCTTGGTTTCAATAGGAATCACCTACAGGAGATAAAAGCTGAGTATCCTGGGGTTTCTGGCACAGCTCTGGGGGGCAACTCACCCCGCAGTCCCATCCCAGACCCAGCAAGAAAAGGGTCTCATGGGAGCTTAGCTCTGGCAAGAGAGAAAAGAAAGGGTCTGCTCTGCAACTGCAAACAGGGGAACTCAGACAACACAAATTCAAGTCCTCTTCCTCCAGCTCTTCTCCCTATGAGAAACAGGCTGTTCCCACTGGAAATTCAATGTATTGCTGCTAAAAGGGGACCTGAGGCAGGGTACAGGTGCCCCCAGGGAAGCAGCAAGGGGCACCGCGAGGAGCCTGGAAAAGCCAAATCGCTCATTCAGCGATGGCAAAACCTTCCCAAATTCCATCCCTGCTCCCCAGGCACTGGCTGCTGCCAGCACATGGACGGCGATCGCTTTGAAAAGGGGAAAGTTCAGGGCCTGAGCAGCCACCTACGCTGGGGCCAGGGAGTGCTGGGCTGGGGAGAGGGACCCTGGCTCTTCTCCACCAGGAAGAAAGAACTCCAGCCTTGCCAGGCTCTGTTTAAGACTGAGAATTGCTCAAGCAAGGCTGGAGCGCAGCAGCAGGTCCAAGCATCTTCATATAAGCCAGGAAAACACAAGCGAAAAGCTTCCCTGGTCACCATCGTGGGCTGGGGAGAAGCTCGGCATCTGCAGATGTTGGGGTCATCCCTGCTGCGAGCCAAATCAGCTCCAAAAATTAAAGCAGAGTTGATAAAATGAACACGCAAGGGGACTGAAAGCCAAGGACGGGAGAGGAAAAGGCTGGTGCATCCAAGTGCCCGTTCCCGAGGGTGCATGGGGTATCGCAGAAGGCACTTCACAGGCAGGGCACGACAGAATTAGCAATTAATTAAACCTCACAGCAGCCCTGCGAGCCAGATCAGGTATAATTAAGCCTCAGTTTGATAGCTGGGGAAACCAAGGCATGGGGTTGCAGCCCTGGGAATAACTGTGAAGATGCTGGGGGTGTTTGGAGGCAGTTTTTTCACCTCGCAAATTATAAAACTGGAAGAAACAACCGGGACCATCTCTCCGTCCTCCAACCCACCAAGTGCCAGGATCCAGCCCTTGGTTCCGTCCCGCTCCCAGCCAAACAAGCAAGTTATCTCCCAGGCTAACCCCACAGTGCTCCTCGTGCTCAAGGACAACCACGCTGCGGCAGGGAGGAGACGGCAACGTGATCCAAGCCTTTTGCAAAGGGATCTCGATTTTACCACCAAAGCCACCCATCCTGGACCTCCTCAACCTGGGATGCAGTGATGGCAAAGGCAGCTCCGCATCTTGCTGCATCCCCAGCAAATATTACAAACAGAGCCTTCAACTACATTTAACAACTCTTTGGAAACACCCTACGGACACTCTTATTTTTCCTCTTAGATTACAACTTGCCTGCGAGCTGCCAGCCAGCAAGAAAAGAAGAAAGAAAGGAAAAGAAGTGATTCCTCCCCATTTCGCTGCTGTTAATGCCCCACTCTGAGGTAGACATTGATGGGGTGGGGATGAACCGCTGGAGAGTGGTTGTTCTTCTGGCAAGCGAGCCCGCGGCATCCTCTGCGCTGGCGTTGCTGGCGTGGTGCCTGTCCCCTCGGCTCAGCACTGTCGCAGCACGCAGGAGGTGGTGGCTGTTGGTGGCCCCGGCGAGCTGCACTTCTCCGGGGAGGTGATTTTACCGGCGTAATCAATGCAAGAAGCATTGCGTGTCCGCACACCCTCGCCGCATGTTTGGGAGCAGGGGGACCAGGGACCCAGGCGCCAGAGAGGGCAAGGGATGTCTCCACAGGGCTTGATGTCCTCCGGCTTGAGGGTTCTGTCGCAAGCAGAGGAGGTTTGACCCTCCACGTCCCGGCAATCCACCGTCCGCCTCTGCCAGCCGGAGCCACACGTTTTGGAGCACTCGGACCAGTCACCCAGGACCCACTGGGAAGTCAGCATGGGTTGGATGATGTTGGCTGACTTCTTCTCTTTGCCTTTCTGCTTGCTGAAAGGGACATCCTTGGGGATGAAGAAGGTGTACTTGACTTTCGGTGGGTAGGTCGCGCCGGCAAAGGTCAGCAGCTGGACGGTCAGGGGCTCCGGGAGCTGCCGGAAGCTCTGCAGCCTCTCCAAGGTCGTCATGGAGCCGCTGTATTTCAGGATGGTCCCCTTCACGAGGATGTCCTGCTCCATGGCTGAGATGGCAAAGTCCCCGTTCAGCAGGTACTTGCCCTCAAGGGTCCTCAGAGCCAGGTAATTCCCATCGTGACGGACCCCCCGGTGGCTGCGCTGTTTGATGTCGATGTTGGTTGCCCCGGCAGGGATGGTGACAATGTCATTGTACCCGTATCTGTATGGGGCAAAGGGACACGGTTACATATTGAGAGGAGACCCATGCAGAGCATGGCACTCGACAAGTGGGATTGTGGCTCTGAAGCCATCACACAGAGCACTCAAGAGCTGGAAATCCTGCAGTTGTGCCAGATGTGTGCCTGCCTGGAAGATTTTGACTGAATTACATGCAAAAGTGAACGATGCAGTCAAACAAACAGCCCCACGGTTACCAGCCATGGTGGGAAACTCCCCTCACTCCTTTTCTGTTGAAATGGGTGAAGTGTTTGGCACTAAAAGCCCAGCTCTGCTCCGTGATGCTGAAGGATAGCATCAGCTGTAGGTGACACACCTAGGACAGCAGAACAGGAGAGAGTCTGCATGCTGCTGGCATCGTACACACAGGAAATATAGAATCATAGAATCATAGAATAACCAGGTTGGAAGAGATCCAACGGATCATTGAGTCCAACCATTCCTATCAAACACTAAACCATGTTGCTCAGCACATTGGCCAGACATTGCCAGCAGTTAAACAGTTAATCCAACAGACATCTCACTGGAGATTATACGAACTCAAATGCCTTTCCTAGAAGACAGCAAGCACCTATGAAAGCCTTTTCAAGAAGACAGCACATACTGTCGCAGCAAAACCACCCCGATCCATGGGCAGGTGTCTCTGCAACCCAGACTCATCTTTGGGAGGGTATTGCAGCCACCACTACGATGTCAAACAACGCCTGTTGGAGGGCTTGGACCATATTCATAGAATCATAGAATCATAGAATCACCAGGTTGGAAAAGACCCACCAGATCATTGAGTCCAACCATTCCCATCAATCACTAAACCATGTCCCTCAGCACCTCGTCCACCCGTCCCTTAAACCCCTCCAGGGAAGGGGACTCAACACCCTCCCTGGGCAGCCTCTGCCAGTGCCCAATCAACTTTCTGTGAAAAAATTTTGTCCTAATGTTCAGCTGAACCTCCCCTGGTGGAGCTTGAGGCCATTCCCTCTTGTCCTGTCCCCTGTCACTTGGGAGAAGAGCCCAGCTCCCTCCTCTCCACAACCTCCTTTCAGGCAGTTGGAGAGAGCAATGAGGTCTCCCCTCAGCCTCCTCTTCTCCAGGCTAAACACCCCCAGCTCTCTCAGCCGTTCCTCATAAGGCCTGTTCTCCAGCCCCCTCACCAGCTTCGTTGCTCTTCTCCGGACTCGCTCCAGAGCCTCAACATCCTTCTTGTGGTGAGGGGCCCAGAACTGAACACAGGATTCGAGGAGCGGTCTCACCAGTGCTGAGTCCAGAGGGAGAAGAACCTCCCTGGACCTGCTGGTCACACCGTTTCTGATCCAAGCCAAGATGCCATTGGCCTTCTTGGCCCCCTGGGCCCCTGCTGGCTCATGGTCAGTCGCTGTCAACCAACCCCCCCAGGTCCTTCTCCTCCAGGCAGCTTTCCAGCCAGACTTCTCCTAGTCTGTAGCCTGCAAAGCTAGCCAGAGCCTATCCCTGGAACACCACAGCTCCTGGGACATAACCAGGAAGGCTTTGGAACTGGAGCCCTCCGCACCCTGTACTAAGATAATTACTTGCTGCTATAATAAATGCCACCCTGGCGCGATTCACACCATGGGGCTGGCAGGATTGCTCTCCATGCGTCCCCACAGTTGATGCTGCAATGAGTAATTAATTAGGTTTAGAGAATTTTGGAACAAAGCCTTTGGGTCAAATCCTGTTCTCAGTCACCCTGGCCTCCCCAACCCTGATCTTAATGGGATCTCTTCTTGGCTGTAGCTACCACACTAATCTCTCTTTAGTCAACCACAAACAATTCATAGGAGAGTGGAAGCCCCATTTCTGCTGGCTCCCTGGAAGGAAACCATTTAGGAAATCTAATTTGACTGCGTGAGTCACCTCGCTGCATGGAATTGGACGCGTTGGCCTTTTGTTACGATCTTTTCAACAAAAGCCTTAAATCAGCTCTTTGGCAAAGCAACGGAGATCTTGGGTGAGGGAAACGGCTGCCTCGATGCCCGTGTCACATGCCTGAAATTCACTTCTAAGCCCAGGGAAAACTTAATGAACTACTTAAAACCCACATCAGCCTCCAAAATGTGTCCAACTCACTGCATTGGGGCAGGATCATAGAATTGTTTCGGTTGGAAGGGACCTCAAAGCACATCTGGTTCCAACTGCCTGCCATGGGCATGGACACCTCCCACTGGATCAGCGGCTCCAAGCCCCATCCAACCTGGCCTTGAACCCCTCCAGGGATGGGGCAGCCACCACTGCTCTGGGCAACCTGGGCCAGGGCCTCCCCACCCTCACAGCAAAACATTTCTTCCCAAGATCTCATCTCTATATCCCCTCTTTCAGCTGAAAACCTTTCCACCTTGTCCTCTCCCTGCCCTCCCTGATCTAGAGCCCCTCCCCAGCTTTCTCCTTTCAGTACTGGAAGATGCTCTAAGGTCTCCCCGCAGCCTTCTCTCCTCCAGGCTGGACAACCCCAGCCCGTCCTCCTGTAGAAGGTTCTCCAGCCCTCTGATCACCTTCATGGCCCTATTGTAAACTCCTTGAGGCTGCAGATTTATTTGTAGTGACACACTGAGCCCACCATCAGTGTCATCACCAGCTATTATTTTAGGAAATACGCTCCGCTTGGCTTGCATATTGCTGCCCCAAAATAAACTTTGCCTAAGTCTGGGGTGGAGACCAAGCCGTTGCAAGGCCACCCGGCTGCGGGTGTTTGCATGGCTGTGAGCCCAGGTCGAAGCTCAGAGGGGAAGCCAAGAACTCCTCGAGTCTGGCTGGTGCAGACAAGGTCTGCAGCGAGGTGCAATGCTCTCGGCAAAGAAAGCAAACTGGCTTTAGACCTAGGTGGCTGCCTCATCCCTGGAGGGGTTCAGGGCCAGGTTGGATGGGGCTTGGAGCCCCTGATCCAGTGGGAGGTGTCCCTGCCCATGGCAGGGGCGTTGGAATTAGATGGTCTTCAAGGTCCCTTCCAACTCAAACCATTCTATGACTCTATGACCTCTGCAAACTCCTCCTCCCCTTACTTGGATCGGTTGAGTGAGCCGGATATTTTCCTGCAGGTAGAGCCGTTGCCGCCGCACACCCCACACTTGTCCAGCTTCTTGGAGGACCCGACTACGTGGTCGCAGCCAGCCTTGATGCACTGCCCGTGGACACAGATGGAGAGGGTCTCCGGTCCACACAGCGTCCCATCGATCACCTAGGAAAGGAGGGCATACAGAGGAGCAATTAGGGCGTTTGATCTGAAATGAGGTAAAAAGGGGCGCTGAGCATCACCAGGAATCTTACTTTGGCCTCGAAGACTTTAAATTCGCTCCTCCCTCTGGCTCTGCAGAAAAGCTTGCATCGGTCTCGGGGTGACACCCCCGCGTACTTGGGGACCCACTCCAGGCGATTCCCTTCCAGATCTGTGAAGTTGTAGCTGTTGTACTTCTCACACTGCTGCTCCCGAAAGCTTTTCCCTGCAAGGAAATTTGAAAAGTGACTCAGACCATGGCAGGAACTGCTGTCCTCCTCAGCCATCGTGGAGATGCGGGTGTGAGCCAAGGATAGTCTGAAGAAGAGGAGGCTGAGGGGAGACCTCATTGCTCTCTCCAACTCCCTGAAAGGAGGTTGTGGAGAGGAGGGAGCTGGGCTCTTCTCCCAAGGGACAGGGGACAGGACGAGAGGGAATGGCCTCAAGCTCCACCAGGGGAGGTTCAGGCTGGACATTAGGAAAAATATTTTCACAGGAAGGGTCATTGGGCTCTGGCAGAGGCTGCCCAGGGAGGGGGTTGAGTCACCTTCCCTGGAGGGGTTTAAGGAACAGGTGGATGAGATGCTCAGGGACATGGTTTAATGATTGATAGGAATGGTTGGACTCGATGATCTAAGAGGTCTTTTCCAACCTAGTGGTTCTGTGATTGCAGGAGCGTGCGGTGAGCTTGCAAGCAGAGGAGGACACGCACCTCACACCCAGCCGGAGGGACCACAACACCCAGCAGAAAGCTATTGCCCCCTATAATATGAATAATGAAGGAAGAGTGGAGCAACCCGTGGAGGAAAGGGGGGCAGGAGGTGAGTGTGCACTTGCGCATCGGATCCTTCTGCTGTGCGGCCGGGTGTCTTTGCAGAGCTGGGCTTACCCCCGGGCGGGCACTCGTCGGTGTGGCACGACTGGTACTTGGCGCGCTGCCCCTCGCAGTACTTGCCGCCGTGCTGGGGCTTGGGGCTGTCGCAGTGGCGGTACGAGAACTGCACGCCGCCGCCGCAGCTCCGCGAGCAGGAGCCCCAGGGGCTCCAAGGGCCCCAACCGCCGTCCACTGCTGGCTGCGAGAGGCCGTGAGAAGCTGTTAGATCCGTCATCAAACCCGTCCATCCCTCCCTGGTTGCTCAGTCCCAGAGCAAACTGGGTTATAATCCACCCCCAGCTTCTTTTTCTGGTCCAGAAAGCACTTAAGCACATACATCACGTGAAGTTATTACTGACTGCCACCGGTGCTTAAAGTTAAGCTTGGGTTTAAGTACTTTGCTGACTGACTCAGAAATCACCGCTAATTCCCCTGGCAGGGCAAAAAGCCGTGATTTAATTGCAGAGCTGCGGCTGCTTGCTCTGGTTCAGACCAGCCCAAGGCCTTGGCGAAAGGCACAGCAGCGTTTGTGTACGAGTAATAAAGACTAATAAAAGGTGCTGCTGAGAGAGCTGGGGGTGTTCAGCCTGGAGAAGAGGAGGCTGAGGGGAGACCTCATTGCTCTCTCCAACTACCAGAAACGAGGTTGTGGAGAGGAGGGAGCTGGGCTCTTCTCCCAAGTGACAGGGGACAGGACGAGAGGGAATGGCCTCAAGCTCCACCAGGGGAGGTTCAGGCTGGACATTAGGAAAGAATTTTTCACAGGAAGGGTCACTGGGCACTGGCAGAGGCTGCCCAGGGAGGGGGTTCAGTCACCATCCCAAGAGGTGTTTAAGGAACAAGGTGCTCAAGGACATGGTTTAGTGATTGATGGGAATGGTTGGACTCAATGATCCAGTGGGTCTTTTCCAACCTGATGATTCTAAGATTCTAAGGAGAGACATCCAGAAAACAAATCAGGCAAACCCACGAGATGGGTGAGAGCTTTAGGAATCCCAGAGGGTTGAGCCCCAGTCTGTCGGTCCCCGATCCCCCCACTTACCTGTGGTTTCAGGGTGTCCTGTGGCACGCAGCGGCTGTCCCAGCAGAGCCCCCCGGTTTTGCAAGGGGTGCCATCCGCCCACGGCAAGCTGCCATTCTTGGTGTGGCAAAGGGGCTCCCCGCTGCTGGTCCTGCACCAGAGCTGGGCGCAGATGTCCTCCTCCGTGGTGTTGGGGCAGTGCTGGAAGCCCTTGCCGAAGATCTGCTGGCATTGCTGGTCCAGGCTGTAGAGGGCTCCTCGGCCGGGCAGCTCGGCAGGGAGGGCGAGGGGATCGGCTGGAGCGTCCAGCAAGCAGTCGCCTGGGCGAGGCAGGGAGGCATCAAGGCTTGATGCCTTAGGTTGCATCCCAAACGTCTCTCTGCCACCTGATTTGAACACCCTTCACCCCTCATGCCCCTCAAGGCACTGCAAAGAGCCTGAGCAATTAAGGATAATTGAACAATGAGGCTCCTTACCGTGCCCTCCATCCAGGAACTCGGTGAGGTACATGGCACTGCAAGGGGACCAGGGCTGGGTCTTGTTCAAGTGGATGAAACGAGGGGCCATCATATGGTGCTTGCCAAGGGGCCCAAAGAGCCGCTCGCAGGTCTTGGAGTCATCGTGGGGCATGCTGAGCACGTGGCCTGGGGAGCAGAGAGCATCGGTGAGCTCAGCCTCCCAGCTCCAGCTCTGCTGCAGAGGGGCCGGGGAGCATCTCGAAGTCATCAGGCAGTCCTTTCAGCTGCCAAAGCTATTTGCTTTGATAAATCAGAAGTAATAAACAACACAGTAACGTGCCTGCTGGATCTCAATGGTGCACGCAGGGCAGAGCAGCCCAAATTAGCGCATCTCTAAGAGCAGCAAACCAAGGGGGAGAAGCACTTGGTCCTGTGCTTTAGCTCATCACATCAGGCAAATGCACCGATTCACACCAACTCAGAGACTTCTAAGCACGTTTGCTGGTGCAAATCAGCTCCTGCCAGTGCCAGAAGCTCCTTGGTGATGCCCCAGGCTTGGTGGGACAGGAGATGCGGGTGCTGGGCTGCCCCACATCCCCTCCCAGCAGTGAGGTTGGCCAATGGTGGATTGAAGAAGCAGAACCCCCTTGGGAAGGGACGCATTACCCAGTTCATGAGCCAGGGTGTAGGCTGCCTGCAGGCCCTCGTCCTCGATCACCGAGCAGCTTTTGTTGCGGTCGCACATGGTGCCGATATCTGCCACTCCCAGCGTGTCGCAGCTTTCGTGGCCGCAGAAGTCCTGTTTGTGAGGGGCACCAAGGTGAGGTGGGGTGAAGGGGGTCTCGCATCGGGCAGCCTCAACACCTTTGAGCAGAGTAGGGCAACCCACCGGGGCTCTGCACCCCAAATGCAACCACCTCCCACCCCACATCACTTCAAGCTCCGTCCTTTGCCTGGTGGGGGATCCCTCCTCTCCCTCCACGGGACACCTCGACCTCCTACCCCACAAAGCATCCCCAGGAGACCCTTCACACCTGTCTCGTCAGCAGGATGGCAGTGTCGTAGTGCTCGGGGTGCCGGTCGCTCGGGGGGTTGAACTTCTGCTGCCAGCTACAGAAGTTGCGCAAGGTGAGCCCCCCGTTGTCAGACACCTCCGGCCCCTCTGCCTCCTCACCCACCACCAGCACCTTCACCACCACCAGGTTGATGGAGTTCTTCAGGCTGGGGTGCTTGTAGATGCGAGCTGCCATGGACATCAGGGTCAGGACGTGGTTCTGGGAGGAGAAGAGAGTGGGGCAGGTCAAGTCTTGGAGAAGAGGAGGCTGAGGGGAGACCTCATTGCTCTCTCCAACTCCCTGGAAGGAGGTTGTGGAGAGGAGGGAGCTGGGCTCTTCTCCCAAGTGACAGGGGACAGGACGAGAGGGAATGGCCTCAAGCTCCACCAGGTGAGGTTCAGGCTGAACATTAGGAAAAAATATTTCACGGAAAGGGTCATTGGGCACTGGCAGAGGCTGCCCAGGGAGGGGGTTGAGTCCCCTTCCCTGGAGGGGTTTAAGGGTCGGGTGGACGAGGTGCTGAGGGACATGGGTTAGTGATTGATGGGAATGGTTGGACTCGATGATCCAGTGGGTCTTTTCCAACCTGGTGATTCTATGATTCTGTGAAACCTTTGCCATGGGATTGTTTGCTTGGTTAGGAAAGAAGAAATCAGATTCATTTATGACGCCGACCACAGCCAGACGGACTCAGGCAGCCACCTGGGTTGCTGGACCGCTGCCTTCTCTGTATGTGACACCCTGTGCTGGCTGGAAGGACGGACAGAACAGGCCACCCCTGCATCCCCTTCTCCAGCTGCCACGTTCCACCTGCCATGAACCCTTTACACCCAGAAACACTTGGAGAAAACCCACAGTGAGTGCCCTTGCATATTCCTGAAGCAACAACCCTGTTCTCACTGCCCTGGGGCAGGAACCACCTCACACATCATCTTGTTGGATCACACATCATCATGGTTGGACTTGATGATCCGGTGGGTCTCTTCCAACCTGGTGATTCTATGATTCTATGATCTCGCTGGTGCAAAACCACCCCTGCATTCCTGTAAAACTCCAGCCTGTGGTGGCTGGCAGTGTTTTAACCCAACACCCTCAGCAACAAACAAGAGCCAAAGCACTTTGACAGCCGAGCCTTCATCCAGCAGCATCCCCTGCTCGGGCGACTGGGATGACCAGGGATTACTTAATATGTCAAACGCGCCAGCAGTGTTTAGGCTGATGTAAACATCTTATCGGAGCATCAGAATTCCTCTTCTGCTTGGCACCCGCTCATAGTCTCGGAGTCAGGGGAAAAAAAATGCAGCTATTACACAATATCATGTTGGGAAAGAGAAAGTGGCTTCTCTCCTCCCCAGACAAATTACACCTCGCAGTCTCACTTCATTGCCACTGCTTAATTAAACTGGAAGGGCTCGGTGGAGCCCTCCCCCGACAGCTGTTTCACCCCAAACACCCGTTTCCCGAATGGAGCCAGGTCCTTGCACTCATCCATCGCGACGCTGCTGGGACAGTCACATGCACAAAATGCTGTTTTCTTAGCAAATGAGGGAGATGCTGACCATGACTGAACATGAGCCAGCAGGGGCCCAGGTGGCCAGGAAGGCCAATGGCATCTTGGCTTGGATCAGAAACGGCGTGGCCAGCAGGTCCAGGGAGGTTCTTCTCCCTCTGGATTCGGCACTGGTGAGACCGCTCCTCGAATCCTGCGTTCAGTTCTGGGCCCCTCACCACAAGAAGGATGTTGAGGCTCTGGAGCGAGTCCAGAGAAGAGCAACGAAGCTGGTGAGGGGGCTGGAGAACAAGAGTAGCGGCTGAGAGAGCTGCGGGTGTTTATCCTGGAGAAGAGGAGGCTGAGGGGAGACCTCATTGCTCTCTCCAACTGCCTGAAAGGAGGTTGTGGAGAGGAGGGAGCTGGGCTCTTCTCCCAAGGGACAGGGGACAGGACGAGAGGGAATGGCCTCAAGCTCCACCAGGGGAGGTTCAGGCTGGACATTAGGAAAAAATTTTTCACGGAAAGGGTCATTGGGCACTGGCAGAGGCTGCCCAGGGAGGGGGTTGAGTCACCTTCCCTGGAGGGGTTTAAGGGACGGGTGGATGAGGTGCTGAGGGACATGGTTTAGTGATTGATGGGAATGGTTGGACTCGATGATCCGGTGGGTCTTTCCCAACCTGGTGATTCTATGATTCTATGTTTAGCGGGATCTCACAGTGACAGCGTGTTTGCTGCACTGAGAGCCACTTGCCCAGGGCCATAGTGGCTATTTTTGATTATTCTGCTGTGTTTTATCCCACTGCTGGCAGCTCCTCGCAAACAGATGTCTCACCTCTGCAAGATGTATCTCAAGTCCTCCCCGGCTCATTATTGGAGGGCAGGCCCTAGTAAAGCTGATGGGAGCACTGAATAGACTGGTTTATTTAGACTGGCCAGATCTCCATGAGATGACTCACATCCCAGCCCAAAGCACGCAACAAATGTCACAGAGAAGTCACCACCGAGGCAAGAAACCATGGCAAGATCACCGTGAACGGCTGCTCCAAGGGATCAGGGGAATTGTTTACCCGACCTGGGAACCTTCCTAAAAATATCACAAAGCCCTCCTAAAACGACATGTGTGAAGATCTAGAAGGATGCTCTGTGCTGGAGCATCATCTCTCACTTCCAAGGAAGCAAATCCTGCCCCATCATTTCTAACACACTCCAGGATTGTCTCCACCCTGCCAGTTGTTACCTGGGAGCTCTCAGTCCCTACTGAAAACGCCCTGGGATGCCAACCCTCCCATCCTCAGGGTTGCATCCAGCCAAGAAACTCTTTGAGCAGCAGGAACTTGGAAAACATCTGTCCATCTTCCCTTCATCTGGAAGATGGAAAGAGAACCAAACAAACAGCTATTTAGTGCAGATTAAAAGGTCAAATTCACTTGTTCCACCATCTGGTGTCTATTTATACCCATCCCTGGTTCGTGTGGGAGTCGGATGGGTTTTGGATGGACCCTGACTGATCCAGGGAGAGCAGAAATCCACCTGCAGCTCCTCGGCTCAGCCAAGGATTTGGACCTGGGGCCAAAAGTAAATTACAATATCCCTTGGAAGAGCCCAAAGCCAGGCACGTAAGGAACCAAGGAACCACCAGCACTGCCCAACACAAGCAAACAGCACGTGCAGAGGGTTAGCAATGGGAAAAACAGGTTGAAATCAAAGCATGGGCAACTGAAATGGTTTGTTTTCAACTGACCACGTTGAAGGATTTTGCTTTCTGCTACAGGCTCTTGCAAAACCTCAGCTTACATTCTCCTTCATGGGAACCGCTCAGAAGGCGAAGCCTGCAGAAATCCCCAAACTGTTTTGTTTGGGGTTTTTTTTATTAATTATTTTTAAGGGGGGGGGAGAAACAGCTCTTCCACAGCCACTAACTATTATTGTGGTATGCACATAATGATCTCATAGCTCCGGACCCACCCAGTGCAGGAGGATAGCAGGGAGCACGACTCGCCTCCCTCCAACTTGCTTCCCAGCTCGTGGAGATGAACGCTCAACCCGACCTGGGGCTTGTTTTTTTTTTATCCCCCCCCCCACCTCCTTTCTCCCTAGGAGCCAACATTTCTGTAGGGAGGGAGAGGGGGATGAAAAGAAACGCTGAGATTTCTGAAGCGTAGACAGATGGAAGGAAGCAAACACGGGGTCAGATGCGAGGGCTGCCCAGCTTTTAGAAAACAACTGGTAAAAAACATATCCCAGCCTGTTTCTCTCCCCCAAAGCGATGTCTGTGCGCTGGCCCCCAGCACAGATTCTCGCCGCAGCCAACCTGCCAGCCTCCTCCTGCTGGTTGAAGCCCAGGTCATGAATTACTGGGTGAAAATATGGGAAGCAGCCAAGGGAAACAGAACAAGGGGGACACTGGCCAGCCTGCTGGTGTGCCCAGCTGCCCTCCTGCCCCTTCCCAGCTCCCTGCCCCATCTCTTTACTGTTTGCCACTTGGTTTTTTTCCCCTTTCCCTCCATGCTGGATGTTTGGGGCTGCAAGAGAAGTGATTCCGCTTCGCAGGGGAAACTGAGGCACGCACAGGGCAGCCACCGCCTCTTTGCAGGAGCGGATGAACGCAAAGCAAAGCCCCATCCTGAGAGCATCCCGAGAGCGCTGCAGTTGGCGATTGCTCGCAGGCTGCTTTGGTGGGAGCTGGCTCCCCTCCGTGCTGCGCCTTTCATACCGAAGCCCTGGATAATCAGCGGTCACCGCGCCAGCACCGAAACACAGCAGCTGTTTAACATCGCGGGGGATCATAGAACCATAGAACCACTAGGTTGGAAAGGACCCATTGGATCATGGTTTAGTGATCAATGGGAATGGTTGGACTCGATGACCCGGTGGGTCTCATCCAACCTGGTGATTCTATGAGTCCAACCATCCCTTGCACCCAAGCGGATGCAGGCTCGGGGTCACAAATCCCAAAGGAAAAGCACCAGCGATGCTGCCCGATGGCAACATCAGCCCCACGTCCCCCTTTGCTTTGCAAAGATCTCCTTTAATCCCATCCCGGCTGCCTCTAGGATGGGCTCAGGAGGGGCCAGCTCCTTTTGTCAAGGGATTAAGCAAACTCATCCGCTCAAGCTGCAAAATATCCTGAAGCAGAGCCCAGGAGCCGGACATGGGGAGACCTGAGGCTCCAGGGTGGCTTTGGCTTTATCTCCAATGTCACTTTGATCCAGGTGTGGGAGAGCTGGCAGTGGGACCCCTGCAGTGCCCCGTGCCGCCCTCTCCAGCACTTGAGGGAAGGGATTGCAACAGCACTTCTCAAAACCTCATAAATCTGCCTGGAAAACCCACAGAAGTCAGGCAAGGAATCCCGCCTTAATCTGATTTTGCCGTGGTCCTCGGTCCTCGCCAGCTCTTGGAGTCGGGGATGGCAGATTCCCCGCTTGCAAGAGCAAGGAAGAGGAAAAAAAGGGGGGATCGCAGCCATGGTGTTTGCAGAGGAAAGCTTGGAAATGCATCTCATCTGCACCGAGAGACTGGAGAAATCCCACCGCAGGAATCCGGTTCTGCTGCCAGCTGGCTGGGGACGCCACGGACGGTTTCTGTAACCGCTTGTTGCTTTAAGTGTCTCAGAAAACATCCCCTGAGACTTGCAGAGCATCTCCTCAAGTGCAGGCTGCGCCGCAGGTGCTCAGCACAGATGCCCTTTCTCCTGCACATCGGAACGAAAAGCCCCTACCCTGCCTTCTGCCTCAGTTTCCCATACTCAGAACCCCTCCTTAACTCAGTTTGTGATGCTCTGCGCCTTTTCTCCCCCACCTCCAAGCATTCTGGGTCCTCTGCAGGAAAAACAAACACGAAGGATAACTCCCACCCATCCCTGTAGAGAGGGGCTTGTCCTCATCTCACTGCAGGTCTCATCCTGCCAAGCCCCTCACGGTGCTCAGCCCTGTCCTGCCGCTGATGCCCCCTCGTCTCCTGCAAGCATCAAGCCAGAAGACTGATTAACCCCCAAATTTCACGTCTGGTTCTGCTCTCATTTAATTATTTCCTGGCTTACATACATGAGCGTGGAAGGAGGAAAAATTAAGCTCTTGTTATCTAAATTACATTAACAGCTGAGCTAGAACAGCTGAGATCAGTTAGAAATAAATCATTAATATCATTTTCCTAATAACAGTATGACATTGATTATAACTCGCAGCGCTGGAGGGCATCGTATGATGACTCCCTTCTACTTGAGCTCCTACAGCTTATGCAAGGAGATAACTAAGAATACCAGCAACGTTGTGACCTTTAATAAATATTTGGTAATTTAAGTGCGGTTACAGGAAAAGTCACTACATCAATATGGTTTCTTCTGACTCAACATTGCTGCTCCCTGGGCATCTCCTTCTCAGCTCTCTCACGTCTCACCAGCACGAGCAAGCTATCACTTTTTTTTTTGTTTTGGTTCACAAAATGTAGTTTTTTAGGGAGAAGCAAGGTAGCTGCTTGTTGTTCTGGCTTAGCAGCAACCGTGCTTCTCCTTGCAGTTTTGTTGCTGAGAACAAAAGACGCAGAAACCCAGCAGGTGGCTTTTTTTTCCACTGCTACAGCAGAGCTGGGAGAAGCTTCCTCCTAAATACTTAAATAGGCTATTGCTATGAGATCATTAAAGGCTTCCTCCCCATCAAGAAACACCCTGAGAGGTGATGGAAAGGTATTTTCTTGGGGGACAAAGAGGAGATGATGGAGCCAAGCAGACTGGAAACTCCTGGAGGACTGAGGGAGCTGCCACGTACCCACCAGGCAGCATCACCCACCCTCAGCGCTGGTGTCTCAGCACCCTGGTAGCATCTACCTGCAGCTCCACAGCCTCCTGCCTCCAAGAGCTGCCACAGTGCTGATTTACCTAGAGGGTTATTGCTTTTTTCCCCAGCTCAAGCTGGCCATCACCAGGATTTGCCCCCAATGTACATCACCTTTTTTGTAGCAGGAGACAGACCCTCAGGCTTGTTTTAAAACCACTCGAGTGACCTGTTGGCTGCAGAAGAAGCAGTGGAGCGTTCTCCCTGCTCTCTTGGGGAAGGTTTGCATCACTGAGGGAGTAATTTCCACCACTTTCTACATGCCTGTGGCTTAAAAATTCAGGTTACTCCACTGCAAACTCTATTTTTGACTGCTGTGAGCTCCGGAGGAGCTGTCTCCAAGCACAGCATCCATCGCTTCTTGACCCTCTGCTACCTGGCTTGGTGGCGTGCAAGCAAAACCACGCAAGGGGTGAAACCTGAGTGATACTGAGCAGCTGAAATCAGCTGGAGCTCCAAGGTTTAGCATTTCTCATGGTCCGGCCCCACCGGAGCAGGGCTGGAATTAAAACGATAATTTATCAGGAGTGGAGGAGCTGGATGAAGCCCCCAGGGGAACGATAAAGTGGGTAGAAATGGCAAAGCCAGGCTGCCAAAGCACAGCTCCTGGTTTCAGCTGCCTGAGTGCTCCCCAGCCTTCAGGACTCCTCTAGCAACCCCCAACCCAAGCAGCCCACGCACACGACGAGCAGCTTCGATGCCTCGCAAAGATTCAAGTGTGTTTCAGACCATTCCAACCTGAATTTGGACCCGAGGACCCAAACAACTGCAGGGAGCGTGGCAGCGGGGAGCTGGTCTTCAAAGAGACACGAAAAATGACCCCGTGCGGATGAAAGCAACGGGTCAGCAGCCCTGGAGATGGGTGTTGGGGGGCTATGAGACCAGGATCTCTGCTCTTGGGGTCTCTGCAAAGCCTGGCCATGGGCAGAGAATCCACAGCCGGAGCCCCTTGGAGGAGGGAAGAGAGTTTCTGGCAGTGGTGGCCGGGGAAAGGGCTGCTGGAGCATCTGTGCGGCTGCTAACAGGTGGCTCAGGAGCTGGACTGCGCGTTGCTCTGTTATTTACTGGCTGGCCCCAGCTCCTATCTGGAAGGGAGCTAAGCCCAGCGCTTTCCTTGGAGGAAGAAAGGCACTAAACCCACTCTGTCCCTCATCTATGGGGACACCGGACTGGTGGGACATCACAGTGTCCATCCTGTGCAGCCACTGGCTCCCTGGGATGGATGGTGGGTCTGGGGAAGGGTTCCAAACGCTGACTGAACCCTCTGCAGTCTCTGCCCCAGGAATTTACGGTCCCTGCATGGCAAGGAAAGGTGGGGACGGAGCCAAGGTCCCCCCTGCGCTGTCCCCAGCTCTCTACTCGCTCATCTGAGGTGGTCCCTGATGTCCCAGGACCCCTTGTCCCTGCAGGGGTGGTGGCAGAGCCAGCAGGCTGGGACACAGCAGGGGAAAGGAGGGGATGGAGGAGAAGAGGTAGGAGGAGGTGGAGAGGCAGCGGGGATGGGGATGGAGGGATGGAGGGGACAAGAGGGATGGAAGGCACGGAGGGATGGAAGGGATGGAGGGATGGAAGGGACGGAGAGGACGGAGGGGATGGAGAGGATGGAAGGGACAAGAGGGCAGAAGCATGGAAGGGACGGAGGAGACAGAGGGATGGAAGGGACGGAGGAGACAGAAGGGCAGGAGGGATGCTGGGGCAGGGGGAATGGGATGGAAGGGGAAAAAGGAGGGATGGAGGGGGAAAAAGGAGGGATGGAGGGGCAAGGTGAGAGGGTGCAGAGAGGAAGGAGGGAGGGAGGGGATGGAGGGGACAGAAGGATGGAGGGGACAGAGGGATGCCGGGCAGGGGAAAAAGGAGGGATGGAGGGGGGAAAAGAAGGAGGGATGTGGGGGGAAGAAGGAGAGATGGAGGCGGGGGAAGAAGGAGAGATGAAGGAGTGACAGGGCATGGAGGGACAAGGAGGGGACAGATGGGCAAGGTGAGAGGGCACAGATAGGATGGAGGAATGGAGGAGACAGAGAGGATAGAGGGATGGAAGGGATGGAGGGGGAAAAAGGAGGGATGTAGGGGTGACAGAGCACGGAGGGGCAAGGAGGGGATGGAGGGGCAAGGTGAGGGGGTGCAGAGGGGAAGGAGGGATGGAGCAGACAGAGGGATGGAGGGGGGAAAAAGGAAGGATGGAAGGGGAAAAAGGAGGGATGGAGGGGGAAAAAGGAGGGATAGAGGGGGAAAAAGGAGGGATGGGGGAAGAAAGAGAGATGTAGGGGGAAGAAGGAGGGATGGAGGGATGGAGGGGGAGAAGAAGGAGAGATGGAAGAGTGACAGGGCATGGAGGGACAAGGAGGGGATGGATGGGCAAGGTGAGAGGGCGCAGATGGGAAGGAGGGATGGAGCAGACAGAGGGATGGAGGGGACGGAGGGGACAGAAGGATGGAGGGGTAAGAGAGGACAGAGGGGTGGAGGGGAAGGAGGGATGGAGGGGGAAAAGGAGGGATGGAGGGGGAAAAGGAGGGATGGAGGGGGAAGAAGGAGGGATGGAGGGGGAAGAAGGAGGGATGGAGGGGGAAGAGAAGGAGGGATGGAGGGGGAAGAGAAGGAGGGATGGAGGGGGAAGAGAAGGAGGGATGGAGGGGGAAGAAGGAGGGATGGAGGGGGAAGAGAAGGAGGGATGGAGGGGGAAGAGAAGGAAGGATGGAGGGGGAAGAGAAGGAGGGATGGAGGGGGAAAAGGAGGGATGGAGGGGGAAAAGGAGGGATGGAGGGGGAAGAAGGAGGGATGGAGGGGGAAGAGAAGGAGGGATGGAGGGGGAAGAGAAGGAGGGATGGAGGGGGAAGAAGGAGGGATGGAGGGGGAAGAAGGAGGGATGGAGGGGGAAGAAGGAGGGATGGAGGGGGAAGAGAAGGAGGGATGGAGGGGGAAAAGGAGGGATGTCGGGGGAAGAAGGAGGATGGATGGAGGGGGAAAAGGAGGATGGACGGAGGGGGAAGAAGGAGGGATGGATGGAGGGGGAAGCAGAGGTCTGCCGGGTGCGCAGGGCGAGCCCTTACCTCCACGTCGTCCCCGTAGAAGCGCACCATGGAGGCATCGGCCACCAGCAGCGCCTCCACGAACCGCGGCTGCGAGACGAGGCGCGGGGCGCGGCGGGGCCGGGCCGGGGGGCGGCCGGCGGGGTCCCCCCCGGGGGGGATGGCGGCTCCGGGGCTGCCGGAGCACGAGAAGCATCCCCAGGCGTGGCAGAGCAGCAGCAGCGGGATGGGCGCCGGGAGGCCGCCCCCCAGCAGCCCCATCGCTCGCCCCGGTGGCCCCGCCGCTCCCCGTGCTATTTATACCCCTCGCCCCCCCCCCCCCCCCCCCGGGCTTTGACATAAGAGGTTTATTTTTGAGCCCTCGCCGCTCACACCCACCCCCCCCCCCCAACACGGTCCCCTCCCCTGCCAGACGGAGGCTGGGGGAGGCGGAGAAGGGGGGGGGGAGAAGAAGGAGGGGAAAAAAAAAAGAAAGAAAAAGAAATAAAAAAAAAAAAGAAGAAGAAGGAGAAGAAAAAGAAAGAAGAAGGAGAAAAAGGAAAGAAGAAGAAGGGGAAAAGAAAGAAGAAGAAGGAGAAAAAACAAAGAAGAAGAAGGAGAAAAAAAGACAGAAGAAGAAGGAGAAAAAAGAAAGAAGAAGGAGAAAAAAGAAAGAAGGAGAAAAAGAAACAATAAGAGGAAAAAAGAAGAAGAAGGCGAGAAAAAGAGAAGAAGGAGAAGAAAAAAGAAGAAGGAGAAGAAAAAGAAAGAAGAAAAAAGAAAGAAGAAGAAGGAGAAAAAGGAAAGAAGAAGAAGAAAAAGAAGGAAAGAAGAAGAAGAAGGAGAAAAAAGAAGAAGAAGGAGAAGAAAAAAGAAGAGAAAAGAAGAAAAAGAAGAAAAAAGAAGAAAAAAGAAGAAAAAAGAAGAAGAAAAATAGAAGAAAGAAAGAAGAAAAAAAGAAGAAAAAAGAAGAAAAAAGAAGAAGAAAAATAGAAGAAAGAAAGAAGAAAAAAAGAAGAAAAATAAGGAAAAAAGAAGAAAAAAGTAAATGAGGAAAAAAGAAGGAAAAAAGAATAAGAGAAAAAAGAAGAAAAAAGAAGAAAAAAGACGAAAAAGAAGAAAAAAGACGAAAAAAGAAAAAAGACGAAAAAAGAAAAAAAGACCAAAAAAGAATGAAAGAAAAATAAGGAAATATAGAGAAAAAAAGAAGGAAAAAAGAAGAAAAAATAAAAAGAAAGAAGAAAAGATGGGGGGGGAAAAAGAAGGGAAAAAAAGAAGAAAAAAAAAGAGGGGGAAAAAAAAGAAAAAAAAAACCAAGAAAAAAACCCGAAAAAAAAACCCAAGGGAAAAAAAACGAAGAAAAAAAAAAACCCCAGCCCACTTTTGGATGGGGTTTGAGGCCAATCAGGCGCCGGGAGCCCCGCCTGCCTCCAAGTGTCAACTGCAGCCTGTTGCCTCCCAGCGTTAACCCCTTCACCGACCCGGGGCTGATCCTGCCCTCGGGGCTGCGGTTTGGCACCCGGTCCCCTCGCCCCTCACCTCGGGGGGAGTTCAGTTCCTCTCCATCTCCCACCATGGGAAGGATATTCCCCCATCCCTCCTCATCTCCCCATTGCCCCCGGGACTGATTCTTCCCCCTTTTCCCCACTGTGCGAGGGATTGAGGGACATGGGTTAGTGTTTGATAGGGATGGTTGGACTCGATGATCTGGTGGGACTCTTCCAACCTGGTGATTCCATGATTCTATGACTCTGTGGTCTCAGGCTGCGAAGCAGAAGGTGCCTCGGGAGGTTTCGCCTGCAAACCAGGGACAGGGAGGGCTTTGGGCCCCAGGGAAAGCTCCAACAGTAACAAATACAAGGAGGTTTCCGTGCCCTGAACAAACAGCTGGGTCCGCATGGGGTTTCCTCCAGCTGGAATAAGGCAGTGGGATAAATCAGCCTGGTGGAAAACACCTATGAGAGCAGAACAGCGCAGCCAGCTCCTCCTGTCACTTTTTGAGGGGTTAGGATGTGCGACTTTTTCATTTAAACCCCTGATCTCCCCTTTTCAGATTAAGGGCTTTTTTTTTCCCCTCATGTTGTAAGAAGAATGCACAAAACCTTGGAGAACTGTATTAACTATAATATCTTTTATATCTGCATATTTTTCGAATAAGCAGATCATCTTTCTGTCCTAGTGATGTCCAGAGAAGAGCAACGAAGCTGGTGAAGGGGCTGGAGAACAAGTTTTAAGAGGAGCGGCTGAGAGAGCTGGGGGTGTTTAGCCTGGAGAAGAGGAGGCTGAGGGGAGACCTCATTGCTCTCTCCAACTCCCTGAAAGGAGGTTGTGGAGAGGAGGGAGCTGGGCTCTTCTCCCAAGGGACAGGGGACAGGACGAGAGGGAATGGCCTCAAGCTCCACCAGGGGAGGTTCAGGCTGGACATTAGGAAAAAAATTTTCACAGAAAGGGTGACTGGGCACTGGCAGAGGCTGCCCAGGGAGGGGGTTGAGTCCCCTTCCCTGGAGGGGTTTAAGGGACAGGTGGACGAGGTGCTGAGGGACATGGTTTAGTGTTTGATAGGAATGGTTGGACTCGATGATCCGGTGGGTCTTTTCCAACCTGGTGATTCTATGATTCTATGATAAGTGAAGATCCCTCAGGAGTACAGGAATCTGTAAAACCAGGTAGCTGCTGTCTTATACTCAGCGGTGGCAAAGCTCAGGAGATGGGCATCCACGCGCTGTCCCTGGCTGGGAACCCGCTCGGCACCAGGGATAATGGAGAAAGGGAAATTACACCTTACACATTACTCCTTCTTTCCTCTTAAACCCTCCTTCCGCATTAGTTCATAAGATTCCTGGCCTTTGGAATGCCCTTTGTCCCACACTGGATCCTATCCAGCTTCATACCCTGGTTTTTAGCCTTTCACGGGGAGCAGCACACGCTCAGGACGAGTTTTGTGCTCTAACCTTGCAGTGGATACAAACCCAAGGACCAACTCCCCCCTTTGGGGGCTTGTTTTCCCACTTAGCCTGATGCTAAAAAGACCTGGAAGGGAAAAGCTCCTCAGGATTCCTGGGAAACCAGAATCCAGCCACGGCTGAGAGCGGGACACAGGGTTAAAGGCTGCTCTCCCTTTCTGTGGGGATGTATTTACATCTGCCTCTCTATTATTATCTCCACTTAAAAGCCACATCCCTACCTATATAGTAAACACAGAGCCCTGGCTCTAAATAGCAGCGCTGCCCAGGGGCCAAGGCTCTGGTTACTCCCTCTTTTTAAAGTGTTGTTTTTGTGACCCTAGGAAGGAAGGAAATCATAATTAACCCCCCCAGAAATCCCAGGCACGGTGCGGTTTGGGCTGGGACATCTCTCCAGGGCTGCGTATCGAGCGGGTCTGACACCCAGTGCCTTGGCTGCTCTCTTCTCCTGGCAGGGACCTGCAGCTGGAGCAGCTTCTGCTTCACTGCCAGGGTGGGTTTGCCTCCCTCTGCAGCTTGGCTGTGAAATCGAAAAAAAAAAAAAAGAAAAAAGAAAAAAGCACAGTTTGCATTTTAAAAATCAGCTGAAAAGCTCAGAGGCAGGACCAGAAGCCTAAAGCGAGTGCTGGCTCGGCCTCCTCCAGCCCCAAACCCCACGGATGGTGCCTGCACAGGGGGGCATCTCACCATCTCTCCATCCCACCATCTTTCTATCTCTCCATCCCACCATCTCTCCATCTCTCTATCCCACCATCCCACTATCTCACCATCTCTCCATGTCTCCACCCCACCATCTCTCCATCCCACCACCTCTCCATCCCATCATCTTTCTATCTCTCCATCCCATCATCTCTCCATCTCTCCACCTCTCCATCCCACCATCTCTCCATCTCTCCATGTCTCCATCCCACCATCTCTCCATCTCACCATCCCTCCAGGCTTTGCTCTGCCAGGCGAGGGTGGGCAAGGAGAGGTGGTGCCCCTGCTCTGAGCTAGGACAGGTAAGGCTGCAGGCGACACCCGGGGCACGTCTCTCCGACAGGATGCAATTTATTCCCGGCTTTCCGCTCTCTGAGATGCATCTTTGATCTCGGAGGACACGCCTGCATCTTAGCTTGAAGGCACTGCCGGTTTTCATTAGTGGCTCTGCTCTGCAAACAGTAGCTGGAATTCCTCGTAGCCTATATGAGCCTCTCTGGGCTTGTTATGAACCAGCTCAGAGGCTCGCTGGAGACAGCAAAACCCTCACCTGGCTGCCCCTCTGCACCTCCTCCCTGCACCCCAAGGCTTTTCCCTTGCAGGACACGCTGCCACCAAGGCTTACCTGGCACCTGGAGCTTCGGTTCTCATTTCTATGGGGCTGCCTGGGCATGTGAAAGTGTGATTTACGTATCCTTTGGGGGTCAAGCACCTTGTTTGCCCTTCTCCCCTCTGCCTGTCAGCTCTGCAAAGCTCCTGAACTCACCTGGGAGGGCAAATCCCTGCTCTCCTGCCCCTGGCCCCCATCTCTCAGGGGTCTTTGGGCTGCTAGGATGTGCCCCTCACTGTCCCCGCTCCTTCAGAGTGAGATTGCTCCACTTCAAGGGTCTCTGGGATGCTCTGCTGGGCCCTCCTCCCCCTGCAAAGCTGCTTGCATCCAATTTCTAGTGCCAGGCTGGTGTTTTACCCACTCTCCTGTTTGCTTTGCCCTCCGCCCAGGGAAAACAATGATTTGAGCGACCCACAAAGCTGCTACAATCTCAAAAACCCCATTACCACTAGATGTCAGTGCCTCCTTACACTGTGAGGTGGGAAAACTTAAATCCCCTCCTGTGAGTTTGCTGCCACCGAGCAGACCCTGCAGCAGCAACAGGGACCTGGAGGGGTCCTGCAGCAAAAAAAAAACAAAAAAACCCCCATGTGATGTCAATGTGAGCAATTCCATCAGTTTTCCACTTAAAGGAAGCAGGTGGGACTGAATTTCTCCCAGAAAAGCAGCTCAGCTTTAAATCAGAGCCCTGCCCTTGTGTCCCCCTGGGTTGTCCTCAGTGAAACCATCTTATTTTAGCAAGGGAGGTTCAGAGAGACTGAGAGATTAGGACTTGATCCGGAGTGAGCGGATGTGAATTAAGTAGCAAAGTGAATTAGGTAGCAAAACAAGTGAATTAAGCAGCACAAGTGAATTAAGTAGCAAAACGCGCCATCCGACTTTAAATCTGTAATTGCAGCCTTGAAGTTCAGCTGCATGAGCCACGAGAGGGCCCCCCTGCCTTACAAGTGGTGCATATTTTGCATTTGGTACCTTAAAACCCTCCTTATCTCATAAAAAAAGCAGGTTTGACCTCCCTGGTGCATCAGTCCATCTCTGGAGACCGTGCACCAGCTGCAGGGGCAGAGAGAGGGATGCTCGGGAAAAACTGGCATTCCTACCAGGTCCCTTAAACGTGGGGAAATCAGATTTCTTCAGGTTTTATAGGAAAGGGCAGGGACAGCCAGGATTCTTGGTGCCACGGATGCAGATGCATCGAGAGCCAAGAGCCACGGTTGTGATTTGACTTCGATTTGCTTTGAAAGGTCTCCAGCTTAAATCGCTGAAGCATCTTTAAGCATCTCCGTATTTACTCTCTGTTTTCAACTGCAGGTTGATTTGTGATGCCATTCATTGCATCCAAATGCATTTCATACCTTGATTTGCAGAGGGAGAAAGGGTCACCAGAGGGCAATGGTATTTCAGGGTGGGTTTGGAGCTCCAGCTGAGTGCAGGTGTGGCTGTAAGGGAAGCAAAAACCTTTATGCCTTTCCAAAATCAAGGACTAAATCCTATCTCCAGCTCTGCATCCTCCTCCCAGGCTTTGTGCTCCTTGAAGAGCTGCTTCTCGGCTTCCTGGCTGGGGTTTGAGGCTTGCAAGGTGTCCTGAGACCAGGACATAAGTGAGAAGAGCCTCCAGGGATCACCTGGTCCTTCGCCATGCCTCTTGCCAAGCCGTGTCTGAGCCGGAGTTAAAAACCTCCAAGTTTGACCTGCTTTTCCCATGAATCAGCCCTTAACCAGTGCTAAAGAAATACAGCAAGTTATAACGAAAATATTCCTCTCTAAGAAAGAAAAAGCCACACATATGGATCCCTCTCTGTTCCAGTGTCGCAAGGTTTATGGGCTGATGAAAACAAATGGACTTCATGGTTTGCCTGAGGGACGAGCATCCTCAGCAGCTGCTGGGTTGAGTTGCCCTCATCCCAGGTTTATTCCAGATGTGCATCAATTTTCAGCCTTTCGGGCTTACCCAGATCAGCAGTTTTGCTCTTTTACAAGCTCGGTGTCTTTATGTGTCTTTGGTTTATTTATTTCTATCAGGAGCATCGCATCCAGCTAATTAATCAAAGGTGAGCCCTGTCTCAGGCAGGTGGGAAGGACACAGAGCCGTGTAGTCCTGGGTCAGGAATCTTCAGCCTAAAGGTGTTTATGAATGATAATAAACACATGATACTGGGCTTGGGGGGATACGTGGGACCATTGTTTTTCTCCTCTAAATTTCCACTTATTGTTTGAGAGCATCCTGGAAGAAAGCTGCTTCTTTCTTCCTTTAAACAGGAGAGAGCCTTAAATACCAAGGGAGGTGAACAGAGAGCGGAATTTTGGATGCTTTCAAGGTATATGAACTATCAGCAACCCCAGGACCTGCAATACCATCTGGAACCGAGGCAAAACCAAGCTCCACCGTTTATTCAACGTACTCCAGTATTCCCATATTGAATCCCTGCCAGATGCTGGAGGTGCATGATGTGTCTGGACCATGCGAGAAGGCAGCAGAGATGCTCCTGCTCCAGGAGCAAGGAGACAGGGCACAGCATCCTTCTCCTGTGCATGGGGGGAAGCAGGCTGATTTGATTTTTGTTCTGTTGCACATAGGTGCGTGCTTGAAGGTATTTGAAGAATCGATCCTCGTCTCTCACCGGGCAGGTGAAGCTGCACAGGCTGCCTGGCAAACCCAAGGTGCAGCATCCTCCCCATATCCAGTCGCTATCCCCTGATCCAGAATAAGTCTGATCGACTTCAGCATCTTTCTGGACCAAGTACAGGGCTGGTTTTAGGTTACCAAGATCTCCACGTGCTCAGGTTTCTTCTGTATCTCTCCCTCAATGACCCTACCTAGACCTAGATAGGTTGGTTTTTTTTTTTCCTCCAAGCCTCTCTTTCCTGGAAAGCCTCCTGACAACTCACTTTGACTCATCTTTGGTCCCTGGAGAGGATCCTCCTTCCTGCCCATGTGGTGGGGAGCTGGGAGAGCACAGTCTGAACTTTTGGGTGAGAGCCCAGGCCTGGGATCTGCCAACCTTTCAGCTGAAGACAAGTGATCGGCTTGCAGCGCCAGCTTTCCCCTGCCTACAACCTCTCCCCTCTGTCTTTGCTGTGGAGCTCTCAGATGGCCTATTTAAAATATTGATTTTGTGAACTGGAACATCCAGGAGACAGGTGAGGTTTGGAGTGTTTTTGTGGTTTTGTTTTTTTTTTTTTTCTTTTCTTTTATTTCTAAATTCCCACCCTTGGCATTACAATGATGAAAAAGAAGGAAGATAATAACTTGTCTTCAGTTCCCACAGGGGTTGGCATGAAGCAGGGGGAAGATGGGAGAAGGAGGGTCTACACTGCAGACCAGCTCACACTATTTCATGATCAGACCTGCAAGAGATGGGTTAAAGTTTTCTAGGCAAAAATCAAAGTAGGAGACAAATTTACCTTATGCATAATTTATCCATAGCAGTTTGGTGAGGTCCAAAGGCATCTTCCATCTCCATTCCCTACTTATTGTGTGGTCTCCTTCATCCAGCCCATTTCCATTAAATCCGGGCAAACTACAGAGAGTTTCAGCCCCAAATACCTGGGAAGACAAGCAGTGTGAGACCAAGCTGTTATGTAGGACCAGCTCCTTCCCACTGCTTTAAAGGGCTGCGGGGTGCAAGCAGCTGCCAGGAGGTCCTCACATGGACCTGCCTGCTCTCTCTTGGCCCTGAACCTCCCCTGTTGTGGCCAACTGCTCTAATCTGCCTCTTCACATTGGCAGGAGACACGATGAAGACATTCCCACCCTGGTCGAGAAGGACGTGCTGCAGAGATAGAAGCGCCCTGAGCAGACACCACAACCCTGGGACGGCTCAAGGGCTTTGTCTGGGTCCTCTCTAGTGACAGAGACTGGGAAAATCACATCATGTCCTTGAGCCAGAGGAGAAAGAAAATAAAAACATGCCTCCCTTCTTGTCTGAAGTGCTCTGAGATTCACCAGCAGCCCCTGGAGCTGCCAGTAAAGGGTGACAAGACATGCTCCATCTACCCAGCAGCTTTTCCACTCACTTAGGGAAGGAAAAGGAAGGCAGCAGACAATGTGGCTTGTGAACAAAGCTCTGTCTTTGCGTAGGTGATTCTCACCTGTTCAGAGAGAGAGTGAGGAGAAGGGAGGCTGTGAGAGAGCAGCCTGCTGACCTGTCCCTTCACTTCAACCCCAAAGATGCCGGCACCACCCTGGGACAGAGCAATTCTAGCTGAAACCCAGTGTCTGATGGGATGGAGTGAGTCTCAGCCAAAACATTCACATTTTCTGCCTGCATTTCCCCATCAGGAGACAGTCAGATGTTCTCCAGGCTGGAGGTAAAGTCCTGCCAGTTTGGTTTGACTCATCCTCTGCTGCTGGAGAAGATCTGCCAGACGTAGGGGATGGAGATCCCTTGGCAGTGGTGACTAACCCCGGCTTGATGACCTCTAGCCTGGAGTATTGGGAGCCAAGGAGCTCTCACAGCACATGCAGGGATTTTTCTGCTCCCATTCCCATCTGCTCCTCACCGGTATCTCTGCAGGGCAGGGACCCCCTGAGCTCCCTGCAGCTCACTCTCCGTGCCAGCCTGCAGCCCCTTTTGCTGTGTTTTTCCCCAGCGCTTGAACCCGAGACGCCGCCTGAGACAGTGCAAGTGCTGCTGCCCACCCACTGTATGTGAAGGCAACGGGAATTCACTGTCATAGAACCATAGAATCATAGAATCACCAGGTTGGAAAAGACCCCACTGGATCATCGAGTCCAACCATTCCCATCAAACACTAAACCATGTCCCTCAGTGCCTCGTCCACCCGTCCCTTAAACCCCTCCAGGGAAGGTGACTCAACCACCTCCCTGGGCAGCCTCTGCCAGTGCCCAATGACCCTTTCTGTGAAAAATTCTTTCCTAGTGTCCAGCTTGAACCTCCCCTGGCAGAGCTTGAGGCCATTCCCTCTCATCCCGTCCCCTGTCCTTTGGGAGAAGAGCCCAACTCCCTCCTCTCCACAACCTGCTTTCAGGTAGTTGTAGAGAGCAATGAGGTCTCCCCTCAGCCTCCTCTTCTCCAGGCTAAACACCCCCAGCTCTCTCAGGTGTTCCTCTTGTTCTCCAGCCCCTTCCCCAGCTTTGTTGCTCTTCTCTGGACTCACTCCAGAGCCTCAACATCCTTCTTGTGGTGAGGGGCCCAGAACTGAACACAGGATTCGAGGAGCGGTCTCCCCAGTGCCGAGTCCAGAGGGAGAAGAACCTCCCTGGACCTGCTGGTCACGCCGTTTCTGATCCAAGCCAAGATGCCATTGGCCTTCTTGGCCCCCTGGGCCCCTGCTGGCTCATGTTCAGTCGCTGTCAACCAACACCCCCAGGTCCCTCTCCTCCAGGCAGCTTTCTAGCCAGACTTCTCCTAGTCTGGAGCTGCTCAGGGTTGTTGTGCCCCAAGTGCAGGACCCGGCATTTGTCCTTAAAAATGAAGCCACAAAGAGCAAACAGAGCGGAGGTGAGGACAGGAGAAAGCACAACAGCCTCCTTGTCCTGCTCAGGAATACAGCATGGCTCTAAAAATAAGCTGCACTCACAAAATGTCCCTGGGAGACACGGTATCAGCCCAGAGCTGGATGCTCTGAGTCCACGTGCCACCTTGGATGCTGCTGTGGTCTCCAGGATAATCCTGTCCTGTTGAACGGGACAGTGCTGTGGGAAGATCCATCCCGGCACCTTGAGATGCCCAAGGTTGCAGCCTTTGTTGAGGCTTGAAATGACATAAATCCCAGCCTGTCTATGAGAAGGACTTAATTTTACCATTACGCCATCCTGCAGTGCTGGAAAGAGTGTGGGCTGTGAGGACATGCAGGACTTGGATGCCCAGTGATAGCTGGGAAGCATTGCTGAGACCTTCCTTCCCACTTGTGTGGACACAGAGACCCGTTGGGCATCCCTGGCCCAGCTCACCCTGATGTTGAGGTTCCTATTGCTGGCAATAAATCTTCTTTTCGGCCACTGATGGTTGCTGAGGACTCTTCATTGCCCTCCTTTTAGCTGCCCTGCTCCAAAAAATCCCACCCACGATGAGATCTTTCTACCTCCCAAGAGCTGCCCCACATCTTCCCTGGTCCCAAACGCTGTTCTGATGATTTGGTGGTTGCAGGGAGATTCCCATATCATCCATAAAGCGTGTCCCAGGGCCTCAGAAGAGGGGATATTATGGGTATTAACACTTACCAAATGCTCCCTGCGGAGGTAGAGAGGCCGAGATCTTTCTGAGAAGTGGAAATAGCTCCTTTGGGTGTTGTTTGGAGCCACTGAACTGGGCTGGGGTAGCAAGAGATGCTCTGAAAGCTGGTCCCTGCGGAGAAGAACACCAGGGTACCCTTGGTTTGGAAGCGTGGAAGGTGGGGCTGTTGGGGCGGCAGGAGGGACACAGCCCGGATCTCAGCGCTGGACTCACCTGCTCTGGGATAAACACAACGGAAGAAGTCTGAGCGCTGAACCCTCAGGTCCTCCACTCTGCTGAAGTTGTTGGAGATGACCCAGCGATGGGTCTAGAAGGCCAAGGGCTCCCTGGAATGCTTAAAGAGTGTGGTCAGCAGGGCAAAGGAGGTTCTCCTGCTCTGCCCTAGTGAGGCCCCAGCTGGACTCCTGTGTCCCGTTCCAGGCTTCCCAGCTCAGGAAAGACAAGGAATGACTGGAGAGAGTCCAGTGGGGGCCATGGAGATGAGGAGGGGACTGGAGGATCTCTCTTAGGAGAAAATGCTGAGACCTGGGTCCATTTAGCCTGGAGAAGAGAAGATGGAGAGGGGGTCCCATCGATTCTCACCAGTGTCTAAGGGGAGGAGGGGGGCAGATTTTTTCCAGTGGTGCCCAGCGACAGCACAAGAGGCAGTGGGCACAAACTGGAGCCTGGGAAGATCCACATGAACATGGGGAAAAACTTCTTTCCTGTGAGGATGATGGAGCGCTGGCACAAGCTGCCCAGGGAGGGTGCGGAGCCTTCTTCTCTGGAGAGATCCAAACCCTCCTGGATGCCATCGTGTCCTACCTGCAGGAGGTGACCCTGCTTTAGCAGGGGGTTGGATTGGCATGGAGCAGACAACCTTTCACCTCGCCTGCGCACCTCTGTCCCCCTCAGCACCCCATCCTTGTGGATTTATCCTTCCCAGGACCACAGAGCTCCATCCTCCTCCTTGAGCAGGACCCAGCAGCAGGATGGAAACCTGCAGAGGGGCGCATCCCTTGGAGGGATGCAGGATCCCCCTCTCGGGAACCTGGGAAAAGGGTATCATCCTCCCTCATCGTGATATCATCCTGGGGAGGTGGTGGCAGCCACAGGCAGAGCTCCATCCTCCCCCTGAGCAGGACCCAGCAGCAGGATGGAGCCCCGGACCCCGGGAGGAGGAGCAGGATGGAGCCCATCCCTGGTGGGCTGCCGGATCCCCTTCCCAGCACCCCAGGAGGAGGATGTCATCCCACCCCAGCCTCCCCATCACCCCCCATCGTGGTGCAGCCCCGGGCAGAGCTCCATCCTCCCCCTGAGCAGGACCCAGCAGCAGGATGGAGCCCGGGACCCCGGGAGGAGGAGCAGGATGGACCCCATCCCTGGGAGGATGCAGGATCCCCCTCTGGGGACCACAAGAGGAGCAGGATGCATCCCAGCAGAGGGGCGCATCCCTCGGAGAGATGCCAGTTTCCCCTCTGGGAATCCCGGGAGGAGGAGCAGGATGGAGCCCATCCCTGGGGGGGGATGCAGGATCCCACTCTGGACACCCCAGGAGAGCAGGATGGAACCCAGCAGAGGGGCGCATCCCTCGGAGGGATGAAAGATCCCGCTCTGGGAACCCCGGGAGGAAGAGCAGGATGGAGCCCATCCCTGGGGGGATGCAGGATCCCACTCTGGGGACCACAAGAGGAGCAGGATGGAGCCCAGCAGAGGGGCGCATCCCTCGGAGAGATGCCAGATCCCCCTCTGGGAACCCCGGGAGGAGGAGCAGGATGGAGCCCATCCCTGGGGGGATGCATGATCCTACCCTGAACACCCCAGGAGAGCAGGATGGAGCCCAGCAGAGGGGCGCATCACTCGGAGGGATGCCGATTCCCCCCTGCGCGCTCCGGGAGGAGGCTGCCCCGCTCCCCCCTCGCCCCCCATCGCGGTCCCTCCCCGGGAGGCGGTGGCAGCGGCCGCTCCGCCGTCCCCCGGCTCCGGAGTGGCTGCAGCCTCGCCCCGCCGCCCCCCCGCTCCTCTCCCTCCCCATATAAACCCCGGCAGCCCCGCTCTCCAGGTACCCGCGGGGCAGGAAGGGCCCGGAGACCTCGGGAAAGAGAAGAAGGAGGTGAAGGAGGAGGAGGAGGAGGAGGAAGGGGGGGGCCGGGTCCTGCTTCGCCCCCTCCCCGGCTCCCCCGATGCCGCCGGCCTGAGCCCCTCGGACGATGCTGCCGCTGCTGCCGCTGCTGCTGCTGGGCTCCCCGGGGCTGAGCCTGCCCTCGGGGGGTCCCCAAGGCGACAGCGCCCTGGTCACCCCCCTCCGCTTGGAGCCGGACATCAACGGGCGCCCCTACTTCGACGGCCGCCCCCGAGGGGACCAGGCGGTGGTTTTCCAGCTCTCGGCTTTCGGGGAAGACTTCTACCTCCACCTCTCCCCCGACGCCCACTTCATCGCCCCCGCTTTCGCCTCCCACCACCTCGGGGTCCCCCCGGGCTCCGCTCGCCCCCTCCCCGCCCTCCGCCGCTGCTTCTACTCGGGGGATGTCAACGGTGACGGGGAATCCTTCGCCGCCCTGAGCCTTTGCGGGGGGCTCCGAGGGGCTTTCGGGTACCGGGGGGCCGAGTACACCATCAGCCCGGTGTCGGGGGGCGCGGGGGGTCCCCACCGCCTGCAGCGCCGCAGCCCCGGCCGCCCCGTCGGGGCTGGAGCATCGCGGTGCGCGGTGGGGTCCGCGCTCACCCCGGGGGTCCTGCAGGCGCTGGACAAGTACCGGGGCAGATCTGGGGGGAAAAGGGGTCGGGCGAAGCGTTTCGCCTCGGTCCCGCGGTACGTGGAGACCTTGGTGGTGGCCGACGAGTCGATGGTGAAGTTCCACGGCGATGACCTCCAGCATTACCTGCTCACCCTCATGGCCACGGCCGCGCGGCTCTACAAGCATCCCAGCATCCGGAACCCCATCCAGATCACCGTGGTCAAGTTCCTCCTCATCGGGCAGGAGGACAAGGGGCCCAAGGTGACGGGCAACGCCGCCCTCACCCTCCGCAACTTCTGCGCCTGGCAGAAGAAATGGAACAAGGTCAGCGACAAGCACCCCGAGTACTGGGACACGGCCATCCTCTTCACCAAGCAGGTGGGTGCAGGGGGGAAGACCCGGAGGGGCTGTCCCCACTTTCATGGGATCATCACTAGGTTGGAAAGGACCCACTGGATCATCAAGTCCAACCGTTCCTATCAAACACTAAACCATGTCCCTCAGCACCTCGTCCACCTGTCCTTTAAACACCTCCAGGGATGGTGATTCAACTACCTCCCTGGGCAAAAGGAGCCCTGCACTGTGCTAGGTCCCCCGACACCTGCACCCGATCTCTGGTGCCCGCGGGAGGAGGCTGTGCTTGTGGCCGATCCCCCTTTCCCAAGGGATCCTCCACCCGGGATGTCAGGGCAGGAGGAGGAGAGGCATGGAGCAAGCCTGCTGGAGCCAGTCCCCGCTGTCCTCTGGACAGGGTCTGGCCAGCAGCCTGGAGAAAGCCCTGCCAGGGGGTAAATGAGGCCAGGAGGAGTGTAGAGGCAGGTTGTCCCCATGAGCAGAAACCTGTGGCTCCATCCCCTGCCTGCTGGCAGGACCTTTGGCAGTGGGTGCCCCACACAGCGGCCACCACCCCAAAACATGGGGGGCCGAGCCCAGAAGTGCCGAGCGTGGCCCCAGTTTCCCCTCATCGGCTTGGGAAGAGCTCACGGTGCCACCTGCCAAGGAACAAAGCCTCTCCCTGCTTCCCCTGGGTCATGGTCCTCTTGAGAACCTGAACTTCTCCTCCATGCGGACCCGGCTCAGGGCTGGAAGCAAAAGCAGCAGAGATGCAGCCAGAGCTTGCAGCTCTTGGTGGGGGGATGCTGGCTGCATCCCTGCGGTGGGAGAGGCAACATGGGGCGATTGCTGTACCAGCATGAGCTCACCATCCTCCCATCCCGATAAAACTGGGTGACACCAAAGTGGTGATGCTGCTCCCAGAGCCTCTCCCTAGTGGAAGAATTTCTTCACCATGAGGGTGGGGAGGCCCTGGCCCAGGTTGCCCCATCCCTGGAGGGGTTCAAGGCCAGGCTGGATGGGGCTTGGAGCCCCTGATCCGGTGGGAGGTGTCCCTGCCTGTGGAACTGGATGGGCTTTGAGGTCCCTTCCAACCCAAGCCTTTCTATGATTCTATGACATGCTTCTCCTCTTCCCTGTGCTCCTGTCTCAGTGTTGAGGTCGGTGTGGTGCCCGCGCCCCCAGATCGCTGATGGGAGGGGAGGAAGATGAGCCATGTTTGAAGGGAACAGTCACATTTACCAAGCAGCAGGCTTGGCCAGCAAGAGCAACTTGCATTTTCTCCTTCCCCCATCCCTGCTCAGATGTCTTTGGATTAGGGACAGGTCGGGAACTCCCCTCAACAGCAGAGAAACCGTTCCCAGAACATCTTTCCAGGTCAGACGCTTGTGGGTGGGAAGGATCCAGCATCCAGCTTGGATCTGCCCCTAGGCTGGGGTCAGCACTGGCTGATGCTGGCTCGGACCGGGATTGATGCTGTGCAGGACGTGTGAGACCTCATCCCGCCCATTCTCCTTGTTCCCTCCATCCTGGGCAGGGACTGTGTCCTCCGGCCGGCTGTAAATCCTTTCTGGAGCACAGGCAGGGTTGAACCCCAGCCTGCTGGAGCTGCTCCTGCCTGCACACGCAGAATCACTAGGTTGGAAAAGACCCACAGGATCATCGAATCCAACCATGCACGGGGAGGCTGCAAAGAGGAGGATGCCTGCTGACACTCCTGCGGGGATGAGCCAGCTCCATCTCTGGTGGAAACCCAGTGAGGTCACCGGAGCCACACATGGGATGGATTCAGTCGCAGCAATTCGAAAGCTGCAGATCGCAGCCGGGCTGCATTTTTTTACACATTGCTAAACCATCCATTCCTGAACTCCCAAAGCAAGCTCGGTGCAAAGGCGCACGATCGAGGAGACATCTGCCGTCCTTGAGTGCATCCATCTGTGGTCCCCTGACACCTTGGAGCTTATCTCCCTGCCAAAAAGCTGTTACATAAGCCCCTGACTTAAATTTCATCCGAAGCCCGGTTGATAGGCAATTTCCAGTCGTGTCAACGAGTCGCTGATGAATGGGGCTTGTCCTTTCTCACTCGGCTTTGCTCCCTCCTGACATCGGTCGTGTTGGACTGTGGATTTGCCTTTGGGGAGGTCGGTCCTGCTCAGATGGTGGGCGCAGATCTACCAGCAACTAAAGCCACAAGACCTTCACCTTCCTACCTGAGCTGGTGCTTGTTGGAGGGTCCTGCAGAGCATCAAGCCTCCAGCCACGCTCCTGCCTCTCGGAAACGGCGAAGGGCTCAGCCGCACTTCCCACCCACCCTGAACCTTGATGTCCCACCAGCAGAACATCTTCAGCCTGCTGTAAAGCCCAAGATGCCACCAAGAAATATCTGGAGTTTGGAAATCTGTGCTCTGTAGCTCAAGGCTCAGCTTTTGGGGTTGCTTTGGAAACACGTGGGAAGCCTCCAGGGTTGCGAAAGTGCTTATGACCTGGTGTCAGAGTAGGTGAATTAAAGCAATAGCCACAACTGACCTGCACCCAACTGACCTGCGGAACGTCTCAAGAAGTTTGTGAGGGGAGAAATAAAAGCCTTGGAAGTGCCCGCAGCTGAAGGCCAGGCTGGCAGGAAAGCCCTGGAGGTGCAGGTAGCAGGTTTCTTGCAGCTCCTTGGGCACCAAGCAGTCTTTGTGCTGGCAGCAGGTGGTGGTGAGCACACCACACAGAGGCAGTGCTGGGCCTCTGCATGGTGCTTTCCCACTTTAAACATCTTGCATTTCTCTCTCGTCCCCTCTGTAGCTCCATCCTTGCATTGCCTCCCTCCTGCGCTGGCCAGACCCCCAGCAAGGCAGGAGAAGGTGGGTTTGTGGGGTCCGGACCCCTCATTAGAGCCCAGAGATGCTGCCCCTAGGAGGCTGTGGCTGGGGGGTTGTGGAAAACCCTGTTAGGAGCCGCTTGTCCGTGTGTCCCTGCAGCCGGCAGGCGAGGTTCAGAGCAAGAAGTGGGTCAGTGTGTCAGTGCAGGTGTTGGGCTGGGAGCCAGAAGCTCACTGCGCCAGCCAGGAAACTCTTCAAAGAGCTGCGAGCGGCCGCCTCTTCCTTGTGATGTTGCGTCCTCCTCCCACAACCCACCTTCACCCCAAAGCCCCAGCCCTGGGAGAGCACAGGCAGGAGGGCTTGGGCCAAGTTGCATCCCTGGGTTAGCTCAGTGTGGCGGTGGCACTGGCTCTTGGTGGCATTTTGGGACAGGGGACACTGCACTGGGACTTGTCAGCCCCATTACTCGCCCTGTGCTTGCTGGTGGTGGCCCTGCAACCAGGGATGCAGAGCTGCCACCTCCTTGTCCCCGTCAGCATTGATGCACGATGGGATCAGGGATGCACCAGGGTCCCAGCCGACAAGGAAAACTCGCGGAGCAGAGAGCTGAACTTGGTTGTATGATGGGATTTTCCACCAGCTAGGACAGCCGACCCAGACCCAGGCGTTTTCTCCTCCTCGCCTCTCCAGAGATCACGGTCTTGTCTGTGCCTCCAGGCTTTGTAGCCACAGGTCTCCTGTTAAAGCCATCTCAGCCCTGGCCGGAGCTCTCTGAAGTCATCGGGACTGTTATTTACTCACGGCTGAACCTGCCCGCGCGGGAATGCCTTCTGCTTGGAAACCTCACTGGAAATGTTGGCAGAGCTGCTCGTACGAGATTTCGAGCAACCCAGGCGCTTTGGCCGGGCAAGCGCTCAGCATGAATCACGCTTATTTATAGCATGGGAGTGCCTGGCGGGTCCTTTACATTTTCTTTTCATGTGGAGAGCTGCTCCCTGCCCCCTGCGCAAGCTCCCCTGCAGCTCCCAGCCCGGCTGGGACAGCACCGAGGGATGGGGATGATGCTCGAGCCCTCCCAAGCCACCCAGAGACTCCAGCAGAGGAAGGAGCATCTGAGGACAAGGACAGGCTGTTCAAACAGCGACTTTTCATTGGCATGAGCACCTTTGGATGCCGAAGATCTACCTATGATGGAACCCTTCCCGTCCTCTGTCCTGGCTGCATAAATGTGAGGTCCAGCAGTTCTTCTGCCGAGGGTGGAAGGCTGGGCTGGTTCCTCCTCCGTGGTTGCTCCTCAAGGCATAGCTGCAAATTGTCTTGGCAAGTCAGGAGCATTTCCCTTAGCCTTGGGAACATCTGGATCCAGTCCAGGGGCTTCCTGCTCTTAGGAAGAAGCTGAGAAATGAGGTTGAGAAAAGGCTCAGCTGTGAGCCTGAGGCCAGGTGCCTTCCTGTCCGCTTGCCTGGCTCTGGTTCTTGAGCTCGCGTTGAAGAACAGAGCCAGGCTGACCCTCTGTGCCAAAACCAGCTCCACCCTGGGCAGAGGAGCCGTTTGTTGTTGGAGGCACACGAGGATGCTACTCACAAAAAGCATCCCCGGTGCCAGGGTTAAATGGAAACACGTCCTTGCAGCCCGGTCTGTGTCAGGGTGAAGTTTCCTGTCTCCATAGCCTGGTGTGGTCCCCATCCCTCTGGGATCAGCCTTGGATCAGCTCCCCATGGGACACTGGGGACAGGGTAGGGATGGGAACTGTGATGCCTGTCCTGGCCCTGGGATTCACCCCTTCCCTCTGTGCCTTGCAGGACCTGTGCGGTGCCACCACCTGCGACACGCTGGGGATGGCAGATGTGGGCACCATGTGTGACCCCAAGCGCAGCTGCTCCGTCATCGAGGACGATGGGCTCCCCTCGGCTTTCACCACCGCACACGAGCTGGGTAAGAATCATAGAATCACCACGTTGGAAAAGGCCCCACCAGATCATTGAGTCCAACCATTCCCATCAATCACTAAACCATGTCCCTCAGCACCTTATCCACCCGTCCCTTAAACATCTCCAGGGAAGGTGACTCAACCCCCTCCCTGGGCAGCCTCTGCCAGTGCCCATTGACCCTTTCCGTGAAAATTTTTTTCCTAATGTTCAGCCTGAACCTCCCCTGGTGGAGCTTGAGGCCATTCCCTCTCGTCCTGTCCCCTGTCCCTTGGGAGAAGAGCCCAGCTCCCTCCTCTCCACAACCTCCTTTCAGGAGGGAGAGAGCAATGAGGTCTCCCCTCAGCCTCCTCTTCTCCAGGCTAAACACCCCCAGCTCTCTCAGCCGTTCCTCATTAGGCCTGTTCTCCAGCCCCTTCACCAGCTTCGTTGCTCTTCTCTGGACTCGCTCCAGAGCCTCAACATCCTTCTTGTGGTGAGGGGCCCAGAACTGACCCCAGGATTCGAGGAGCGGTCTCACCAGTGCCGAGTACAGAGGGAGAAGAACCTCCCTGGCCCTGCTGGCCACGCCGTTTCTGATCCAAGCAAAGATGCCATTGGCCTTCTTGGCCCCCTGGGCCACTGTTGGCTCATGTTCAGTCGCTGTCAACCAACACCCCCAGGTCCCTCTCCTCCAGGCAGTTTCCAGCCAGACTTCTCCTAGTCTGGAGCTGCTCAGGGTTGTTGTGCCTCAAGTGCAGGACCCGGCATTTGGCCTTGTTAAACCTCCTGCCATTGGTCTCAGCCCATGGATCCAGCCTGTTCAGATCCCTTTGGAGCCTCCTGACCCTCCAGCAGATCCACACTTCCACCCAGCTTAGTGTCATCCGCAACTTGCTCAGGGTGCACTCGATGCCTTCATCCAGGTCATTGACAAAGACATTGAACAGGGCTGGACCCAGCACTGAGCCCTGGCTCCCCGCTCTCCCCATCCTTCCTCTCGGGAGGAATGCCAGGAGCTGGCGAGGTTCAAAATAACCCTTGTTTCCACCTCCGGAAGATCAGACAACAAACGGTATCTGATGATGAGGAAACTCCACCCTGGGGCACGAGACACCCCCGAGCTTGATAGGAAAGGGCCACTGGGACAGCTTTGCTGTTGTGGTTGCTACCTCAGCCGGGTTTCCAGGATTCAGGAGTCCTGAAATAGCAGGCGGAGGGCACACCTACCCCCGGAGACACTTGTGGTGCTCTGCAGGAGGAGGAGGAGGATGGGGGTGGGCGAGTGCTGACTCTCCTTCTCTTTGCAATTTCCTTTTCCTTCTTTTCCACCAATGGCCACGCAGCCTGAACGGCTTGTTAGAAAGTGTGCTCGCTCAGGGATGCCACCGGCACAGTGGCTGGCGTGTGCAGGTCCTGCAAGCATCATCCTTCCCTGGGTGCCTCCTGGCCTGCACACACCCTTTCCAATCCTAGCAAGGTTCTGCCCCACTCTGTGCCTCAGTTTCCCCCATTGCAAGCAGCTGCGGGCGCCCTAACCTTCATTTCATAGTGGATTATTCATGGCTGTCCCCCCACATTTCCCCCCAGGCCATGTCTTCAACATGCCCCATGACAACGTGAAGGCCTGCGAGGAGGTCTTTGGCCGGCTGAAGACCAACCACATGATGTCCCCCACCCTCATCCAGATCGACCGAGCCAACCCCTGGTCAGCCTGCAGTGCTGCCATCATCACAGACTTCCTCGACAGCGGCCACGGTGAGTCCTCCTGCACCCCTCACCCTCTTACCTGTGTCCCTACCCTGCAGGAGCAGGATCTGTCCCTGGGGCTGGTTACTGGGAGAGGCTGATGGGCTGTAGAGCAACTCTATGAGCAAACTAGAAGAATGTGGAGAGTTTCATAGAATCATAGAATCACCAGGTTGGAAAAGACCCATCGGATCATCAAGTCCAACCATTCCCATCAATCACTAAACCATGTCCCTCAGCACCTTGTCCACCTGTCCCTTTTACCCCTCCAGGGAAGGTGACTCAACCCCCTCCCTGGGCAGCTGTTCCAGTGCTCAACGACCCTTTCCGTGAAAATTTTTTTCCTAAAAATTTGGTGGTGGCTCTGCACCAGCCAGGCTTCCTCAGCACCAGGGTGTCCATAGAATCTACCCCGAGGCTGCCAGTAGGGCAGCTGACCAAGAGATGGAGTCTCTTGGGTCTTGGATGTGGCCAACATCGAGGGCATCCCCAGCGTAGGACCCTCTCTCACTGGTGGCACTGGGATAGCTTTGGCCAAATTACCAGCAGCCACCGCTGTTCTCCCTCCCCGTGGTGGTCCCTGCGACTCCCCAGGCACCCCGTAAACCCCCAATCCCTGCTCCCGCAGGAGACTGCTTGCTGGACCAGCCGGCCAAGCCCATCCCGCTGCCCGAAGACCTGCCGGGCACGAGCTACAGCCTGAACCAGCAGTGCGAGCTGGCGTTCGGCGTGGGCTCCAAGCCCTGCCCGTACATGCAGTTCTGTGCCAAGCTCTGGTGCACGGGCAAGGCGCGCGGGCAGATCGTCTGCCAGACCCGGCACTTCCCCTGGGCAGACGGCACCAGCTGCGGCGAGGGACGCTTCTGCCTGAAGGGTGTCTGCGTTGAGAGGCACAACATCAGTAAGTACAGGGTGAGTACCTGCGCTGTGAGCCCCAAAACTGCTCCGCGTGGTCACAGAATCACCAGGTTGGAAAAGACCCAAGACAAGAACCCAGCTCCCTCCTCTCCACAACCTCCTTTCAGGTAGTTGGAGAGAGCAATGAGGTCTCCCCTCAGCCTCCTCTTCTCCAGGCTAAACACCCCCAGCTCTCTCAGCTGTTCCTCGTAAGACCTGCTCTCCAGCCCCTTCACCAGCTTCGTTGCTCTTCTCTGGACTCGCTCCAGAGCCTCAACATCCTTCTTGTGGTGAGGGGCCCAGAACTGAACTCAGGATTCAAGGAGCGGTCTCACCAGTGCCGAGTACAGAGGGAGAAGAACCTCCCTGGACCTGCTGGTCACGCCGTTTCTGATCCAAGCCAAGATGCCATTGGCCTTGTTGGCCACCTGGGCCACTGCTGGCTCATGTTCAGTTGCTGTCAACCAACACCCCCAGGTCCTTCTCCTCCAGGCAGTTTCCAGCCAGACTTCTCCTAGTTTGCAGCTGCTCAGGGTTGTTGTGCTCCAAGTGCAGGACCCGGCATTTGGCCTTGTTAAACCTCCTGCCATTGGTCTCAGCCCATGGATCCAGCCTGTTCAGATCCCTTTGGAGCCTCCCGACCCTCCAGCAGATCCAGCTTCCACCCAGCTTAGTGTCATCTGCAAACTCACTAAGGGTGCACTCGATGCCTTCCTCCAGGTCATTGATAAAGACATTGAACAGGGCTGGACCCAGCACTGAGCCCTGGGGACACCACTTGTCACTGGCCTCCAGCTGGAGTTAACTCCATTTCCCACCACTCTCTGGGCCCTGCCATCCAACCAGTTTTCCACCCAGTTTTCCCGTCATCCCGTGCCTGGCTGAGCTATCCTCTTCCTTCTGGTTCCAGGGAACCTGGTGGTGAAACACTGATGTGAAAAGAGATGGAGGTCCCTTAAATATTGCATATTTGTTGAGGAGGGGTGGATGCTACTGCTCCGTTTCATCATTTTGGGGCAGGCAGCAGAGGTTTTGCTTGTGAAGGGATGGCTCCAAGTCCAGAGATCCCCAACTCTATATGGAGCCAGCTGCGAAGGGGATGCAGCATCTCACCCTGCCACGTCTCCCTCTACAACTCCCTGAAAGGAGGTTGGAGCAAGGAGGATGTTGGTCTTTTCTCCCAAGTAACAAGTGATAGGATGGGAGGAAATGGCCTCAAGTTGCACCAGAGGAAGTTTAGATTGGATATTAGGAAAAATTTCTTTACTGAAAGAGTGGTGAAGGGCTGGCAGAGGCTGCCCAGGGAGGTGATTGGGTCTCCATCCCTTGTGGGGTTCAAAACCAGTGTAGATGTGGCGCTTTGGGACATGGTTTAGTCAGTGCAGTGGGGTGGAGGTGACGGTTGGACTGGATGATCTTAGTCTTTTCCAACCGTAATGATTCCACGACTCCGATTCCCGCAGGTGGACGGTGGCTGGGGGAAGTGGGCACCCTACGGGCAGTGCTCGCGGACGTGCGGCGGTGGGGTGCAGCTGGCCAGGCGCGAGTGCACCAACCCGGTGCCGGCCAACGGTGGCTCCTACTGCGAGGGCATCCGTGTCAAGTACCGCTCCTGCAACCTGGAGCCCTGCTCTGCTGCAGGTAAGGGGCTGGAGCTCATCCTCCTCGTGGTTGGGTGCATAACAACTCCATAAAACCAGTGCTAGAGGTCCAGGATGGTCCCAAATCCTATATATGTCTCTGTTTTTTTTTCCAGTGCCAGGGAAGAGCTTCCGCGAGGAGCAGTGTGAAGCTTTCAACGGCTACAGCCACAGCACCAACCGCCTCACCGCCTCCGTCTCCTGGGTCCCCAAATACTCTGGTGTCTCACCCCGGGACAAATGCAAACTCATCTGCCGAGCTAACGGCACCGGCTACTTCTACGTGCTGGCACCCAAGGTTGGTGAGGGATCCCCGGCGTCTGGGCTGCAGGATGACTCCAGCACCCCTGGAAATTAATCTGGTTTTATTGCCTGGCGAGAAGCTGATGTTGGATGAGGTTGTAGGAGGGTATGAATCAGCTGATGTATTTCAGGGCTGGAGTTGGTCCATGAAAGGTCTTCCTCTGGGTTTGTAGTGGTTCTGATGCAGGGGATAGTTCTGAAATAGAGGATAATAATTACAGCGCTGGGGAGGTGATGCACGTGCCGGACAGGACAGGCGGCCACACACGGAACCGAGTGGGGTGGTGTTAGCCGTGTCCCCAGTGCAGATTGTCCTCTTCATCTGCTGCAACGGAAAGGGCAGAAAAATAAGTAGATGTAGCAGAAAAGGGATGCGGTCTCAGAGAAGAGACCCTACAAATCCCAACCGCAAAGCAGAGCTTGAGCAAAGGGTGACTCGGTGCCTGCTACCACCTCCTCAGGACCTGGTGGATGGATTCGGGTAGCCCCAAGGTGGACGTTCGCAGCTGTGGGGTTTGTGGGTGGCGCAGGGCAATGAAACAACTTGTTTTCTTACCCTCGTGCAGGTCGTGGATGGCACCCCTTGCTCCCCAGACTCCACCTCAATCTGCGTCCAGGGCAAATGCATCAAAGCGGGTTGTGATGGGAAGCTGGGCTCCAAGAAGAAGTTTGACAAATGCAGCGTGTGTGGAGGAGACAACAAGAGCTGCAAGAAGGTCTCGGGGTTGTTCACCAAACCCATGTAAGTGCTAGATGACCATGTGCTCTTTCTTCTTTCCGAGCTCTGCTCTTTGAGGCGGATGCAGGAAGGTCATGGAGATGGTGGGGGGGGGGCTAAGTCCATCCTGAGCAGTCTCCTGCTGCTAACATACATCACCACGCGTACCTGAGCTAGCTCTGAAGGAGAAGCAGAACGTGCCTAACATGCTATCAGCTTCTGCTGATGGAGTTATCTCCAGTATGTTTGTGCTGTTGAGCCAGAGGAGCTGAAGCACCTTCTCAGTTGTGTGTAATCTCAACCTAGACAAAATTGAGCATAGGGAGGAGATTCAAAGTGATCTTCATGGATAGGAGGAAACAACGGTAGCAGTAGTAAGCAGTAAGTAGTAAGCCTGGAGAAGAGGAGGCTGAGGGGAGACCTCATTGCTCTCTACAACTACCTGAAAGGAGGTTGTGGAGAGGAGGGAGCTGGGCTCTTCTCCCAAGGGACAGGGGACAGGACGAGAGGGAATGGCCTCAAGCTCCGCCAGGGGAAGTTCAGGCTGAACATTAGGAGAAAATTTTTTCACGGAAAGGGTCACTGGGCACTGGCAGAGGCTGCCCAGGGAGGGGGTTGAGTCACTTTCCCTGGAGGGGTTTAAGGGTCGGGTGGACGAGGTGCTGAGGGACATGGGTTAGTGATTGATGGGAATGGTTGGACTCGATGATCCTGTGGGTCTTTTCCAACCTGGTGATTCTATGATCTCAGGGCTCTGGCTACAAAACTTTGGGCTAAGGCCACGTCATAGCTAGATGGTCCCCTTGCCTGATGGCCTGTCCTGCTTGCTCTTCTCTTCCAGGCACGGCTACAACTTCGTGGTGGTCATCCCTGCAGGCGCCTCCAACATCGACATCAGGCAGCGGGGCTACAAAGGGCTGATCAGCGACGACAACTACCTAGCACTGAAGAATGGGCAGGGCAAGTACCTGCTGAACGGCCACTTCATCGTCTCGGCCGTGGAGAGGGACCTGATGGTGAAGGGCAGCGTCCTGCGCTACAGCGGCACCGGCACCGCCGTCGAGAGCCTCCAAGCCTTCAAGCCCATCCAGGAACCCCTGACTCTGGAGGTGCTCTCCGTGGGGAAGATGACCCCTCCTCGGGTACGCTACTCCTTCTACCTCCCCAAGGAGAGCAAAGAGGACAAGTTGCCCTACAAGAAGGAGGGCAAGACCCCACCGGACCTCAACAACAGCGTCCTCAGCCTGTCCAACCGCTTGGACAGCGGGAGACCGAGCTACAAGCGTCCCTCCTACAAGTGGGCAGCAGGCGGTTGGGAGGCTTGCTCCGTCACCTGCGGGGATGGTTTGCAGAAGCGCTCGGTGGCTTGTCGCGACTCCTATGGCCAACCAGCCGCTGAGTGCGATGCAGCACAGCGCCCGGCCGACGTGCGGCTCTGCGGGGAGCCCTGCCCGCTCTGGGAAGCGGGACCTTGGTCTCCCTGCTCCAAGAGCTGCGGGCAGGGTTTCAAGAGACGGGCGCTGAAGTGTGCGGTGCCAGCCGGGCGCTCGCTGCCCCGGGAGAGTTGCAATTTTCGGAGGAAGCCCCAGGAGCTGGATTTTTGCACCTTGAGGCCGTGCTGAGCAGGTCAAGAGGTGTCTCTGAGGAAGGGCAAGGTGTCCCTCAGGCTGGATGCAGCCGAGCAGCAGCCAGGGGCTGGGAGAGGGAATGTCCATAGCACATATCAAACAGGGTGGGGGAAGTAAAAAAAAAGGGACCTGGGTGTGGGGACAGAGCACGCACGCCCCACACACCCAGGAGAGAGGGATTTTACCGACCAGGTCGCTCAGAGACAGAGCGGGAACGAACATCTACCTCGAAGCTGCCAAATGACACGGACACCGGCTGGTGGAGCTTGGGAGTTGAGGAGGAAACAAGAGGATGGCTGCCTGGAATGGATCCGAGGATGGGCAGGGAGATGCCTCCAAATTGCACAGTTGAAGCCTCCCTGGTCTTCCCAGGGCCAACCCTACCTCTGCCCTCCCCAGACTCCCCCAACGCTCGTGTTAAATGGGATCAAAAGCATTTACCAATGCAACAACAGCAAATTTTACTGTCCAGCCACCGGTGCCATGAGGTGTTGGTCCTGATGTCTCCAATGACTTTGCAGCCCGGAGAGCCCAGCAGTGTTGCTGGACCAGGCTGGAAGATGGTGGCTTTATTTTCGTTTTCTCCTCATGTTTATGACCTGACCAGTGCAGATTTTATGGTGCTTAACTCTGTAATTTTTTTTTTTAAACCTCCTTCCTCCCACCTTGATGGATGTAACCCTTGCGTGGTGGGGATGGTGTTATTCCCAGTGGGCTTTTCACCTGGCTGAGGTTTTCCTATGGTGCTTTGGGATGGGGCTGTGCCGGCATCCAGTGCGGAGCTGGATGCTCCTTTACACCCCGGTCCAGGGCAGGCAGTAAATCACCTGCCTGGAGTTTTTCAGGGCTAAAAGGGATCACTACGGACCTGAGATTTGAGCTGTCGTTCCAAAACAACAAGAAGCAACTGTACTGTAGTACTGCGGCACGGTGCCACACGGGGTTGGATGCAGCCCCACTAGTCGCTGGTGCTTGACTCTGCTCTGGAAATGGTGCTCGCTGCTTCATGGGACCAGAACGCTGTGCTCAGACACCCCAGTGCTCTCTGCCCCCCAACCTTTGGACCAGGCTGGGTTCTTCGAGCAGCCTGATCCAGTGGGAGGGGTCCCTGCCACGGCACGGGGTTGGAATTCGGTGATCTTTAAGGTCCCTTCTAACTCAAACCATTCTATTCATTTTCCTCTGCATTAAACCCACTGGGAGAGCCCGAGCCAAACTTTGGTGGAGCTGGGATGACATTCCTAGCATCACTTTTGAGTTGCGGGAATTCAAGATGAATTTGGGTCTTGGCTTTTTCCAGGGGAAAGGGGCTTAAGGGGGTTCAAATGCACAGGGAAAGAGTGGAGGTTGAGCCTCTTGCTGATGCAGAGCATCTACAGCAGCTTCCCCCTCCAGAGTTTGGTACAAGGGTTCATTTGGTGCCTCTGATTACAAATCGTGGTGCCAAGTGGTGATTGGAGGCTGCTGTAGCTCTCGCACCACTCACTCTCTCCAACAACCCTCTAATGCATCATTTAGGTCTCTTGCTGAGATCCCACCAGCAGGAACCATTTCACTTTTTGCTTTTCCACTGATGAAGGAAGGTGCCTCTTGATTAACAAGCTGGGACTGTGAGCAAGTCACAGTCTCTGGGTTGAGCCATGCTGTTATTTGGAGCGGCAGAAAGGGATGAGACACCCATTATGGGCTGGCAGAAGATGCCATCTCCACTATCTGAGGCTTGGAGCCCACCTTGCTCACACAGTCCCATGCAGGTGCAATGTGGAAACTCCTTGTGCCCTCTGGTCTGCTCCAAAAGGTCTCCAGCTGTGGGCAAGGCAAGAAAGGTCATAAGAAGCAGGTCTGCAGTAGCACAAGGGTTTCCTCGCTAGATCTTTCCACCAGCTCAACAAAATCCTCATGACGAGGTTTGCGGACCCACCCTCCCCGGATTTATGCAACGCCTCTTTGAGCACAATAATATTTTGAGTCTCCACACTGCTCCACAGAGCCAGGAGCAGATGTTGTGGTTGCTCTGCGCAGCAGGGGACAGGATTTAATGTTCTAGGAAATCCCTTCCAGGTCTCCATTCCCATGAACGTATCATCCAATTTCAGAGGGTTTTCCTGCCTAGCCAAGCCCACCATGCTCTCATTTGGGGATGGAGCTCCAAGGAGCTGCCCTTTAGTGTCTTGCCATCCCACAGGCAGTTTCCAAGCCACTAAGAAATTAATTGTCACCCTTGTTGATGGGGAGGGAAAGGATGGGGCAGGAGGGATTTCTTCTATTGTGGTTCTTTTGCTGAGTGCGCAGCAAGAGGACGGAGATGCCGATTGTACTGGCTGCTTTGTGTATACCATGTATACTAAACCTTGATCTCTGCTGTTTGTGCATCAATAGCAAACCCGAAATAAAACTGTATTTAAAGTTACACCTAGTTCCCTGGGGGATACGGTCGTGCCTACATCATTTAGGTGGTGGCTGCAGAGCATTTCTTGTTTTATCGCAATCCCAGCCTCTTTGAAGCCTCAACTCATTAACAGAAAGATAAAAATGTTGAAAGATTTTGCTTTTATTCAGAATATTATGGTTTCCTTCTTGTACAGGATTTATTATGGGCAAAAAGTCCAGCTTAAAGGAGCCCAGGGGTGGGTTTGTCCCTGCAAAGTGGGACATTAAATACACAAGGCTGTGGTTTGCTTTAGCCTAGAAACAGGAGGCTCTTTTGTCAGGATAACAGAGATACAGGGTTAAATGGATTAATATAAACCAGAACAGTGCTCTCACATCCTGGAACAACTGAGTCCTGGACCACCCCTTCCCGATGTGCTATTCTGGAATCACCTCTGCACGCAGGCAAAGCCTCATTCTCAGCCCTTTTTCCCACCACCTTTGGAAGAGCCAGGAAAAGCGAGGTTAGCGTTGGAGCTGAGCTCACCTGGCGTGGCTGCGGGGTTGCTGGGTGCCCAGAAAACAGTGCCCGTTCCTCCTGCCGGTTCCCAACACGCCCTCCCTGAGTCAGAACCCTCTTTCCCAGCTACGTCAGTGCCAGCGGTGAGCTAACCCCCTTCCTTTGAATAGAACATCTGCTCAGGGATGCCTGATGTCACCCTGGCTCTCAGCAGATTGCCTGGTACGTTATTTCCCCCTAGCAAACGCAATTCTTTTTCCTGCCATGCTGCAATGGTTTGGCAAGCCTAAGGTATTTTATTAGAGTATAAACTTGCTTTGCTTTAAATTGCCATAAAGAGACAAACAGACCTGACTGAGCACCTTCTCCCTTGGCAGCTCCTACAGGGAAAGGAAGGACTGATCACCTGTACCTCTCCCCACAAGAAAGTTCAGTCTCGGCTCTGATAAATCCCATGCTGCAAGGGCTCTAGGGGCCAACAGCTGTATTAGGAACAGAGAAGGAGATTTCCACTTGGCACAACACCCCACACCGTAGCTTTCCCCTTGGATATCTGTTCAGGAGAAGAAACCTTGCTCCTCTAGCACCAGGTGCCAGCCACATTTTTAACTAGATGCCCTTAAAAATCACCCAGAGACACAAAACCCCCATGCAAACCCCAAGTATTTACCTGGTGAGGAAGAGGAGAAGCAAGAAACCCCGCCAAGGGAAGGCTGCTGCTTAGCCAAGTCAGGGCTGCTTGCTCAGAGGGTTTTGCTGTAGGAAAGTCGTGGCTTTATGAGGCTGAGCCAAACTCCGACACCTGCGACCGGGTGATGTTCTGCATCCACATCATGCCAGATGCTGCAGGAAAAGGCTCCTGGTGAAGGAGAAATGATGTGGAGCATCGTATGCTGTGTCCAAGGGGAAGGGCTGGCTTTTCCCAGTGTCAGGAGATGCTGTCACTGACAGCTCTCATGTTTCCTGGTTTTCTGACGCTGAAAAATTTTGTGTTCTGCTTCCCTTCATTGTGGATTCATCATCCTTTTTGGATTCTTTGATGTCTAATAGAAGGCTGAGCCAGCTACCTTCCCCTGATGGGAAAGCACCTGCATCTTCCGGCTCTACTAAATGTGAAGGAAACCCACAACTTTGAAATCTCAGCTTTGCAGTGATTGCAACAGGGTTAGAAACAGGTAAGGAATTGAAAGAGGCAGAGTGATGGGCATGAGGCTCATTCCCTTGGGCCACGGATGGTGCTCAGGAGTCCCCATGGATCCAAGTCCTCTGCTGGAAGAAATGTATTTCCTTCCCCTGGTTACTGTGAGCAGCTCTGCAGAGAAGGACTTCGGGTACTGGTCGATGAGAAGCTCAATGTGAGCCGGCAATGTGCGCTCACAGCCCAGAAACCAACCATGACCTGGGCTGCATCCAAGGAAGAGTGGCCAGAAGCTGATTCTGCCTCTCTGTTCCTCTCTGGTGAGACCTCATCTGGGGTGTTGTGTCCAGTTCTGGAATCCTCAACATAAGAAGGAGATGGAGCTGTTGGAACAGGTCCAGAGGAGGCTACAAGGATGATTTGAGGGCTGGAGCACCTTCCATACAAGGACAGGCTGAGAGAGTTGTGGTTGTTCAACCTGGAGAAGAGAAGGCTCCAAGGAGACCTTCCAGTATCTGGAGGAGAAACAATCAAGCTGGGGAGGTGCTGTTTATAAAGGCTTGGAGTGATAGGATGAGGGGCAATGGGTATAAACCGGCGAGGGGCAGATTTACGCTGGACACAAGGAGGAATTTCTTCACTATGAGAGTGGGGAGGCCCTGGCCCAGGTTGCCCAGAGCAGAGGTGGCTGCCCCATCCCTGGAGGGGTTCAAGGCCAGGTTGGATGGGGCTTGGAGCCCCTGATCCAGTGGGAGGTGTCCCTGCCCATGGCAGGGGGTGGGACTGGATGGGCTTTGAGGTCCCTTCCAACCCAAACTATTATGTGATTCTCTCATTCTATGATTTTAGCCTCCCATCCACGTTCTTGGCCCTGTTCTTGTGCACCTCCCCAGAACCAGCTTTTGGCCACTTTTGGAGAAAGATGCTGGATTAAAGGGACCTCTGCTCCGACCCAATACATATTTTCTTACTTCTTAGGTAGTAAAAATGGAATGAAAATTGAACCTATCCCCATGGCATAGCAGCATGAGACATGGCTGGTGTCCACGATAGGACACTGAGATCTCCAGCCTCTTAAGCTCTTGCGGCAACGTGTCTAACAAGTGCAAAACTCTCTAAATGATTTAATACGCAAGGGGATTTGCTGGGAATGAAGGTCACACGCTGCTCCAGCCAAACCACCGAGTGCTTTGCTCCAACCCCATCCCTGGCTGAGCCTGAGCATTGAAGATCCTTGGGCAGCGCGTACGGAATCGCCTTTATGAACTGAAAACCTGATCCTGCGTCTGGGACTGCCTGCAAACCTGTTTGTTTTCATTTGCCTTAAGCTGAAACCTAAGAAGCTGGAAAAAAATGGAGGTTTTTTTGCTTAAAAAAGGGGTTACCTGAAGTGTAACATCGGGAAGAGAAACCACGGAGAGGGAGGGCAGCGCTCTCTTTCTGGTCAAGGGCTTTGATGTGGCTGCGGATCTCTTCTCTGAGGCTGGGATGCTGCTTTCCCATTATTATTATTATTATTATTATTATTATTATTATTATTATTATTAATTTTATTTTTATTATTGTGGTGATGATGGATGAAGATGATGATGATGATTATTATTATTATCATTATTATTATGTTTTGCCAAGAGACAAAAGCAGAACCAGATGTGGACTGAACAAATGGACCCAACTGATAACAAACACGCCGCAGAAAAGCTCTCCCCGGGGTGTAAGAAAACCTGCAAAGGGGAAAACAGGGATGTTGATGCAAGGGCAGGGATATAAAATGCGATGACGACGTGCAGCAGGGATGAGAGCCCTCGTCTCCTCTCCCTGCCTTTCCCCAGCACCTCTCCTGGTGCTGGTGATGCGCTGTGCTCGTTATGCTTGTTCTCCAAGCAGAAAAGGCTTTACTCCCATTCTGCAGCTCTGAGGATGTGTCACTGAGCCTAACCTGGGGCAGGCACTCGTAGAAAGCCCATACAGCTTTTCCACAGCCAGGAGATGATGGAGCTGAGCTCCAGCACCTCAGTATCGCAGGGTACCGAGGAGGGATGCCAACCCCCCCAGTGATGCTGACCCTTGCCAGCTCCTTGCAGCAGACTAAACTTCCCCCCCCATTCTCTCCAGCCAGCAATCCGACACGTTCCCACAAGCTTTTCTGCTGTTTTTTTTTCTTTTTAATATTTTTTTTCTAATTATACAGTGCAGTCGGTGCCAAATTCGTCTGGCTAACGCTAATCTGGGAAGCAGATCTCATGGATTTATGGCAAGCAAGCTCCCACCTCCTTATTGACCAGTGGAAGGAGCAGAATGTTCTCTTTTTGGAGGTCTCCATCTCATCCTTTCCCTCCTAGAAATGCATAATCCTTGAAGAAGTGATGGGAGAAGGAACAGAAAGATGGTGTCTATCATTAGCATCTCTGAGGGAGCGAGCTGAGTAAATCAGGCAGCTGTTAAAGATTATGATCCTTAACTAGGTAAAACCCTTGGAAACCGCAGCCATGGGGTGAGCGGTGAGAGCTTTCCAGCCGACTCCTGGGGAAGGTGCTGTGTTTGGATTTAGCTTAATTAATATCAAGTGCAGCCAAGCAAACCCGGGAGGTGGATGCTCTCCCAAAAGGTTATTTAACGTGGCTTGATTATTTCTTTCCTAAAGCACTCCTTTGCCACCGCACTCCTCCTCAAAAATTAATTTAGCGCTGGTGAGAGGTGTTGGATTGACAGCGCTGGGAATATAAACCCTCAAGGAAAAGTATTTTGGAGTCGTGGAACACTACATAACTGAGGTATACAGGCAATTATTTGCAGTAACAGCTGCTTTTCGCTCTAAAATGAAAAATTAGAGCGGGGGGATTTGACAGCACCCGAGACACTTTCAGGTGGCTGGAGCATTGGGCACAGCAAGAAATCCCCAAGCAAGACACTCTGTCCCAGAGCCACCGAGACACCCAGAGCCACATTTCATAGACTCATAGAATGGTTTGAGTCGGAAGGGGCCTTAAAGATCATGCAATTCCAACACCTCCCACTGGATCAGGGGCTCCAAGCCCCATCGAACCACTCTCCTAGTGAAGAAATTCCTCCTTACGTCTAGTCTAAACCAGTCCCTCCCCAATTTAAAGCCATTCCCCCTCATCCCATCACTCCATAATTTTATAAACAGTCCCTCCCCAGCTTTCCTGGAGCCCCTTTCAGCACTGGAAGCTGCTCTAAGGTCTCCTCGGAGCCTTCTCTTCTCCAGGCTGAACAACCCCAACTCTCTCAGTCTGTCAAATTCAGTGCTTAATTGCTATTCACGTTTAAATACCACACATTTTTCTAAGTCCTTAAGCCTGTTCTTAATTTTAAGCAGGCACTTCAGCACCTCCCTGCTCAGTACAGCCTGTAAACTTCACACACAGGATGCAAGTTTACACCGAGGCTGAGTCAAAGCCTTCAGGGTGTAGAGAGCTGAGAAAATAGTCTAAATATATCCATCCCCACATCACAGAACAGGCCTTTCTTTTTCTTGCTTCGGCCTTTTCTGCTATTCTGTATTGTCTGGAATAGTTTCAAAGTGCAGGCTCTGGGAACGCATGATTCCTGAGGGAGGGGTTTCTCTGCTTGTGTGAGACCTGGAGTCCTGTGTCCAGTTCTGGAGTCCTCAACATGAGAAGGAGATGGAACCGTTGGAACAGGTTCAGAGGAGGCCACAAATAGGGCTGGAGCATCTCTGCTATGAGGACAGGCTGAGAGAGTTGGGATTGTTCAGCCTGGAGAAGAGAAGACTTTGGGGAAACATCAGAGCAGCTTCCAGTGCTGAAAGGGGCTCCAGGAAAGCTGGGGAGGGGCTCTGGATCAGGGAGTGCAGGGAAAGGATGAGGAGGAACAGTTTTCATCTGAAAGAGGGGACATTGAGATGAGATGAGATCTTAGGCAGAAATGTTTTCCTGTGAGGGTGGCGAGGCCCTGGCCCAGGTTGCCCAGAGCAGTGGTGGCTGCCCCATCCCTGGAGGGGTTCAAGGCCGGGTTGGATGGGGCTTGGAGCCCCTGATCCAGTGGGAGGTGATCCTGCCCAAGGCAGGGGGTGGGACTGGATGGACTTTGAGATCCCTTTCAACCCAAACCATTCTATGATTCTACAGGGACCACATTATCGTGACAGAGGTGATGGAGGCTCTCTGTGTTCTTGATGATGTATGTTGTCCAGAAGAAGCCCCATATGGTATAGAAACACAGGCGTGAGAAGCAGGGGAAGGACATCTGGACAAGCGATGGAGGGGAAGGTGCGGCGAGATGATGGCTAAAACGTAGACTGAGTCTACCCAAGCCTGGTCTATCTGGGCATCCTCAAAAATCATAGAATTATAGAATCACCAGGTTGGAAGAGACCCACCGGATCATTGAGTCCAACCATTTCCATCAAACACTAAACCATGTCCCTCAGCACCTCGTCCACCCATCCCCTAAACCCCTCCAGGGAAGGTGACTCAAACCCCTCCCTGGGCAGCCTCTGCCAGTGTCCAATGACCCTTTCCGTGAAAAATTTTTTCCTAATGTCCAGCCTGACCCTCCCCTGGTGGAGCTTGAGGCCATTCCCTCTCGTCCTGTCCCCTGTCACTTGGGAGAAGAGCCCAGCTCCCTCCTCTCCACAACCTCCTTTCAGGTAGTTGTAGAGAGCAGTGAGGTCTCCCCTCAGCCTCCTCTTGGGAAAAAAAGTCCAATATTCCCGTGCTAGATGTTAAGGGAAATTAAGGAGACTAGAGGACATGTCTCCATCCATCTTTAGGTACTTCCAGCATTTAGGGGGAGGTGTGATCTGGGTTTAGGGGTCTTCCTCGAGGTCGTGCAGGATCACTGGGGCGAGGTAAGGCCTTGATCAGAGTTTTCCCAAGTTGCCCATTAACCCGCTGGCTTCAACACTTCCTTTGGAGGTGAGGATACATTACATGGAAAAACAAACACAGAGGAAAACGGGCACTGAAAGACAGGGAGAACCTGGGCTGTGTTCTTGTCTCCCACAGGCAGGAGAAAAAGGAGCGAGTGGAGAGAAAAGGAAACGAGGAGAAAGAAGCGAAACAAGGGAAGCCTCAAGAGGGAGATGCTAATGCAAAGCAGCTGTGATCCCACCTGAATCCCAGGGGTTTGAGCTTCTTTGCTTCCCTGGAATATCACAGAAGAGCCGCAGCCCCTCCATGAGTCTGTGACTGCTGTGCTACCCCATCCCTAGAGGGGATGGTAAAACCCAGCTGCCTAAAGGTGACGGGGAGGAAAATCCCATCCAGGTTGCTCACAGTGAGGTTGTTTTGCGCTGTATAAAACCATTTAGAATGTGTGTCCTTTTTAGAAGGAAATCTTTGGCTCCTTCCCTTTGAAACTTATTATTTTCTGCTTTTGAAGAGGAGAAACAGAAGTGATAAGATATGTGTCCTCCTTCCAGCCCTTAGGACCATTTTTTTATGGAGCAGGGATCTGACATGGTGAAGAAAATGGGAAGCACGTGATTTTAAAGCATTTAAGCTGCTAATTAAAAAAACCCCAAACATCTTCAGTATAAATGATGCTGAATAATTGATAGAATTATAGAATCATGGAATGGTTTGCGTTGGAAGGGACCTCAAAGCTCATCCAGTTCCAACTGGGACACCTCCCACTGGATCAGGGGCTCCAAGCCCCATCCAAGCTGGCCTTGAACCCCTCCAGGGATGGGGCAGCCACCACTGCTCTGGGCAACCTGGGCTACTGCATCACCACCCTCTCAGGAAAACATTCTTCCTAAGATCTCATCTCAATCTTTCCTCTTAATTTCCTTCCTTCCTTTCTTCCTTCTGTCCTTCCTTCCTTGGCAAATGCAATTAGAAAGGCTTTAGGGATTTTATTTTCTGTGCTGGGGCTCCTTGGTCCCCCAATGATGCTAAGCATCCTACGTGCCAGATGAGAGCCCCTCACCTCTACACCCAGACCTGGATATTATCCACCAGATCCAACTGGGATTCACTCCTAAAAATACCATCAGAGGTTTTTTGTTTTTTTTTTGATGGAGGGGCGAGAAGAAAAATAGCCCTGCCCTTTGCTTTGCCCCAGGTACCAGACTGCAGGATTTTTCTCTGAGACTCCTCTTTCTGCATTATTGCTGCTGGTGGGAAGCCAAAAGCACCAGGGAACCTGTTTCTGATCCATCCTTTTTCTCTTCCTCACTCCTGGGAGCTTTCAGCCCCCTCTGTGGTGCGAAGACGTGGCTCCGGCAAGGGTTAACTCTTCCACTCGCCTTTTCACATTTTTCCTTTTTAATATCGCCACTGAAGAAACAAACAGAGGCGAATCCCACCCTCTCCCTGGAGATGCTTTCTTGGCTTGTGCCAGAGAACATGCAAATAATCATTATTTGTCCTATATTTTCTTTTTCGGTGCCTCAATTCAGCAGCCTTGGGGATTGAGTAAACGAAATGACAAAACGAACAAGGAAAGCAATAAACCCAAATAAATAAATAACTGATAAAACTGGAGTGGGAAGGAGATAAAAAACCCTGACAACATTCCCCTTGTGGCACGGAGCGTCGGGGCTGAACGTGTCGATAAACCAAACAAGGCGGTGGGACAGATGGACAGGGGCTGAGGGCTCCACTGATAGGGTGGGGTGGGAGAGAGGCAAGCAGAGATGTCTAGGAAAAAGGTCCTAAATCCTTCTTATTCTAGGTAGTGAGTCCAAAGCTTTGGGGATAAATCCTTGGCGGAGCAGTGGTGCGATATTTCAGTGCCTACATTTGCTCTTGTGGTGGGACCTTCTGGTTCTTCTTCCCACGTGCTTCTATTTCCACTCCTCCAAGCTTTTCTGCACCTTTTAGTCTTTTCCACGGGGCTTTTTCATCCCTCAGACTGGGTCATTTTTATATCTACCTTCTCTTCTCCCATGACTGCAGGGTGCTGGGCCAAACGACCTCTGGAGCTGGAAGCAATCTCCAGCTCTTGCTCAAATCCGGGCTGCAGAGGCTCCATCTGCACTCAAGCCAAGGGCGAGGAAGAGATGTGGAAGGCGTTTTGCACTAGACAAAGGGGAATTAGCAAGAACTCATATTGCTTTGCCGCATCAGAGTCCTTCTGGCTGCAGGAGATATGTAAGACTCCTCTCTTTCCCCACTCACTCCTTCACTCTGCTGCTTCGCTTTTGTCCCAGGATCAACTTCAGTTTCTGTGGGCGGCTCCCGAAAAAAGCAGGTCCTGCTGTACAAACAGAATAAAAATATCAAGTTGATGGGTGCAACCCAAGATGCTGTGAAACTCCCGCAGTCTTAATGCACCAAATCTTCCCTGACAGGCTGCAGGTCCTGGTTCTGTCTGTGCTGTGCAGGCTGGAGACACCGGTGCCCTATACATCAGAGAATGATGGAATGGTTTGAGTTGGAAAGGACCTCAAAGTGCATCCAGTCCCATCCCCTGCCATGGGCAGGGACACCTCCCACTGGATCAGGGGCTCCAAGCCCCATCCAACCTGGCCTTGAACCCCTCCAGGGATGGGGCAGCCACCCCTGCTCTGGGCAACCTGGGCCAGGGCCTCCCCACCCTCACAGCAAAATATTTCTTCCTAAGATCTCATCTCAGTCTCCCCTCTTTCAGCTGAAAATGGTTCCCTCTCATCCTATCCCCACCCTCCCTGATCCAGAGCCCCTCCCCAGCTTTCCTGGAGCCCCTTCAAGCACTGGAAGCTGCTCTGATGTATCCCCAAAGCCTTCTCTTCTCCAAGCTGAACAACCCCAACTCTCTCAGCCTGTCCTCGTATGGGAGGTGCTCCAGCCCTCAGATCATCTTTGCAGCCTCCTCTGGACCTGTTCCAACAGTTCCATCTCCTTCTCATATTGAGGACTGCAGAACTGGACACGGGGCTCCAGGTGGGGTCTCACAGAGTGGAGCAGAGGGGCAGAATCCCCTCCCTCCCTGCTGCTCCCACGGCTCTGGATGCAGCCCAGGACACGGTTGGTTTCTGGGCTGCGAGTGCCCATTGTCAGCTCACGTGGACCTTCTCCTCCCCCAGCCCCCCAAGTCCTTCTCCTCAGGGCTGCTCCCAATCCACGCTCTGCCCAGCCTGTAACTGTGTTTGGGATATACAAGAAGCCAATATTGTGCTTCTCCAAGTAGAAATATTTGGGGGTTGCTCAAAATATTGAGAAAAACAAGGCAAGGGATATAGTGAAATGAAGAAACGGGAGGAGGGGAGGTGTCTCAGGTGTGGAGTTTCTCCTTTATGTCAGATTTTCTTCGCTAAAGCAACGCTGGCAGCTGCTCATAGCCCACATCAGGTCCCCCCCATCGTGGGTTTTCGCTCTCTGATTTCACATCTGGATGCAGCCAGTATTTCCAAGGCATTTTCATATCTCACTGAAGAGAGATCCCCTGTTTTTCTTTCCTGGAGCAGTGGATTTCTTTGCCTTCCTCCCTAATCTCTCATCTCCAAACTCCTCGGAGCCGATAATGAAAAACTTCCCGCAGCGTTGGGACTGCTGCTTTGCTAGATTAAGAAATGCTCCTCATGGAATCCGACAACCATAACAAAACCATTTGCTAAGACAACATTATTCCAGGATCACGGCTGCTTTCCTACACGTGCTGCAGCTCGGCTCCTACGGATTCTAAACAACCCTGACCAACAAACCCTCCTAAAACCCTGCAGCAGAGGGGACATCCATCCCGGCACATCCCAGAGATTATTTGAGTTGCATGCTGGGGCTGAATAGGAGGTACCAGGCTCGTTCAAGGGTTCCAGGGATGCTCCCGGCTGCATCCCTGCCTCCTGCATTTGACTGCCTGCTGCTCCATGGGTCTCATCCACCTAGAAGGTCTCATCCACCCACCTCTCCCTCCTCACCCACTGTGGAAGGCAACCCTCTTGGCACATCCCTGCCTGCTAAACATTAACATCTGCTGAGTATAAACTGGTTAGCCGGGAGTGTTTGTACAGCCTTTGCAATCTGCGCTTCCATGTTTACTCACATCGGGCTTGTTTAAAGCTGATTTGACAGGAAAATGAATGCGTGTGGTTTTATTATGACCCGGGGCAATCTGACATCTCCCCCCAGGCCTGACATCACCTTGTTTCAGGGACAGCAAACCCCAATCCACAGCTCGCTGCTGCGCAAGGAGAGCTTTCGGTGGTGCTTGAATAGGGGGGTAAATAAAATAAAGAAAATGAATGGTGCAGGTGGGTATTATATGTATTTTATTGCAAAGGAAGCACAGGCATGTCATTCCCAATTGATGTCACCACCATTTACAGCCAGTGGTGATGAGACCTCTCCCATCTCAGGGTTGGGAAGGTGGATGAGAGCGGCAATAATGCTCGAAGAATCAGCTGTTGGGACTGGGTAAAAAAAGGTGCTCAGCATCCCTTTCCCTTTGGAAAGCAACATCCACAAGTCTTCCTAGATAAGGCTGTTTGCCTATAAAGGTGAAAGCGAGGATGTTGGAGAGAGGCAGGATGGAAAGAAATATTAATGGAGATGTTCTAGACATACAACCAGAAACTGGGATGAGAGTAGCGGAGCTCAAGAAATACACCATATCCTACATCGCACGAACCACATCCCAACAAACCCTATAAATGCCCCGTGGATGAAGGAAGAAGGGGCCTGATTGTGTCTGATGGCAACGGGTGGTTTCCCAGCAGGAGGCTCCTTGGGACAGAAGGGTGGTGGGAAGAGCCACCATCGCGTGTGGTTGGATGATTCGGCCTCAGAAGGGAGGTTCCCCAGGGAAGAGGGAAACAGGACCCTCAAAGTAGGGAGAAATTCTTCCTCGTTTGCTGCTTTCTTCAGAAATCCGAATACCACAAATAGCCTGAGAAGGAGGCAGCTCAGCAGCTGGATGTGGGCCCTTTCGGGAAGTTTTCTGTTTCTGCCGCTGGGAATCCATCATGGGAATCTGATCTCAGGAGGCTGCAAACTGCAAACCCAGGAGGCTCGGGTAGCTTGAGAAATTCAGAGTTATGCCTTGCCTTGAACCTTGGACTGGAGCCCAGCTCTGATCTCAGCCCATTTAAGCCGTGCCACTAAGCCCCTTCCCCAGCCTGCGTCTCTAGACCTTGCCCTGCTAAGTCCAGCTCTGCAAGGCCACCCCAAGCCCCACAGCCCGGAGCCGGACAGAGTAAACAGCCCCAACCACCCAGCGAAAGCCACTTGCTGTCCCAAAACCACGTCCTCAGCCCCTTGCTTCTTCAAAGGACTCTGGCATCCAAGCCAACATCACATTTGCTCGCATCAAAGCCTTTCCCAGTGTCCTTTCCTGGCACTGCTGACTTCCTCCAGCCTTTTCTGGATGTCCCCTTTCCCGAGGACATCTTGCACTCATCAGCACGATCCCAGCCTTCCTGCTTATTGCGCAACCTGAGGCGAACGCTGAGACCCGGGAAGCCCATGGCATTTCTCGCAGGGCTGCTCCAAACGATCCTTGTGGGCAACGTATTTATCTCCTTGTGCAATTTGTATAAAACCAGGGTGCTGGCCTCCAGCAAAGCAAAGGGAAACACTCTGGCTGCTCAGATTTCCCCAAATCTCAATGTTTTTACTTGGAAAAAAAGAGGGGGAGTGTGAATTTTCCATCTATTTTGGGGAAATCGGATGAAGGCAGTGGGGATTCTCTGATCAAAGCTGGGATGGGACAATGGAGAGATGTCCTTTGGCGCTAGCTAAGGCAGCAGGAAAGCTGAGGGAGAGGGGTGAGGCTGAATCAAAGGAGATTCCCACTGGAGTTTTAAACTGTAGAGTTCATAAGCTTTATTTTCTAACTCCCTGATATCTAAGCAGAAAGACAGCACCTCATCAGCGCAGGATCCAGGCACCACCAGGTCCAAGAGTCAGCAAAGCATCCTTGGCTACAGCATCGCCTGCACAGCATCTGGCAAAAGCCTGAGAGATCTAATGACAAGGCTGAGAGTTTGCCAAGCCGTGTGACGTCCTGGGGATGCTGCAACCCAGTGAGCTCTGGCCAGCTCAGTCCTTTGGGTTCACTTTGACATAATCGCAGTTTAGCGCCTGCTTCGCAAAGCTTTGCCTCCTCCCAGCTCCCCGTGAAGGAGGGAAGCAGGGGTTGGCTTGAGCATTTGTTGGGTCGCAAACTCACAACATGGGGTCCAGACAGAGGTGCTAAAGTAAGGGCATAGAATCACAGAATCATAGAATCATAGAATCACCAGGTTGGAAGAGACCCACCGGATCATCGAGTCCAACCATTCCTATCAAACACACAGTTTGGGGTTGTGCTTTAAGCACCTCTGGATGAAGAGGAATGTGGCTTGCCCCTACAGCGGAGCCTCCCCAGAGCATTGCTTTTCACTCTTGAGTGCTTAATGGCTTGTGTTTATGAGAGCTAAAAATATTTACTTGGGGAAGAAGGGGCAGGGAGAGGGGACATCGCTTGGAGGTTTGATGGGTCTTGTTTGGGAAAGAGGCTTACGTAAAAATAATGTGGTATTAAAGATCAAAAACAAAGTGTGAGCAAACAACCACCCAGCTCAGAGCAGAATGAAGTCTCTGCAGGACTGTGAGGGTGGGGAGGCCCCTGCCCAGGTTGCCCAGAGCAGTGGTGGCGGCCCCATCCCTGGAGGGGTTCCAGGCCAGGTTGGATGGGGCTTGGAGCGCCTGATCCAGTGGGAGGTGTCCCTGCTCATGGCAGGGGTGGGACTGAATGGGCTTTGAGGTCCCTTCCAACCCAGCCCATTTCATGATTCCATGATTCTATGGCTCTGAGGTTGGTGCTGGATGATGGAACCCTCAACAGGAGCTCCTGCTTGGAGGCCTTGCCCACATTTCATGGCTCATGTGGTGATTTCATAGGATCATAGAATCATCAGGTTGGAAAAGACCCACCGGATCATTGAGTCCAACCGTTCCCATCAATCACTAAACCATGTCCCTCAGCACCTCATCCACCCGTCCCTTAAACCCCTCCAGGGAAGGTGACTCAAACCCCTCCCTGGGCAGCCTCTGCCAGGGACCAATGACCCTTTCCATGAAAAATTTTTTCCTAATGTCCAGCCTGACCCTCCCCTGGTGGAGCTTGAGGCCATTCCCTCTCATCCTGTCCCCTGTCACCTGGGAGAAGAGCCCAGCTCCCTCCTCTCCACAACCTCCTTTCAGGGAGTTGGAGAGAGCAATGAGGTCTCCCCTCAGCCTCCTCTTCTCCAGGCTAAACAACCCCAGCTCTCTCAGCCATTCCTCATAAGGCCTGTTCTCCAGCCCCTTCCCCAGCTTCGTTGCTCTTCTCTGGACTCGCTCCAGAGCCTCAACATCCTTCTTGTGGTGAGGGATCCAGCTCTCCTCAGTGTTTCACTCAACCTTTTACAAGTCCTGACCCTTACACCTCGCATTCTCTTTCACCACCTGCTAACAGCAGCTCCTGGGCAGACCCAGGGGTGACCCTGCCAAAGGCGATGCCGGCACCTCTCCAGGGAAAAGGGCTCAGATGAAACCCAACTGGGTGCACTGGCAAAAAGCAAGAGGAATTTCGGCACGGACAGCAGCAGCCTGGACGCCGGCCAGCCAGGCGCTCGCTCCTGACTTGCCTGTTGGAAATATGAAGTGCTAATTCCCTTCTCCCAGGGGCCTGGGCGAGCATGAGCCGGGGTTATCGGCACGGGCAGGGCACCCTACAGCAAAGGCCACGCAGGGGGGGACCGGCAAAGGCACAGCCAGTTCAGCTCTTTCGCTTTATTTTTAAAGGGCATTTTGTTTCCAGCGAGAAAAGGGAATAAATCAGTGCCGTTCATTGCCCTGAGAAAGGAACGCTCGTACCCCGCCGCCCTGAGACCCTCTTTGTGCATCCAGTGAGATCGCATGGGTGCTGCGACGCGCCGACGTACACAGTCTGTGCATTGTGCGAGGCATTTCCAAGGGCGGATCAGGACCCCGCGACATGGCAGAGCATCAGGACAACCCTGTTCCTTGGCATCGGCTCCTCAAGCCATCAATGGGATATTGTCTGCTGAGAGCAAGGAGCAGCTCGGAGCAGTGGCAGAGGGGTCAAGAACATCAAGATGACCCAACGGTCTCTCCCTTGTGCTTTTTAACATTACACATCTTGCTTCACACCTTGTGTTTATGGGTCGCTAAGCACCGATAGCAAAGCCCAAGCAGACCTAACAAAGGAGCTCAGTGTGCAGGAGACATCATCGAGCACAGGAGCAGCTCTGTCTCCAGGGTGGCAAATGGCAGACGAGGCACAGGGCAGGCAGAGCTCGCATTGCTGCTCCCTCGGAGAGGGATGAGCGTGGTGGAAGAAACAACGTGGTGCTCCAGGACTCGGAGTGCTGCCAACTCCTTTGTTTGGGACCAAGACTCATAGTTGGTTTGCAGGAAGGGACATTACTGGGAACAACTTGTCAACTTGGTTGACAGCGAATGAACGTGAGCCAGCAGTGGCCCAGGTGGCCAAGAAGGCCAATGGCATCTTGGCTTGGATCAGAAACAGCGTGGCCAGCAGGTCCAGGGAGGTTCTTCTCCCTCTGGACTCGGCACTGGTGAGACCGCTCCTCGAATCCTGTGTTCAGTTCTGGGCCCCTCACCACAAGAAGGATGTTGAGGCTCTGGAGTGAGTCCAGAGAAGAGCAACAAAGCTGGTGAGGGGGCTGGAGAACAGGCCTTATGAGGAACGGCTGAGAGAGCTGGGGGTGTTTATCCTGGAGGAGAGGAGGCTGAGGGGAGACCTCATTGCTCTCTACAACTCCCTGAAAGGAGGTTGTGGAGAGGAGGGAGCTGGGCTCTTCTCCCAAGTGACAGGGGACAGGACGAGAGGGAATGGCCTCAAGCTCCGCCAGGGGAGGTTCAGGCTGGACGTTAGGAAAAAATTTTTCATGGAAAGGGTCATTGGGCACTGGCAGAGGCTGCCCAGGGAGGGGGTTGAGTCACCTTCCCTGGAGGGGTTTAAGGGACGGGTGGATGAGGTGCTGAGGGACATGGTTTAGTGATTGATGGGAATGGTTGGACTCGATGATCCTGTGGTTCTTTTCCAACCTGGTGATTCTATGATTCTATGAACTCTGCATTGCAGCTCAGAGCCTACAGTCTGATGTGAATATTGCTATTTCGTCCTTGTTTCTGTCCAGAGCTGAACCCAAACTTGGGACTGAGACAAGGCCGAAAGTGCAGAGAGGTTAGAAACCTGGAGCCACATTCACATCTACCATTTCCAGCTCACACTTAAGTCTTTCGAAGGATCATTAGTACTGAGGATGAAAAAGCAAGAGCAAGCCTGAAGGCTTGGGAGCTGAAAAATAACCTCTGTTTGGAAATGGAGCAAGTTTTCATCTGGGACAATGAGTACAGGATGTCCCTTTCTGCAGCCAGGACCAGGAGAAGCCACTGCTCAAGTCTCACACTAAAGCCAAGCCTCAGCCTCAGGGAAGCCGCACGCGACTGCACTCCATCCTGGCTTTGCAAATCAAGTTAGATCGTGGAATCACCAACATGGGCTTTGGCAGCCAGCCAGGCTCTGCCAAATTACTCGCTATGTGCCAGCATCCATTCACCAGTGATGCTGGATTTGCTGCTGCATGTTCACATGCAGATGGAAGGAGCGAGTGCAAGGCGTGGGGTACAGCAGTGCATGGAGACAACAGACTCCTTGGTTATTGAGGAGCCTCGTGCCAGCAGGCTTCAGGAGAATCGCTGACAGCAGCTGCATTTGTTGAATCTTCTGGTGTTTCGCTAGCCAGGAGCATGGTGAAGTCAATGGAACCTCCTGCAAGTTTTAACGGGGATGCAGTTGAGGCCTGAAGTAATTTGAAATCTGAACACTCGCAGACCCTGTGGACACCTGGACATGCACCTGACCTTCTCTGGGTCCTCCTTGTTGCAGACGAGGAGTGGGTTCATTCAGGAAAACCCTACCTGGCCTTATGGAGTGATTGCACCAGGAGAGCATCTGTCATGGGGACAATCATGGGGAGCTGCTCCATCCCTGAAGGTGTTCAAGGCCAGGTTGGATGGGTCTTGGAGCCCCTGATCCAGTGGGAGGTGTCCCTGCCTGTGGCAGGGGTTAGAATTGGATAGGCTTTGAGGTCCCTTCCAACCCAAACCATTCTGTGATTCTATGATTCTATGATTTTATGATCTGATCATGTGCAGTGATGATGGCATCGCCAAGAAGTATGACTGGATGCCATGCTTGGCCTCTAAAAGAAGCAAGCCCGGGTTGCTGAGGTGGATGAGATCCCCAGATACTCCACCACTGAGCTTGGGGGTGTCTGATTAAAGGATGGGCTCCTCAGTAGATAACTACGAGCAGAAGGAGGCAATGTTGGTGCTGAACAGCTTTGTTCTCAAATTCCTGCTTCCTCCACATGGTATGATTTTCCCTGCTTGAATTCCTCACATCTATTCAAACCACATCTGACTTCTATCTCCAGCACGTCTGGATAATTGGTTAGAGAAAACAAAAGTTGGGAGGATGGAGATAAGGTTTCTGACACTGGCAATATGTTTCTCCCCCCCGTCCTGGGTGCAATCTGTGGCACATAAGAAATGCTCTATGAAAAATCACGGGTTTCTCCAAGACTCCCAGGAAAACTTTGCTTCCCTGCCTATCTCACAACACATTGATGCTTTGCAGACTAAAACTCCCTCCGTGCCCAGCACAGCTGATTTTTTTGTGTGTGTCTCGGCCCCACCAAAGGGTCGTGAAACGCTGCCATAAACAATGAGTCAGCTAATCCAAACCACACGGCTGTAAAACGCTGGAGGTCAACCCAGTGCACGGTCCTGATCTTGAAAAGCATAATTGCATCTTGAGCAAAACCAGTAATAATCAGACATTGGTGGAGGAACACCCTCGTGCTTGTGTGGCAGGAGAGCTGAGGCCTCGGAATGAGTGGAACAGTCCCCGGTGTCACCAAGTACGGGTGCCATCAGACCTGGGAGATGGTCCCCAGGGAAGTGCTGGCTTTCCCCATGGCCTGGACTGCCTTGCTTTGCAGATGCTTCCTGCTATGCAGCCTTTGATGAACATCTCCACTCCCTTGCTGCTCCATTCATCCTCCTTTGGGGGTTATTTCCATCCCCTTTTTGCTGGGCTCCACTTTCTTTTGTTTCCCCCCTTCTCATCTTTCTCTCTTCAAACGACCTGGCTTGGCCACACTCACACAGAGAAAAAAATCACCTCCCACCAGCTGCCAGCTCTGCCTTTGGCCTGTTGCTCCGGTTTCATGTTTGACTCTAATTCCACAATTTATACAGTGGAGAGCTCTGGGCCAAACCGAATGTCTCAGGAACCTGCCAGAAACCTCAGCTTTTCCTAAGCCCTATAAACAGTTTCCTGCCTCCATCCCTGCACCTGCTGCCTGTGCTGTGGGATGCTGGTCTCACCGGGGTTGGGATGCTCCTGGGATGCCCCCCGCTGCCCTATCTCACCTTCTTCCCTGGGTTCTTGGTGCTGCAAACTCTTTGCTTGCATCAAAACCAGCTGCTCCCCGCACTGATGGGAAATGAGCTAATGATACTGCTCCCCTGGGACAACACTGTTGTTCCTGGCAGGCTGGGCACCAGCCCTGTCCAAAAAGTCCATGCATTCCTGCTCTAAGGAATTTTTCATCACACAGCACATCACAGGCTGGAGCATCCTTTGAGGGCTTAGTGCCCACAGGGCTGGTATCGGGTCCCTGACCCCAGAGGAGGTCTCGGTCTAGAGGAGGATTTGTTATCACTGGTCCCTTCCTGCAACATCTGCAAGTTGTGAAATGCTCATTTGAGGCTGAAGCAGTGAAGAAATTCAGTGCCAGGAGTGGAATTGCAGGACCTCGGGACAATGTGGGAGGAAGCGTGCAAGGAGCTGGTTCTGGGAAGCAAGGAGGAAGCGGGGACAGGGACACGTGTGCAGGTGTCCCAGGCAAAGGGACATCCAGGAAAGCAAGAGCATGCAAGCCATGGGACAAGAAGAAAGGAAAATGCTCAACTCCTGCCTCCGAGGCCACTTGCTGATCCGATCCATCGTGTTTCATACATTTCCATTTCCACATCAGAAAAACCAAAGCTCCAGCAGTTTAGCGATGGAAGTGCAACAGCCAAGGGAGATTAAGTGAATGATATGATCAGGAGTTTTATCTTCCCAGGGCACCAAGAGATTCCTTTGAAAGTGAATTGCAATGTCTTTTTTCATGTTATTTTTCCCTCCCCTCTATGTTTTCTGAACAAACAAAGCCCCAGTGATGCAAACAAGCAGCAGGATCAGGGTCTGAGGAGCTTGTGTTGGGCTGCAATAAAAAGGTCCTTTCCTTGTTAATGCCTCGATGTGTTTGAAATGAAGTTAGCACACTGCAAAAAACTCACCTTGCTCTGCTTGCCGCTGTATTTTTGGTGCAACAAATGCTTTGTGAGCCTTTTGCTGGGCAGGGACCACTTCATCCCAACAAGGATGCTGCGAATTATTGAGCACCATCTGCTGGCACCTTATTTATTCACTCTACGTGCTGGTGAGGGACACGGGATGTCCTTTCCCTAACAGACCTGGCTCTGCTTTGCTGAACAGCCAAATCGTGCCTCTTGCTCATCACTGCAGCATCCGTGCACTGAGGTTCTTTGTGGGCATCAGTCAAGAGCAGAAGCTAAAACAGAAGTAAAAGGTGGGATAAGGAAAACTGATGGGCAGCATATGCTGGGGAAAATCATAGAATCATAGAATAACCAGGTTGGAAGAGACCCACCGGATCATCGAGTCCAACCGTTCAAACACTAAACCATGCCCCTTAGCACCTCGTCCACCTGTGCCTTAAACACCTCCAGGGAAGGTGACTCAACCACCTCCCTGGGCAGCCTGTTCCAGTGCCCAATGAAATGTTGCTTGGCAGAAGATTTGGGCAAAATCTCCCACCGAGGGCAGGGCTTCACCCATAATCTCATCAAATTGGTGAGCTCAGAGCCTAAATTCATTAAATTGGCAGTGTCCCTTCCCCAGTGTGGGATCAAACCCAGGAGATTTTGCAGGTCTTTATTGGCAGGGCTTGGGAATTCAGCTGAAATGGACATAAAGCTGTCTCCTCCGGTATAAATCACCTGAATATTTTAGCTCACTCTGAGGCTTAAACCAACGATTTCAGACTCGAGTTTGCTGCTTGGTAATTCCTCCTGGCAGCTGGCTCCATCGCTCTCCAGCACAGGCACGTAACTCAAGCCCCTGACAAGTGCTGATTTACGGCTCCGGCTGGTAAATCAGCAGAAAATCACTGCAGAGCTTGCTAATATTTTTCCAAGCGAAGCTTTCTCACGTGCAAGGCGAAAGGTCCTGGGACCCAGTGCAGCAGCCCTCACACTCATTTTAGAAAACAAACTACAGGTTGTTCTCACCTGTCTGCTAGGACCTCCAGTCAAGGCTCCCATCCTCACTGCAAAGGGGATGTCTGAAACAAATCCCTAGGACGTGGGGGATGGAGATGCTGGGAAATGGATGCAAGGGTGTTTTGTGCTGTGGAAGCAATTTGTGCATGCGCTAAGTTGGCTTTGCACCGCTCTGGGAGGGGAGAGTGGACCTGCAGGGAGCTTCAGTGGCCTGGATGCAGGATTATTATAGGGATTTAGGCACGGGAGTGGTGGTCCTGAGGGCTCCCCTGAAAGCCAGGACCAGGTCATAGAATCACAGAATCGTTAAAGTTGGTAAAGATCTCTAAACTCATCCAGCTCAACCCATTGTGCCTACTAAACCATGTCCCGAAGTGCCACGTCTACATGTCCCTCCAGGTCTGGTGACTCCACCACTGCCCTGGGCAGCCTCTGCCAGGGCTTCATGACTCTTTCAGTAAAGAAATTTTTCATAATATCCAATCTAAACTTCCTCTGGTGCAAATTGAGGCCATTTCCTCTTGTCTTACCACTTTTTACTTGGGAGAAGAGACCAGCACCCACCTTGCTACAACCTCCTCTCCTCCAGAGGATGTGTAAATCCCTGTGAGATCCATCTCTTTGTGCAGAGGAAGCAGAGGGCAATGATGTCCTTTAGGTGAATTAACTGAGTGTGCAATCTTATACGGGATGACGCTGGAGCAGTGTAAACGAGCCAGGCTCTGTGTTTCCCAGCATGTACGTCTCTCCTGTTCTGCTGGCAGTAAGGGAATGTGAAATTTTCACGACTTCAAAGCCCCTCTTCCAGTCTGGGCTGTGTGATCCGAGCCAAAGTGCGGCCCTAATCCATCATCCAAAAAAAGAGAGATGTTTGTATATTTGTGTAAAATGACAGATTGGAGAGACCCAGAGCTGGAAACCAGATGCTTTCCCAAGAAACTTAAAGGGCAAAGGATTTAGAAATGCAGGAACACCGAAAGAGCCTGCGAAGAAAATATCACTGTGGCTACTGTCTTTAAAATTACTAATCCTTGGCTTCCCGTGGGTCTGTTGGGCTGGAAATGGCAGCATCTCCATGAGCATCACAGGCCATATTTTATGGAGGCAAGGGGGATGAGAGGACATGACTAAGGCCACACAGTCAGTGCGAGAGTGGGAAGCAGCCCCAGTCATCCCTCCAGACCAGAGGAGGTTCTCCTGCTTCAGTTCCCAACCGTTTCACCAGAAATGAGTAAACTCTTCATGAGGCCAGCAAGACAAAGAGTTCAAAGAAACTGCAGAAGTCAACACTGGCCATTATTTAGAGCTCACTCTATTTCCAAAGAAATATCCATCAGTAAGGGTGGATGCCTGATGAAAAAGCTGGTGTCTCTAAACAGAGTCTTCATCCCAGTTCCTCCCCCATCGAAAGTGAAAGGCAAAAGACAGCAAGGCTGAGCCCCATCCTGAAGCCCTACCAAGCTAGGAAAGTACACGGTGATTTCGTTCCTGGCTTGAGTTTCTTTCTATCTCTTTTTTTTTTTTTTTCTGTCGTTTGGATTTGGTCATAAGCCGGAAAAGCTGATCTCATTACAGCTGAAAATCCCTCGTGAGAACCAGAGCTGTGAGATCTGATGTCAGGCTGTGCAGGTGGAAAGGAAATCTTACGCGTGAGAGCAAGAAGGTGGCAGCTCCTGCTGTCCTCCAGCATCTCATGGGCACAAGCCAAAGCCATTTGTGCCCTCTGTTGAAAGCTACTCGAGGTAGATTCAAATCCATCTATGCATTTCTGCGGGGTCTTAATAGACCTCAAAGAGCTTCTGGGAGGAGAGGTGTCACCAGCTCATAGAATCATAGAATCATTTAGGTTGGAAAAGCCATCTAAGATCATCAAGTTAGCCCAACCCCACTGTGCCTACTAAACCAAGTGGAATGGTAACATGGTTTTTAAACCCCTCCAGGGCTGAAGACTCTACCACTAGCCTGGGCAGGTCCATCTGCATGGGATACGTTAGGAGAAAGCATTTCCATCAGTGATTCAGCAAAGGATTCTGCTCTGGCCGTGGCTGGGGACATGTACTAGTGGAGTGGCAACTGACAGCCCAGTGGGATGTGACTAGCTTGACAAAGCTGCTCGAGATGTGCGCACAGGAGGCTGGCACACAGGCTGAGTCCATAAAAATCAAGATCAGTCCCCAAGCCCCCTACAGGAATGCAGGAAATTGCTTTTTTTCAGGGTGTTTTGGAAGTGCTGAGAAGATTCTCAGCCACCAGGGTGGGATCAGCTGCCAGCTCCTGGGTCCTGATGGTCCACGGGCACTGGAAAACCAGCAGGATTTGTTGCTCTGCCTTGTGCCGTGCACTGAAAAAGGGGTTTCTGCATCGATGTGCCCAGTGGTGAAGAACAATGTGTTGTTCCTAAAAGCCCATGCAAAGAATCCTATTTCATTTTATACGCTTCAATCAGCCACATGTATGACAGGGTTGACCACTGGTATGCGTGGCAATGCCAGAAATAAATGAAACTCCTCCCTGGGGCAAAGGGTCAATTGCTTTTGGCTGCAAAATTTGCGAAATTTTCATTATTTTTTCCAAAATGCCTCCTTGGAAAACGCCTCTGGAGTTTGATTCAAAGCAAAACAAGCCCACGCTTTTTGATTGTGCAAGACAAAAAAAGAAAACTCATTTATATTTTTGAAAGCTGGATAATTTTAGCCAAGCATGGGGAACGCAGTTGAACGTGATCCATGGCCATTGGAAGGGCTTAAGAGAGCTTCCAAGAGCCTGCTGACAGGGGAGTATTAGGCTGTTGACACCTTTCAGATGCAATGTGTTGAGCGAAAGGTGCTGTGAAAGCATGGATCCAGAAGCCCAACCCAGCATTAGTGGTGGTCAACAGATCCATGTCCACTGGAGATCCATGACATGTGGTGTCCCTCAGGTCTGTACTGGGACCAGTGCTGTTTAATATTTTCACTGATGATGCAGACAGCGAGATTAAGGGCACCCTCAGCAAGTTTGAAGATGACATCAAGCTGAGTGGTGCACTTGTCATGCCAGAAGGATGGGATGGCAGCCAGAACGACCCAGAGAAGCTGGAGAAGTGGGGTCGCTCAGGGAGGTTGCAGAGTCACCTTCCCTGGAGGAGTTTAAGGGACGGGTGGACGAGGTGCTGAGGGACATGGTTTAGTGATGGATAGGAATGGTTGGACTCGATGATCTGGTGGGTGATTTTCCAACCTGGTGATTTTATGATTCTATGATTCATGAGGTTCTACAAGGCCAAGTACAAGGTTATGCACCTGGGTCAGGGTAATCCATGGTTTCATTACAGGCTGGGGGATGATGTGATTGAGAGCAGCTCTGAGGAGAAGGACTTGGGGTGCTGGGGCAGGAGTTGCTCAACATGAGCCTGCAACGTGCGCTCACAGCCCAGAAAGCCAAACCATGTCCTGGGCTGCATCCAAAGCACTGGGACCAGCAAGATGAAGGAGAGGACTCTGCCCCTTTAATACACTCTGGTGAGACCCCACCTGGAGCCCCGCGTCCAGTTCTGGAATCCCCAACATAAGAAGGGGATGGAACTGTTGGAACAGGTCCAGAGGAGAACACAGAGATGATCCCAGGGCTGGAGCACCTCTGCTATGAGGACAGGCTGAAAGTTGAGGTTGCTCAGTCTGGAGAAGAGAAGGCTTTGGGGAGATCTTAGAGCAGTTTCCAGTGCTGAAAGGGGCTCCAGGAAAGCTGGGGAGGGGCTCTTGATCAGGGAGGGCAGGGATGGGATGAGGAGGAATGGTTTTCACCTGAAAGAGGGGAGATTGAGATGAGAGCTCAGGAAGAAATGTTTTGCTGTGAGGGTGGGGAGGCCCTGGCCCAGGTTGCCCAGAGCAGTGGTGGCTGCCCCATCCCTGGAGGGGTTCAAGGCCAGGTTGGATGGGGCTTGGAGCCCCTGATCCACTGGGAGGTGTCACAGGGGTGGGACTGGATGGGCTTTGAGGTCCCTTCCAACCCAAACCACTCCATGATTAACCTGCTCATGCGCTGGGATCTGGACTGCTTCTGCTTTATCCTGAACTTGCAGATGGTTGAAAAGAAAGTGATGGTGAGGAAAAAGAGCAAAAGGACAGAGAGAAACACTGTTTTTTACAATTTAATTTCCTTCTTTGAGTGGGACCCACTTTAATAATATGCACAAGGAGTGAATAATGCTTTAAAATGCTCCCAGAGAATGAATAACATGTAATGATATTCATGGTGCAGTGAATTGACTAATTTCCCCCAGTGTTTTTGGATGAAGATCTAATGGCCCTGGATAAGGGAAGATCTGCGTTTGACTTTCTTGGGTCTGGATCACCCCTAAACACCTAACGACCCCATGTTCAAGCAAGCGTCACCCAAGGGTCACCACTATACCTCCAGTCCATGGTTGGGGCACTTCTCCCTGCTGATCCGCAAATAAATTATCTGCCAATAAATGGAACCAGAAGTGGCTTGGCCAGATGTTCCAACCGATCCCCAGGGAGTCGTGGTGCAGAAAGGGTAAAATGGGGAGGAAAAAGGAAAAAAGAAAAGCCAATAAAAAGTAAAATATTAACATCCCAAGCTTGTTTGCTGCCCGGTGCCTGTGTTGCGCTCCCCTCCCCAGCTGCAGCAGCTTTGCCCGTGTTACAGAGCGAGGTGCGATGCGCCAGCTGGGGGGACGTGCCAAAAGCAGGATATGGGAAAAGACTATGTTCAAACACAGATGGATTAAACCTCTATTCCTTTTAAAATTACATTTTAATGCGTTGGCTACACTGGAGATGTCAGCAGGATGTGTTGGGCTTGAGCTGGTTTGAGGTGAGGGTCCCCTGGGGATCTTGCTACCCAGGTCCAGAGTGACCCAGGTGGCCCTGGCAGAGCTCTCTCCTCCCCAGACCACCCCTCCCCACCTGCCTGTTGCTTGCAAACCCTTTTTGGCAGCTATCACAGCACCCGGTCATAGAATCATAGAATCACCAGGTTGGAAGAGACCCACTGGATCATCGAGTCCAACCATTCCTATCAAACACTAAACCATGTCCCTCAGCACCTCGTCCACCCGTCCTTTAAACATCTCCAGGGAAGGTGACTCAATGACCTCCCTGGGTCCTCGTGCCCTGGGACACCTCTAACTCCTCCAGGTCAGCTCCTCCCCTATTTTGGTGCTGGAGGGGTGACCAACTCCCTTTCCAGGCAGTAGGATGCCTTCTGGGGTTTGTCCCATGGGTACCTGCTCAGCTCCTCTTGCCCACGGGAGAAGCACATGGGTTTCATGTCTTTGCACGTCCTGCAAGGCTGGGTTTGCTACTCTTCCAAACCATGAACCACCTCTTGGAGCAGTTGGTGTCCTCAACAGAGCCCCACATCACTTCCAAGTCTTGAGTTTGCTGCAAAATAACCATGAATTAGAAGGCTCAGTTACTTTGATAGCATAAATGGCTAAACACGTGCAATGCTTGCCCTGATCCCCCTCCACCCTACTGTGGATGACACCTGGGGTGTGGGTGACACCTGGGAGTAAGAGATCACTCAAAAGAAACGTGTAGATGTGTCTTGCATAAGACATGCATCTTCTAAGCTGAAAGAGGGGAGATTGAGATGAGATCTTAGGAAGAAATGTTCTGCTGTGAGGGTGAGGAGGCCCTGGCCCAGGTTGCCCAGAGCAGCCGTGGCTGCCCCATCCCTGGAGGGGTTCAAGGCCGGGTAGGATGGGGCTTGGAGCAGGCTCAGAGTAGTGAAACCCTGGCCTGGGTTGCCCAGGGTGTAGTGGAGACTCCATCCCTGGGAACATTCAAGGTCAGGTTGGATGGGGCTCTGAGCAACCTGATTGAGTTAAAGACGTTCCTGCAGGGAGGTTGGACTGGATGACCTGTAAAGGTCCCTTCCAACCCAAAGCAGTCTCTGTTTCTATGTACGGGTGGGAGAGCTGGTAGAGGGACCAGACCCCCAAACCTCAGTGTCTCTCTTGGAGGACAACAGCTCTGAGTGCTCTGTAGTCTACCAAAAGTGGTGATTTACAGATAAAGCAGAAGAATCTTTTCTTTTGTTTTTTTCTAGCTGGAAAGAGAAAGAGCAGGGAACGTTCCCGTAGAGGAAACACCGTATTTACTTTTTTTCTGCCTTTTTATTGTGGTGGAGCTGAGCTGCACTCAGGCACTTTAGCTCTCTCAAATGCAGGATTTTCTCACTTTCCGGTAAACTCCAGTTACCATGGAGAGGGTTGAGACAAGCCAAACGCAAAACATTGGAAACTACACCCAACCTCACTGCAGCCATATCAAACAGTTAATTAGAAAGACCGTCCATGTGTTTCCCATTCCCTGGAATGGTTTGAATCAATTGCCCTGTGATTTATCACCTGTTTGCTGTGCGACCGGTTCAGCTCTGCTCTCGTGCATGTGTTGGAAAGGGGATTTGTGCTGTAGAGAGAAGGAGGGAAGGGAGATATTAAGAGCTTCTAAAAAAGAAAAAAACCCAACCCAATCATCAAATAACCAATTCTGCCCCCTCCCCCAGTGTAAATCTCCTGCTGGAATGATATGCTTTGGATCTTGATGGCCTTCTGGCCCTTGGCAAGAGTGAAAAAGGAGAGATGGCTTTTGCCTTGCCTTGATTTTGGAGAGTGGAAGATCCTTGCATGCCTGGCGATTCCTGGGGCTGTGTTAGACAGTGCCCAGATGGAAATTCAGCCTGTTTCCCTGGGGCCGTTTCCTTTCCCACTGCACATAAAGTTGGGCGGGTGGGTGGGAAGCAGGGAGGGGATGGCTGGAAGGGAGAGGAGAGAGGGGGAGAAGAAGCAATCCAAACTTCCCACAAGATCTCCTCTCGCTGATGTGAGGTTGTCCACCCACCCAGCAGTGGTCAGTCCAGAGGTGCTTGTGGCTGGAAAGTCATTTGGAGAAGGTCTTGCACTGCCAGGTGAGGAGCAGAGTTGGTCCATGTGTCCATCGTGGCTCTTCTCCAGCCTGCCTGCTGCGATTCCTTCTTCCTGGCTTGCACCTCCTTTTGATGAATGCATCTGGGTGGCTCTGATGCTCCTCAGCTGTTCCATCACCCCTACGGAAAGCGAGTAACAGCAACAGGATGATGGGAAAACACCTGGGAAGTTTAATCCCTGAGCCTGCTGCATCTTCCCTGTGCGAGCCGGGGCTGCAGCCCCACTGTACCTCACTCCCTCTTCAAGGCAGGGGGAAAAACACACCTTGATCTTGCCTTGTGTGCATTGAAGAAGGGTTGGTTCCTCCCGCAGGGACAGCTCTAGCATCCAAAAGCAGCAAAAGATGCTTTGGAGGAGATCCCTCTGCGTTTCAGCTCTTTCCAAAGCCAGCTGACCTGGTTTTATCTCTGCCATCTCCTTTCACATCCTAAGCTGCCAAAAGGTGTCTTTGTAGTGGATTCCCCAGCTGGGATCACCCGAGATGGATGCGGTGTTATCAGAGTCAGCCATTCCCATGCTCCGGTGAAGTCTTCTGGCCAGGATGTGCAGGGCTATTTGGAAATCCTGCCCATTTATCTAACCCATCCCCCAAAGCAGCTGTTGGCCTGAAAGGTGGCTGCTCCTCTCCCCATCCACATTCCACCTTTCCTGCCAAGACCAGGGGAGACAGGGAATAAAAGTTGCTTTCCTACCATTAGCAGATGATTGAAAAACCTTGCAGCTCGCCCAGCCAAGTGTGAGAGACACCAGCTCCTTTAAGAGAGACCCAAAAGGGTTCGTGCGGGGCCTGGGGGTGAGGGTCACACCTAAGAGAGCTGAAAAAGGAGACTTCCCATATGAGGACAGGCTGAGAGAGTTGGGGTGGTTCAGCCTGGAGAAAAGAAGGCTCTGAGGAGACCTTAGAGCACCTTCCAGTTCTGAAAGGGGCTCCAGGAAAGCTGGGGAGGGTCTCTGGATCAGGGAGGGCAGAGACAGGACAAGGGGGAATGGTTTTCATCTGAAAGAGGGGAGATGGAGATGAGATATTGGGGAGAAATGTTTTGCTGTGAGGGTGGGGAGGTCCTGGTCCAGGTTGCCCAGAGCAGTGGTGGCTGCCCCATCCCTGGAGGGGTTCAAGGCCAGGTTGGATGGGGCTTGGAGCCCCTGATCCAGTGGGAGGTGTCCCTGCCCAGGGCAGGGGTGGAACTGGATGCACTTTGAGATCCCTTCCAACCCAAACCACTCCACGATTCTATGGCTTGTGCAGGATTTCACAGTGGAGAAGGAGCCAGAGAAAATCTTCAAGGGGAAACTGAGGCAGTGACAAGCGACTGGAAGTGGAGCAGAAGTGTGCCAAAACTTGTCATTTGCCCATGCTCCTCTGTTCCCACAGTGAACATATAAATGCATGGACTGGTTTAGCTTGAACTAAGTTTGCTGATGCAGCCAGTGTCGCGTCTGCTCTGATCTTGGCCACAGACATGCTGCAAAATCCCCGTTCGCCCCTTCTCTTCAGATCATGTACAAGTCTGGAGAAGGTCTTCTTTGAAGGAAAAGGTTGGGTCACGTCTGTGCCTCAGTTTCCCCTCTCACTGCAAAGGAAACACGTGCTCTCTAGGGATGCCCAGTGCTGTCTTGGGAAGGTGTGAAGCAGTGATGCCCCATGACAAGGCTGGGAGACCTGGTGGGACAGTAAATTCTAGCTGGCACGTTGCTGTTTTTATTGCCTGGGACCCTGCAATCTGCAAGGAAGGAAACTGGCCTCAAGCTGCAGGAAAAAAAGAGAAATTTCCCAGGAATCTCTTAAGAGTTTCCCACCCTGGGAAAAAAATAGAAAGGTTGTATGTGTATCTTGTGACTGCTGCACCCTCCAGCACCACCCTGACCCGTGAGACAGCAGCCCCACCACGACAGCCCTGGAGCAGGGATGAGATCCTGCAGGCAGCTGCGATGCTTTTGGTACAACCCTGCTATATTGGAATCCTAAAATCACAGGAGCGCTTTGGGTTGGAAGGGTCCTCAAACTCCATCCAGTTGCACCACCTCCCACTGGATCAGGGGCTCCAAGCCCCATCCAACCTGGCCTTGAACCCCTCCAGGGATGGGGCAGCCACCACTGCTCTGGGCAACCTGGACCAGGACCTCCCCACCCTCACAGCAAAACATTTCCCCCCAATATCTCATCTCCATCTCCCCTCTTTCAGCTTAAATATTGTGTTAAAGACTTATCGAGCTGGACGTACTTCTTGACATCCCCTCTCACTTTTGCTGGAGCTTCTCCTTGGGAAGCTTCTGCACTGGATTTCATCTCAGCCTTGCAGAATGACCCTGTGAAACCACAAAGAAACCACCGACGCCTCATTCTGGGGATGTGGGATGCTCTCCCCAGCCTCAGGCTGTCAGCAAGGGCCAGCTCTGCTCACTGCTTCAGGTCCCTTTGATGGAAATGGACCCGGATTTATGGCAGAGCTGCTCGTGGGAAGATTCCTGGCAAAGCTGGAAAGAGCAGGTGGGTTTGTCAGGAAAAATGAGGAGAGGAGCTCTGCTGAGAGCCCCAAAATCTCCCTGTAGGAGGGAAGAAAATGGCAGAGAGATTTGCAAGGCAAGAGGGAAGGAGGCTTGCAAAGAGGAGTCACCTCTGCCAAGTGCTCCAAGGAGCAGCAGCTCAGAACAGGGGCTCAGAGCTACAGATGTGTGAGGTTTGGATCCAAGCTAATTCAGCTGGGATCCAGTGCAAATGGGTGGCTTTCCAGCAGCACATACACCTTTAGCCTGGAGAAGAGGAGGCTGAGGGGAGACCTCATTGCTCTCTGCAACTATCTGAAAGGAGGTTGCGGAGAGGAGGGAGCTGGGCTCTTCTCCCAAGTGACAGGGGACAGGATGAGAGGGAATGGCCTCAAGCTCCACCAGGGGAGGGTCAGGCTGGACAGCAGGAAAAATTTTTTCACGGAAAGGGTCATTGGGCACTGGCAGAGGCTGCCCAGGGAGGGGGCTGAGTCACCTTCCCTGGAGGGGTTTAAGGGACGAGTGGACGAGATGCTGAGGGACATGGGTTAGTGATTGATGGGAATGGTTGGACTCGATGATCCGGTGGGTCTCTTCCAACCTGGTCATTCTATGATTCTATGATTCTTCTGTGACAGCTCCTCTTCAAACACTCTGCTCTAACAGATTAAACCCCATTCTTTCTATCTTTCTTTTCCAAGTCCAGAATCAAGTCACTGCTTGATTCTTTTCCTTTTGTAAATGTGGCTGTGAAGTGTTTTGGCGTTTAGAGGACTCTTTCCCCAGTCTGGGGATGGATGAGGCTTTGCATCAGGTTGCATTAAATTCCTTTCGTCTTACCCAATTTGAAGAGCAAGTCTCTTAGGGCTCTGCCGTTGCTGGACTCAAAGAGAAATCAGAGCTGCCAAACCTAGAAGCCTACATCCCAGGGGCTCACAGGGGTTTGGAACAGGTTGTTTGTCACCTCTGCGACCTGGAGGAGTGGAGCCAGAAGTTGTTTTGCAGGATCCATATGACTCATGCAAGGGCAAAGAAATCCCAATCTGCTTAAAAATGTTAATGACAGAATCATAGAACCATTTGGTTGGAAAAGAGCTTTGAGATCATTGAGTCCAACCGTACCTGTCCACTGCTAAACCAGGTCCCTGAGCACCTCATCTGCCAGTCCTTTAAATACCTCCAGGGACAGGGACTCAACCAACACCCTGGGCAGCCTCTGCCAGTGACCGAGAACCCTTTCAGTGAAGAAATTTTCCCTAATATCCAATCTAAACCTGCCCTGGTGCAACTTGAGGCCAATTCTTCTCATCCTACCACTTGTCACTTGGGAGAATAGCCCAGCACCCACCTCACTGCAACCTCCTTTCAGGGAGTTGTAGACAGTGATGAGGTCTCCCCTCAGCCTCCTTTTTCCCCAGGCTAAACAACCCCAGGGCCCTAAAACGTCTCACATAACCCTTGTTCTCCAGCCCCTTTCCCAGCTCTGTTCCCCTTCTCTGGACACGCTCCAGCCTCTCAATGTCCTTCTTAAAGTGAGGAGCCCAAACCTAATACAGTATTCAAGATGCAGCCTCATTAATGCCAAGAGCAAAACCTGCTAGGTCTGCAGGTCCCCGTGTGCCACACAAAAGTTCTGCACAGGTAGGAGCGATGATTGCAAATGCTGCTGGCTAAAATGTGTGCACTGTGGGATCCTGGACTCGAGCCTCATGCTTTCAGACTCTGCAATAGCTTCCGTTTGGGATAATCATAGTATATAGAATAACCAGGTTGGAAAAGACCCACTGGATCATCGAGTCCAACCATTCCTATCAAACACTAAACCATGTCCCTCAGCACCTCGTCCACCCATCCCTTAAACGCCTCCAGGGGAGGTGACTCAACCCCCTCCCTGGGCAGCCTCTGCCAGTGCCCAATGACCCTTTCCATGAAAAATTTTTCCTAATGTCCAGCCTGAACCTCCCCTGGTGGAGCTTGAGGCCATTCCCTCTCGTCCTGTCCCCTGTCCCTTGGGAGAAGAGCCCAGCTCCCTCCTCTCCACAACCTCCTTTCAGGGAGTTGTAGGGAGCAATGAGGTCTCCCCTCAGCCTCCTCTTCTCCAGGCTAAACACCCCCAGCTCTCTCAGCTGTTCCTCATAAGGGCTGTTCTCCAGCACTTAGCATCCTCTGCTGCCCCTTCTCTTTTGCTCTGAAGGAGAATGTGGCACCTTGGTAGTGCCCTTGGCTAACGTGGGGCTGCTGGTCCATAAGCTGGGGGAGAGCAGCCTCCTCCCCTCTCGCCTGCCCCGTACCCCAAGCAGCACCAGGCTCTGGTGCTCTCCAGTGTGTTTAACTTCCCCCTGTGTTTTGCTAGAGACTTATTAAAAAATAAGGCTCTGCCTCTTTATCATTCCTCTGAGAGTCTGTCTGATGTCATTCTGTCTGGCAACCCAGCGATCAAAAGGAGCTCCCCTGGGAGAAATTTCTCAAACAAACAGCCAGTGAGAAAAAAAATAATACCCCATTAAGTATAATAAAATACAAACCCCACAGAATCTCACTGATAAACGAAAAATCAGAGTAACGTAGACTCTGAACACAGAAGCTTGTCTCCTACCCTTCACCAAAAGCAGGGATGTAGGGTGCCCTGTGCTTATTTGGGTGATCTGGTGAGACCGCTCCTTGAATCCTGTGCTCAGTTCTGGGCCCCTCACCACAAGAAGGATGGTTGGACTCAATGATCCAGTGGGTCTTTTCCAACCTGGTGATTCTATGATTCTGTGATTCCATAAGTAGGTGCTAATCATCAAATCATAGAATGCTTTGGGTTGGGAGGAACCATGAAGGCCACCCAGTCCAACCCCGCTGCAGTGAGCAGGGACATCTTCAACTGCATCAGGTTGCTCAGAGCCCCATCCAACCTGACCTTGTCATGCCCTGTCCTAATTACCCCTCAGCATTTCACAGGGAAGCTGTGCAAGTCTCCTCTACCCTGGTTGAGCCCAGATTTTCCAGTTAATCCTTGCACCTCATTGCAGCGCTGTTACCAATTTCTCCAGCAGCCACAAGGACCGACCCCTCAAAACGTTTAAGATCTGAGCCCTTATTTACAAAGGGAATATCCTATGCCTTGAGCACCTCCCAGCCTCAGCCCTCACCCCCATCCTGGGTGACAGAGGTTTAGCCAAGGATGTCCTCCCCAAAAGAGTGTTTGTTGTGTTGCAGGAGGTCGCTCAAGCGGGTGTGTTTCTGCTTTGCCTTCCTCAAAAGCCACTTGCTCCCACTGTGAGCATTGAACATCTTCTCCCTGCAACTTTCCTCCCCAACCCACAGCTGTCTTGACCTTCTTCTCCTTAGCACAGCAAAGGGTTGCTTGTGTTTCCAGATCAGTTCATGCCAGACCATGCGTGTGTTTTGAAGTCCAACATGAGAGGTATCGCTTACCTGTTTCTATCGACTAATTTATGGAGCCAAGCTCCCATGACGACCCTTCAAGAGCAGCAGGTCCCTGCTGCTTGGGGTGTTTTCATAGAATCATAGAATAACCGGGTTGGAAGAGACCCACCGGATCATCGAGCCCAACCATTCCTATCAAACACTAAACCATGTCCCTCAGCACCTCGTCCACCCGTGCCCAAGACCAGGATCTTCACATTTCTGCTGACTCCTGCTGCTCTTTCTCATACCACCATCTAAAAGCAAGAGTTTAATGAGAAGGTCAGCTTCTCCCTTTTAGAGATGTGATCACAGACGTGATGGCCAGGAAAGAAGCGATCACAAGGTCACGGTTGCCTCAATGCAGAAACTCAACAGCTCCCAGTTAGAGCATCAACAAAATCCGAAGCTAAACTACAAGCCTTCTAAAGCTGTAGTTACATCTGGCTTTCAGTTTCTTCTCATTGCCTTCTCTTTTTAAGTCGCTCGTAAATTCTTTGGATAAAATTCCTTTTAGGCTAAAGTTTTCTGTGTTTGGACATTCCTCAAAAGTGCTTTTAAAAAGAAATAATTAGAAAAACTGAGGAAAGGAGTCTGGCAATTCACAGATTTTGTCATGCAGAGATCCTGCCTCCCTACCACTTTCCCCAAGCCCCCTCTGCCCCCTGATCCAGTCAAACCAGACCATGCCAGTGTGAAAACTGGAGTGACATGGCCAGCGAGCTGTGGACATGGAGGGTCTTGCTGGAAGAGGACTTGGATCTCCTTCCTCCTGGCACTCGTGCAGAGAAACAGGCCAGATTATTTTCTTTACAGCTCCTCTCCCACGGTTGCTCTCTGCTCTGAGACACCACGGAATGCAACACAGGGACAGGCAGATACAGGATTTGGAGGCTGGATAAGGAGGGGACAGAGCCTAAAACACTTTTGTGATGGCATCAGCTAGGAAATAACCTCACCCGGAGCTCCTGTAATCACATAAAGTCCCCACTACGTATCTATTCCCCAAATAATACCCTGTTTCTTGACAATATGCAAAGGGCAGTGTGTGATAATGCTAAACCCCACTGTCCTCTATGAATTCAGGGTGAATTTGTGCTCTCGCCACTGCAAGAGGGAGCTGAGATGGCTTCAGGCAAGCACAAGCCTTGTGTGAGCATCATCCAACAGCCTGGGCAGAGCAGAGGGCTTCTCTTTCTCTCTGTTTCCTTGCTGTGCTCTTATAAGAAGGCTTCATGGGCAACTCTTAATGAGCAATCAGTAAATAAGGCTGTAAAAGGGTATTTTCTCTTTCTAATTTTAATGTAGTGAATCGGATGTGGGAATATTCAGATTAGACATTAGGAAGAAATTCTTCACAATGAGGGTGGGGAGGCCCTGGCCCAGGTTGCCCAGAGCAGTGGTGGCTGCCCCATCCCTGGAGGGGTTCAAGGCCAGGTTGGATGGGGCTTGGAGCCCCTGATCCAGTGGGAGGTGTCCCTGCACATGGCAGGGGGTGGAATTGGATGGGCTTTAAGGTTCTTTCCAACCCAACCCATTCCATGATTCTATGAATTATTCAGGAGCAGTAAGAAAAAGAAATGCGGCCAGCAGGAAGATCAACATGGGGATTGCCTGGGGTGGGAGCCTGCATTCACCCAGGAGCTGAGAATGTGCCTGGGGAACAGAGAGCCAGTTGTCAGCCCAACACGGGAGAGCATTTTCCATTCATGCTCTGTGACCATTGTCTGGATCACAATAGTCATCCCTGGCCTTGGGCAAGACAGTGGTACCACGCTGGGGTGGGTGTCCTCCCCTGGAGGATGGTCAAGCAGACAAGAGATGCAGTGTGGTCACTCCTGGGTTCGGGAGGAAGGAGATGCATACGATAATCAAGACTTACAGAGTGCCAGTTTGTACGAGTCTTGTATTGTCTGCTTTTATTTGCACTGATGCTTTCCTCAAGGCTGAATTCCCACTTTTCTGGTCAAGTCTACAGAACGTGGACACCCTGGTTTAACACAGAATGATAGAATCATAGAATCATCAAGTTGGAAGAGACCCACTGGATCATCAAGTCCAACCATTCCTATCAAACACTAAACCATGTTCCTCAGCACCTTGTCCACCCGTCCCTTAAACCCCTCCAGGGAAGGTGACTCAACCCCCTCCCTGGGCAGCCTCTGCCAGGGACCAATCACCCTTTCTGTGAAAAATTTTTTCCTCATGTTCAGCCTGAGCCTCCCCTGGTGGAGCTTGAGGCCATTCCCTCTCGTCCTGTCCCCTGTCCCTTGGGAGAAGAGCCCAGCTCCCTCCTCTCCACAACCTCCTTTCAGCTAGTTGGAGAGAGCAATGAGGTCTCCCCTCAGCCTCCTCTTCTCCAGGCTAAACACCCCCAGCTCTCTCAGCCGCTCCTCATAAGGCCTGTTCTCCAGCCCCCTCACCAGCTTCGTTGCTCTTCTCTGGACTCGTAACACACAAATACAGAATGAGTAAATCCACCAAAACCTAGTCCGTAGAGATTTATTGGATCAAATTTATCTCCCAGTTTCTTCACAGGTGCCTGTAGTGTTCAAGACCAGTGATAGTAATCAGGGTTCCTCCAATTCAGGGCAAGTTTATGTAATTAAGATGATTTTGTCCCACTTGGATGATTTTGCCTCATCTGCAGATGCTTTAAAGAAGCTTAAAATTGAAGTTTTGTCACCAAGCTTTGGAGACAGAGCAGGAACTGCTTTATCCCTTCAAGGATGTTCTCGGAGCAGGGATCCTGTATCCAGACCTAGAAGTGTCCTCCTAGTTAAATTAAGGTCCCTAACACAGCATTTGTCTTCCTTGGCCTCTTTGATGCCCTTCAACTCGAATGCAAACACAGCTTTACTGCTGCCTATGACGCTTGACTCTGGGGGTGAATAAATCTGGATGTGAGCAAAATAATAAGGCCGGGGTGGGGGGTGGGGGGATCAACCAGACCCCAGTCCTAATGTTCAGTATCACATCCCCTTCTGCTAAAAACTGTCCAGCTCCAGCCAAGAAGGACGCTGGGCTGCAGGTGAACAGCTTCACGTGAAACAGATGATCTGGAGAGGTCTTAAAAGAGCTGATAGGGCTGGAGACAGAATCATAGAATCATTAGGTTAGGAAAGACCTTAGAGACCATCAACTCCAACTGTACCTGTCTACTACTAAATCATGTCCCTAAGCACCTCATCTACCTGCTTTTTAAACACCTCCAGGGATGGGGACTCCACCATCTCCCTGGGCAGCCTCTGCCAGTGCCCGAGAACCCTTTCAGGGAAGAAATTTTCCCTAATGTCCAATCTAAACTTCCCCTGATGCAGCTTGAGGCCATTCCCTCTTGTTCCATCACCTCTCACTTGGGAGAAGAACCCAACATCCATCTCTCCACAACTTCCTTTCAGGTAGTTGTAGAGAGCGATAGGTTCTCCCCTCAGCCTCCTCTGATCCAGGCTAAACAACCCCAGCTCTCTCAGTCGCTCCTTGTTTTCCAGCCCCTGCAAAGGAGCGCTCCGGGGTGGGAAGGGCAGCGAGAGGGTGGGACGGCAAAGCTCCTTCCAGGAAAGAGCCAGCTGAGATTATTACATGCAGTTTAGTTGTCATTTCCAATGAAAAGGGGCCTGGGGAGGCTGGGGTGAGAGATGAGCTTTCCTGGAAACGGGGGTCTGGATGGCTGTAATGTGGACAACACACGCGCTCTCCTTGCTTGCATAAACACCCTTTGCTTTCTTCCCCCTGCTTCTGATTTTCCAAAAAGGTGGAAAGCTTCCGTCCCTGCCTGCTCTGGTGCCTGTGGGCTTATGCTGTCCCCCAGCTCGACACCCTGGGGGCACGGAGTTACTGGCTGAACTACCATCACCTGGAAGAAACTCTCACTGCAGGGAGAGCCCCCAAAAGCAGATCCCCCCGAAAGAGCCGGGCGAGCTGACACACGCTCCCCCAAACCCTGAGCCCTGGATCCATCCCGGATTGCCCAGCAACATTGCCCAAGAGCGAGGCTATTAATAAAACACAGCAATAATTCTTAACACGTGGCCGGAGCCTTGTGCCGTCCAACTGCCTTTCCCGCATTAAACACGCTGTTAACTGATAAGGAACGGAAGCAGGGAACGGCTTTTCCAGTCGGAGCCACAATGTGAGATGAAGGACTCAGGATACATTTACCCGAACTTCAATGTGACCCTTTTTCCTCTTGCCAAAACAAGCAAACAGACAAATAGCCGAAAGTTCAGCGCGGCTTTTTGTGGGGCTACGAGCGATGGGGACGAGGCTAATTTTATAACCCATCTGCGCGATCGCTTTGCTGCAGCCTGTAGGGATGGAGATGGGAGCACTGGTCCTGCCAGAGGGCGACTTGTATGCATCTGCCCTTGCCCTGGGGACAACGAGGGTGACGGGATATAGAACAATGACCTGGGATGGAGCTGAAAGGTTTCCAGAGCAGCTTCCATCAGGAATCAGCAACATTCTTTGCCCTGGAGGTCACTGTGGCATAGATTAAAGGAGGACCAAAGTTCAAGAGAAACGTGAGGCAGCATTGCACAATGCTGGCAAAAGGTTTCCCTTTGTGGAGAAGGCTTTGAAAGCTTTCAGGATGTGGTGAAGGAGAAATGCAGTTCCTTTTTTTAGCTTTTTTTTTCTTGCTGCCGTGCCACCCAGCTGACCTCCAGAAGGTCCAGGTGGATCTGCTGACTTTTCAGATGGTCAGTGCGAAGGGACAAGGTGATGAGGGGTTTGCTTCTCTGACAGCCCTGGGACATGCTGGTCAGGAGAAACCAAGGCAAGAGGTTCTCTGTTAGACTAGTTGGGATGCTGGTATAGTGTTGGGTTCCTTGGCTATAGATATAAAAAGGGGCTTGTTTTAAAGGCAATAGAACACTCAACCAGAAACAGGGATCCACACCTCTTTGTAAATGCTGTACTTGCATCTTTAGGACCAAACCACCCATGGGTGCCTGTGGTGCCCCTCTGTGAACATCCTGAATTGTGCTGGGTCGCTTGATCCTGCAGAAGAGTTATCATAGAATCCTAGAATGGTTTGGGGTGGAAAGGATCTTAAAGCCCATCCAGTTCCATGGGCAGGGACACCTCCCACTGGATCAGGGGCTCCAAGCCCCATCCAACCTGGCCTTGGACACCTCCAGGGATGGGGCAGCCACCCCTGCTCTGGGCAACCTGGGCCAGGGCCTCCTTATCCTCGCAACAAAACATTTCTCCCTAATATCTCATCTCAATCCCCTCTCTTTCAGCTGAAAACAGTTCCCCTCACCCTCTCCCTGCACCCCTGATCAAGACACGCCCCCCCAGCTTTCCTGGAGGCAGGAAAGAGATGGCAGAGTGTTCCAGATGGTGTAAGGGAAGAAGGATCCAGAGTCCAGGTTAACCTCCCGGTGTCCATTGCCAAGAAACCTTAAGGGAAGAGACTTTCTCATGGGGGTTTTCCAGTGTCTCCCACACGGCCTTCTATCCTGCCCAAAGACCATCCCACAGCGGCATGAAGAGCCATGGCTGAGGTCTCAGCTCTTCCCCTCTCTCCACAGGAGATGTAGAGCAGCCCCAGCCCAGCACCACAGCAGGATGGAGCTGGGGATGCTCCCGCCTGGGCATTGCATGCGATCCGATGCCGAGTGCCCTGCCACGTTTCCCTGCAGTAGCGTGGAGACCCTGGAGCACGATTGCAGCAGGGCTCTCTACCCTGTGATGAAAACATCCCTGGCAGGGTAGGAGAGGAAGAATATAACACGCCCAGCAGAGCTGGAATTAGGAAATTCCCCTCTCTCCCTGCAGACAGGCACGAGCCTCGACTGTGCAAGACCGCTCGCTGGTGCCTGCGGTTTCGCCACGGCCAGATGAAATCTAGGAGATAGGCTAGGAAATCAGAGACCCAGCTTTGATGTGCAACCACCGCCCGTCTCCTCTCTGTTATTTCTTCTTCCTTGTGCCAAACCACTATAATAGATGCCTCCCCTCTGCCCCCATGATTTGGGGGTCCCCACGCAGATGAATTCATCACTCCGATAATTATCTGTGGCCACGCGGCGGGGAAGGCCAAGGTAAACACGCATCCATCCATCAGTAGACGCGTGACGCATCTCCTCCTCTTCGAGGCATTCACCCTGGGAGTTCAATCTCAAAGTGAAGCGAGGTGGGAGGGAAACCAAGCTGGGTCAGCATTGAAAACCCCACGGAGCCACAGAAGATGCTGCCAGCATCCCTGCCAACATGATTTGTTGGGGAGGAGCACAGCCCATCTCCGAGGCGGTCCTGGCCTCTGCCAGCCAAACTGATCTTCTCCTGCAAAAGCCACCAACGAGGTGTTGGTGCCACGTGTGCTGGTAGCTTTGGCAAGGCTGCAGCGAGGACAGGACATCAGCTCACAGCCACTGACCTTTGAGAAGCAGAGAAAAGTAAAAATGGCATCCTTATGGTTTAAAATATCCTCCCCAAAAAAAGAAAAGAAGGAAAGGGAAAGCGAGACAAATTCCCACGAAGACAGCAAAGCCCAGAGCGTGCCTTCACCATGTCTTCCCATCTTGCCTTCCCACGGAGGCACGGATGGACCCTGGCTGATGTCCAGAGCCCAGCTGGGTGAGCCGCAAAACATGTTTCAATGCAATGAACTGGCTGATCCGTGTGACACAGGGAGCTGCCTCCTGAGCAAAGGGGCACCGAGCAAGTTGCTCCCTCCGTCGTTCGCCCTCCTCGTAAAGGAGCAGGAATGTGTGGCCTGCTGGGCCAAGCGAGATAAAAGATGTACTGTCACCATCTGGCACCGAGGGGCTTCTCTGGGGGATGCTGGGACTGAAGGGATGGGGTTTTCTTGGCAAAGCTGGGAGGATGAGTCAGGCTGCGGGTTCAGAGCCGACCCAAAGGCAGATCGGGGTGGAAGGGGCTGGGCTGCCCAGTACCAAACTGTAGCAGAGGGAGAGTGGGGCTGGTAACCACAACCCCACACACGTCTCACAGCTCCTGACCAGCCTTCCCAGCTGCTCTCATCAGAATTGCTTTTGATCTTGATAAATCCATTCTTTCCATAAGATGATAACACATGATGTGCCCCAAACAGGACTCCTCCACCTCCCATCTCATACCCGTAAAGGCAACTGGGTGCAAGCTCCCAGAAAGCTGTTCTATCTAGAGTTGGGTTGGTTCCTCTTCTGATAAGGGTGATCATAGAATCATAGAATCACCAGGTTGGAAAAGGCCCTACCAGATCATCGAGTCCAACCATTCCTATCAAATACTAAACCATGTCCCTCAGTGCCTCGTCCACCCGTCCCTTAAACCCCTCCAGGGAAGGTGACTGTGATCCATTGGTCTTTGCAGGCTTAATTCTACCAGAACACAACTTTGAGGCTTCTGTCACTATGGGATGTGACGGGATCTGGTCTAGACTCTGAGAAGGGTTGAGCAGACACATCCCGAGAGCAGAACGGCCATGAGAGCAGTTGGCCAAAGTCAACAGGGAGAGGGGCTCAGTCACTGGCTGGGAGAGCAAGGATCAGACTGTGATGGATCCACAGCAGGGGGGTTGGAACTAGATTTTTAAAATCCCTTCCAACCCAAACTATTCTATGTTCTGCGAATTTACCATGTTTGCCTGGGGCTGTCAAGAAGAAGTAATTTATTTACTGACAGGGTGGTGGCAAAGAAGAATAAGAAAGAAACAAGAGGGTGTAGCAGGTTCTCCCTGTGCTTTGGTCCACCCTTCAGTCCCACCCGTGGGTGGATTTGGGTCTCTTTGGACTGAAAAAGGTGCAAGAGAAGAAATTTGGAGTGAAATCAGGATCAAAGCCGTAAGTTGTTTGCACTGAGGCAGTGTAAGGCACATACTACAGCATTTTCCTGCCACTGGTGTCCATTTTCCCTTACCCTTTGCACATAACTCAGAGCTCTGCCCACGGTTCTGTTGAGTTGGCTCCGATAATGAACCTAATTTATATCTGGTGGGGGCCCCGACTCTTCCCTCACACCAACTCTGCGAGATACAAGTGCTGTAAATGCTGATATAAGGGAAACGCGTGGCTCGCAGCAAGCGCTCGATGCCGTTCCCATTGGAGTGGGATATATCATGACTAACAGTCTCTCCTTCGTGATATTACTGGCCCCAACCCGTGATCTTGGGAAGAATTCAAAGTCTGGCTTATCAGCAAAAAAATAAGCTAGTTAAAACAGCAAGACTCAGCTCAAGCTAGAGGATGATTTATTAAGAATCATGGACTTTGGAGACAGAGAAAGGGAAAGGAAGCCACAAACTCCACATACAGCCTGTAAAAGTTCCAGTTTATAATCTAACACGAGTGACTGTACAGCTCAGGCTGAGGAATCATCTGGGATTCATCAAAAGGTAGAGACAAGCAGCTGCAACGAGTTCACAGATGGGAACGGTGCTCCCATGGGCACGATGCACATGGGTACGATACACAATCCAGCTCCTCCTCTTGAGCTGCTCCTGTGTCCTCCCTTGGTGCCCTCACCTCCTGCACTTCCCACCTTCGGGATCCGAGTGGGACATGACAGAGGAGCTCACTGGGTTTGGGCTCAGCTTGGCTCTGATAGGAGTTCACAGCACCCTCTGTTTGATTTGCAAGGAGCTGCAGTGCCCCTTTTGGGCAGCATTCCAGGTGGTGAAGGGTTTGGAGGGGAAGCTGGATGAGGAGCAACTGAAATCCCTTGGTCTGTTCAGCCTGGAGAAAAAGAGACTGGGGGGAGACCTCATCATGCTCTGCAGCTTCCTCACAAGTGGAGGAGGAGCAGGAGCTGAGCTCTTCTCTCCAGACCTGAGGGAGCAGCAGGAAGATGTGACCAGGAGAGTTAGGTTGGACATTAGGAGAAGGTTCTTCCCCCAGAGGGTAGTGGAGCCCTGGAACAGCTCCCAGGGAAGCAGTCACAGCACCAAGCATGACAATATTCCAGACGCATTTGGCCATTGCCCATAGCCCCACAGTGTGAATGTTGGGGTGTCCTGTGCAGGGACAGGAGTTGGACTTGGTGATTCCCATGGGTCCCTTCCCTCTTAACCAGGAAGAAATATTTCCTTTCAGTATCAAATAACAGTAGTAATTAGTAATCTGATTTGTTAAAGGTAGGTGTCCCTACTATAAATACGTCTCTGGAAAGAAAATCTCATCTAAACCACAGCAAATGACCCACAACAATACTTTATGCCACAAGGTTTGTTTACAAGAGCAAAACAAACTGCCAGAAATAAAGTGAGAAGAAGATATTGGGAACAAGGCGTGGTTGGACTCGATGATCCGGTGGGTCTCTTCCAACCTGGTGATTCTATGATTCTATGATTTTTGTGAAGCCTTTTGATTTGGAAGAAACTTTGGAAGCTGTTAGGTCCCAAACCCTTGGCTCACGCTCAGAGAAAGCACCGTGGGTGTTACTAATGATCACTTAAACCTGAGGACCCAAAGCACCCAGGCTGACTCCTCCCTATTTCCATTGGGTTTTGTTCATTCATAAAAGACAAAAATACCACGTGCCAGTCTGATCCCATCTGCTGGGCTGAAAATTACTTTGGGAACAGAGCAGCCAGGCTGGATTTCTTAGCTTGGGCCATATCATTCTTGTTAAAGCCGTACATTTTAATGCAGTCCCTGGAAAGAGGTGAAAACCTCAGATTCCCTCAAGGGTAAAATCAAAGCTTGGCTTTCAGATGGGTCCCGATGAGATGGGGACAAGTAAAATGTCTTAAACCATCCAGAAATTAATATGGGAGCATCGATGGGGGCAACCTTCCTAACGCCAAGAGGTGTTTTGCTGTAAAGCGGATTATAGGGATACAGGAGCAGTTACGTAGGGATGGGAATGAGCGTGGTAGGGCTGTTAAAGGTTGGGCTTTCATTCCCACCAGGGCCAAAGCCTGGGAGAACAGCTGAGCATGGCTGCTGGCATTTAATACCCAACATCTGCAGACCACCACCACGGGATGGAGGAAAATGTGGGGGGCAGTGGGTCCTGGTGAGAAACCTCCCGGGTGGTGCTTTGGGAGGCAGCTGGTCTTTTCAAGGGCTCCTGGGACTTGCTGGACCATATTTTGGCAGCTAAGTGCTCATCTGGAGCTGGGGTTACCTGTGGATAGCTGTACCGGTGCTCTTCCCAAAGCCCTGAGAGCAGATATTGCTCAGCTCATTGGAGACATCCTATCTGTGGGATACCCCGAACCTGAAGTCAACAGGGATGGGGGGCATCTGCTCAGCAGGAAGAGGGGGAGAGGATGGGGGGCTGTGGGCCAGGAAGCAAAATTCTTCCTCCCCACCAGATCTGAGATTGGATATTAGGAAAAATTTCCTCACCGTAAGAGTGGTGAAGCACTGGAAGAGGCTTGTGGTGAGGTCACCATCCCAGAAGGGGCTCAGACAATGTGTAGATGTGGCACTTTAGGAGGTGGTTTAGCAGGCTGACAGTTGGACTGGATGAGCTTAGAGGTCTTTTCCAACCTTAACGATTCTATAATTCTATGATCTGCTGCCTTTCGAGCTGTGGAACGTCGGCAGAGACAGTTTGCTCTCTGCTTCCCAGAAGAGCTGTGACAGCCCGGAATCTTGGTTTCCTCGTGTCTGACCTGGAGGTGCCACTTGGGGAACCAGACAGGGCAGGCAGATAAGAGCTGAGTGCACTCCGGAGCTGTCATCTCCGGTCAGGAAGGCAGAGCATCACGGACGAGCAGGAAAGGCTCCGGGACACTAAGGGCATAGGATAAACTCCTCTCTCCTCCTCCTAGTGTCTTAAAGAACAGTAAGGGCATCTTATTTCTGCCTCGTGCCTCAGTTTCCCCATCTCTGAAAAACAAATGGAGCAAATCCTTCTGCTCCTGAGGCTTATCCCCAAAGCCACAACCTGTCAGGATACGCGGATAACCCAGAGTCAGAGCCCTTGGTGTGTAGGGAGGGCAAACCCCAAGGGAAGAGCCCTCTGCTCCCCGGGACCCCATGCAATGCCCCTTTCCTATGATGGGAGCCCCGTGCTGAGCGGGTGAGGGCAGGGAAAGGTTTATTCTCTGCAGCAGAGGCAGCAAAGCCTCCCCACGAGGGTCATTCCCCTCCTGCCCCCTGACCGCTCCCTTAGCGCGAGCCTGTGTTTGTGCATTCTTGTTTTATAGGGAGGGAAAAGCCAGCAAATATAAATTAAGCTAGCAGGGAAGCTAATGAGCTGCTCTCAGGCCTCGCTGCCCGTAAAATGGAGCTGCAAAAAGCAAGGTTGGCCTGGGGCGAGGAGCCTGCATGGCTCCTGCAGCTAACCAGAGCACCACATGGAGCTCGTGGGATGGCAGACCCCACGCGCAGAGCATTTCTACAACCAAAAAATAGAGTCGATGTGATTCTATTTGGGGCTGGCTGGGTGCTTTCAGGCTCAGGGTCTGTACCGTGCTCACCCTCCATCCCAGCCATGATCTCAGGTGGCAGAGCTTTTGTGGGGAGGGCAGCCTGTCCAAGCAAACCAAGCAAGAATTAGAGCTTGGAAGTATTGCTCGCTGCAGCCCAACACCGAGCTGATGTTTTCCCGTCCCCTGCTCCAGAGCAGCCTACACAGGACACCGGAGGAGACTGCTTCCTCCAGGCTTTGAATCTCTCCAGCTGGGAATCAGCAAAGTCTTGAAGCACCACAAACGCTCGACCTCAGCAAGATCTTTGCTTCCTTGAAGTCGTAGCCAGGATGGAGGAGTGCAAAGGGGTCAAAGCATCCTGCTCGCTGGCTTTCTGCTGGGCTAACTCCGGTTATTTCCATACCGTGCTTATGCAAGGCTGGCTGGGGGTTGCACATTCAGCTGTTCGAACCCTGAGCATCAGGATGGAGTCCCCCAGGACTTGTCCTCAGAAGCAGCAAGGGCTGAGCTGGGAGGTTGAGACGCATTCCCCTTGTGTCCCCAGCACTTTCCCCCATTCAACCTGAATTTCCACCCCCAACCCAGTCAAATGTTTTCAGCTAAAACACCCAAATTGCACAAAATGAGCTGTTTTACACAAATTTCAAGCCGGCTGTGTGGAAAGCAGCCTGGCACCGCAGTGACAGACACATCTCATACCCCAGATCCTCTCTGAATGCAGGCGGTGCGATGCAATTGTGCCACAGCAATCTTTCCAGGGCTTTGGAAAGAGCACTGGGTGCAATGAGCTGTGCTTGTTTTCAGCTTCACAATTTGCTCAGCTTCCATTTTTGGGTCCCTTGCCTTCAAACACCAAAGCTCTGCTTTTCCCAGCACCTGAGCACTGATGTTTTTTATTACACTAATAGGCTCCGATGGCATTTTACTTCCAAGACACTCCAGACCCTAAGAGCAAAGGCGTGAGTCGACCCCCAGCCCAGCCAAACGTTTTATTTCCCAATCAACCACGTCAGCCCCCACGGTTTATGTAACTTCACTTCACGTGAAGTGGATCCACATCCTTCTCCCTGGAGGAAGAGATAAACAGTACGGAGAAAGCCACCGAGAGGCACGCGGCCAATCCGAGCCCAAACCCAGGGGAGCTCATGCTGCACCCCAGGACCCTCTTTGGATGTCTGGGTCCTCATCTACCTTAAAGGGAGCCACTTGCACCATTCTGATCCAGTCAGCACTCCAGTGTAGGCAAGTAAATATATGATCAAAGCTAAGTAAGGTTGCTGAACAGGAGTTTAGCAAGTGCAGACCTCAAAACAGCCTTTTTTTTTTGCCTCCTCCTGTTTTCACACTGGTCAGAGGATGTTGGCAAACATTCTCACCATGTCTAAGAGCCGGATGATGGTTCTCTGGGACTTTCCTAAGAGGAAGCAGAGAACAGGCTCCGCTCCCTATCACCACGCACTTGAACTCAAGTGGTTCGCACGAGAAATCACTTACACCTAAGAGCAACGTTCCAACACCAGCCTGGTGATCCTGAGCCACAGACCCAGCTGAGGACACCGGTCACTGCTCTTGGAGAGACCCCGATCTGAAGGAGAAATGGAAAAACATTGTATAGTGATAACCGCTGATCCGAGGTGACTTTTTCTCTTCTTGTTCTTATCAGGTTATAGAATCATAGAATCAGCAGGTTGGAAAAGACCTCTGAGATCATCGAGCCCAACCATACCCATCTGCCACTAAAGCATATCCTTAAGTACCTCAGGTCAGGAAACCCAAGTTGAGTCTTGATAAACTTTACAACCCAACTTTTACAACCCAAAATACATTCCTTCCTTAGAACCAGGCCTCTTCCATCCCAAAATGGGGATTTGGGATCCCTCATCGGTGCTGATTCTTGATTTTTCTTGTGGTAGCTGCCTGATAAAGGCATCCTGGCTTGCATCAGAAAGAGTGAGGCCAGCAGGAGCAGGGAAGTGATTGTGCCCCTAAAATCAGCATTGGTGAGGCTGCACTTTAGATCCTGCGTTCAGTTTTGGGCCCCTCACCACAAGAAGGACAATGAGGGGCTGGAGCGTGTCCAGAGAAGGGAACGGAGCTGGGGAAGGGGCTGGAGAACCAGGGTTATGAGAGGTGGCTGAGGGAACTGGGATTGTTTAGCCTGGAGAAAAGGAGACTGAGGGGAGACCTCATCACCATCTACAACTGCTTGAAAGGAGGTTGTAGCGAGGTGGATGCTGGTTTCTTCTCCCAAGTAACAAGTGACAGATGAGAGGAAATGGCCTCACGTTGAGCCAGGGAAGGTTCAGATTGGATATTAGGAAAAATTCCTTCCCTGAAAAGTTCTTAGGCACTGGCAGAGGCTGCCCAGGGAGGTGGTGGAGTCTCCATCCCTGGAGGTGTTCAAAAGACAGGTGGATGAGGTGCTGAGGGATGTTTTAGTAGTGGACAGGTATGGTTGCACTCGATGATCTCAAGGGTATTTTCCAACCAATCGATTCTATGATTCTATTCATCTCACATCCATAACACACCCACTGCCTGGGCTCATGCAGGGGAGAGATTCCACTTAGCTGGATGCCGCGAGAAAAAATAAAAGCAACCAACCCAGCCCCCAAATCTCTTCCTCCTGCACATCCAAATCCATGCCGGTGGGAAGCGTGAGGCCTCGGCACTGCCAACCCCAGGGGCTCCGTGCTGGGAGGTGAGGGCAGAGGCATCGGTCCCTGCATCCTGTGCGGAGCTGACATCAGTTCCTCTTGGTTTTATTGACGCCTTCCCAATTCTGGCCTGATTTTTTAATTGCCTCATAATTCCTGCAGCACTTGGAGTTTTTATAAGCCTCCTGCTTTCCCCAAGGTCAAGAAGGAGTGCCCCCAGCTCCCCCGTTTTCTTCATCACCAACTAGCAAGCGAGCAGTAAAAGAGGAACGCGGATGCCGTTTCCCTGAAGCGACGGGGCACACGTGCTCGGCAGGGCACTGAGGAGAAAAAAATTCCTCCCCATTTAAGTAGCTTTGTGGCCTTTCTCATCCTCCTCCATCTCTTGGTGCCAGGAGGTACCCAGAATGGTGGAGATGATGTTGGAAAATGAGAGACATCCTTCAGGCTCAGGGTTCCTGCTTTGGGGAGGTTTTTCAACACGCTTTTGTCAGCCAATTTGGAAACGTCTTACAGGAGTCGGTAGTGCTAGGAGGTGAGGGTAAACCTGAGAAGCTCATCAGGAGAAGTGGGCCTGGTGGACATCCTGTGGGTGGTAGGGAGCAGGTGGGGTTTGGCTTTGCTTTATGGCAATTAAGAACAGATCGAAGCTATATGAGACTCTGTTAAGCGGGTGTAAGGGCTGGTTTGAGTCACATCCAAGTGGGGTTTTCTAGAGAAGGTTTCTCATTAAAACAGCCACCATGCAGCAAACCTGAGCAGGGCCAAGCACAGCCAGTGCTGGTGGAGAAGGGACTTCTTATGAGGTTCTGCAGTGACAGGACGAGGGGGAATGGCCTTAAATTGGGAGGGTGAAATTTAGATTAGATATTAGGAAGAAATTCTTCACAATGAGGATGGGGAGGCCCTGGCCCAGGTTGCCCAGAGCTGGGGAGGGGTTCTGGATCAGGGAGGGCAGGGATGGGATGAGGGGGAATGGTTTTCAGCTGGAAGAGGGGAGATTGAGATGAGATCTTAGGAAGAAATGTTTTGCTGTGAGGGTGGGGAGGCCCTGGCCCAGGTTGCCCAGAGCAGGGGTGGCTGCCCCATCCCTGGAGGGGTTCAAGGCCACGTTGGATGGGGCTTGGAGCCCCTGATCCAGTGGGAGGTGTCCCTGCCCATGGTGGGGTGGGACTGGATGGACTTTGAGGTCCCTTCCAACCAAAATCCAAGATGGATTTTGCAAAGCAGCTCCTTGAAGGTGACACGTACCGTATTGCACCCTCCACTCGGGGCTGTGCAGAACGGGTCCCATACACAGGACACAAGCTCCCATCACGGCGGTACCTGAGGCCACGAGGATGGACAGCAGGGGCTCGGCCACGGGGCAGGAGATGTCAGGGAGACTGCACATGCACAGGCACGGACAGGGAGGGGGTAATTTGGAGGCCTGGGCTTTTTTGGAGGAGCCAAGTCTGCTTTTCCCGTGAGAAAGTCAGACTGGAGCTTCCAATAAGCCCAGTTCAACTCAGAAATACCTCTTTATCCCTCAGCAAGCCCTCAGGAAAGGGACTCGGCTTCTCCTGACCCCTGCTTTCCCTGGGTACCAGAATGAACAGAAATAGCACGGGAGACAGGGACTGAAGCACAGAGGTCCCGAACAGCCGCCTCCATGTCCCGGGAGAGGAGGCAGGGAGCTGCTTTCTTGCACACAGCCATCTCCATCGTCCCTTTACATGTTTCCCAGGAGCGCCTTGTGCTGAGGGCATTACAGACTGTGCGCATCACCTCAGGGCTGCACCCCAAGAGCTGCTTTTACAGCCTCCCCCCTGCACCCTTCCCAAAGCAAAGGCACAGACAGACAGGATTGCTCATAAAACTCAGCGTGCACGTGCTTCGAGTGTCTCCAGAGCCTCTCCAGGAGAGGAGAGAGCCATAACAGACCCCAAGCACGCATATTACGTGGTTTGGGGTAACACCAGCTTCTTGCTGCTGTCCTACAAGCTTCCAACAGTGCTGAGGAATCCAAAGATATCAAATGGTTGCTGGATTTGACATGGTGGGGCAGAAGAATTTCATTAACATCTCAGATGCCAGGAAAGCTGGGGAGGGGCTCTTGATCAGGGAGGGCAGGGATAGGAGGAGGGGGAATGGTTTGAAGCTGAAAGAGGGGAGATTGAGATGAGATCTTGGGGTGAAATGTTTTCCTGTGAGGGTGGGGAGGCCCTGGCCCAGGTTGCCCCATCCCTGGAGGGGTTCAAGGCCAGGTTGGATGGGGCTTGGAGCCCCTGATCCAGTGGGAGGTGTCCCTGCCCATGGCAGGCGGTTGGAACCAAATGGGCTTTGAGGTCTGTTCCAACCCAAACCATTCCACGATTCCATGGTGATTCTAACCCCAAGCCTCACTTCGCAGCTTAGAGCCATCCAAGAGTGAATCGAACTGCAGCAGGAACGGGAGCAACAAAAATGAAATTAAGAAGAAAATCCTTCACTGTTTTTCAGCCAATCGCTGATGATGAGAGACAAATCATGATTTGTGGATGCCTAGAGATGGAGAAGTGGAAGCCATCTGAAAAGGGAGTGAATAAATAAGGCTTTGTATGAGGTCTAGAGAGATAACTTGAAGGGAGAGCGAGCTAGACAGTGTTTTTCCAGCTGAATAGAGTTTTGCCAGACAGCGTTTTGCAGGCATGTTTCAATTCAATGAAAATACCTATTCAGGATTATGAAGTATTGCATTTCAGGAGGGTTGGTGCCTTGTGCCCTTATCCCTCTCTCATATTCTGCCTTACTTGTAAAGACAAAAGGAAATACTTCTTCCTGTGAATATTTCTTCTTAAGAATTTAAAGATTAACCCCCAAAAGGATGGAAAACCCTTATTTTTTCCAAGCTCTCTGCTTTCGGCTGAGAGAGCTGGGGGTGTTTAGCCTGGAGAAGAGGAGGCTGAGGGGAGACCTCATTGCTCTCTCCAACTCCCTGAAAGGAGGTTGTGGAGAGGAGGGAGCTGGGCTCTTCTCCCAAGTGACAGGGGACAGGACGAGAGGGAATGGCCTCAAGCTCCACCAGGGGAGGTTCGGGCTGGACATTAGGAAAAAAATTTTCACGGAAGGGGTCACTGGGCACTGTCAGAGGCTGCCCAGGGAGGGGATTGAGTCACCTTCCCTGGAGGGGTTTAAGGGACGGGTGGACGAGGTGCTGAGGGACATGGTTTAGTGTTTGATAGGAATGGTTGGACTTGATGATCCAGTGGGTCTCTTCCAACCTGGTCATTCTATACTTCTATGATTCTGCTGGCAGGTAGCCCTCAGGGGAGACTGAAGGATCCTGGTGCACCAGCTCCGGAACTCTCCTGCCTCAGTTTCTCCATGCAAGGATGAGGCTACACGTTGGGAAGGGGCAAACTCTCCTCTGTGATGGGTCATTCCCTTCCTGATGACCACGGAGACCCAGATGGAGCCTCAGGCTGCTCGTTCCCAGCTGTGGGAATAGCGGCGAGAAGCTAGACGGAGCAGAGAGGGTCGGAGGGCTTCTCCTTGGCTCTTGCAGCCAGGCTCTTCCTCCTTGCCAGACGTCTTGGCTGACGGCTCGCTGCTCCGTTGTCTCCTGGCACGCGCTGGCGGTGGTGATGGAGGGTGAGATGCACGGCGATCGAAGGGAAGCAGGGTCAAGCCAGCAGCTCAGCCTCCCACAAGAGCATCCCGGCCCGCGCGGCTGCCTCTGCCGACAGCTTTATTGCTGCTGCGGGCTGTAAGAGGGCAGACCCCGCGCCCCCACAGACCAGCGCTAGCCCAAAGGCAGTTGTTGGTAGCCCCAGGTGGCTGGGGGAGGGTTAAACCCCCCCAAAGCCTGGAGCTGCCAGCACAGCCTTGCTCCCTTCTTCCCTCCAGACCTTACTCCTGCGATTTTAGGGACGCAAACTGCACATTTTCAGATTTAAAAGGTAAAGATAGCATTTCACGGAGGAAAAAGCCTGAGTGGATGGGGGGAACCATCATCCTTGACTAAGCTTAGTCAAAGCCCTGATGTTTTTCCCTACCCTTTCTCTCTGCACTGCCTATAGCAACTCCGGGGTTTCCTCCCTCGCTCCTGCATCCTTCCCAGGCTCCTGGTGTTACCCAAGGGGATAAGGAGAATGCCTTTTGCACCTTGTTTACCTCATTTATTTACTAAAAACCATCCTGATCTCAGAGACAAAGACACTGGGTACCTTCTACAAACACTAATATCTGCCCGGGTATGCAGACACTTCATGTCTTCTATCAACATCTCAGCCTCTGCCCAGGGATGCAGACACCGAGTCTTAAGAAAATGATGAACTCAGCAGTTAATTGACCCAAGACTGAAAGCGTGGGATGAAAGAAGGGAAGGGATATCGGATTGGGAGAATCTGTGATTGTTTAAGGATTACTCGAAGGACATCCTTCTCCTCACTAAGGCTGTGGAAAGCAAACAAGCAATTTTATGTCAAAGTAGGGTTGTGTAACCTAATGAATGTATGTATTAGGTAGGTGTATGGATTGTACTAGCTAGGTGGGATTTTGAACATTGGTTTTGAATCATAGAATCATAGAATCACCAGGTTGGAAGAGACCCACCGGATCATTGAGTCCAACCATTCCCATCAAACACTAAACCATGTCCCTCAGCACCTCGTCCACCCGTCCCTTAAACCCCTCCAGGGAAGGTGACTCAACCCCCTCCCTGGGCAGCCTCTGCCAGTGCCCAGTGACCTTTTCCATGAAAATTTTTTTCCTAATGTTCAGCTTGACCCTCCCCTGGTGGAACTTGAGGCCATTCCCTCTCATCCTGTCCCCTGTCACTTGGGAGAAGAGCCCAGCTCCCTCCTCTCCACAACCTCCTTTCAGGTAGTTGTAGAGAGCAATGAGGTCTCCCCTCAGCCTCCTCTTCTCCAGGCTAAATAGGCCTTCAATAGGCAGTTGGTGGGCTGGTTTTGTGGAAGATCTTCCACCCAGCACAGAATAAAAGTGATGTCTCCTCTCTAAATAAACTACTTTATTTAGGGAGTTTCTTTTTTGATTGATTCCAGGTAACGCTGGTGCCCATCACACTCCGTGCCATGACCACAGTGGAGCTTTCCAGACCATCACCTCACAGAAGATTCATGAAGCAATGCAGGGAAACCACTCAGAGAAAGGGAGAGCCAGGGCCGAGGTGGAAACAACCGCGTTGGATCGTTGGATGGGGTCACCAGGAGATGGGATGGGGCTGGCAGGTCTCTGCAGCCCCGCATGCATCCCACCCACACACCGACATCTCCCACCGTGGGGAGGTCAGGCACGGAAACAGCACCTGGAGATGAAAATATCTGGCTGTGCTGGCGGCCCAGGTAGCTGCTGGGTGCGATGGGGAAGTTTATAAGGTGGGCTGTGGAAAACTGGCTGGCAGCTCTGCAGACAAAGCCTCCATCCAAAACAAACAGCGCCCGCTCCAAGCACCAGCACGTGGTGCTGAGGGGCTCCCAGCACCACCCAGGCACGGTGGATGAGAGGGGAACACTGCAAAAGGAGCTGAAAATCACTCCATCCCATAACCCTGGCTGCTCTGGCTGCTGGTGGGCTCAACAGGGGTCCAGCGGGATGTTCTATTTGCACCGTGTAGTGGTTTGAGTTAAAGTACCATCAGTTTCTGACTCGTAACTCAGTCGTTCTAAGTTACTTCATTCTCTAAAAACTAACTGAATGGTTTTTGAGACAGTGTTCTTCTCTCAAAGTGAAAGTGTGCAAAGAGGCCAAAGCTTATATTGATCCCTGTGGTATCCAAGAACATCCTCCAGCTGGTGGAGAAAGGCCCTACCTGCGAGGAGGGACGGATAGGGCAGGTGACCCCAAACTGACCAACAGAGGATTCCATCCCATCCACATCACATTTGGTATAAAAATTGAGAGGCCGTGAGGGTCAACCTTTTCTGTGATGGCCAACATCTAGTGAGAACCTCATCAGCCTGTCTGCCCCGAGCCCAGCTTCGTATGTTCCTGAGCCCAGCTCCCTCCTGGCTGTGATCCCATTCCCTCGTGTCTGCTCTGCAGCATTTGTGGTGACATAGAGTCATTGAGGGGTGGGGGCGCAATCTCATATATTTATATATATTTATTACTTTCTAATTATTTTCAGTTTCCTTAAATCTGCAGGTTTAGTTTCCAACCTGCTAGTCTTTTTCCTCTCATTTCCCTCTTCCCTTCCCCTGGGGCGGAGGGAAGGGATTTGAGAGACCAAGTGCTTAGGGATATGATTTAGGAGTGGACAGGTATGGTTGGGCTTGATGATCTCAAAGGTCTTTTCCAACCTAGCAATTCTATGATTCTATGCACTGATCAATTTTAGCTGCTGAAAACTAGCAGGGTTGGGGCTAACCCATGACACACTCTCAGCAACAAACCACAAGCCCAGAGCATCCATGCCCTGTTATCCCATAAAAAGGTGCAAATGAACCACTTTTAGGAAAACGTGTTAATAAATCCATACCCAACACCAGTTGTGCTCAAGCACTGAGACCAAGAGTTATGCACAGACCTAGCACCCTGCCTGCTGCCCACAATCCCTGAGCACTGAGCCCACCTTCCCAGCCTCCCTCTATCCCTGGAGATGTTTAAAAGGCAGGTAGATGAAGTGCTCAGGGATCTGGTTTAGTAGCAGACAGGTATGGTTGGGCTCGATGATCTCAAAGGTCTTTTCCAACATAATGATTCTCTGTTCCTGTGCACAAAGCCCTCGTAGCGCCCGATAAATGCCACTGCCCAGACGTGACCTAGGTGAGGAGCGTGGTGGTGGGCGAGGGCTGAGGGCCAGCCACCCGCTATGAGATCCGCCGCTGTTCTCCATGAAGAATAGCCCCTTGTCCTGCCCCAACAGCTCCCCCTCAACCAAGGGGCTGAGGGCAGTGGGGCAGCGCGGTGTCAGGGACAAAAAGTATTAAGTTTGGAGACCCAGAGACAAAAGAGCTGCCAAACGGGGTCAGACAGAGCCGCCCCAGTCCTTGGCCCGTCCTCAGCAGTACCGGCGTGGTGGCTTCATGCCAAGCTGCTGCCACTCCAAAAGGCAAAGGGCTGCTGCCCCCTCCCAGTGAACCTAGAGAAAAGGAGGCTGTGGGGAGACGTCATCACTGCCTACAAGTGCCTGAAAGGAGGCTGTAGAGAGGTGGGTGATGGGTTCTTCTTCCAAGTGCCAGGTGATAGAATCACAGAATCATAGAATCACAAGGTTGGAAAAGACCCACCGGATCATCGAGTCCAACCATTCGTATCAAACACTAAACCATGTCCCTCAGCACCTCGTCCACCCGTCCCTTAAACCCCTCCAGGCAAGGTGACTCAACCACCTCCCTGGGCAGCCTCTGCCAGTGCCCGTGAAAATTTCTTTCCTGATATCCAGCCTGACCCTCCCCTGGTGGAGCTTGAGGCCATTCCCTCTCGTCCTGTCCCCTGTCCCTTGGGAGAAGAGCCCAGCTCCCTCCTCTCCACAACCTCCTTTCAGGGAGTTGGAGAGAGCAATGAGGTCTCCCCTCAGCCTCCTCTTCTCCAGGCTAAACACCCCCAGCTCTCTCAGCTGTTCCTCATAAGGCCTGTTCTCCAGCCCCTTCACCAGCTTTGTTGCTCTTCTCTGGACTCGCTCCAGAGCCTCAACATCCTTCTTGTGGTGAGGGGCCCAGAACTGACCCCAGGATTTGAGGAGCGGCCTCACCAGTGCCGAGTCCAGAGGGAGAAGAACCTCCCTGGCCCTGCTGGCCACACCGTTTCTGATCCAAGCCAAGATGCCATTGGCCTTCTGGGCCACCTGGGCCACTGCTGGCTCATGTTCAGTCGCTGTCAACCAACACCCCCAGGTCCCTCTCCCCCAGGCACCTCTCCAGCCAGACCTCTCCTAGTCCGTAGCACTGCATAGTGGATGAGACAAAATGGCCTCAAGTTGCGCTAGGGAAGGTTCAGATTGGATATTAGGAAAAATTCCTCCCCTGAAAGGGTTTTCAGGCACTGGAACAGCTGCCCAGGGTGGTGATGGAGTCCCCATCCCTGGAGGGGTTTAAAGACAGGTACGTGAAGTGCTTCGGGATCTGGTTTAGTAGCACACAGGTACGGTTCGGCTTGATGATCGCAAAGGTCTTTTCCAACCTAGAGATTCTATGAAGCATCATTTATTCAGCACTGAGGGACACATCACAAGAATGGCACATGGGGGGATGGTGCCAAGGGGATGTCAGGGGGGTCTCACACACATCTGCCTTTCCTCGGCTGGGCAAGGAGCAGTTTGGATGGAAACAACCCCTCCTGCCCCATCTCAGTGTCTCATGCTAAGCAGGGCAGGCAGCAGGCAGGCATGGGCTTCATGCTGTGGTGAGGGTTTATTTTTCCAGCTAAAATAATTTAATTTAGTGGAAATTTTTCCTCTTCTCAACCTGCTTTCTCCTGTAAGCAGCCCATCCTCAGGAATGGCTCGTCAGCTGGATGGGAACCAAGCTGGATGGCACATGAAGTCAGAAGGCACATAAAAAGCCAGGGTATGTCATTTATTTTCCAACCAGGCATAGCTGGGGGCTAAAATGTCATCGCTAATGGAATTTACTATTCCTGATGTCAGAGCAGATGCACGGGAGGGGGCACACGCCGTGCTACGAGCTGTGCCGTGTATGTGTGCGTGTGTTCAGTGCACTTCTGCAAAGCTCTGGGTCTGCAGATGGAAAAATCGCTTTTGCTGCCACACTGCATGCACACAACAACAATCAGAGTCATAGCATGGTTTGGGTTGGAAGGAACCTTAAAGATCACCCAGTTCCACCCCCTGCCATGGGCAGGGACACCTCCCACTGGATCAGGGGCTCCAAGCCCCATCCAACCTGGCTTTGAACACCTCCAGGGATGGGGCAGCCACCACTGCTCTGGGCAGCCTAATGTCCAATCTAAATTTTCCGCCTTCCAATTTTAAACCATTCCCCCTTGTCCTGTCACTCCATGTCCTTGTATAAACTCCCCCATCCCCAGCTTTCCTGGAGCCTCTTTCAGCACTGGAAGCTGCTCTAAAGTCTCTTTGGAGCCTTCTCTTCTCCAGGCTGAACAACCCCAACTCTCTCAGCCTGTCCTCGTACAGGAGGTTCTCCAGCCTTCACACCATCTCTGAGGTGTCCTCTGCACTTGCTCCAACAGCTCCATGTCCTTCTTGTGCTCAGGACTCCAGAACTGGACACAGGACTCCAGGTGGGTCTCACCAGAGCAGAGCAGAGGAGCAGAATCCCCTCAATCACCCTGCTGGACCCACTGCTTTGCATCCAGCCCAGGACACGGTTGGTTTCTGGGCTGCAAGCACACATTGCTGCCTTAATAACATGTATCGGGTTTATTTTAGCAGAGCTCACCCAGTTACTGAAGTTCTAAGCACCGATAAACCTTTATCCATGTCAGCTTGCTGCTCTTATGAGTGGAACGGACAGCGTGGCCACGGTGGATCAAGATGCACCAAACAATGTGAGAAATAAGCACGTAGCAGTTCCACAGCCCGAGCAAAACCCACTCACCTGGTAGGGTCTCAGCAAACCCTTCTCCTGGTGAAGGTCCTCGTACAGCAAGTACAAGCACTGGCCAGGAACCTCATGGCATGTGGAAGGCTTGGATATCTGAGCTGAGCTGTCCACTTGTGGTTGTGGTAACATCTCCTGAGCAGCAGAACTTAATGAGCCTGGAGGGAAAATAAATATCTTGCATTTTTTTTCTATCGAGGCTGCCAGCTGTCCATTATGTTTAATAGGACAGTTATCGTATGTTAAATACTGGCATGATTAAAAACATATTTATAAAGGATTAGCAGCTCTGTAACGGCTACACGTCTGTTCCGAGGCCGTTAAATCTCCCAGAATGTGTTTCTAATCATCTATACAATAACCGTCTTAATAAATCAGAATTAGAGGCACATTTGAGCGAGCGTGGATTCCACATTGCACCTGGTGGGGTTTTGTTGAGGGGAAGTGGGAGAAGAAAACCCAACAGGCATAAGAGGTTTGAAGGAAAACCAACTGCTGGTTGCGGAAATCCAGCAGTGCATGAAGATGGAGAGCACCTGATGGAGACAACATGGACCATAACTGCTAGTTCCAGCTCCCTGTGTCACCTCTGGACATAAGTGTGTGGGACCAAGGTGAGGAGAGCAGCCTGCACACCCAACCATGAGTTGAAACTCTTCGGTTTGGAGCATGACAACGCTCAGGACAGACCAGGGCTGCTCCAGTTTTCCTTGCACTTCCATTTGTTGTGTTTTCTCACCCAGGCTCATGAGCTGACGCTCCAGCCGTGCTCCCGAGGATGGATCTGGGGCAGCCGTACCCCGCTGTTAGCAGAACGCCCAGGCGCGGCAAAGGCATTTAGCAAAAATAAACGCCGAGGCCGAGTTTGAAATGTTTATTTTCCAACTCCAGGCCATTCATCCAGTGACACTGCTCTGTTCCAGCCAGTCTCTCTCTGTTTATATCAGATGATTAATGAGATACAGATTGTCTTTAGCCTTGATGGATGTTGCAGTCATCAGGGAGAAGTACGAATTTGGGCTTTCTCCTCCCACCTCTGCCTGCAGCCACCACACCATCCTAATTGGCCTGGAGAACAGATTTTCTTCCCTTTTCATGCAATCAAATCCAAGATTTTATTACTTTTCTCTTTTTTTTATGGCCTGTCCATCTGCCTTCTGCACTCAGCCCTCTTCTAGCTGGAACCTCTGATGACCCAGGAACGTGGTCTGAGCTGCAACCAGTTCAGAGAAAGGGAAGAGACATATCAAACAGCAAATCAATGAAGGAGTCGGAGAAGTAAAGGGAAAAGGCAACCTGGGTTCAGCCTCTCCAAAGCTCACGATTGACTCAGAAGAGAGGGATCTGCAGGATGCACGCAGCGATGTTTGAGAACGTGGCAACCACCCAATATTGCAATCACCCAACATTGCAACCACCGTCACAATAAACCAGCCTAACCCCAGTGCAATGCACGGATGCCATTCCCAGAGGAGACAGGGCTGTTCCTGCTCCAGAAAATCCTACGTACAACTCCAGCATCACCCTTGTACTTTTTTTCCTGCTGGGATACTGACCTGCTCAACCAACACCGTTCCGATGCGGCACGCATTAATCCATCTCCCATTTTCCTAGAAAGGGAGGCTTGGCCGAGCAGCTAAGCTTTTCCTCCTTCAAGGAATTCCTATCAAACATTCCTAGGAGTTTATTTCTAACCTGTGTGCCGTGGCACATGGAGAGGGACCAGCGACCTAGGGCTGAAACCACAGATGCAGGGTCTAAACCACATGTATAATGGCTAATTAACCCCACTAATCAAACACCACCAGGTAATCACACTGCATAGAGACAAGGAAGCTTTAAGAAAGTGCAGAACATAAATTAATGAGGCCAATTAATAATAATAATTGACTTTGCAACGGCTAAATGGGGCTGGATGGAAACCAGCTTGAATGCATCACTGCACCAATGCTTCCGCATCCCCCCAGAGCACGGCTCGGGGCAGGAGCAGTTGACACATCTCTCCAGCACTCAAAGCTTAAATTGAAAAGCTGCCATTAACGTTAAAAAGAAAAAATAGCTTTTTAAAAACCCCATACATTTCTATTCCCCACCCCCCTTCTTTTACTTCTGATTCACCCTTCTGATATTTTACTTGGACTCCAACCCTAATGCATTCGTCCTTCTTAGCACATTTTTGGGCTGCTTCCACCATTGTTCTTGGAAACCTGTTTTTTTTAGTAAAGGACATATATTTAGATATACAACCTGGTCTCTCACGTTAAAAACCCCACCATGGGCTGGGAAGGGAAGAGCTTATAGAAAAGGGAACCGGTCCACAGCTGCTGCCAGAGATGCACACTGCAAGAGGCTTGTGGCACAGGGCTGTGAGCGTGTGCAAGGTGTGCACGGGTGTGTGTGCACGGGTGTGTGTGCACAGGCCACGAGTGATGCTGGACAAAAATTTTCACAGAAAGAGTCACTGGGCACTGGCAGAGGCTGCCCAGGGAGAGGGTTGAGTCACCTTCCCTGGAGGGGCTTAAGGGATGGGTGGATGAGGCGCTGGGGGACATGGTTTAGTGATTGATGGGAATGGTTGGACTCGATGATCTGGTGGGTCTCTTCCAACCTGGTGATTCTGTGATTCTATGATTCTGGTGGGTACCTGGCTCTGGATGACAAGAACCTCTCAGTGGCAGTGGAGGTGGCATCACCAGCGGGATGTTTGTCTGTGTGTGGCATAAAGGCTCCATCTCCAATGTAGGAACATCTCCTGAAAGCTTTGCCAGCACAAAGGGAGGGCTGGTGGCTTCAGATGCCTCCATGTCCTCCCCAGAAGCTGCTGCCGGAGCGGAGAGAGGAGCTTCCAGCACTGCAGCTCCTCCTCATCCCTCTGGACTTTGCTCCAGCCCAGCTCAGGTGGACATGAGCATTTCCTTAAACCAGGCAACACCCCCAAATCTACTTACAGCCAGGTTCTGGGCAATAGTTAAGGATTGCCCCACCCGTGGTCATGGTCCCCAGCTGGAGGAGGCGGAGGTCATCCCAGCTGCTACAGATACCACGCTTTGCCAACGGAGGGGGTGGGTTTGGATGGGCTGGTTCTAATAACTCACGAGCGCTCAGCCCGCACCCAAACATCTCATTTTGAAAAGGCAGGTTGGAGTCCAAGAAGCACTCGCAGGCTTTTCATAAACACACTTTAATAATCTTCATCAAGAATTTTAATACAGAGCAAGCTGCCTGCCAGGAACTGCATTTACACTGTCAGCTGTGGAGAGGAACAGCCCTGCACCGCTGCTCAATAGCAGAAACACCCTCGCTCCCTCCCTCTGAGCTTTTCTTCTCTTCCCTTTTGTATGAAACATGGTGTTTTGGATATCGGAGGGATTAATAACTCTGGTGAGGAGCCAGTGAGCTCCCTGTAGCATCCCCTAGGAGCACTGGGGTGCAGCCCCTTCGCCTTGCCCCGACACGTGCCTACCACCATCCCACTCCCATCTCCTGCCCAGAGGGACCTCAGCTGGCCTCACACTTCATCTCTTTTTTTTTTCCTTTTTCCTTATTTTTGGCATTTAAAGGCTTCAGGCAGCCTCTTTCCTTCTCTCCCGATACCCTGCTGAATCATAGATTCATGGAACAGCTAAGGTTGGAAAAGACCTCTAAGCTCACCAAGTCCAACTGTCAGCCCAGCCCCACTGTGCCTGCTAAACTATGTCCCAAAGTGCCACATCTACACGTTTTTTCAACACCTCCAGGGATGGAGACTCCAACACTGCTCTGGACTGATGCTTCATCACTCTTTCAGCGAAGATATTTTTCTTAATATCCAATCTAAACCTCCACTGTGCAATGTGAGGCCATTTCTACTCGTCCTATAACCTGTTACTTGGGAGACCAACGCCCGCCTTGCTACAATCTCCTTCCAGGAGCTGTAGAGAGCAATAAGGTCCCTCCCTAGCCTCCTCATCTCAAGACTAAACAGACCCAGGTCCCTCAGAGGTCTCTCACAACCCTTGTTCTCCAGCCCCTTCCCCAGCTCCATTCCCTTCTCTGGACGCGCTCCAGCCCCTCAATGTCCTTCTTGGAGTGAGGGGCCCAAAACTGAACCCAGGATTCGAGGTGTGGCCTCACCAGCTCCCCAGTCCGCGGGGATGATCCCTTCCCTGCTCCTGCTGGCCACCCCACGGCTGATCCAAGCCAGGAGGGCTTGTATCATACCCAAAATGTTGCTGTTGCGGGCTCTGCACAGGGTGGTGGCTGGAGACACGTTGTGCATTCAGACTGAGGGAGTAACGGGGCGGGGGGTGAGCTACAGATACGGTTACCAGCGCTTTCCTTTCACAGCAAAGATTAAGAGGATCAGAAAACATTTTCCTGCTGGCTATGGTATCAAACAATTACAGGGATTAGGCGAGGGCTTTGCCATCCTCTGGCACATCAGGTTTTAGTTTCTGCCAGAGGCAAAATACCCAATTTGATGTACTTCGAACCCAAAGGGCTGTTTACGGTGGGAATCGTATTTTACAGCCTTTTTCCCAACAGCTGAAAACACTCTGGCTGGAATCACCCTCCAGATGCTGCTCCAAGACACATCCGTGCTGAGCCTCATCTTCCCAGGCACGCGTGGACATCACCCCTCTGTGTCCCCATACAACTGTCCCACCTCGCAGGGAAGGGCTCAGACTGGAGCAGAGTCTGAAAAATACTCCAGGGTGACTTCAGCATCAGCATCTCCTCCCACCCAGTTCTTATCAAGTCTTATATTTCTTGGGGGAAGGGGAGGGGGGGCATTTTTGAACACCAGTTCCATGCACATCAGACAATTGGTCTGTTTAGAAGTCGGTTCCCAAGCGACTGACATTAAGAAAGAATATAAAGAACCCGCAGCTCAGTGAAATAAAATGATGAGATTAGAAATACCCGTACCAGCTGGCTTCTCTTAACCTCATTTAGCAGAGGTGGGGAATGCCAGTTTTCCAAGAGGACTGGCACCACCACCTCCACCACTTTCCCTGTCCTTGTGAAGTTCTTACCTTATTTATTTACTTGAGAGCAGAAAAGCTGAGAAAGCCGCCCGGTAGAAATACCAAACTTCTGCCAAGTGTTTTGAAGTTCCAGCACAAATTGCCTTTTACAGGCAGGGGAGTGGGATGGAGAGGTAGAAGGAGGGTCATTTCTTCTTGAGGAAACCCCCAAAAGGCTTGAAGGGGCCTTTTCATCGTGTGGGCAGGGGAAAGATGCCAGATGGGTTTGGGGAAGTGGTGGTGGGAAGCCCCTGCATGGTTATGGCATCTATTAGTGCCAGGGCAATACAGGCTGCAAGATACCTTAATAATAAATAATAAGCCACAAAATCAGTAAGAATTTTAAAGATGCTATCTCCAAAAACCTCTCCAGAGCAGACAGAAGCCTCCCATAGACTCCATTACTGTCATTAATGGTCTTCTTCAGCTCTTTAAGGTACCTGCAAAACTGCTTGCACCTCCTCCAACACTCACTCCCATCCCTGCATGAGGGATGCTGCAGCCTTCAGGTGGTGAAGGTCTATCTGCACAGCGCTTCACAGAATCATATAATCATAGTATGGTTTTGGTTGGAAGGAACCTCAAAGCCCATCCAGTTCCACCCCTGCCATGGGCAGGGACACCTCCCACGGGATCAGGGGCTCCAAGCCCCATCCAACCTGGCCTTGAACCCCTCCAGGGATGGGGCAGCCACCCCTGCTCTGGGCAACCTGGGCCAGGGCCTCCCCACCCTCACAGCAAAATATTTCTTCCTAAGATCTCATCTCAATCTCCCCTCTTTCAGCTTAAAGCCATTACCCCTCATCCTATCCCTGCACTCCCTGATACAGTGCCACTTCCCCAGCCTTCCTGTAGCTCCTTTCAGCACTGGAAGCTGCTCTAAGGTCTCCCCACAGCTTTCTCTTCTCCAGGCTGAACAACCCCACCTCTCTCAGCCTGTCCTCATAGCAGAGGTGCTCCAGCCCTCCGATCATCTCTGTGGCCTCCTCTTGACCTGTTCCAACAGCTCCATCTCCTTCTTACATTGGGGATTCCAGAACTGGACAAAGGACTCCAGGTGGGTTCTCATGAGCGAGGAACAGAGGGGGAGAATCCCCTCCCTCGCCCTGCTGGCCACACTTTTTGTGATGCAGCCCAGGACACGGTTGGCCTTGTCCAGGTGCATCCTTGCAGTGGCTTCTCCTCCATCAGGAGCATCCAAAAAGAAAATCAAGTCCTGGAGCAACACATGAGCCACATTTTCGCACTGAGTGGCCATGGAGAAAATCCAGGTATGCTGGTGCCTCCTGTCAAGCTCGAAACAGCCGTCGCTCCCCAGGGTCTCAGCTTTCCACCAGCCGGTGGAGCAAGATGTTATACCTTGTTTATGTTTCTATGGTATTACCCTGCCTGCTGGCTCCCATCCTGCAGCCCCCACCGGCTAAATCTCTGCGAGGTTAATTTCGAACATGAAAAACGGCCTCCCAAGAGCAACTGCGGTTGATTTAAAATAATAAAAATGGAAATCTCAGATTTGATGACTAATCCCGGGGGACCAGCTTAAATTAGTGCAAACCAATCGGCCGCAAAAGACCAGAGGAAAATTCCTGCTGGACTTCTCAGTCCACTCCCTGGCTTCATTTTCCATCTCCAGATCCTTCCAGCCTGCAAACATATACAGTGTTGCCTCGGCAACTCGGAGACGAGATATATGTACATGAGAAAATGAGACAATCTCTTTCCCCGGTGATTGCCTGGAAGGTGGAAAATGAAAACCTATTCTTGTGTTAAAGCACTGTCAGCTCATACCAGACATGCTCACACCCTAACCTGCTCTTGAACTACCTCCATCTCCCACATGAACAAAAATAACCATCCTCTCACAGGTGTTGGTCCCCAGACCTACCTGCTCTCTCATCTTAGACCTGAGGGAATGGCAGGAAGATGCACCAGGGGAGGGTTAGGTTGGACATTAGGAGAAGGTTCTCCCCCACAGAGGGTGGTGGAGCACTGGAACAGCACCCAGGGAAGCAGTCACGGCACCAAGCCTGACAATATTCCAGAAGCCTTTAGCCAGCGCTCTCAGCCCCATGGTGTGAAAGTTGGGGTGTCCTGGGCAGGGACAGGAGCTGGACTCAATGATCCTTGTGGGTCCCTTCCAACTCATGGAATTCCATGATCCCAAGGAAGGATGCTCAGGACACGCAGACTCATCCAAACACATGCTCTGTCCAAAAGTGCTTTCTCTCTTGCACACATAAACTGGCTTGTTCCTCCATCTTCCAGGAGCTTGGGTTCATTTGTGACCCCTAGTTTAGATGCAAGCCTGCCTTCAGTCCAGCCTGGACCAGATGGTCTCCACTCAGCCAGGCTACTGTAGGCCCCACCTGTTGGTGCTCCCTCAGTGCTACACTTGTCTTTGAAAAGTCTCTGCAGCTCAGGGCTTATAAGAAAAATACGCATGATGTACACCAGGGGTATAAAGCAGAGCATCAATGCCATATCCCAAGCCATCCTGTCCTCATATCATCCTGCTCCAAGTTCCCACTGCTCTGTGCATCATAGAATCATAGAACGGTTTGGGTTGGAAGGAACCCTAAAGCCCATCCAATTCCAACCCCCTGCCAGGGCAGGGACACCTCCCACTGGTTGCTCCAAACCCCATCCAACACCTCCAGGGGGATCCACAACTTCTCTGGGCAATCTAGGCCAGGGCTTCCCCACCCTCATCATGAAGAATTTGTTCCTAATGTCCAATCGTCACCCTTTGCAGCCCACAGTCAACCTTGGAAGGGCAGCATGGCCAGCCGGGATGAGGCTGTCCTGCAATAACACAAGAGTCTAGGGATCACAGAATCATTAAGGTTAGAAAAGACATCTAAGATCATCAACCTCAACGGTGCCTACTAAATGTGAATACAGACCCCCTGTGGGCTGCTGCAGCCATCGCCACCAGCCCCACCTGCCCATGCAGCCCCTCTTTGGTGCAGCACCCGCTCTCTCCTTGACGATTCCCCCCTAGCCTCATGCCAAATGAATCCCGACACTGGAATTTTCTCTGCATTAGCAGCATTTTTTCCTCTCCAACCCCATCCCCTAAGGGACCCGCCTGACCTGCAAGCAATTAGAACACTGGGACTCATGAACTCCCCGCGACGTCTTGGCTGCAGAAGGACATGATGAAAAGACCCGTTCCCCTCGCTGCACCTCGGCACCAGACTCCACTTCCCTAGGAGCTTTGTTGTGAACTGTGGCTATCGGAACGCTCCTTGCTCAGACGTTTCCCATCTGGAGTCAATTGCTCCATCAGTCCCCTCAACTGGCAGGAATCCTGTGCCACGGGACTGATTGATCGAACCACAAACAATTAATTACAAATAACAGGAAGGCTCCAAAACAAGGAGAATAGGTGGGTGAAGAGGGCTGCTAGTGTATGTCGTGGATACAACTGCCTTTCTTCAAGACATCTACAGCATCCTTCCTCGAGTCTGCCCAGAGAAGTTGTAGATGCCCCTGGAGGTGTTGGATGGGGCTTGGAGCAACCCGATCCCGTGGGAGGTGTCCCTGCCCATGGCAGGGGTGGAACTGGATGGGCTTTGAGGTCCTTCCAACCCAAACTATTCTGTGATTCTATGACTTTTCCTACTGCAAGTGAGAAGCAGGAGGGACCGGCCAGGGACATGGATTCAGGGGCTGCTGTCACGATTGGGCTATAAAGATAAAACTCCCTTCTCTGTTCTACTACAGCTGAGCATGAGTTGAGCCAGAGGCTCTTGGGGAGCCATTCCTTCAGCTCAACCTCTAAGCCCTATCTCCAGGATGCTGTGGAAAGCTTAAAATGAAATTTTGGCTTTCTCAAAAGCACTGCAGGCTTTGCCACAGGTCTCAGTGGAGCAAAGAAACCACCCCTTGCTTCCAGTTCCACCATCATCTTTTTAAATAAAGTTCCTCTTGTGACATTTGGCCCATCAAACACAGCATGTGCCTTCTAAAACCCACCTACCCTACCTGTGCCAGGGACGTAGTCAGATCTATTCTCGGGCTGCTCCATCGCTGCACCACCTGATATGGCTTTGAAATGCACAAGGGGGATAGCAAGGATGGCACATAATTTCTCATAAAGACAAGGCAAAATATGCTTTCCCAGAGTGTGAAAAATCATAGAATAGTGGAATAGTTTGGGTTGGAAGGGACCTCAAAGCCCATCCAGTCCCACCCCTGCCATGGGCAGGGACACCTCCCACTGGATTAGGGGCTCAAAGCCCCATCCAACCTGGCCTTGAACCCCTCCAGGGATGGGGCATCACGACTTCTTTATCCAAATAGAGAGCATCTCTCAGATTTTCTGTCCCCTACACACTGAGAAAGCCGACCCATATTTGTGGAAACGGCTGCGAAGGTAAAGCTGATTTCTGCCATTAAGACCTGCCAGTGCTGGGGTGCAGAGAAGATGAAGTGAAAACAAAGGGTGGGAAAATGTGATTCGATCTCCTTTTTAAAGCACTAACAGCTTCAGTGAAAAGCCTTGCAAACTGTAATGCGTAGGGTGGAGCAGGATTAAGATCATAAATAACTCCCAGAGAAGAAAAATGATGCCCTTTCACACGCTGGTAGCGTGTTATCTTTAAAGCTCAAGGAAGATAAAATAACTGTCTTCAAATATCACCACCTTTCATCCCAAAGGACTGTTTTTAACTTGTTTTTCAGGGATCACAGCTGCAGCGTGACCACCTTCGGGCTGGAATTCAGCAGCAGCTTGGCCACGCAGGACCGTGCCGCAGGAGGGGATGGATTCTTATCCCCTTAAAATGATGAGCTGGCATTGCTGTGGTAATTGATAACAGCTTGTCCTGAAGAGTGATTAAACTCTGTTTTGAAACACTGGCTCTGAGGCCAGTCTCTAACTGCAGGGCGAGGCCTGATCCAAAGGCAGAGCATCTATTTTACATCAGAAACCAGCCCAAGACACAGAGCAGGGATCCTGGACCCTTCCCAGCCCTGCTGGTCCTTTCTTCCCACTGTGTTTTGATAACTAGGCATCCTGGGTTTCCACCTCGTTCCACCTCTGAACAAGCTATTTCCCTTTAGAGATAAAACCTTGAGATCTAAACCATACACAGAATGGTTTGGGTTGGAAGGGACCTCAAAGCCCATCCAGTTCCATCCCCATCCCCCCTGCCATGGGCAGGGACACCTCCCACTGGATCAGGGGCTCCAAGCCCCATCCAACCTGGCCTTGAACACCTCCAGGGATGGGGCAGCCACCACTTCTCTATGCAAATAGAAAGTGTCTCTCAAATTTGTCCAGAGCAAAGGGTTTGCTTCTCCAGATGGGGATGAAGGTCAGATCTCCAGCTCAATCAGCCCCATCTCCAAAGCAGTAGGTGTTTTCTCCCTGGCAGCACCAACCAAGGGCAGAGGTGCTGCTCAGACCCATGGATCCACGGTTAGGAACACGGGCCCAGCACCGAGTTAAACTGCAGGTGGAATTTTAGATAGTCGGGATGCATTTCCTTAAACTGGAATTTAGGCAGGAGTCCAAGACTAACACCCACCACCTCCCCTCTTGCAAATAGTGCCGAGGGCTCTTTAACGACCACAAGTGGTCGAGGCCTGGGTTAATGTCTTATCCATAAGTTATTCAGTATTTCCTTTTACAGACAAAATAGTTGGAATACTTCTCTTTCTCTCTTCAAATTGCAGTTGTGGAGGTTACAAAAAACCCTGCAGCCTCTGCACTATTTCCATATGTGGCACCAGCTTGGGAAGTGTCCGTTTCATGGCAGTCCCACCTCTTGAATTCTTATGGGAACTCCAGCGTTATCGAGTTTATAGTGCCACTAAAACCACAGAGATAAAAGCTGTCTCCTTGTCAGCTCAGAGCTTGGCGGGGCTGGGAAAGGAGGCTCCCTAGACTGCTTGTTGTGTCTTGGAGTGTCCCGGGTAGGTTTTTGGGGTAGGTGCATCTCCTGGTCTTTCCACTAAGGTGACACCTCCCACTGGATCAGGGGCTCCAAGCCCCATCCAACCTGGCCTTGGACACTTCCAGGGACAGGGCAGCCACCACTGCTCTGGGCAACCTGGGCCAGGGCCTCCCCACCCTCACAGCATCCCAAGCCCTTCTTTTCAGAGCTGTTCCCAATCCATTCTCAATTGGAGGGGATGATGTCTCCAGGAAGCCTGAGCTACACCCAAATCAAAGCCTGAGCACCCATCCTGAGGCAGCTGTGGTGATCTGATTTTGCACCAGGAGAGTGTTCTACATACAGTCAGTGCTCTGACTGTATCCTGGTCCTAAACACCTTGGAAAACTGGGAAAGACTAAGCACAAGTCTGGACCCATCCAACATTTCCAGCTTACTCAGGGAACAATGTCTTCTTCCCATGGCAAAGTTGAAATAACATTCTTTTTCCCCTTCTTCCTTCAAGTTTTTCAGACCTTTGTTGAAAGAATGAATGCAGGAAAGCCAAAATCATTTTGTTTTCTGGCACCAGAGCTCCTCTTGGGAGGCAAATTCCCACGTAATGAATCTCATAGCTGGGGAGACGCAGCTTTAGATGCAGACAGGATCGAACAAGCAGACTGAGCTTTGCAACACCCTTCGAGCACAGAGCAGACAAGCTTTGGCCAGGGCAATTATGAAGAGAATCCTTTGCTAAGGCTCAAGGACGCAGCCTAAAATCATGTCTCTTATTGGCTCCCAAAGGCTAACATTTTCCCAAGTGCCAAAGAGCCTTTAATCCTAACAGAATTTTGGGTTTAGTTTTTTAAGCAATTTGGAAATGCATCCCGGGAATGATTCTTATGTGTCGCTGCAAGGCTTTGTGCCTGAACTGGCACAGATTTAAGGACCACCACGATGCATCTCTTCCTCTCTTGCAACAATTATTTCACATGGATACTTGAAGGTACGAGGATTGGGTCTTTGATGGCCCCAGTGCTACAGACCCCCCTTCTCTGATATGAGCTGCTAATAGCTACTGTAATATTAGAGCTGGAAAACCATTGACAGGAGAAGCTTTCCATCCACCCAGAACACAGACATCAACTACATTTTTGGAATAGCTCAAACAATTGGGACTCCAGAGATATGTCATTAGGTGAGGAAACAAATGACACGGGGTTTGACATCCTACACTGCTCTCAATGCTATAAAAAGTATATGTATCTCCATACACGTGCTTATATAGATACATACAAAAAGGGGATTCCATACTCCCGGAAAAAGTGCTCAGTAAGCTTTTCAGTAATTACTCAGAGGTACTTTGGCATCAGTGGAGCTCGACTTTGCTGGTATGGGACGAGCATGACCAAGTTTAAGGCACTGCAGAAGACAACTGCCAGTAAGGCAACAGGGATGTTTTAATGCCAATGGTTTCTCTACAGGCTTGCTGAGAGGGGCTCTGCAGGCTGCTCAGGTCCATTCTGGTTCCAAGGAGCACAAACATAGACCTTCAGACTTCCCCACTGACAGATCATAGAATCATGAGGTTGGAAGAGACCCACCAGATCATCGAGTCCAACCATTCCCATCAATCACTAAACCATGTCCCTCAGCACCTCATCCACCAGTCCCTTAAACCCCTCCAGGGAAGGTGACTCAACCCCCTCCCTGGGCAGCCTCTGCCAGTGCCCAATGACCATTTCCATGACATATTTTTTCCTAATGTTCAGCCTGAACCTCCCCAGGCGGAACCTGAGGCCATTCCCCCTCATCCCGTCCCCTGTCCCTTGGGAGAAGAGCCCAGCTCCCTCCTCTCCACAACCTCCTTTCAGGGAGGTTGTGGAGAGCAATGAGGTCTCCCCTCAGCCTCCTCTTCTCCAGCCTAAACACCCCCAGCTCTCTCAGCCGTTCCTCATAAGGCCTGTTCTCCAGCCCCCTCACCAGCTTTGTTGCTCTTCTCTGGACTCGCTCCAGAGCCTCAACATCCTTCTTGTGGTGAGGGGCCCAGAACTGAACACAGGATTCGAGGAGCGGTCTCACCAGTGCCGAGTCCAGAGGGAGAAGAACCTCCCTGGACCTGCTGGTCATGCAGTTTCTGATCCAAGCCAGGATGCCATTGGCCTTCTTGGCCACCTGGGCCACTGCTGGAGCTAAGCAGATGGAGATGAGGAGCTAAAATGCAAGGCAGATGCTTGCAGCACTCCCTGGAGGAACCCCAGGTTCTGAATGCTGGGCTTTGTTGCACTCAGCATTGGCCATAAACTCTCCTGTTTACAACTTCAGGTGCATTTGCAGCAACTCAAAAAAATAAAGCTCCATGCCATGCTTAAAACTTCTGCTCCAGTTATTTACAAGTCCTTATGGTGGGGGGGGAACAAGGGCTAAGAGGAAAAAACTGTTCGAGCGTGCAGTATTTCCATGAATTTTCATGCAAGAAGAACAAATGTCGGTGTTGCTGCCCATTTCTTCATTGACTGCCCTGCACGTGTTTCCAATCTGCAGCAATACATGAGGACGGCACGTGGCAGCCTGGATGGGTCTCTCCATCTCCTCCTCCAACGTGGCATTCCAGCAGACGTCCTCCCAGCAATCTGGCAGTGTTAGGACATATCGGTGTCGCTTTACTTGTCCCTCTCCGTCCTGTTCTGGTCTCAACACACTTCTCTGGGATTGCAGAAAGGCTCCCAAAGGTACAGTGCAAACCTGCCTGGGTTCGGCACAAAGCAAAGATGCTTTCCTACTTCTCCAATACCTTCTGCATGTGGATCAGCATGGCTTTCACACACATCAGGTGCTTCAGCTTTTAAGGTGGAGAATTATTGTGGATAACCTGGGGAAAAAAGCCTGGGGGAAGGAAAGGACTTGCCTACAAAACCCGTTTTCTTCCCCCCAGCTTCACCTTTTCTTAGCCCTTGTGCTTCGTTCTGTGAGACCCACCTGGAGCCCTGCGTCCAGCTGTGGAGTCCCCAGCACAGGAAGGACATGGAGCTGTTGGAGTGAGCTTAGAGGAGGCCACGGAGATGATCCGAGGGCTGGAGCACCTCCCGTACAAGGACAGGCTGAGAGAGTTGGGGTTGTTCAGCCCGGAGAAGAGCAAGCTCCAGGAAGACCTTAGAGCAGCTTCCAGTGCTGAAAGGGGCTCCAGGAAAGCTGGGGAGGGGCTCTTGAGCAGGGATAGGACATGGGGGAATGGCTTTAAATTGGAAGGAGAGAGATTGAGATGAGATCTTAGGAAGAAATGTTTTGCTGTGAGGGTGGGGAGGCCCTGGCCCAGGCTGTCCAGAGCAGTGGTGGCTGCCCCATCCCTGGAGGGGTTCAAGGCCAGGTTGGATGGGGCTTGGAGCCCCTGATCCAGTGGGAGGTGTCCCTGCCCATGGCAGGGGTGGAACTGGATGGGCTTTGAGGTCCCTTCCAACCCAAACCATTCTGTGATTCTATGATCAGCAACAAACACACACAGAAGTAGCATTTTCCCTGCCCTGTATGCATATGTCTTGACAGGAATGGCAGCAGCTGCAGTGAAAGTAGAAAGGAAAGGCCTGGCTGAGAGCTCTTTGATATGCTGGTAACCTCCACTAAACACCCGCCTGCATTTGGATCGAGGATCTGGGTCACTTTGTCATCTGTCAAGAAATATATTTTGGTTTTGGGAAAAAATGTCAGCGAAAAAAATGTTTCCTTTGATATTTCTCTTTAAAAGGTATCAGGCTTCCTTTGAAAAGAATATGCCAGGACCCTGCGAGAGGAGAAATATCCAGTTTGGACATTTTGAACAGAAAACTCCTATTTGAAAATATGTTTTTTTTCCCCAGGATCCCTCTCATCTTGTCTTCCCCCTCCCTCCACTTGAACAGCAAATTGTTTCCATCTCCAGGTCAGTGCAGACTCAGCCCAGACAAATTCCTTCATTCCTGCCAGGTGCAGCTTTGGTTTCGCTGCAGAAGCCAGTGGTGTGAGAGGAAGACCCTACAGTTCAGTGAAGACATTTCATCGCTCTAATCCAGTCCTGAGGATTTATCAGCACCAACTCTGAGGTACCCGTCGCTTTATCAAGTCACCTCCCTCTTCCCCAGCCCCATTTGCAGTGGAAAGTAGGAGTACAAGGGGATGGACTTAGTAGACATCGATCCATGGAAAGGTCTGAGTTGGAAGGGACCTCAAAGATCATCTAGTCCCACCCCTGCCATGGGCAGAGACACCTCCCACTGGATCAGGGGCTCCAAGCCCCATCCAACCTGGCCTTGAACCCCTCCAGGGATGGGGCAGCCACCACTGCTCTGGGCAACCTGGGCCAGTGTTCCTAGGATGAGGTAAGGATCCCTGCTTCCACAATTTAATGTGTCTGAGTTTGAGTTAGCGTGGGGCTGGCTGGGAAGCTTATTTTATGTCATCGGGCAAGGAGACTCTAATTCACAAGTCTGCATTCAGCTAAAATGAAGCGGTTGCTTGAATTAGGAGGTTGGATGGGAAATACCCAATCCAGCTCTCCCCGGCGTGACTCCAGCCAAGGATCTGAGTATTCAGATGATTTTCCCTTGCACATTCAAGGCAGATAAACTGGCCTGGAGGCTGCTCTGGGCACCGCCTCTTTCCAGCTGGTGGTTTGAGCTTCTCCACTTTGTGCAAATAATAACTAAGGCTTTGAGCATCCTGATCTAGTAGAAGATGTCCCTGCCTATGGCAGGGGGATTGTAATTGGATGAGCTTTAAGGTCTCTTTTGACCCAAACCATCCTGTGACTCTATGATTCTTGAACCTCTCTTGTGCTATGGGGCCCATGTTCCAGTCTTAGCGTTATCATCACGCTGTCTTCAGGAGCTTAAAATCCAAAGAAGCAGGTCTAGAGAGGTGCAATATCTTCTCCAGCTCACAGAGTAGGTCCAGATTTGAGCTTGCATTAATTTCCTTCTGGCCCAAGAACTCCTCTGCTCCAACCCTGGACATCTCATGGACCCACTGCCACACAAGGCTCCAAATCCTGCACCCTCAGTGGGATTTGCTGAGGTTCCTGCAGCCACATTGACATAAAATCCTAAAGGAAAACAGGTGCAGAGCAGTGAGCACTTCCCTAATGGTCTCTCTGGAGAGAGCTGGGGGTGTTTAGCCTGGAGAAGAGGAGGCTGAGGGGAGACCTCATTGCTCTCTCCAACTCTCTGAAAGGAGGTTGTGGAGAGGAGGGAGCTGGGCTCTTCTCCCAAGGGACAGGGGACAGGATGAGAGGGAATGGCCTCAAGTTCCACCAGGGGAGGACATTAGGAAAATTTTTTTCACAGAAAGGGTCATTGGGCACTGGCAGAGGCTGCCCAGGGAGGGGGTTGAGTCACCTTCCCTGGAGGGGTTTAAGGGACGGGTGGACGAGGTGCTGAGGGACGTGGTTTAGTGATTGATGGGAATGGTTGGACTCGATGATCCGGTGGGTCTTTTCCGACCTGTTTATTCTATGATTCTATGATTCTATGAACACAAAGACATGAGCCTTCTGCTTTTATTCTTACTCATGCTCACTGTCTCTTTCCCCGATGCCCTTCTCCCACCTAAAAATCACAGTCCTGCCTTATTTTAACTATTACAATTAATAATAAGGGCTGTTACTGGTAGGTAACAATAACATATTGGTGTATAATAGCTCTTAAAACCGTTATTTTCACAGAATCACAGACCGTCCTGAGCTGGAAGGGACCCACAATGATCATCGAGTCCAACTCCTCTCCCTGCCCAGGACACCCCAACACTCACACTGTGGGGATGAGGGTGTTGGCCAAATGCTTCTGGAATATTGTCAGGCTTGGTGCTGTCACTGCTTCCCTGGGAGCTGTTCCAGGGTTTCACCACCCTCTGAGGGAAGAACCTTCTCCTAATGTCCAACCTAACCCTGCGGCATCTTCCTGCCTTTCCCTCGGGTCCAGAGAGAAGAGCTCAGCACCTGCTCCTCCTCCTCCCCTTGTGAGGAAGCTGCAGAGCATGATAAGTCTCCTCAGTCTCCTCTTCTCCAGGCTGAACAGATCAAGTACCTTCAGCTGCTCCTCACACGGCTTCCCCTCTAAACCCTTCACCAACTCTCTGCCCTTCTCTGGATGCTCTCCACTAAATTTTTATCCCGTGGCATCCAAACTGCCCCCAGTGCTCAAGGTGGGGCCTCTCCAGTCTGGAGCAGAGAGGACAATCCCCTCCCTCACCCAGCAGGCGATGGCGTGGTGGAACCACCCCAGGACATCATTACACCTCGGCAGAGCTTGGATGCCTTAGACCAAAGTGGGGTCTGGTCCAACCTTCCCACATCCAAGCTGCTCCAGTGGAGAAGACAGAGATAAAGCAGTGGGTGGAGGCTGAGGACAGTGGCTGTGGTTGCTCTTCCACCGTGTCACCTCCGCTTCCCCACCTTGAAACCAGGAACCTTCCCCTGCAAAGGGCTGTGGGCTCCGAGATGAATGGCACCATTGAGAAGCCCGTTACTAAACATAACTCCAAGCTCGGAATCTCTACACAAATGATTTTTTTTGGATCTCTCGAGTCACCAGTAAAAGTTTCCCTTGTTTTCATCTTCCCAGCAGCTCCCAGCCACAGCAGAACGCTCTTCTCCTGCCAGACCAGCCAGAAAAACAGGAAAGGCCAGAAAAATCGCCCAAAAAATAGGTGTCACAGCTGCTCACAGTCACCCTCCCCCGGCACTCATGGGCTTTGCTGCACCCACCCGTTGTCCTGCAGGCAAATCCCTGCTATCCAGAGACTGAAAAAGAAAACCAAAGGCAAGGGAAAGGCTGGAATTGTCATCTTGGGTGCACCTATACGCCATTTGTCCACAAAAATCTGTTTTCAGAGAGCCACAAATAGCACCACGCATTGCCAGGCCATGCCAGTGTTGCAAACGCTTCCAAAAGGAAGCAATTCTGGAGCATAAAAATAATCCCTTGAACTCTCTGAGATGACCTAGGCACAAGTTTGGCTTCTCTCTCCTATAAGGACAGGCTGAGGGAGTTGGGGTTGTTCAACCTGCAGAAGGGAAGGCTCCAGGGAGACCTCAGAGCAGCTTCCAGTGCTGAAAGGGGCTCCAGGAAAGCTGGGGAGGGGCTCTGGATCAGGGAGGGCAGGGAGAGGGCAAGAGGGAATGGTTTGGTCATGAAGGAGAGGAGATTGAGATGAGATCTTAGGAAGAAATGTTTTGCTGTGAGGGTGGGGAGGCCCTGGCCCAGGTTGCCCAGAGCAGTGGTGGCTGCCCCATCCCTGGAGGGGTTCAAGGCCAGGCTGGATGGGGCTTGGAGCCCCTGATCCAGTGGGAGGTGTCCCTGCCCATGGCAGGGGTGGGACTGGATGGGCTTTGAGGCCCCTTCCAACCAAAAGCACCCTGTAATTCTACAATTCTCTCACACCTATGATTTACAGATCCAGAGTACATTGCCACTTATAAATTCTCACCTTTTACTTTTAGTTGAAAGACTCAACATGGAAATAGAAAGAAGGAAATCCCTCCAGACGAAAGCAAGTCTTGATTCGATAAGAAACCCTTCAAGATTTTTTTTTTTTTTACTGAGAAAAATCAACAGGATTATTTGGACTGAGCCACAAGCACTTTTGGAATTATTAAGCTTTTAGGAACTGCCAGCAAACCACAAAAGCCATTATCCACACAGATCCGGCTTTGTATACCTGACCCAGGAAACTTCTCAGAAGGCAGAACTTAAGATTTCCTGAAAATTAAGTTTTTCCAATGGGTCCTCGCAGTCATCAGGCACTTGGGAAAAGAGTTTTGACCTCAGCCTAAGGAGCTGCAGATGCCACAGGGGATTTGCTCTGGGGTTACGTTGGAGAAGATGATGTTTAACGAGATGACAGCATCAACTCTAGGTTACAAAGCATTTTTTAAGCTGTTTTCATGTCAAGATTGCAAATGTGGGGAGAACAGATGGGCTGGGGACTGAGGTTTGGTCATCCTCGCGACGCATGATTTGGATGCAGTCGAGGCGATAGCTCGCCCATCGCATCCCAGCCTGGGGGGTGGGAATTGGCAGCGGGGGAGGTCGAGAAAGGAAATTTGGGTGGACCCCGCGCTGAAAAGGTGGATGGGCAGCCACCGTGGGGTTGACATCACCCCCACTTACGTGGGCTGGGGATGATTTAAAGCAGGCGTGGGGCTGGGTGGGGCTGGGGGCTAATTTGGTGGCTGCTGCCTAGAGGAAGCCTGCCTGAAATTACACCCCAGGGGTTCAGGGCTGAAATAACGGAGCAGCCTCCAAACCAGCCCCAGGGCAAGCAGAGAGCCAGGGAGGGAAATAAAGCCAGAGGCTCCTTGCAGCAGCCACCGATCACAGGGTCTTCCCCAAAATAGTTAGGAAATATCCAGTGCCCTATTATTTAAAGGCAGCGCTGGTAATCAGGAGGTATTTTATATTTTATTTTAATATCATTTTATTTAAATTCTATTCTTTTTTTTTTTCTGTGTCAACCCTGTCCTGGGCTGCATCCAAAGCAGTGGGACAACAGGGTGAGGGAGGGGATTCTGCCTCTCTGCTCTGCTCTGTGAGACCCACCTGGAGCTCTGCATCCAGTTCTGGAGGCCTCAGCACAGGAAGGACATGGAGCTGTTGGAGCGAGTCCAGAGGAGGCCACGGAGATGATCCGAGGGCTGGAGCACCTCCTGTACGAGGACAGGCTGCGACAGTTGGGGTTGTTCAGTCTGGGGAAGAGAAGGGTCCTGGGATACCTTAGAGCATCTTCCAGTGCTGAAAGGGGCTCCAGGAAAGCTGGGGAGTGGCTCCTGATCAGGGAGGGCAGGGAGAAGATGAGGGGGAATGGCTTTAAATTGGAAGGAGAGAGATTGAGATGAGATCTTAGGAAGAAATACTTTGCTGTGAGGGTGGGGAGGCCCTGGCCCAGGCTGCCCAGAGCAGGGGTGGCTGCCCCATCCCTGGAGGGGTTCAAGGCCAGGTTGGATGGGGCTTGGAGCCCCTGATCCAGTGGGAGGTGTCCCTGCCCATGGCAGGGGTGGAACTGGATGGCTCTGAGGTCTCTTCCAACCCAAACCATTCCATCATTCTATGATTCTACGACTTTTGTTCTTTACTTCTCACCATCACTGCCCTCAAAGCAGGTTGCTGGACCAGAAAAGCAGCTCAGACGTGTAGGTGAGAGCAAGCTGGCTTCCTCTGGAGCAATAAGAGAGCAATCACAGAGCTCCTGCCTATAATTTGAGGGCAGATTTTTGCTGAATATAATAGGTTTGTGGCCTCGGTGGTTAAAATAGGGGAAGGAAAAAAATAACATAGCAGGAGAAACTTGCAGTTTGGGTCAAAAGGAATTGACTTTTCAGAGGGCTTTCAGAAAAAAAAGCCAAATATAAACAAAACAACCACTTTGTGTCAACTTAATAGTTCCTCTGATTTAAAACAGTCTTTTGTTTCACTGATTCATTCTTTTGATTTGGTAGTTTATTCTTTCAGTTCAGTAGAACATTTTATTCTCTCAGTTTGGTCAATTTTTGAGCATCTATGCAAAATAAAAAAGGGTCAAAAGGGTTTATTTTGAAAAATGTCAAAGCAAAACATTTTTACATCAAAAAAAACCCGAACCCTTTCTGGCCAAAACATACTTGCCAAATTAGACTGGTATTTGTGAGTCATTTCTCTGCCACATTTTTTAGTGAATTTACTATTTGTCAAAGAAAAAGAAGGTTAACCTTCCTCTAATGAGAGCACACATGCTCTGGGTTCACATAAACAGACCTTGTGAAGATGAAAAGGCCTTGCAAAGCTCTTCCACTCACTGTGCATTGGTCTCGGCATCTGCCCCTGCAGAAATTGGGTCTAAAATAGAGGCGCACAGATAAAACGCAGACCCTGCCCTCGCCGTACACATTTCCCCAGCGAGATCAGGGGAACCAGAGAACAAAGCGATGCAGGGAACATATTTCAGCAGATATGCTTTGAGGTTTATTTAAACTTCAAAGTGGGGCACAGGGAATGGGATTGTTCAGGAAGAAAAACACTGGTAGTGCTGGCATCTCCCCTCCCAAGCAAGGCAGCCCAGCCATTAGCGGGACCTTAATGTGCATTTTCCCCGTCCTCCCTGCACATCATCCCAAGAGGTCCTTCTCCTTCAGAAAGACTTTCTCTTACCTCAGATGATTTGCAAGATTCTGATTTAATAGGATGAGGGGCAATGGTTTTCAGCTGAAAGAGGGGAGATTGACATGAGATCTTGGGAAGAAATGTTCTCCTGTGAGGATGGGGAGGTCCTGGCCCAGGTTGCCCAAAGAAGCTGTGATTGCCCCATCCCTGGAGGGGTTCAAGGCCAGGTTGGATGGGGCTTGGAGCCCCTGATCCAGTGGGAGGTGTCCCTGCCCATGGCAGGGGTGGAACTGGATGGGCTTTGAGGTCCCTTCCAACCCAAACCATTCCATGATTCTATGATTGAATTAGAAGAAGAAATAGCAAATCCTTACACACGAGCTGCTGAGCGCCTCAGTCTCTGCCACAAAAAGCCCTAAACCAAACACCACCAAAAACATATTCACTCCCAAGTCTCCATTTCTGATGAAGGAAAAAATAATGGTAAAAGCAACACCAGGGTCCACCTAATCCTTAAAAATCTAAGCCACTCCAGCTCCCCAGCTTCATAAACCGCAATCATCTCCGAATACCTCCGGGCACCTGCGAAGGACGAGATCTGCCCTTGCACGGGGGAGCTGCAGACTCATGCTCTGGGGTGTAAAATGGACCTTTCTGGTCCATTCCCATTCCCTGTGCACCCACCCAACCGCAAAGCATTTCTGGGGAGACTCGGCGAGGACCCAGGAATCACCCACCTCTTCAAATCAGCCCAAAGCCTCCCGCTCACAAGGCTCTGATTTACCCCTGGGATTTATACGCACCAGTCGGAAGAAAATACCCCAGTATTAGGACAATTTGACATTCAGTGAAGGTGTTAAAGGCAAGAGCTGGGATTACAATGTCTGATAACGCCCCGCTGTCCTGGAGTCCCCAGGCGCTGCTTTGCTCCATATTTCTCGTAGAGCTTCCTCTCTACAGGCTGAGCTACAAAAATCCCTGCTAGTACAGCTTGACAAATGTCCATTAAATCATTTTTCCTGGAGATTGTGCTTTCATTGTAATGGAAAACACTCACAGAAAGCATCTGATATCCTTGAAAGCGTTTGACTTATTTTATTGGAAAATAAATACCAAAACTTGAAAATTGAGAAATTCCATTTTGAGCAGCAAATGATCAAGTTTTGGTCTCCAACACCTTATTTCTTTTCCAACAAAAGTCAACATTTTCCTTTTATTTAAGTCACATCACAATGAACTTTTTTCCTGGGCAGGCAGCACATGGACCTTATGCAGAATACAAAGTGACGACCAGAGATGTGCAGGACTATGGGCAGAACCGCCTGGGCAAGGATCTGTAAGCAATGCTTGAGCATGGCCATGTTTACAAGACCACTGGAGCACACTACAAGGACAGTTTGTCTCCACAGAGATGCAATCTGCCCCAGAAAAACATCTAGCAGTTACGCTATTTGCAGGCAGTAACGAGAGGGACCATCACAACCACGTAGGATGGCACCAACACCTACCCCAACCCTTTTTGGAAGCTTCCTTGGGTTTATTTCACATCATCTGCATGCAGATCAGACAGAAAACAGCACAGTTAATTGCAAAAGAGAAAGGACGAGAGCTCTGTGCCTACTGAGATGCTGTGGACACAGACCTCATGCTGCTCTCCAACCCCCTTGCTTTCACATCAACCAGCCCACCATAGAACATAAACACACAGCCTTGCTCTAAATCCTTCTTCCTAGCATTCCGTTGTCACGGGCAGGAGGTTATCTTCACCAGGACTGATTAAATTCCCTACATCTGCAGGGTTAATGTCATAAAATCTTCCGATTCAACTGTTCTGAAAACAAATGTCCACCCCTTACTCCCTGAAGCTCCCTCAGCTCACCCAGCGCTTTGGTCTCCCCAGAATAATTCATGTCATTTCCCAAGGTGGTTGTTTTTCTTCTTTCCATGAAGGCAGCCTATGAATACACCTGCTTGTTCTTGATTTGGATAATGAATAATCCTGAATTATCCACGAAATGCTAAATGTTCACCATGATCTCACCAGGCATTAACCATGCATGAGACAAGCTTAGCAACCAGGCAAAACACAGCAGCCCAAGCTGGAGACCACTTGAGACAGAGATGAACTTCCAGAGTGTTTAGCAAGGCAGGAAACAAAACCATCTCTCCCAGCGATAAGGACATCAGCACCAGGACAGATAAAAGAGGCTCTGATGGGGCTGGGGCCGCATGTGCAGCACTTGGGGATTTCACTCCCACCCTGACAAGCTTCATCAGACTTGGTTAAATCTTATTCCTTCTCTTCTCTTCTCTTCTCTTCTCTTCTCTTCTCTTCTCTTCTCTTCTCTTCTGTTCTCTTCTCTTCTCTTCTCTTCTCTCGTCTCGTCTTTTTTGCCTTCTCTTTCCTGCTGCTTGTCCCATCTCCTCCATTTCTGGATTGTCTGCTGCTGCGGGATGAGACTAACACTTCCAGTCATTGCTTTTTCAAGGGCATCGTGGGCAGAAACACTTTGATTTGGAGAAATACTTTACTTAATTTTGAGTCAAACAGCAGAAAATCCTGATCACTGCTTTGGGTATTTACAAAAAAGCAATTAAACATTTAAACACCTCTCCTCCCACTGGATCAGGAGCTCCAAGCCCCATCCAACCTGGCCTTGAACACCTCCAGGGATGGGGCAACCTGGGCCAGGGCCTCCCCACCATCACATTTTTTCCTAAGATTTCATCTCAATCTCCCCTCTTTCAGCTTCAAACCATTTCTCCTCACCTTATCCCTGCCCTCCCTGATCAAGAACCCTCCCCAGCTCTCCCATGCTGGGGAAGGAGGGGACCTGCAGGCACAGGACCATTGTATGTCACCCAAGAATGAACCCATCGACTCCTTAATCCACGTGGCATTCTTGAGAGGGGAGTAAGTGTTTGCAGATGGGGAAACTGAGATACACGGCCACAGAGTGAGTCAGCACCAGAGCCACATTGAGGTTTAGGAGGTCCTGGCACCCACAGCGGGGGCACTAAACTCCATGCAAGAAGTCCAACATTGTGCAATGCTGAGCCCCTGGGTGGTATGGTTGGACTCGATGATTCAGTGGGTGCTTTCCAACCCAGTGATTCTATGATTCTATGATATCAGCCAAGAGATGGCAGGTTATGGGCTCTCTAACCCCAAATCTAAATGAAACTGTGGGAGCCCTGGAGGCTCTCACTGCCTGCTGACTCTATTCAGAGCAAGACACACTCAAGATGCTCTTCAAATCACTCTGCACCGATACAGCAAGAGACAGTATTGGGGAAACTGAGGCACTGACAGAGTCAAAGACTTGGCCAAGACCAGAAGCAAACCCTGCAGCAGGGCCAGGCTCTTCAGCCACAATAATCTGAGATTTCATTTAAACACAGAACCATCTCTCCCCTCTGCCCCAGGAGCCTGGTGTGCTTCATTCCCTTTCTGATCAAAGCCAGCATGAGCTGTAAAATAAGGATGGTTTACAGTTATCTAATCATCAGCTTTTCAGTCCCTAGACACGCTGGAGCCAAAGGTTTGAGTCCCAGCAGGATTCACAACCTTGTTTTGCTTTAGGAGGTTCCTTTCTGAGCTTCAACCTCCAGCTCTGCAATGGGGAGATGTTTCCTAAGAGGGAACAGAGAGGTAGGTGACTGCAACCCAGCCTCAAATAGTCTCTTTCTGTACTGTTTTGAGGTCCATCCTCTGCTCAGACATCCTTACACTCCAGGTCCACGTTCTGCAAAGCATTTTGGCACATTTAGAGGGGAAGAGGCTGCTGATTTCATATTGAAACAGGCCCCAACTCCACACACCAGGACATTGTCCCACAGCCTCTCTGCCCAGAGCTGGTGACATCCAAGTCAGCCTAGTCCTGGCTTCCTTTGGACCAGCAACCAGCAGCAGCAACTCTTTGCACAGCTCGAGGAGCCTCTGAACACCAAAATGGGATTGCCAGGCTTGGCAAAATGGAATAAGAAAGTGGCTGTAAGACTCCCTTTTTCTTCCCTTCTCCTCCTTCAGTGTAGGGAGATCAAGGAATCGGGGAATGGTTTGCGTTGGAAGGGACCTCAAAGCCTATCCAGTTCCATCCCCATCCCCCCTGCCATGGGTAGAGACACCTCCCACTGGATCAGGGGCTCCAAGCCCCATCCAACCTGGCCTTGAACCCCTCCAGTTCAGTGATGGGGCAGCCATCACTGCTCTGGGCAACCTGAGCCAGGGCCTCCCCACCCTCACAGGAAAACATTTCTCCCCAAGATCTCATCTCAATCTCTCGCTTTCCAATTTAAAGCCCTATCCCTGCCCTCCCTGATCCAGAGTCCCTCCCCAGATTTCCTGGAGCCCCTTTCAGCACTGGGAGCTGCACTAAGGTCTCTTCAGGCTGAACAACCCCAACTCTCCCAGTCTGTCCTCGTACAGGAGGTGCTCTAGCCCTTGGATCATCTCCATGGTCTCCTCTGGACTCACTCCAACAGCTCCATGTCCTTCCTGTGCTGAGGACTCCAGAACTGGATGCAGGGCTCCAGGTGAGTCTCACAGAGCAGAGCAGAGGGGCAGAATCCCCTCCCTCACCCCGTTGGCTCCACTGCTCCAGGTGCAGCCCAGGACAGGGTTGGCTTTCTGCAAGATCTTTTACTGGATTTCTACACCAGCCTGCACCAAGGGCTTTCATCACTTTGAAGCCTCCAGGTGATACATTAGAGCCTCACTAAACTCTCATTGATCAAGAACACCATCGGAAGGAGGGAAAATTCCAAAAAAATATTTCTTTTACCATATTTATTTTGTTATTCCCTTGTTTGTCTGGATGGCTCAGAAGAACAGGAGCGAGATCAGAGTCTCCTGCCATGTCTACTTCACAGAACTGCTCTGCTGGCTCTTTAGGGACGCCGTTCCACACTTAGGGTTTTCCGCTGAAATCAAATATTTATCGTGTCTGGAGTAACCGGCTTGTAAAAAGCAGAGGTGGGAAGTTTGTTTTGCTTGTTGAACTGTCTTGGAAGCAAAATGCCTTTTTGCCTGCTTTGTATGCAGAAGCCTGAAAGTCCACAGGAGGCAAGTGGTGGTGGTTCTGCATCTGGAAACACCCGTGTTTTAGCTGGCAGTGAAGTGGCAAACACAGAGGCAAAACACAGCTTAGACTCCAGCAGTAAAATTTAGCCCAGTTTCAAGCAAGGGACCTCAAGCAAACAAGCCCCACCTCACTCTACCACTATGAATATCCACAAAATTCAGCCCAAAAGACCAATACAAAGAGTTTCAGCCAAAAATCATGGTTTCTTTTTTGTTGTTTTCAGGCCACCCTGAAAAAAAATCACAGCTGATTATTTCTTCCTCCATTGAACACTGAAATATTCTGCAGAAACATCTCACATTGTCCAGCCAATTCACAGAACCCCTTGGTGCTAAGGCATACACAACCCTTTTCACCATAAAGTGAAATACTCAGGGAGCCAACTCCACAGAAAAATCCTCCTTGCTGGATCCTCTTCCCCTTGGCCTCCAGGAGAGCTGGGGAGGGGCTCTTGATCAGGGAGGGCAGGGACAGGGCTAGGGGGAACAGTTTGAAGCTGAAAGAGGGGAGATTGAGATGAGATCTTGGGGAGAAATGTTTTGCTGTGAGGGTGAGGAGGCCCTGGACCAGGTTGCCCAGAGCAGGGGTGGCTGCCCCATCCCTGGAGGGGTTCAAGGCCAGGTTGGATGGGGCTTGGAGCCCCTGATCCAGGGGGAGGTGTCCCTGACCCTGGCAGGGGGTGGACTGGATGGGCTTTGAGGTCCCTTCCAACCCAAACCATTCTGTGAACGTGGTTCATGTCCAGTTGTAAGACAGAGATATCAGAAGGCAGAGACGTGACCACTTCACAGCCCAATTCTCATCTCACAGCATCATTTCACTGATGTGAAAGCATCCTCCAGGTAGCAGAGAAACCCGAGTGTGACCTGTGCTCACCCTCACTTGTGTGCAACACGCTGGGCTGACTTAGCTCAACACATCTCTCAAGAATCTATTAAGTATGCTCTGTATTTAAAACACCAGCAACGCGGTCATCCTCTTCATGTGGAACGGGGAGTGATGTTAATTCTTAACAGTAAATGGAAAAAAAAAATATCTGGAGAGTCAATGAAGCAAGAAGAGGCAGGAGGTCAGTCCAGATGGCAGGGGAAGCTGGAGGAGGGCAGTGAGGGCTGGCCAGGGCTGCAGCTGGGGCTGGGAAGCTCACCAGGCAGCAGGAGAGGAGCAGAGGGAGTTCAAGGGGTCCAGGTCAGAGGGACACGTTAAGTGGATTTAAGGGAACAGGGTTGATGCAAGCCCCATGGTTTGGGTTGGAAGGAAGGTCTGATTCATACCAACGTGGAGTCATTTTTCCAGGTCAGCTGAAGGTCTTTGAAAGCCGGCTGACCACCAGTCCCGCGTGACTCCTACCAACTGCCCTTCGGTGCAGGGTCACCAGGGACACTGGGTACAGGAGAGGTCAGTTTACCTGCACTGGACCATCTCCAAAGCTAGCTCCATCAAAGCAAACAGACTCGGAGACACAACCACAGCCCCAGGGAAGCACAACCCGCTGCATTTATGGGCTGGATATTGCCAGGAAAGACCGGAGCTGATCATAACAGGTTCGAAAGTCAGTCTGCAAGAGCAAGCTGTGTCAGGAAGACAGTGAAAAATGGAAACTAACCCATCTAAGCAAACTAATTGCAGAGCTCAGCAGTCACCGGGCAGCCGGGGGGATGCAGGGGTGGTAAACCAGCAGTGGGATCAGCTACAGTAATGGCTTTCCAATGGCTTGGGATTTTGTTGTAGGTTGTCCTGGGATATTTCCAGCCAAACCCCTACGTTTAATGTACTTCGGATATTTGTGCCCAGGTGTTATTGTTATTTTACCATGGTTTTATCATCATCTAATAGAGTGGGATTCCTTTTTTGGCATCCTTCCCTCCTGCCTGCTGACACGAATCCCAAAGCAACGACGCCCGATCCCTGCCTTGCTTTCCATGCTCATCACTTGCTAAAGGCAAAGACAACCAAGAGATACCCGATCCCAGCCTCACAGCTCAGTCCTGCAAAGGCTCCAGGCACGCGGGCCACCCCCAAGGTTTTGGTAGGCAGGGGTTAAGCAGCAGCAGCAGCAAAGCCAAGTGCTCCAGCCTTTATCTGACTATTCAGGGAGCTGCAGCCCCCACAAGGAATTAGAACAGTGGAAAAAGCCGGCTGGGTGCAATGCCCACCCATGGAGATACAACTGTAAGGTCAAGACCTAACATAGCGTCGCAACACGCTGTGATTGCTAGAGGTGGGGAGAGAAGGAGCCTCCCCTCCTTTGGGTGTTGCAGGGGGAGTCGAGGGGAAGAGGCTCCTTTTCACTCAGTGGGCAGGACAGCAGCCTCTTCCTCCTCACTCAAGCTCCACCAGGGGAGGTTCAGGCTGGACATTAGGAAAATTTTTTTCACAGAAAGGGTCATTGGACACTGGCAGAGGCTGCCCAGGGAGGGGGTTGAGTCACCTTCCCTGGAGGGGTTTAAGGGACGGGTGGACAAGGCGCTGAGGGACATGGTTTAGTGTTTGATAGGGACGGTTGAACTCGATGATCTGGTGGGTCTCTTCCAACCTCCCCATGAAACAGGGGCTGCATTCCCATTGCATCCCTCCTCCAAAGGATGCTCGAGTGCCCCTGAAATAAGCTCCGTTCAAAGGCAGGGCAGATCCCAGGGCAGGATCCAGCCTTCAGGGCATGTATTTCCCCCCAGAGTGGTTTGCAATGTCTTTAAAAAAGGCTGAATTGAGTATATTCCATGACACCATATAGGCTCAGATTAAGGTTCCCAAACATGCCTTTAATTTGAGCTTAATAAAGCTGTTATTGTCCAGTCATTAATGACTGCTTATTAAAAACATATTTATTGCATATGGTGCTGAGAGATCTCACAGAGAGAGCCCAAGGCAACAACCCCTCCTTCCATCCCACAACATTTAATGAGAGATACTAGTGATTGGAGCTGTTAATTCATAGTGAACATTCCTCTAACAAGCCCTCGTGCCTCAGCTGAGGGAGCATGGGCACATACCTGCCTGTGCACCAACACGAGAAGGAATCATGGACTGGTTTGGGTTAGAAGAGACCTCAAAGCCCATCCAGTTCCACCCCTGCCATGGGCAGGGACACCTCCCACTGGATCAGGGGCTCCAAGCCCCATCCAACCTGGCCTTGAACCCCTCCAGGGATGGGGCAGCCACAACTTCCCTGGGCAACCTGGGCCAGGGCCTCCCCACCCTCATCGTGAAGAAATTCTTCCTTGTGTCCAGTCTAAATCTGCCCCTCTCCAGTTTATCCTCATTGCATCTTGTCCTGTCACCACAAGCCTTTGTTAACAGTCCCTCCCCAGCTTTCTTGTAGCTCTTTCAGGTACTGGAAGGTCACTATAAGATCTCCTCAGAGCCTTCTCTTCTCCAGGCTGAACAACCCCAACTCTCTCAGCCTGTCCTCATATGGGACAATATAGAATCCCAATTATTGAAATATCAATGTTCTTAGCTACTGTAGATAAAAAAGTACATGAAAAGGGAGGTGGGGTTAGATGCAACCTGGCAGGAGCGGCATCTTTCCTCGGCCCCCAGCCCTCTGCTCTGGGTGCCCAAAACACCACCCAAACCCTGTGGGAAATCGATCCAAAACAGGAAAACAGTTTGGGATGAGGCTTTGCAGTGAGTTTTATGGGTGCTCTGTGCCCAATGCCCCACCGAATTCCAGCTGGGCCAGCCACCAGCGCATCCGCAACGGGGAATTTTGTCCCTGTTTGGGATGGTTTGCCCTACCAGAGAATGATGTCCTGGATACACGAACCACCGACCCACATCTGCACCACTTCACCCACCTCCCCAGAGCCGCTGCCCCTCTCGTCCAGGTTTATTTACTCAGCTCAATGAGCCTTGCTGTGTCTGTCAGCAGGGTGTTTTTTTTGAGGTCTGAATTTTAGAGCATTCAAAAATGCTTCCTCCCCTCCCCTCCTTTCTGTTTTCCCTCAAAACAGCTTGGCCAGCGGTTGGGGGTAGGAGGGGAAACGCTGCCAGCAAAGCTCCTAACAGCTCTCTTTGGAGACAGGGTTCAGACTCTCAGCTGTCCCTTGTAAACTAAGCCCTGTGCGAGCTTTTTCCCAAACCTTTCAATCCCCCCTCCTTGCCCTTACCCCTCCTGCTTTGCTCACGCTGCAAGTATGCAGAAAGAAATACTTTGGTACAAGAATGTCCTTTTGTGCTGCAGAAGAGAGGGGGCAAGAGGCAAAATAAAACAAATCTAGGCTACAAAAAAAAAAAAGCATCAACATCATCTTGGTCGCCTTTTCCTGGAGGGCTCTGCTGGACGTGGAAAGGTCCCTCTGCCAGACCCAGGTGGGTCAAACCCCTGCTGTTCACCACTGCACCATCGCCACCACGATCTGCAAATGTAGGTGAGAGCACAGTGGGGTCTGCTGGGATAGTTTTCCTGCAGCCTAAGCACTGCAGGTTCAGAGAATCATGGAATGGGTTGGGTTGGAAGGGACCTCAAAGCCCATCCAGTTCCACCCCTGCCATGGGCAGGGACACCTCCCACTGGATCAGGGGCTCCAAGCCCCATCCAGCCTGACCTTGAACCCCTCCAGGGATGGGGCAGCCACCACTGCTCTGGGCAACCTGGGCCAGGGCCTCCCCACCCTCACAGCAAAACATTTCTTCCTAAGATCTCATCTCAATCTCCCCTCTTTCAGCTGAAAACTGTTCCCCCTCATCCCTGCCCTCCCTGGTCAAGAGCTCCTCCCCAGCTTTCCTGGAGCCCCTTTCAGCACTGGAAGCTGCTCTGCGTTCTCCCCACAGCCTTCTCTTCTCCAGGTTGAACAACCCCAGCTCTCCCAGCCTGTCCTTACATCGAAGGTGCTCCAGTCTTTAGATCATCTCCGTGGCCTCCTCTGTCCTCACTCCAAAAGCTCCATGTCCTTCCTGTGCTGAGGATTCCAGAACTGGACATAGGACTCCAGGTGAGGGCTCAGCAGATCGGAGCAGAGGGGCAGAATCCCCTCCCTCGCCTGCTGGTCCCACTGCTCTGGATACAGCCCAGGACATGGTTGGTTTCTGGGCTGTGCGCACCCATTTCTGGCTCATATTGAGCTACTCATCCCCCAGATCTCCTAGTCCTCCTCCTCAAGGCTGCTCCCAATCCATTCTCCATCCAGCCTGTGTTTGTGGTTGGGATTGCCCTGACCCAGGAGCATTGACCTTGCTGAACTTCATGGGTTCATGCAGCTCCACCTCTCAAGCCTGTCAAGGTCTCTCTGGATGGAATCCCTTCCCTCCAGCGCATCCACCGTGCCACACAAGGTGGAGCTCTGCAAACGGAGCAGTCCTTGGTGGGCACTAGTGGTGGAGCAGGAAAGAGTCCCACGCAGGGTGGGTAGATACTGCTTGGCCCTCAAAGCAGGGAAGCTCCATTGGTGCTCACTGGATGGGATCTCACTTTTTCAAGCTGCAGAGGGGACCCATCCCGTTTGTATCCTGCTCCAAAGCTCTCGGTGCACATGGGGAAGAGAGAAGACAGCCACCGTCCCTGCAGGACCTGACGTGGCCCAAATCCTTCGGAGAAGGGAAACACTAAGCACTTTCTGGCTTGGAGCAGGATTAAAAAAAAGCAGAATTTGCTCTGTTGTGGCCAGAGCGGATGTGTCAGCACAGCAAGTCTCCAGGGAGAAAGATTTCTGGCTGCAGCTGGGACAAACTCACGGTGCAGAAAAGAGGGTCCCGGAAATATGTGTCCCTGCTGACCAGATGCGTGTTCTCCATACACTCGGGAGAAGAAATTCCAGCTAATTTGACCAAGCTGGGGAGCTGCCGTCACCTCCTGCCTTGCCAGCCCCAGGAGAGCTGCAGCACAGGGCTCAGCAGGTGCCCTGCAGCCGGAGGGATGTGTGGGAAGCTGGCAGCCCCAAGCATTACTCAGAGCATCCTTCGCATGGTCCACGTCCCCCTGTCCCACTACAAGCTCAGGAAAAGCTCTGGGTTGGGTGATGCTGCTCCAGGAGCCATCACGTCATGTGAAGGCATTGCCACTATCAAAGCAGGCGTGAGCCTCCACGCTGGGGTCTCGCTGCCCTCCCGGCTGCTCGCTGACATCTGGGTGATAGACGAGCCCTGTTCCTCCAGCCACGCTGCCTCTCCAGCACAGCCCGGGCCCCGAGCCCGAGAGTTTCACTCCCTGAGTTAATGGAAATATTATACACATGGAGTTGGCCCCTTCCCAAAGACACTCCTGCCTTGGAGACAACCACTCCTCGCAGCTCGCTGCTCTCCAGACAGACACAGTGAAGGGGATGGAGGGAAGAAGAAGCCAAGAGCCACTCAACAGGCAGCAGGACAGGGTGAGGAGCGCTCGCCTGTCCTCCTCAGTCAAGGCTGTGTCTGGAAGGAAAACAAGTGGCCACCTCCCGCAACCCAGAAAGGCTCTTCTCAAGATGATTAGGCAATGGGGACCCTAAGGCTCAACTAACACTTCAGGCACAAGGGGAAAAGCACTAGGACTCACCCATTCCCAAGCTGACCTGCCCTGAGGTACCAACCAAGAGAGGCAAAACCCCCTAACGTGTCACTAGACCAACCTTTACACGCTGCAACAAGCCAAAATTCAAAACAGAAGAGGTCAGCGAGGCATTTCTGCCATCAGAGCATCCCCGACAGCTCCATGATGCCTGTGGCTGCTTTTAAACCACATGCAATGAACTGGCCTTCCATCCCAGCTCTTGAGTCCAAACCCGAGGAGGGTCTTGTTTTTATTAAAATGTTTTACATCTTTTATAACCTCTCTGCCAACTGGACGGCTGCGCTCTCAGGGCAATTATATGCATCATCTAAACATCATCTAAAATCAAAGGACTTCATTTAATTAGGTTATTTAAATGACACGTTTGATGGAAAAAGCCAAGCAGACTTAACAGGGTATTTAATGTTCACATTAGTTTGCATGCGTACAGAGCATTATCTGAAAGCCTTGGAAATTAATGGCAAGAGTCCTGTTGGCTTCAGAGGCTGTGGACCAGATGTCAGCAGAAAAAGGATGAGAGATATCATAGAATCACTGGATGGTTGGGGTTGGAAGGGACCTCAAATCCCCTGCAGTTCCAACTCTGGCTATGGGCAGGGACACCTCCCACTGGATCAGGGGCTCCAAGCCCCATCCAACCTGGCCTTGAACCCCTCCAGGGATGGGGCAGCCACCCCTGCTCTGGGCAACCTGTCCTCATAGTAGAGGTGCTCCAGCCCTCGGATCATCTCCGTGACCTCCTCTGGTCATGTTCCAACAGCTCTGTATCCTTTTTATGCTGGGGATTCCAGAACTGGACACAGGACCCCAGGTGGGGTCTCATGGGAGATGACAAAGGGAGCTGCCACCCGGAAAGCGTGGGCACTGCTGCGGCAGGGATGATGCCAAAGGGAAATCTTCATTTTGGTCTGAACTCTGTGGTTTTTCTCCCCTACAAAAATAGCTCTGCTGTGAGTTTTACCAAAATTGGTTTTTTCCTCCTACTTTTCTCCTCTTTCCGATTTCTTTTCCCCATAGAGGAAATTGGACTTCAAAAAGGGAAAATTCCTTCCCTTCAACAAAACCAAACCTGAAAGCTCATCTGTTGTTGACAAACCAGAAATCTGGTATTTTGTACCAAAAGAAACAGGTGTAGTTCCAATCCTTTTAGCTCCTTACGCCCAAATCTGAAAAGCCTAAACCAAAGTGCAGAGTTTTAAGCTAATTTTAGAAGCGTGGCAGAAAATCCTTTGTATTTTATTACTCTCCAAAGCCCACGCTCTGCAGGTGTAGAAGGCAGAAGATGCACAAGGTGTTTGCTGATGGGAAGGTACCATCTCAGGCATCACGCTGATGGGCACAGCGTTAAAAACCTTTTTGTACGGACAGGCTGCATTTAACCTTTTCAGACAGCATTACATCCTCTCTGCTGGAACAGGGCTCCTGAAATCCACTTCTCTTTCTGTGTACGCAGATGCAATCAGTGCCGAGAGTCAAGAGACAATTCCTCAAAGCCATATCCAGTATTTTCCCATTGAAACACAGAACAGCAACAAGGAAACAAAGAGAAAACACAGAGAATTGTCCTTGGGAAACAGATAGAAAACACGTTTGTAAAGACTTACATGGGAAATGATTGTAAAAATCTTCAGATTTCATTAACTGCGACAAGTGTTTTATAATATCATTTGTTTCAAAATGCGATAGGATGAGAGGAAATGGCTGCAAGTTGCACCAGGGGAGGTTTACATTAGATATTAGGAAAAATTTCTTGGTTAAAAGAGTGGTGAAGCCCTGGCAAAGGCTGCCCAGGGCAGTGGGGGAGTCTCCATCCCTGGTGGGGTTCAAAAACTGTAGATGTGGCACTTCAGGACATAGTTTAGTAGGGATGGTGAAGATGGCTTGGTGGCTGGACTGGATGAGCTTAGAGGTCTTTTCCAACCTCAGTGATTCCATGATCCTTTTACTTTTTCCTAGCGGATGTTGCTTCTAAGAACTCAGTTTCTTATAGAGAATGAGGAACTAACCTTTCATTCAAAGCTTCTCAGGCACTGGAACCCAGGGAAGTGTTTGAGTCCTCGTCACTGGAGGGATTTCAAAGATGGGCAGATGAGATGCTCAGGGATGGTTTAGTAGTGGACAGGTACGATGGGACTCGATGATCTTAAAGGTCTTTTCAAACCAATGGATTCTATGATCTTTTTCCTAGATTGAGCCCAAAGTTATCACTACCAGTAATCCAGCATCTAGAAGTCCTAGTGCTGGACCAAGACACTTCCTGCTGGACAGCTGAAGGCAGCAGACACCCCTTCATGATGCCCTTCTCCTGCAGCCCTTTTTCCCAGGGCAGTGAGCTTCACAGGGTGAGCAGCTCCTTCGCTTTTCCCCCGGCCCCTTCCAGCCCCGGAGGGCAGCCAAAAATGTCACTAAGTGAGTCACCAGCAATGGAAAGACTTGTGCTCCTGGCCCTGGCTCTTACAAGTGACACAACCATTCTGGCACCCAGCCCCTCTTTAATCTATAGATCTACAGCCCGTGGGGCTTCGCTCCAGAGGTCCCTCGATGTCACACACACCCTCGTCCTCATCTCTCCCCACCATTAAAGGGCAAAACGGACCACAGAGCTAAAGGAAGAAAAACAGAGGAGCCTCTTGAAGCCGCAGGAGCTGGTCTTAAATCCTGACACTTTTTGAGCCGTGAAAAGCTTTAGCAGGAAGAATCAAGCTCAGGAAAGTAGTAAAAGCCTCACACTTGCAAGGAAGGGAGCAGGGAGCGTGATGCCAGCCCTGGCAATCTCCTGGTGGTGGGCAGCCCGCAGCTGGGGGGCTGCTCTAAAAACCAGGTACGAAAGGCAGCGAGGTGGGAAATATTACACACGCATCGTTAGAAGGTGAGCTGTGCAGACAGGGAGGGAAGAGGTGTGGGCATAGCAGCAGTGCTGGAGCTGAAAGCCATGGGGTGCAACCACCCTCAGGAGCAGCCTCAAGGGGGGATGCTCAGTGCCTGGAATAGGAGCTGCAAAACCAGCGATGACAACGGCAATGAATAAGGTGAAGTGCAAGGTCCTGCACCTGGTTCAGGGCAATCTTCAGTCTTGGTACAGGTTGGGGGATGAAGAGATTGAGAGCAACCCTGAGGAGAAGGGTTTGGGGGCCCTGGTGGATGAGAAGCTGGACATGAGCTGGCAACATGTGCCTGCAGGGCAGAAACCAACCATGTCCTGGGCTGCATCAAAAGTGTAACCAGCAGGCAAGGGAGGGGATTGTATCCCTCTGCTCTGGTGAGACCTCACCTGGAGCCCCGCATCCAGTTCTGGAGTCCTCAACACAGGAAGGACACGGAGCTGTCAGAGCAAGCCCAGAGGAGGCCACAGGGATGATCTGAGGGCTGGAGCACCTCTCATACGAAGACAGGCTGAGGGAGTTGGGGTTGTTCAGTTTGGAGAAGAGAAGACCCCAAGGAGACCTCATTCCAGCCTTTCAATACTGAAAGGGGCTGATAAGAAAGACGGGGAAAAACTTTTTAGCAGTGCCTGTAGTGTTAGGATGTGGGGGAATAATTTTTAGCTGAAAGAGGGGAGACTGAGATGAGATCTTGGGAAGAAATGTTTTCCTGTAAGGTTGGGGAGGCCCTGGTCCAGGCTGCCCGGAGAAGTGGTGGCTGCCCCATCCCTGGAGGTGTTCAAGGTAGACAGACAGGCTGGGGCTGCTTGGATGGGGCTCTGAGCAACCTGATCTGGTTGAAGATGTCCCTGCTCACTGCAGAGGGGTGGGACTGGATGACCTTCATGATCCCTTCCAATCCAAACTATTATTCAGGTTCCTGGCATGCCACGCTCCTTGCATGAAGGCATTTAGACCCAGATGTTTCCTGGGACATCTTTATAAAAGATAAGTTTCACTATCCTGTAGCGCACAGACTCGAGCTGATGCACTACCCTGCCTCACACTATCTTTCCTGCAGTTTGTAACCCCCCTCCCTGCCCAGACATTCCCTAACTCCAGTTGTTCTGGCTTTAACATCCAGCCCTGGCTCTTCCAAGCCCATCTGTGAAAGCTCAGCATAATCTGTAAGGCCTGTGCGTTTACACGCAGCGAGGTTTAAGCAAGGAGAAAGTGTTTCCAGCAGATTCGAGAGACTTCAACACGGCATTCCTAAACCCAGCAGAATCCCAGGGAAACCTGCCTGTGGTGCTCTGGGAGGAAAACAGCCCTGGAAAAAATAAAAGTCAGAAATTCACTGAGCTTGGTTTGGTACGTGGTTGTGCATCAGCGCTGGGGAAGTAAAGATCTCAGGAAAAAGTTGGTTTGGCTGAAGCCAAAGCAAACTTTTTCCAAAAATGAATAAAGAAACCAAAAACTAGATCCACAAATAACCTTAGTCCCTACCCTGCTGTTCCCAAAGCTGTACTTTTGGTGAATTAAGGTTTTTGGACCTCCTACAATGAAACAGTCACTGCTGAATGCGAACAGAGGAATCATAGAATCACAGAACAGTTTGGGTTGGAAGGGATCTCAAAGCAACTTCAGTTCCACCCCCTGCCAGGGGCAGGGACACCTCCCACTGGATCAGGATGCTCCGAGTCTCTAAGCTCCATCCAACCTGGCCTTGAACACCTCCAGGGACGGAGCAGCCACCACTGCTCTGGGCAACCTGGGCCAGGGCCTAACTTCTCTCATTGTGAAGAAATTCTTCCTCGCGTCTAATCTAAATCTTCACCCTTTCAATTTAAAACCATTCCCGCTTGCCCTATCACTCCAGGTCCCCTCCCCAGCTTTCCTGGAGCCCTTTCAGGACTGGAAGCTGCTCTAAGGTCTCTCTGGAGCCTTCTCTTCTCCAGGCTGAACAACCCCAACTCTCCCAGCCTGTCCTCATAGCAGAGGTGCTGCAGCCCTTGGATCATCTTCGTGGCCTCCTCTGGACCCGTTCCAACAGTTCCATATCCGAGGGACCAAGAGCACATTCAAATAAACACTCTCTTTATGTATATTTGAATCTTTCATCATCTCCTAAGCTGCTGTGTAGGACTTATTTGTGTTTGTAAACTCTGGGATAAAGGTACTCGAGGAGCTTACTTCTTTCTGACGTCACACATACAAATAACTGAGGAGAACAAATCCCGTACAGCCCTGTTTACCTTCTCCCCACGTCTCTCTTACTGCAATATCCTCCTGCCCGGAACCACCAATAACCCAGCAAACAAAGGAAACGGAACACAAACAATTACTTCGCGTGATGCTGGTGTGCAAAGTGTTCCAAGAAACAGTCTACAAATTCAGCTCAAAGACTCCAGCAACAACTCCGGGACTGGCGGCAGCAAGAGATTAATCACATTTAATGATATTTTACTTTCCTCCCCAAATTAATTTTGGTCTTCACGAACCATTTGATTTCAAAATAGGTGAAGAAAACTGGCAGCGAGATACACCACAAAAGCGGGATTGCTGGGTTCAGTAGAAGCACACGGTCATTGAGTCTTAGATCCTTGTTTCCTCGCACGGTGCGAAATACGCCGGCAGCCTGGTGGGACGTGAGATGGGAGAAACCCCAAGGAACCACCAAATAAAGAGGAGAGCAGGCAAAGTATGTCCATAAAGTGTGTCTATCTACCTTTGCACCCTAGAATGAAAGCTCAGAAAAGACAGTCTGGAAATGCGCATCAGTGTATCCAAAATTTTCAGCCCAATTTTTCAGCATTCTAAAAGGCAGATGACACCAAAAGCCTCTCAAGAACTGTATCCAATTAGAATTTTACCTACCATGATAAACACTGGCCCAAAATGTAAGATGCAGGCAGACCCATTTCTAGAACTCTCACTAGAAAAAAAAGCGATTTCCACCCTTCACATCTCACCCAGGCTCCTACCAGGTGGTTTTAAGCAGAAATCCATGAGGTATAGGCAACGCACAACCTCCCTACACAAAGGGGATGCCAAAGCTCCTCCTACGATCGACTCCTCTATGCAATAACTGAACAAACAAAAAGAACAAAGGGAAAAATTATAGCCACATTCCTTCAAAAAACACCTCAAAGAGTTTCCTCGTGGATTATGTGCACAGAAAATCATTTGTGTGGGCTTGTATTTTATCAAAACCATCCCATTTCCTATGTCAATAAAGGGCCGTTACCGGTTACATGATATTTCTGGCTTGTAACTTGATGTCTTGCCCATATTTCTTTGCACTGGAATCAAAAATGTCTTGTCTGTGAAGCACGGGTCAGATAATTTGGGTTTTACAGTTGTTGGCAGCTCAGAAATTGTTTTTTTTCTTTTCCTTCCCTTCACAATCACTTTCTTAAACCAGTCACCATACCAGCCCTTGGTTGTTTCTTCTCTCCAGTAAGGAGAGCCGCTCCAATGAAGACCTTGATCTTACACACCATGCATCCAGGACAAGTCTCCACGGATTGCAGGAGAAGCCCAGGCATGGAAACCCACCCAACCCTAAGCAATTGCAGGATTTTATCATAAAACAGTTTGGGTTGGAAGGGATCTTAAAGTCCATCCAGTTCCAACCTCCTACCATGGGCAGGGACACCTTCCACTGGATCAAGGTGCTCAGTTTAACCAGGGACTTTTTGGGTTCCCCGACTGGAAATGCCTTGAACTGAACGCAGGGTTTGATCCTGCCCCAAGAGGCTGCTTTCTCTGGGATACAAAAATCAAGAATAATGTCCCTGAAACTGATGGGGTTACGCTGGTGTAGGACCAAACAAGAAGGAGAAGAGGCGCCCTCCTGCATCCCCTGCTCTGGGATTAATCTGACTCTCCAGCTCCCGGCTGGCAGCTTTGCGATAGCAGAGCTTTGCAGGCTCGCAGCAAATGGAGCTTTATCATCTTTTATTAATTGTTCTGTAACTACCTCCGCACTGATGTTTCTCTTCCTGGTGATTTCTTGGGCTCTGGGAGCTGCTGATGTTGTCTCTCTCCTCTCGGGCTATTTGATATCCTAGATCTGATTCTCCTCAGTGCCTTTCTGTGCTTTTCCTGCTGACCGCCGTCCCTCCCATCGCCTTTGTAATTCTTTACCTCTGCGCATCAGCACCGCAGAGGCTTCCTCCGACTTTCAACCAAAGCCAAAATTGTCCTTGTCCAGCTGGGTCTGCCATTAGTTTTATTTTAGTTCCACGTCCGTCCCGCTCTGGCAGATGCTTTGCCACGGGGCTCTCCGCTCCTCTCCTTCGCTCAGGAAGCACCGTAAGCAGGACCAGGTTACGAATTTCTCTGGATTGTTTCGAATCTGAAGTGGGGAAAAGTGCAGAGCACTTGCAATCCCAGCTCTGCTGCCTCAGTTTACAGTTTCAGGGAGAAATAAGGGCCCCTGTGTTTATTTCACAGCTCTCCAGGGGCTCTTCTAGTGCTACATTAAGTGAAAACAGATGAGCTGAGTACACAAACCTCAATGCCTCCTTAGGATGCTCTCTCCAAACCTCTTGGAAGTCAACATTCTTGAAGGAGCATCTGATTCCCTGAAAGGTGAGGTTATTCCTAACAAAGCTCTCCTGGAGAGCAAGAAAAGGGAGATGGAATTTTTGCACATGCAACCAAAAAATCCTGGAGATGGCTTTTGGCTGAGCCACGCTAATAAATAAGGACTAATTTCTGAGAGCATAACTCATGCTGGTGGGAGATAAGAAAGGAATGTGAGTTCCCTGCAAGACCAGCCTAGGAGAGAGTTTATCCTCCGAGATCAGAACAGAAATCATCGAGTCAACAGCAGAGGCCAGTCACCAATAATAAATCCACCCTCGGCAGAGCAGACCCTGAATCAGCAGAGCGAGACACTGTCCCAGGCGGCAGGAAAGCAGGAGACATGCCAAACTCTTGTCCCAGAGCAAGAGTTTGGTGCTTGCAACACAACCTCCATTTAAACAGCAGGCTGTTTATCTCCATCGTGAAGCAAATGCATTCCTCCAAGGTGAAGCAACAGGCCCCATGGACGGGAAGCAGCGCTAGTCCTTCCAGGAGTGGTTTCAGTGGCATTCCCGAATGGGAATTGTCAGGGAGGAGGGAGACTGGTTCAAGTAGTTTGAAGCTGGAAGGGCTTTCAAGAAGCCCAGTGCTTCTCTGCACCTGTAAGAAAAGAAGCAAGTCTCCTGGTTTCCTCATCTCTGCCTGCTTCTTATTTAACAAGTGATGGAGGTTCAACCAGCATCTTGAGAAAGCACACCACTCTTTAGAGATTCTCATATTTCTTCCAAAAATCTTCCTTTGCTCTGTTTTTCCTAGTTAAGCTCTTGGATTGAATCATAGAATCATAGATAACCAGGTTGGAAGAGACCCACCGGATCATCGAGTCCAACCATTGCCATCAATCACTAAACCATGTCCCTCAGCACCTCGTCCACCTGTCCCTTAAACACCTCTAGGGAAGGTGAATCAATCACCTCCCTGGGCAGCCTGGTTCAAGTTATTGTCCACCTTAGATCTTGGAGATGTCAGGCAACCACCCTGATCACTCAGCTATTCAGAAACCCCAAGTAATTTGAATTTACATTCTTGCCCTTTCCTTCATGCTCTGGCTGCCTCAATCTTGCCCTCTATCTTTTACCAGAGGAACGTTTTCACCATTACTTGTCTTAAACACTGCTGCAGTTCTGGTCTGCATGGCCAGTTTGTCCCATGCTATTCATTCTTAATGGGGAAAATAATTGTCAATTAGGAATCCTGACCCAAATTCTATCTCATTTCCTAAGTACAAGTGACTGCCCCATCCCTGGAGGAGTTTAAGGCCAGGATAGATGGGGCTTGGAGCCCCTGATCTAGTGGGAGGTGTCCCTGCCCATGGCAGGGGGTTGGAACTAGATCATCTTTAAGGTCCCTTCCAACCCAAACTATTCTACGAATCTACACACTCAAAACCTTGCCAGATACAAACCTGCATCCCATCCACAGGTGCAACAAAACACCATTCCACAGATTGTTTCCCATTCCCTGAGCTTTTACACAGAATCCCCGCTCCCAGTCTCCAGAGGCTGCAGACACACCTCCTTCTCCTCAAGCTGCGACAGTTTTTTGGCAGCCAAGCCTTTGCTGCAGCAGAGAAATGAGCTGATAAAACTCTCAGTGCAGCCTGGTCTCTTCGCTCCTGCTGCTCTTTGCTTCCTAACTCTCTGCAGCCAGGTGACATCATGGTCAGGGATTATGAAATACTCTTCCCTGCTGGCCAGGTGGGGCATGACAGCAGAGAAACATCTTATGTAGGGGCAGAAAGAGATGACAACTACACTACAGGGCAGCGATCCTACTGCTGGTACCACTGTAAATCCCACCAGCTGCAGCAGAGCATCCTCACTCCACTGATGCAGATGTCCAGCCTCCAAGTGGGTCATTTTTGTATGGCATCTTAGAAAAGAGCTTGTTCTCATCTCATCTTTGCTATCAAGTGCAGCGTAGACTAAAGGGAGTCACAGGAAAGCAGTGGCTTGTGAATGCTAGAAGGGCCAGTGGCTTGTCTTGTTGGATGCCTCTTTGTTGCTCCACATGGAAGATGTTTGTCTCAGCTGCTTCTAGGATCCTGCCCAACATCGAATAAGAACTTGTTGACACAAGACACTGAGGAATAGTCATCTGAATCTTTCTGGATTGTATTAGCTTAACAGTATCAAACTCCTGCCTGGTGTCATGTTCAAATCCTTATTCACTTTGGGGAAGCCTGGAGTCCACGCAGTCCTCCCCTGTCCCTCTTGGATTAACACCTTCTGTTAACTCAGAAAAACCTTCTGGCACAGGCAGGAGAAGAGCTTAGCTTCCTTCACACAGTGTCAGCGACAGCAGGACACCCGAGGGCTGTGCTAATTGAGCATTAGACCTTGTGCCAGGTCAGACACCCTCCATCCTCTCTGCTGGGAGCAGGACTGAGCCGCTCTGAAGCCAGAGGATCAAGAAGTCCCCATTTAAAACTGGACACCTGCCCATTAGGTGACAGCAGAGAGATAACGCTGCTCCAGAGGATTCGGTTGCACAGGGAGAGAAGTTTTCCTCCTGCTCCCCTAACCTGTTGGTAGTTGGGCAGAGGGAAAGGGACACTATAGACCTCTGAAAAGGGGGAGCTGAAGCCCAGGGATCAGCTCCTGGAGCGCTCCCTGCACCTGCTCTGTGTTTAGAGATCGCTCCAGTGGGGTAAAAAGTCAAGGCGATGGGAGTGCGGAGAAATCTGAGTGGGAAAAGCAGACCTCAGCCATGCACCACTGCATTTTTCTATGAGCATATTTCATAAAGTCTTCTATATTAAACCAAAGCCACATTGTTGAAATCCTCAGGGGCTAATCCTGCTTTCTGTCTAAATCCCACATCTCCCCAGTGCATCTTCCAAGAGGCTCCCAGCACGGTGCTCTAAGTAAATGGAAAAACGTGAAGAAAACTGACAACAAATCCTTCAGAGCACGTGTCTTAAAAATTATAACAAAAAGCTTCCTTGGAAGTGAGACATTTGGGGCTTTTTACACATCAGAAGATGTGCTGTAAGACAGTTACCCTGCACACTGTCAGAGACGGGCACTTCTGCCACAGCAGGCACAGAGATCTGGTTCTGGAATAGGGATCCACGTATTCATGAGTCACAGCACCTTTAGCCGTGGTTTCAATCCAGGCTCAGGGACAAAGTGCCTGAAAGCAACCCTGAGGAGAAGAACTTTGGGTGCTGACTGATGAGAAGCTCAACATGAGCCAGCAATGAGCACCTGCAGACCAAAAACCAACTGTGCCCTGGGCTGCATCCAAAGAAGTGTGGCCAGCAGGGCAAGGGAAGGGATCCTCCTCCTCTACCCCTCTCTCCCGAGACTCCACCTGAAGTCCTGTGTCCAGGTCTGGAATCCCCAACAGAACAAGAACATGGAGCTGTTGGAACAGCTCCAGAGGAAGTCATGGAAATGATGCAAGGGCTGGAGCATCTCCTGTATGAGGACAGGCTGAGAGAGTTGGGGTTGTTCAGCCTGGAGAAGAGAAGGCTGTGAGGAGACCTTAGAGCAGCTTCCAGTACTGAAAGGGGCTCCAGGAAAGCTGTGGAGGGACTTTGCACAAGGGCCTGGAGTGATAGGATGAGAGGGAACGACTTTAAAGTGGAAGGAGGAAGATTTAGCTTGGACATTAGGAAGAAATTCTTCACTATGATGGTAGGGAGGCCGTGGCCCAAGTTGCTGAGAGCAGTGGTGGCTGCCCCAACCCTGGAGGTGTTCACGGCCAGGTTGGATGGGGCTTGGAGCCCCTGATCCAGTGGGAGGTGTCCCATGATGCCCATGGCAGCGAGTGGGACTGGATGGGCATTGATGTCCCTTCCAATCTAAACAACTCCATGATTCTACAGAGCTAACAAATGGAGTTTTAGCATCGGCTTCCCCATTTATTAGCAACCACACCTCCGCTCACACACACAACTGCTGTCAGCTCAGTAACGCACCCGAGGAACAGCTCGTTTCAGTAGAACCCCCAGTTTCAGAGCAATGGGGTCTTGTGGGATCCTCGCCTCCCAGCAGCGCCTGTGTGGGCAGATCTCGCCAGCCGTCAGTCAGCACATCCCAGCTGATGGGAAAACCACCTCCACCTTTCACTGTGTGAGGCGCATCCCTCAACAAGACAGAAATAGAAGATAACGTCATACAAGGAGGAATTCTTGGGCCACACATTCCTTTGAGCATACCTTGGGCTCAGTGAACTGTCTTCCCGGTCTCAAATCCACCTTGTTAATCCCAGTGGGACCGTGTCAACACCACTGAGGACCCAACTCAACCCGTTACCTGGACTCCACAACCTCCAAAGTCACTTTTTCCAAAGCCCGTCTTCCCCATTCACCACCTCATCGTAAAAAACCTGCAAACAACCCAACATTAAGAACCTGCTGGGAACGCGCTGGGATTTGTAGCCGCAAACCCCAGCCAAAGCGACAGAGACATCACCAAAGAGCTATGCAAAGAGTTCTATTTTTAAACCCTCACCTTGGCTACCTATTAACTCCTTTTCTCTTGGGATGAGGCACGGAGATTCCTATAAGTTTGCAGAACGCACCAGCCCCGATTCCTGCCTTTTAACCTTTATGATTTGTTTTCATCTCCAGGAGGGAGAATTGCACCCCCTGGACTCCATCCCGAGGCCCGGCTGTGTTGGTTTTGGACGGGTCCGGAGCTGTTTCATACTTGGCACCGGCCTGGGCTTATTATACCAGCTGCTTAATAACAACACACCTGTAGGCAAGCTGGGTCGGGGGCTGCAGAGCAACCTTCTTAATTATTGCAGGGTGACACAGTGATGTCGGCATGACCTCATGGTTTACTTTAACTGGATGAGCTGATGCGATGAAGAGCACATGTTTTCGCAGCTGCCCATGTCCCCACCAGGAGAGCGGACTGACCTGTGCGCCAAACCTCTGGTCTGGAGGTGGATGTCTGTGTGTAGGAACCAGAGCCCTGTGCCCATCCTCGGTGAAGTTGCATCTCTGTTGATGCATCATCAATTTTCCTCTTGGAAAGATTTATTGGAAGTGGTTTTGGGTTTGGTTTGGCTTTCAAAACTGATGAAAAGCCTCCAATTCTCTCTTTTGAAAAACTGTGCCTTACTACGGCTGCCTCCAACGGGCCAGGAAGCTACAAACCCAATGGCATCCCCATAAAGACTGGGAAAACATCTCTGCGGGCTTGAGCAGGAAAATATGAGACACATTTACGTAATAATTATAACTTACACTCGCACAGAACCTTTCAGCAAGGGATTAAAAAGCACTTTGCGAACATTATCGGCCACAACTCTTCTATGAGGTAGGTATGATTCCCCCTTTCTCTGCAGGAAAAGCCAAGGCAGAGAGGTGTTTTTCCAGTCCGTATTTTCAGAAACCAGCCTGTACATTTGGAAGCCTCAGTGTTTGGATGCTAAAAGTGAAATCACAGGGGTCCTGACTTCCCTGCTGGATTCGGTGCGTGCGTTTCATGGAGGTGACAGCCAGGGTGGTGATGATCAGGACCCTCATGAACCACCTCTGAAAAGGTTTGGGGATGATCAGGACCCTCATGAACCACCTCTGAAAAGGTTTGGGGATGATCAGGACCCTCATGAACCACCTCTGAAAGGGTTTGGTCATAAGCATCCTCCAGAACCAGCTCTCAAAGGGTTTGGGGATGATCAGCACCCTCATGAACCAGCTCTGAAAGGGTTTGAGATGGGCAACCAAGGGGCTCATGCACTAAAGAGCAGAGGCAGCTTTTATGAATAAGAACATAAAGTTTAAGAAACTTTTAAGTTACAACTTGAGTCCAGGAGTTGTAATTACCAAAGCTTGGGTATTAATGTATTATTACAGCATTATTACGGTACTAGCTAGTAGAAAAATAACGTGTTGCTTCTTCATGCTTCAGGGACTAACCAGACACACTATGGAGCACAGGTCACCCCATCTTCTATGATTCTGTCTTCATTAATATCTAGATTAATAGATTTTTATACTTCCCTCAAAATGGAACTACCAAAGCAGGGGATACCAAGCCACAATGGATGCTAAAAAAGTTTGGAATCAGCCCGCTTATAATGCTCTAGAAGATCATCTCCCTCCTTTTCCCTCGTAAGCAGGACAACACAGAAACCAGGAGCTGGACAAAGCCAAAACCACTCTCTGAAGCCACCTCCTAGATCCACAGTCATCCCAGGGCACAGGGGGGTTGGAAAGGTCTGATCCAGGCCCTGGAGAAGGAGTAGTTATTTACAGGCTCCTCTTGGAAACCTTGAGAGACCACGGGGAATCTGACATCTAGACATGTTATGGCCAAGAGGAAAGGTGGTCCAGAGCTTGCTGCAAGGGTTAATTCACCAGCCCAGCTCCAAATACAACCACGTACAGACCTCATTATGCTACCCACATTTTAAGAGAGCTGTAAAACATATATTGCATTGGCAAAATAGTCAAAAGCACCCGTGGGACTTGTGCTCTGAAATCCTTAAAGAGGTTTCACTTGATTTGATTTTTCTTTTTTTTTTTGGTTGGGTTTGGAGCTTTGTTTTCTATTTCTTACTTATCCAATCCATCTGCATTATTGCGAGGCAATACATAAGCTCTGGGAGATTAAAGAGCTGCTATCTGCGAGTACTCCACGTATATAAATAGATCACAGCAGACCAGAGGTATCATTTTCAACATACCTGAGTATCTGTCATCTATCTCCCCCTGACTGCCAGCACTCCCCAGTCCCCAAAGCCAGGCTGAAAGGAAAATGCGGGCTCCCAACCTTCAAAAACTTTGCTTTAAACCTCTCCAGTCTCAGTTTTCCACCCAGTTTCAGCACAACTGCCCCTCAGGCATGCAAAGTAGCCTTAAAATGCGCCTGCATTCAGAAAAGTGACTGCATAAAAATGACACCTCATTACCACAAACATCTGCCCCTGGTGTTTCTGGTGAGTCATATTCGCTCAGTTTACAGAGGAGAAACACAAACACATGTTTTAACTCCTCTGAACCAACACGGTGCCAGTGCAACTCAGGAAAAGCCCGCGAGGGTCTCCGCTGCCTCGTGTTGTCATCACAAACCGTCCACTCCACAGTCCACATGGTAACAAAACAACACCCTTTGCTCTGACAAAAGCTCTTATTCCTTTTACACGCAGGGAGGTGGAGGAACTCAGGTCCAAAAGGATTTTCTTAAGAACAAACTGATGAAAAAGCCTGTTGTAATGGTCAAATGCTGATGTCTGCAGCAATGGGGGTTGTAAAGCCTCAGGTGCTCTCAACAGGAGCATCTCCTTCAGAATTCTGCAACCTCAAGGGATACCTAAGCTTAATAACGTGTGAATAACATGCAAATTGCCTGCTGATGAGCTTTGGGAGCAGATATTACTATTACAAGTAGGGAATCTGAGGCACAAAGCCATGATGAGCAGAGCCCCACTGATTATTAGGAAGAAATGTTTTGCAGTGAGGGTGGGGAGGCCCTGGAACAGGTTGCCCAGAGCAGGGGTGGCTGCCCCATCCCTGGAGGGGTTCAAGGCCAGGTTGGATGGGGCTTGGAGCCCCTGATCCAGTGGGAGGTGTCCCTGCTCATCACAGGGGTTGGAACTGGATGGACTTTGAAGTCCCTTCCAACCCAAACCATTCTGTGATTCTCCGATGATTCTATGATCCACAGAATAGATCTTCATCCCTGAGATGGTTTTATCTTATGGCATCAGGAACTACAACATCCTGGAAAGAGCTCCGAGAAATATCTTTTGTTTCAAAGTCTTTGGGACCACCAAAACCATCCCCACAGAGCACCAAGCACATCTTCAAGCGCTCTTCTGAACACAAGCCTTAAAGTCACTTACTGGAGCACCAGCACTGCAGCATTTTGTCACAGCCTAACGTGCCAGGTCAACTACAAGTTGAGAGAAAACACACCCTTGATCAAACACGGTGCAACAGACAATGGCTGAAAAGCCTACAGTTGGAACTCAGAGGTTCTTCAGACCTGCACTTCATCATGTTTCTCATTTCAACCCTTCCTGACTCATCATGGAGGGTGGCAGCACAACCTCCGAGCCGTGACGGTGTCCAGAGCCCCTGTGGATCACACTTCGGCCTCTCTGCACAGCCTATGCCAGCCCAAATGGCAGGCAGGGCACAAGCTCTGATGAGGAAAAGCTGTTTCACAATGAAGTGCACTTAGAGGACAACTGGGAGACTCTGCCAGGAAGAGTTTATTTGTTTTTTGGGTTTTTTTTTCCCCAAACTAAAACTAAACCAGAAAAACATGTGATTCTTATTGCTGGTGAAAGGTGCTGGATTTGCACTCAAAGGAGACACAGGATTGTGAAATGAGCTGGGGAGAACAGAGTCCCCTATCTGATCAAGTTCTTCACATCCACATAGCAGGAGCAGAAACTCAGGATTACTGTTTTGGTTTTTTTTGCCAAGGATTTTACATTGATAAAGTTATCAGCTTCTGGCTTTAAACCAGAAAATCTAGCTGAAGAATTGTTAAAATCAGTGTTCATAGTTCTCATCTCAGATTTTTCAGTGGAAAAACACGTTTCCTACAGGAATTTTCAGGGACTGAGAAACATTTAACCAAAACCCCTCAAGAAGATGCTAGTAATGAGGACAGTAAGGGAGCATCAGTCGGGGTTGGATCCCAGTGTAACATCTGCAAGAGTATTGTTGGTGAAGACCTCACCCTTGGCTTGTATGGTCTTCTCACCTCCAGCGGGGTAATGGCCTGGGGTGTTATCTCATAAACCGTTAAACAACCCATCTGGGTTTTAAACACCCTCCACCCTACCAATAAAAGGGCATCTGCTAACAAATCATTTTGGGGAAATGGGAAGGAGGAAACAAACTTCCACACCAATAACGGTGCTGCCTGAGAGGGAGGTGAGGTAAAGAATCTCTGAACCTAACTCCTCCTTAGCTACAGCATCACTGACTTCAACCTAAGCATCTGCAACAGCAGCTTCAGTTCTAACAACTCACCACAAGAAGGATGTTGAGGCTCTGGAGAGAGTTCAGAGAAGAGCAACAAAGCTGGTGAAGGGGCTGGAGAACAGGCCTTATGAGGAATGGCTGAGAGAGCTGGGGGTGTTTAGCCTGGAGAAGAGGAGGCTGAGGGGAGACCTCATTGCTCTCTGCAACTATCTGAAAGGAGGTTGTGGAGAGGAGGGTGCTGGCCTCTTCTCCCAAGGGACAGGACAAGAGGGAATGGTCTCAAGCTCCACCAGGCGAGGTTTAAGCTGAACATTAGGAAAAAACTTCTCACAGAAAGGGTCACTGGGAACTGGAACAGGCTGCCCAGGGAGGGGGTTGAGTCACCTTCCCTGGAGGGGTTTAAGGGACGGGTGGACGAGGTGCTGAGGGACATGGTTTAGTGTTTGATAGGAATGGTTGGACTCGATGATCTGGTGGGTCTCTTCCAACCTGGAGATTCTGTGAGCTTATGGGGTACACATGTATTTCAACTTGTCTTTCCGTGACAAAAGGCAATGAAGCATTTAAGCAAGTCCTGTTCTACAGGAAAGAAAACAAGCCTTCCACTGGGCTTTCAACACAAGTTTTGCAAATCCAGGAAGCATCCCCACCGTAGGGGCTCAGAGTTCCTCCTCCAACACCCATTGTGTTAGTCAGCACATGAACACAGACCAAGGCCAAGGATCTATGGTTTCAAAGCAAACACAAAGCAGGGGTTGCTTTACACCACTGGACGATGTTCTCTCCATCATTTATCTTGGCCAGTGAAGAACTTGCAGTCCTGATTAATTTTGTTTAGAGGCGCTGCCACAAATTCCAGGCCACGGTGCTCTGATGTGACACGTGGATGGAAACCATCACTGCTGAGCACACAAGCACTGCTAGGAAGTCTTCTTCAGAGAAGTCCCCAGAACTGCTGAACCCTTCCCAAGGTACAGCTGGTTGCACCGAAGCTTTAACATCACCCTCCAAAAGCATACAAAGAACAGGGCTGGGAAAGAGTTCAGGCAGTGCCAGGATGCAATCCTTCCAATGAACTCAGAAACCACAAAATAACTTCGCCGGCCGTGTACGAAAACAATCATTTTGGAAGAGCCTCCCGTGAGTACATACACTCATTTACACTCTGTTGTTATTATTCGATATGTTGTTCTCTATTGGTGATGAAATCCATATGTCTGCTTTTCCCTCCGTTCTTTCTACATGACTATCTGAGGCTTTGATTTATTTCCTGCCTTTCCAAATTGATTATTCAGAGCCATAGAGGAGGGAAAACACGATACTAGAGACACCGAGACAAAGCCATAAGCAAAAACAAAGGGCAAAGAAGACAAGACGACAGTGCCAAGTCTCACACATCTGTGGTGTCTCGACAGAGGGGGGAACACATCGAGCTGTTCTCCGAAAAGAAGCAGACAGGGATTTATTGCAAAAACTACAGTAAACTAAACTTCTTGGGCAAGGGTTGAGAAACTAAGGACCGGATCTTATAAACACTAAAGCACATACTTAACTTGATTTCCACATCAAAGGCGACTCACGTGAGTGAAGTTATCAAGCATGTGCTTGCAGGGCGTGAGGGGTTAGCGTTACCGTCATAAAAGCCTGAGAAAGCTGGGACAGAGAGAAAAAATAAGCAGGGATTAAAAATAACCCAAAGAGAGAAAGCTGGCAAGGAAATCTTGGCAGCTAAAATAATAATAGCAAACCCCTCACATAAATTAAAACATTGTTAACATTATATATGCGAGGGATGCTCAATGCATTTATTTGCCAGACTGAGCAATGAGATGGACTTGCTGTTGGGACCTTTGTTCTTTATCATCCATCTTGTTGCACGTCTAATATTGGAGCCTTGTATATGAGAAAAGAGCTTTATTTCCTTAATTCTTCTCACCCAAATAAGACAGCCTGCAGAGCAGGATGACTGCGGGATCAGCACCGATGGTTAAATCTTCCCAGCAGGACTTTCTCTTTCTTGATGTATTGGTTCTGCTGTAACAGATGCCAGGAATGGATGAAGGAAAACATCATTTAAAGCTAAGATGACTTATCCACATAGCCAAAACCATGCTGATCACCAGCCCTGTTACTTCTGCATCACTGGTAGAGCACTTGAGAGTTCCCACTGTAGATGAGGACCAGACGTCACCTTTGGGGGCGCTGGGGGATGAGAAGCTCAACATGAGATGGCAACGCGCGACTGCAGCCCAGCAAGCCAACCAAGTCCAGGGCTGCATCCAGAGCAGTGGGAGAAACAGGGCAAGGGAGAGGATTGTGCCCTTCTGCTCTGCTTTTGAGACACCCTACCTGGAGCCCTGCGTCCTCAGAACAAGAAGGACATGGAGCTGTTGGAGCGAGCCCAGAGGAGGCTATGGAGATGATCCAAATGCTGGAGCACCTCATGTGCGAGGACAGGCTGAGAGAGTTGGGGTTGTTCCGCCTGGAGAAGATAAGGCTCCTGGAAGACCTTAGAGCAGGTTCCAATGCTGAAAGGGGCTCCAGGAAAGCTGGGGAGGGTCTCTGGATCAGGGAGCGCAGGGATAGGACAAGGGGGAATGGTTTTCAGCTGAAAGAGGGGAGATTGAGATGAGATCTCAGGGAGAAATGTTTTGGTGTGAGAGTGGGGAGGCCCTGGAACAGGTTGCCCAGAGCAGGGGTGGCTGCCCCATCCCTGGAGGGGTTCAAGGCCAGGTTGGATGGGGCTTGGAGCCCCTGATCCAGTGGGAGGTGTCCCTGCTCATCACAGGGGTTGGAACTGGATGGGCTTTGAGGTTCCTTCCATGCCAAACCATTCTGTTCTGTTCTTTCCCCAGAGCAGCTCTAACTGAACAAGCCTGAAGTGTTCCCTCAGGTACAACACAGCCACCGTACCCTTTGAGACAGAAGTTCTGCTCTTATAGAACACCTCAGAAAAAATAATATGTTGCAAAAAGTTTATTATGGTTCAAAAATGCCCTTTCAAATGGCAGGCTCCTGCCTACTTCCAAACTGTTCCCTCCAGCAGAGAGGAAAACCTCACCCATCACTGCCCTTGCCCGACTTCTGCCAGCTCAGAACCCTTTGAAATGTCAAGCTTGAGCTGGAAAAAGTTAGAGACAGTGAGAAAGTGAGGAAAAACCCACTTAGCCACAACTTGCAAGTTTCCTGTGGGAAAATCAGAACTTTTTTTTGTGGAAGGCTGTCAAAAAAGGGATTTTTCCCATAACTGCCTTTCTTTCAGGGGAAATGGTGGAGCTGCAGCCAGCTCTATTCGAAAGCTCTTAGGTTTCCAGTATTAGGCTGGGAAAATAATAAAAATAAGCTTCTTTGGAAGAGGGTTGGTATTTCTAACTCTTAATAGAGCTGATTTTCGGAGCAGCATGAACAGTGATCAGTAGTTGTTAGAAAATTGTCAATGGGAGACACAGCAGCACAGATTAAAAATGTCAGTAGGAGCTCTGGAACACAGCTCAGCTCCCGTTCCCTTCTCCTTTGCCATATTTCTCAGACATATTATTAATTATTCTCAAAGAGCTTTTGTAGGTGTCTGTCTCTTCAACGTCCACTTAAAGGATGATCTATGAAACTCTGGCTGAAAAGCTTGATCACTTTGCTTCTTCAGCCCACTACTCAGCTATAAACACCCACCTCAAACCTCCCAGACATGCAAAAAACCAATCCTGACACACAAGTCCCCTCTTAAGGTAAGGTGGGAGCTGCTCACTGTTCTGGCTGCCAGCAGAGCTCTCCTTAAATCATCGCTGCTCCTCGTTTCTTTATCCCGTTTTCGGGTTGCTGTGAGGTCCCACCAGCTCCATGCTGGGCTGGGAGAGGTCTGCTGCTGACCTGCTGGAAGCAGATTTGCAGAAGAGGCAGCTTCTGCTGGTTATCACCCCTCAGCACTCAGTTTCTAGGTCCTACACCTCCACCAACTCATTATTAAATACCTCAAGTGAGACTCGATGCCTTGGTAATGCAGCCGAGGGATGACACCCTCACAGCTCAGATACTACAAGAGCATTAACAGCGTAGGGGTTGGCAAACAGATCAGTTCCCTAGATTTTAATGGAATTGTTGAATGGTTTGTGTTGGAAGGGACCTCAAAGCCCACCCAGTCCCACCCCTGCCATGGGCAGGGACACCTCCCACTGGATCCAAGTCTCATCCAACCTGGCCTTGAACCCCTCCAGGGATGGGGCAGCCACCACTGCTCTGGGCAACCTGGGCCAGGGCCTCCCCACCCTCACAGCAAAACATTTCTTCCTAAGATCTCATCTCAATCTCCCGTCTTTCAGCTTAAAATTGTTTTCCCTCATCCTATCCCTGCCCTCCCTGATCCAGAGCCCCTCCCCGCCCTCCCCCCTCCAGCTTTCCTGTAGCCCCTTTCAGTACTGGAAGCTGCTCTAAGGTCTCCCTGGAGCTTGCTCTTCTCCAGGCTGAACAACCCCAGCTCTCCCAGCCTGTCCTCATAGCTCCAGCCTTTGGATCATCCTTGTGGCCTCCTCTGGTCTCGCTCCAACAGCTCCATGTCCTTCCTGTGGTCACGACTCCAGAGCTGGACACAGGGCTCCAGGTGGGTCTCACAGAGCAGAGCAAAGGGGCAGAATCCCCTCCGTCGCCCTGCTGGTCACAATTCTTTGGATGCAGCCTAGGACACAGTTGGCTTCCTGGGCTGTGAGCACATTTTGAGCAAAGTTACGCCATTGTGCTAGGAATTTAATTGAGAAACTTGTTTAGGAGTTGCTCCCTGCATTCATTCACTGGAAAAAGCTAACAAAAACAAGTGGAAGAAGGCAAAGCTGGCCACGAGAAGACATGAGGGGTCTGTTAAAGTCAAGCTCTCGCTGTCCTGCAATAATCAAAATGACAATCCCATAGGGCTGTGCTCCAGCAAAACCCAAGGCACGTTTGCCAGAGCAGTTGATCTCAAGACCTAGGGACTGGATCAGCACTAACAACACGCAACAAGGAACGCAGGGCGTTTTTATCCCCACTTTCTTCCAGCAACCATTAACTTCCTTCCTCTGCTCTTGAACTGTCTGGGTTTTTAGCATTTGGTACCATATCCCATCCTCGGAATTGGCAAGAAGATTAAAGAGGTCTGTAACTCTTGTCTTCACAAAGCATTGCAAAGGGATCATGTCACGGCTAATCCCTCCCCCACCACCTATCAGTTATTATTACAAGAATACTAAATTGCCTTGGAACCAGAAAAGTCCTTTTTATTTCCCCCCCCCATCTTAAGATTGTCTCCACTTACAATCTACAGCGTAACGTTAAACTTGTGTCTCCAGTAACACCAGCCCCACTGGGCGTCTGATCTCACCAGTGAGGAGCCGTCCCACCAGAGCCACGGAAGTGCCGGCAGACAGAAATACAGGATCCAGACTTCAGCTCCATGGGACAGGGAGACTACCTTGCGTTCTGATAAGACGCAGCAGAAGGAAGAAAGAGCCTTAGGGATTTTTCAAGAGTCGGTGAAGCCTTACAGCTGGATGAGAGAGAGCGAACGCAAGGCCGGGCAGTTAGAGCTGAGCAGATATTGCAAGCAAATACATCGCTTCCCCTTGGAGATACCATCTGGGCCAACAAACAGTAACCTGAGAGGGGCTGTGGTTACTGAACTATGCTAGATAACACCCTCACTCTGTCCCCAAGACCTAGACCCACCCTTCTCCAATCCCTTTCCCAGAAGCCTAACCTTTTTCCAGGCTCTATGTTTTTTTCTGCTGAGAAGTTTGCTTGCCATTGCCCTGTGGATTATTTATTGCAATAAGCTTTTATACTCGCAGTGATGAGGGCATCCTCTCTGCCCCTTCATCAGTCACAACCGTCTGCAGACAGCCTGAATGAACCCCTGCAGCATCCCTTTGCTTCTTTAACCACTACGGGCATCAAGCAGATGTTACCAGCAGTGTTGAAGTTCACCAACACTTACCAAATCATAGAATCATAGAATGTGTTTGGTTGGAAGGGACCATGAAGGTCATCTACTCCAACCCCAAAGGAAGAACCAAGCCAGATACAAGCTTGGAATAAATAGAGGGAATGTATTTCATAGAATCATAGAATAATCAGGTTGGAAAAGACCCACTGGATCATCGAGTCCAACCATTCCTATCAAATACTAAACCATGTCCCTCAGCACCTCATCCACCCGTCCCTTAAACCCCTCCAGGGAAGGTGAATCAACCCCCTCCCTGGGCAGCCTCTGCCAGTGCCCAATGACCCTTTCTGTGAAAAGTTTTTTCCTAATGTTCAGCTTAAACCTCCCCTGGTGGAGCTTGAGGCCATTCCCTCTGGTCCTGTCCCCTGTCCCTTGGGAGAAGAGCCCAGCTCCCTCCTCTCCACAACCTCCTTTCAGGGAGTTGTAGAGAGCAATGAGGTGTCCCCTCAGCCTCCTCTTCTCCAGGCTCCCTCCTGCAACACAACAGCACGAGCAGACACCAAGGATGTTGACTCCCAGCCCTGTGGTCTGTCCAGTCTGGGAATACCAGGAATTTCGCCTGCTCCTTGGCTTCTTGCCATAAATAAAAGCGATCCTGCTTCGGGGGCTGTGCTCTCTTCCCATGGCCGAGCTGTCTCTGCACATTCCCAAACAAATCATTACACTATGTGAAAAGAAGGCCCAAGCCCCGCAAAGCCCATCCCGCTGGCTAAGACAGGAAATATCTCCCATCATCTCAGCTAATCCTCCACCAATACAATGAGAAATGATGTCCGACCGATGCCAAAAGATTATTAAGCAAAGAACAAAAATACTGCACCGCCCACTGCAGCAGAGCCAAAGGCAATAAAAGGGGAAATGCAAACTGCAGCCAGCGGCTGGAAGGAGGAGGGGGCGAGGAGAAGCAGCAGGCGAAGCCTTCAGTGAAGCCCGCTGTTGGAATACAGGTGGTTCGAGGACGTTCAAGCTTAACCCCAGCTCCTCAGGAAGCCGTATCATCCTTTTTGCTGCACCAATGCGTCCGTCTGGCTAGAAAACAGGCTTAGATTTCTGACAGCTTGATAAATACACAGGAGAGCATGAAAGGACTAAGCTAAAGCCAAAGTGCTGATGTTACGGAGCAGACTGACACATCCTAAGCTGCTGAATAGAATCATAGAATCACCGGGTTGGAAGAGACCCACCGGATCATCGAGTCCAACCATTCCTATCAAACACTAAACCACGTCCCTCAGCACCTCGTCCACCCATCCCTTAAACACCTCCAGGGAAGGTGAATCAACCACCTCCCTGGGCAGCCTGTTCCAGTGCCCAATGACCCTTTCCATGAAAAATTTTTTCCTAATGTCCAGCTTAAACCGCCCCTGGTGGAGCCTGAGGCCATTCCCTCTCGTCCTGTCCCCTGTCACTTGGGAGAAGAGGCCAGCACCCTCCTCTCTACAACGTCCTTTCAGGTAGTTGGAGAGAGCAATAAATAGAAGCAACATAACCAGAAAGGTGTCCTTGGCCATGCAAGCTCTAAGAAGCACCACGTTCCATAGCAACATGCCAGCTTGACGAGGCACCTTCTGTCTGCTCCACAGCTTCTCCCATAAGTTTGGCGATAAGGAAAGGACAGACAGGCCATGGCATGAGTTTACAGCACAGCCCAAGGCCTGTCTCCTACTAGCAGGGAGCTTCTGGCAACTGGAGACATCATCAGCAGGGTCCTACCTGCACATCCTACCACAGAAGCACTATTTTCCCCCTTTTATCAGCACATTCAACTAACAGTTTGGCTTTAGCCTCAAAGATACCACTAGAATAGCCATTTGCAATGTTTCTAACTACATTCAGTGAGCTGAGGTTGTTTACATAGAATCATAGAATAACCAGGTTGGAAGAGACCCACCGGATCATCGAGTCCAACCATTCCTATCAAACACTAAACCAACATAGGTTCCCACCAGAATATTAAGAGCTCTGGGTTACCTGGGATCATTGCACATCGCCCAGCACGAGAACATCAGCTCCTTTTATGAACAGGACACTTGGATGCTTGTGATAGAATCATTACAATATCTCCCTACTGCTCTTACCCCTGGTGCTCAAGATCTGTGAAATCAAACAGGGCATGTGGACTGACAGCACAGGGTGAAATGTGGCATCTGCTTCAATACCAGCCCCCAAAAACCAAGTTATTCAACCTGGGAGGTGACCTATTAGCAGTATTCCTTGAAGGTTTTTGTTTCTTTTCTAAAAAGTGCATTGAAAGCAAATAGATTTAACCCTTGCAGAAAGAGCACCAATATGGGAAGCCCTGACACAGGCCACCCAAGGAAATTGTGCTGCCCCATCCCTGGAGGGGTTCAAGGCCGGGTTGGATGGGGCTTGGAGCCCCTGATCCAGTGGGAGGTGTCCCTGCCCGTGGTAGGGGGTGGAACTGGATGGACTTTGAGGTCCCTTCCAACCCAAACTATTCTATGATTCCACGAGGAGGTGCTTCAGCCTTAATCACCTGCATAGCTCTCGGTGACAGAATATTAAAAACACCCAATTTTTTCAGCCTACAGCTTGCAGACACCCCCGGATACCCATGCACATCTACTATTTCATCAGCCCTTCTCTGTCTCTGCTGGTTTACGCTATCTGCTCTAGCCAGCAATCCTTCCACTGCCACAGCGCAGACCTCGGATTCCAAGGAAAGCTGTGCTCCAGTGGTTTGCAGCCTTGGAACAGAGCTGCTTGCCAACCCCTAACAGCTGAAGGCAGACTTAATCCCCTGTATAGACAATGGCCTGGGAAACAAACATAATCGGTTTTAATTTGTTGTTTGCTTACATTTTTGATAATGAACACGGAGATCTTGGCACCCAGCAAAGCACAATCTCTCCTTGGTGAGATTTTCATTGCTGTCTCATTTCCATGCAGGAATATTAACTGATCCCCTCACTTCAGGGAAACATTTCTGGTGTGCTTTAGAGCACGCTGACTCATTTCCTGCTCCACAACACCGAGCAGTCGTCTTCCTCCATAACGTTTGGGAACACCTATGGATAAGATTGGGCTCAGAGATGCAGGGCAAGGTAGCGCTGAGAAAGGTCATGGATCACCATTGGAAGGACCTACTGGAGAGAGTCCAGAGGAGGCCACAGAGATGATGTGAGGGCTGAAGCATCTCCTGTACGAGGACAGGCTGAGAGAGTTGGGGTTGTTCAGCCTGGAGAAGAGAAGGCTCCAGAGAGACCTTAAAGCAGCTTCCAGTGCTGAAAGGGGCTCCAGAAAAGGTGGGGAGGGGCTCCTGATCAGGGAGGGCAGGGAGAGGAGGAGGGGAAACAGTTTTCAGCTGAAAGAGGGGAGATGGAGATGAGATCTTGGGGAGAAATGTTCCCCTGTGAGGGTGAGGAGGCTCTGGTCCAGGTTGTTCAGAGCAGGGGTGGCTGCCCCATCCCTGGAGGGGTTCAAGGCCAGGCTGGATGGGGCTTGGAGCCCCTGATCCAGTGGGGGGTGTCCCTGCCCATGGCAGGGGTGGGACTGAATGGGCTTTGAGATCCCTTCCAACCCAAACCACTCCATGATTTTATGAAATTAAGATTGATGGAGCTTTCATGAACCACACGTGCTTGTCCTTGAAGTAATGCCTAAATTTTAGCTCCCACCCATTTTCACCCATTCAGATTTGAGGGCAACCAGGCACATCACAGTCAGTTTTGCAGTTGGATGCTTACAGACGCATTTGAGGAGACCTAGGGACTGACTGACTGTGAGCACGCTGCCTGCTTGGGTCTCATTTTCAGCCAAACTGAGCTCCCATCGACTCTGGTTAAGCTGCAAATTGCTGAAAATCAGGCTGTTTCCTTACAGAATCACAGAATAACCAGGTTGGAAGAGACCCACCAGATCATCGAGTCCAACCGTTCCCATCAAACACTAAACATGAATATGTGAAAAAACATGGGACCAAACCCCCTCACTGGCACCACAGTTATGCTAACAATAATAAAAAAAGAGAAGGATGTTCCCTCCCAGTAAGTTTACAGTCTGAAGAGACAGCCAGACAAGGCCAGAGCAAGGGATTATCATTATCACTCGTTTCTGTGACTCAGAAGGGCTTACCCAGCAGTCACATGCAGACAGTGCTGGGAAGGAGGTTCAGCATCCCTACCTCCCACGTGCCGTGCATCAGCATCTCCTCTCTCTACACCTTCCCCACCAGCAAGATTGTCCCCGTTTGGAGACTAAAGCTCTCTTTCAGAGGGAAGAACCCTGCCACCACTGAAGTTATCAAATCCTCTGGTTTCATAAATACCCAAGACACTTAACATCAAAGTCTGATTTCTGACATCCCCCAGCTCAGACACCCCAATTTCTCCACACAGGACACTGCAAATTGTTCTAAAATACAGAGAGATCAGACAGAACATGGAGCAATGCTCCACAACCCCTCCTCATCACCAGAGCAATTACAGAAAAACTGAAACACTCAGTAGCTTCCAGGAAATCTTAAAGGTGTTTTCCTTAAACAAGAGTGACCTATTCCAGTGTCTGGGTATTGCATTCCCACTGTGGATCTATTGCCAAGTTTTCCACATGAGTAATACTGAGTAGGTGGCACAGAGGGAGCGCACATCCTCACTTCTCATCAAGCTTGAGATTTGTCACAGGCTCCAACTGGCACGCTTCCACTGGGCCATTGTAGCCATCTGCCCTCCAACAAGGTACAGAACAAACTAGAGCACGGTGGTCCTGATGCTTTGGGTGTCACTGGGTAGCTTCACAGCTTGGGACTGGTCTGAATTCAAACCTCACATAACTGTACCCTCACCTTAAAGCTGCTGTCACCACTTAAGGAGAATCATTTTCTCCTGTGGTCTTCAGAAGAGGGTGGTTTCCAGTGGAGGTTGCTCTATTAAGCTGTCAGAGCTGTTCCAGCAGTGAAATCAAGTTTGCTGTGTGGGGATGGCTTTTATTCAAACGCCTGATGACTCGGCTTCTCTTGCAGAAGCTTCCCCCATCCAAAGCTCCCAGAGGAGCTTACTGAGAGAGGCAAGGTGCCACCAGGCACCTTTGTTACACCCCATCACTCCCTCAAAGAGTCTCTGAAGCCTGTGCAGAGCCCAAGCTGCACCTATTCCTGACACAGAAACGCATGTGGCCACGCAGCACACCCAGATAATCCCCCCCCACCCCAGCCCACGCTGCCAGCACCAAGTGACAGCTGACAGCATGCTAACGCCGAGCTTGAAGGCTTGCACGAGCTCTGTTTATACATCCCAGCACGATACTTGTCTTTTTTATTTGCAATAGAAAAACCACATGTGACCCAGGCCCAGGTCCACTCCAAACCCTCCCAGGCAGCGCTGTCAGCTGGCCAGCCTTTCTTCCTCCTCTATTTACGCACCTGATGATTTATGTGCAAGCTTCTGCCACGACAAGTTATATCCAGGGCTTGGTCCCCACCCAGGAAGGAAGATGTTTCTCTCCACCAGGACAGTCGCTTCAAACACTGAGATCTCCTCCTCACAGCACCTCCCTGACTGGCAGCACCAACACCCACGTTCCCTCTTCTATCACCCAGAGCCTCAGGGATTATGAAACACTTGGGTTTGAGTGGGTTTTTTTTCAGGCCTAGCAAAAAATCTCACTTAATAAAGCTTGCTGTTAATGGTTTGCTGCCAAAACAACTGTTCTGTGTCTGGTTTTCTCCTGCTTCCATCTACCTTTTTGCAGCAGCCCACGTTTCCCAAGTTAACTCGAGGTCCAAACGTAGTGCCAACAGCATTCAAGTCAAAGATATACAAGTTTACTCTTCCCCGTCCTCATATCTGGTTACCCATCAGGAAAGGCAATTAAATTACCTGGTTGAGAAAAAACCACCACGAACAGCCATTATTCCTTGACATATACTTGTTTTCTTCTGCGTCACAGCAAGGATTTAAGTAATAAAATATCAGGCAAACAACTACACAATTCAAGCACTCGATTTCAAAAGAGTTGCTGGAGTTCAAGTAACAGAGGTCACGGTGGCAGAGTTCCTTGCATCAATATTGCCACACGTTTACTGCAAGACTTCCACGGGGCAGATTTATGCAAACTGGGCTGTAGTTACAGTGAACTTTCCAAAAATTTCCAGCTCTGGATCTATTAGAGCTGAACCCTAGGGCAGTAAGTACTCAATTAATGAGGAACCAGAAAAGCCAACAGAAGGATTCATGGAAGTCCTAGGTATATTTTATTCCTAAATCCCAGCAGCTCACCTGTAACACTTATAGACTCTGCATATGCTTGTGGGAACACACAACTGGCACAGGAATCATGGAATGGTTTGGGTTGGAAGGGACCCCAAAGCCCATCTAGATCCACCCCTGCCACGGGCAGGGACACCTCCCACTGGATCAGGGGCTCCAAGCCCCATCCAACCTGGCCTTAACACCTCCAGGGATGGGGCAGCCACCACTGCTCTGGGCAACCTGGGCCAGGGCCTCCCCACCCTCACAGGGGAACATTTCTTCCTAAGATCTCATCTCAATCTCCCCTCTTTCAGCTTCAAACTTAACTTTTCACCTATCTTAACCAGAGATAAAAGCATCATTATAGGAACCTGGAAGCCACTTGGGTTTATTATAAGCAGTTACCAATCTTCCATGCTGCCCTCAGTGGCTTTTCACCTACCAAGACCGGCAGAAAACCATTTTCCCCCCCACAGGACACAGTATTCTGTTTCAAAAGATTCAGAAAAGAACTGATAAAGCATAAGAGGTAGCATCAAAAGTGATCCAGCAGATCTCTCTCTATGATGCTTTTCCAAAAACAATGCTTGCCTTTAAGCAACCGCCTACCATGAAGCACAGAGCAGCCGCCACCCCTCTCCCCAGTTTGGTCAGACAGGCAGTAGACACCACTTAATATCCTGCTTCCTATTTCATGCGGGAATCGCTGAGTTTTCCATGAGTCGAGACCTTCACACCCACATGGTACCACTCTGCCCACTCGCTCCCACTCCCCATCTGTGGCCAATGATTTTCCACATTCCACTTCCACAACCCTTCCAAGAGCTGTTTCGCTAACAGCTTGGTCCGGCTCATACTCAGATGTTCAATGCTAGTTACTCCACTGGTTAGCCAAGCTCTTCGCATCCATGTGGTAGCAATTAAAGAATGATTTTCATTCTGCCTCTGTTTTGCTTTTGTTTTCCTGGCTTACTCATAAATCACTGTTCCTTCGCTCCCCTTCTCAGCCTTGTATTTCCATGTTAGAAGTATCTTTCAAAGAAGAGTCCATGAGAGTTCCTGGAGCACTCTGGGTTTGACTGGTCTTCTCTTTGCTTACCCCTTCTACACGTGCAGATACTTTCTCTTGTGCCAGTGGTGCACGTAGATCTCACCTCGGTGCCATCCCAACAATCCCTTTGTACTTCTATCTCCACTCAATCATCATCTTGCTATGATCCAAGAGCCCTTTCTCCCCATATCCCACTCCAGTATCTCAGAGGTTTCCTAAGCGTGGAGATGAATGCACCCACCACCCTTCCACTATGCCATACCCTCTACTGCAGAAGAGCTTTCTTGCCTCTCTTCCTTTTCTTTATGCCCCTGGGCCACTCTGTGCTACCCGCAGTGCCTCACCTCATGGTGATCATGTCTGGAGAGGGTCCAGAGAAGGTCCACTAAGATGATCAGAGGACTAGGAAACCTTCCAAACAAAGTAAGGCTGAGAGAACAGGGTTTGTTCAGCCTTGAGAGGAGAAGGCTTAGGGGAGACCTTATGCCCGTGTACCTGTATATAAAGGGTGTCTGCCAAGAGGATAGAGACTCCCTTTTTACAAGGAGTTGCATGGAAAAGACAAGGGACAAGGGGATAAGTTGCTCCTGGGGAGATTCCGAGTGGATTCCAGAAGAAAGTTTTTCCCCAAGAGAACAGTGGAACATTAGAATAATGCCCCTAGGGAAGTGGTGGATTCCTCTACACTGGATACTTTTAAGGCTCAGCTTGACAGGGAGCTGGGCCATCTCATTTAAACTATAGATCACCTACAAGGTTGGACCAGATGATCCTCAAGGTCCCTTCCAACCTGGCATTCTGTCATCCTGTGCTATTTCCCTGCTTGGAAACAAGCAAAACATCCACATCATTCTCTTTGGGACAGACCTCTCAAGGATCTCTAAAGAAATAAAAACCTCTAACAGCAGTATCGGCTCCGTGCGTTAAGTACAACCACAATTAGCCAAGTAGAAGAAGGGTACATCCACTGCTCCAAGATATCGTAACCATAGAGGCAGCCATTCAGCACTTGAGGGAAAGCCTTGGGATTTACTTGTATCACGCAATGATGAAATAGCTTCTAATCCAACACTAACTAAGAAGGATGTTAAGCCACAGCTATTAAATGAGGTATTTTTAAATCAGCAAGCCCAGAGAACTTGTATTAGAGGTTTAAAAGAGACCTGGCCAAAGTGTACTCTGGATCATTAATGTTGACTTTTAATAAGGCTTTGGAACACCAGGGGCTGGAAGAAAGCTTATGTTGTGCCAGGGTTTTAAGACGATAGAACAGGATGACCCACAATTATCCACCTGCGAGCCTGACTCCTATCCCAGGTGAACTAATGGAACAGCTGTAAAAGAACTTCATTAATAAAGCATTAAAGGAGGGTAACAGCAAATGCCAGCAGCTCGGCTTTATAGGAAGCAGATTTGTCACTAAGTCGAAAAATTCTTCTGGAGTTGAATATGTACCTAAGCTTGCGAGCTGGATGTAAAAAGAGCACAAAGTTTATACAATTTAAAGCCAACTGAGGCCTTAAGAAAACCTCAGCCTTCCTATCCCTGTAGAAGGGCGACCAAACCAGTCACAGAAACCCTGATGCAAGCCAGGAAATTGTGGGGTAAGATGGGCAAGTGATCCTTGAGTCACCATTGCATGAGCAAAGGGAAAGGAGCAGCCATTGCAGGAATTTCCCCAGTGGGAAGTGCAAAAATGTCATCACTCCCTGCTCCGGCTTTCCTTGGCTCGGTGTTTCACTTCTGAGAAGCCCATTGGCCTCTGATTAGTTTTGTCTTAAGTGAAACATCAACACGACATTCATAAAAACTCAATTAGTTGAAACCAAACCCATAAACTGAAGCACACGCATGAATATCAGAGATATTTCCAGGTACACACCAAAAGATGTGCTTCTGACGCTCAGGAATGGCAGCAAGAGCCAGAAGAGAGCAATCTCCTGCTGGTAAGGGACTAGTAAATTCATTACACATCGCGAAGGCTTTGGGTCCTCGCCCAAGGGTAAGAAGAGAAACGTGGGGGGAAATAAAGTTGCTGTTCATGTCATCTTCTGGGATGAAGCAATGAGTGACGAACAGCCAAACTGCCTCACACTTTTGGGTCCAATATTACACAAAGGATGGGCTTCATCTCCAGCAACATCTCTGCCCTGCCTCAGGCTCCTTCCTGGGAGGTCAGCTCCGGTGTGACCTTTACTAAAAGGCCAATTTTCCAACCCTGGAGCCAAAAAAAAAGAGAGGCATTTTCAGTCATCTTCCTCTTGATTTATCCCTGCCAGTTCCAGGTGGAGCAGCAGCAAGTTGAGGAGACAAGTCATTCTTCAACTCTAAAGCCATCAGCACACAGCTATGAACATCAGATATCACCCCTGCTCTGCCAAACAGCTGGGCTACCCTGGGCATCTCCAGGACAGATAGAGGGGCTGGGAACAATTTCAAATCCCCCTGATGGTCATTGCTGAGCCTACATGACTTCATCTCAGTTACTGCTATGTTTTTGAGAGTCAAGAATAACATTAGTTTTCCATATCTTGTGGTTTTTGGAGGGTGTGAATAAATTCTCTTCCTGTGAGTTGTTTAGGTATCAGTAAACCCAACCCAGCAGTGGGGAAACCGTTGAGCAATACAGAAGGGCCATGGTGCAGATGTGGCAGGGAAGGACTTGTGTGACGCATCGTGAGGTCCTAAGTTGGAACCCTCAAGAAGAATTGCAGATACTTCTTATGGTCATGATTGGTCTGCTCAGAGAGGTTTCCTAGATACAAAGCCTGAGCAAAAAGAATTTCCTTTTCTGCACTTCCTTTTCTGTATTTGGTTTCACACCTTATACACATGCGTGACTATGAACTGCCAAAGGAAAACAGACTCACATCCTTCCAGACCACCAGGAATCAAATAACCTCCCAAAAACTCCAGAAAAAGAGCTTGTTGACATATCAACAAGAAAAGCTTCACCATCATGATCTCCCACCACCACGCAGTCTTTTCCAAAAGATGCCTCTTAGCAGAAGTGTCATTGGTCCTACGGTCACTCAAAGTCAAGCATAGCTCAGAAGGTCTTACAGATAGCATCTATCAACCTTATTTACCTCACGTTGGCTGCTTGAACTACAGAGTAGCCAAAAGCAAGGCCTACCTGTTAGGCCATGGCAATCAGAGGACCACAAAACATGCCCTGCAGAACCCAAAATCAAAGCTAGTTTTGGTCTCTGGTTTCATTCAGCTCAATCCCCATGCTTGGCACACATTTTCACCAACTGATCCTTGTGAATTCCCAGGGTTGGAAGTCCAGAGCAGGCTACAGAGATGACCCAAGGGCTGGAGCACCTCCCATATGAGGACAGGCCGAGAGAGTTGGGGTTGTTCAGCCTGGAGAAAAGGCAGCTATGGAGACCTTAGAGCAGTTTCTAGTACTGAAAGGGGCTCCAGGAAAGCCAGGGAGGAGCTCTTGATCAGGGAGGGCAGGGATAGCACAAGGGGAACTGTTTGAAACAGAAGAACGGGAGATTGAGATGAGATCTTAGGGAGAAATGTTTTGCTGTGAGGGTGGGGAGGCCCTGGCCCAGGTTCTCCAGGGAAGCAGTGGTGGCTGCCCCATCCCTGGAGGGGTTCAAGGCCAGGCTGGATGGGGCTTGGAGCCCCTGATCCAGTGGGAGGTGTCCCTGCCCATGGCAGGGGTGGAACTGGATGGGCTTTGAGGTCCCTTCCAACCCAAACCACTCCATGATTCCAAGCAGGGAAGACACAGTGAATGGGGTAACCCAAAGCCTGTAGGCTTCCTAAACCCATGGTGGTTAGGGCTACTTCCTCCCTCACCTTTGAGTTTCCCTTCCTCCCTCCAAAAACATCTTTTTTTTTTTTTTTTTTTCAACTGTGCTCCTCAGCTGAGCTAAAGCCCACAAAAACACATGGAAAGCTTTCAGTTCACTCAATGGATTCTTGAATCCAACTCAAGAGGAACGAACCTCCTACGTGAACAAGTGCAGAAAGAACAGGAGGAGAAGGAGAGACCTCATTTCTGATTCTACAAGGGGAAACAGCAAAAAAATTACCTAAACCTTTAGGAACATATTTATATTTTGATTTCATGTAATATTACTTCCTGGTTTCCAGCACGTATTCCCTGGGCGTCCCCTATCAAATATCAGGCAGTATTAAATCACTGATCCCTGATCCCCGTAGCTCTCAGAAAAACATCTGTACTAATTTGTTGGTTTTCCTTAACACGAGGGCCAGATGAACTCCTCCAGGGCTCAGCCAAGCGAGATCGCTGACAGATGCAGAATAGAAGTGCAAAGATTTTTCCTTTATTAAAAATAAGGTTCCACGCTCCAAGCCCCGAGCTCAGAGTTTGCCAGAGTGATGAAATGACACGCGGCAACCTTGATCCAACACTGTTGTGGATACAAAAACAGGATTCTTACCTAACGCTAGCGAATGATTCCTCACAGCACATCCAAATTGGCACAGACCAACAAGGTGAGGGGTCTGGGAACTGGATCCAGCCCCCTTTTACAAGGGGTCTCCAAAATATCTACACACCTTTGAGGCATTCAAGTTCACCGAGCTGTGAATGTAGCAAATTTGGCGCTCTCCTCAACACTTGTGGGACCTCGACTGTGTGGCAGTGGTTCAGCAAGAAGCTGCCTTCTCAAGAGGGGCAGCAGATGTGAAGGTTAAGCCAGCTCTTAGTCCTTGCTGTTCATCAATCTAGATCATCAGCAAAGGAATGAACCACAAAGCCCCAGAGGAATGAGTGAGAATCATCATTGGTGGGCAGCCCTTGGCACCTTTCAGCTCTTTCATCCTAGACATATCCAGGGAGTTAAACTCACTCTGTGGATGTATCAGCTAGTTTGTAGAAGCAAGCAGGAGCTCTGAGCCGCAAGCATCAGTTTGCTCCTACTGCTTTAGCCATAACGTTTTGCCTCAGTGGCCTCGTGCCCCCAAGTAAGGTGTTCACACAGGTATTTATTAATCATCACGAAGACGTCCGTCTCGGCTACTTCAATTTCCAGCCACCACAATAAGCAGATCTAGCGATGTTCCTACATTGCAGATGAACCTGTGGATCCTCTTCTGCTTTTGCCCTGCCCTAGGCAAGGTGCTGCATTCCAAATCCAGTTAACTGCAGCCCAGTTGAACGCCCACCCTGCCCCTGAAACCAAGTTCTTTTCACAGGAAAAGTGCCCTTCCAAGCTCAGAAGAATCCCATGGGAAAGTGATGCCTGCAAATAACAGTAAGAGACCTCAGTTTTCTCCCTGTCTGGTGGGCTTTGTGGTGCGGATGCTTCTCTTTCACAGAAGAGCTTGGATGCTTCATGCATGATGCTGAAGGGGTATCAGGGCAAGCCTTGCACTAAGAAATAGAAATATTAGTCTCAGTACTAGTTCATTGGCAGGGAAAGACAGATTTACATGTATAACCTCAGGCATGTGTTCAGCCCCAGAAGACTCACTACAAAACTTGTCAGCACCACAATCCCTGTGCCAATGCCGACGGTTCGTGGTGGGCATTCCCGCTATGGAATATTCTTCTCAATGATGAGCCAATCCAAATGCAGAAGACCCCAAAAAGCAGCTCCCTCCACCAGAAGGCTGAGGATGCACCCCAGCCAGGGGCAGCATCAGCCTATCGACAGGCTGGATCTGCTTCCAATAAACTTTTATAGCCTGTCAATGCTGCGAATCCTACGCAATAAAATTGGTGTCATAAAAAAAAAAAAAAAAAAGCCTTGCAGTGCCAGTGTCTTCCCCCCCTTTCTCATTTGAGGACAGCTGGGAGGGACCGATTCAGGGGCCAAATTCATAAGATTTTTATTTTTTTAAAAAGAAAAAACCCACTTGAAATTACAATGGGAATTTTCAGAGACTCCTTCTGGGCAGAAGAGCCATTTGCAAAGTGACTTCATTTCCAGAGCTGGCTTCCCTCCCAGTATTTGAACAAGCAAGGAAAGAAACATTCAGAAAGTAGATCGGTTTCAAGTTTTGTCTTGATTGTTTTCAAGTCTAACAGTCAAAACCCAGGCTTTACGGTTCCAGGCATATTCTGGGATGGTTCAGCTTAGGCTGCCAGTCCTAAGCTTTGGCTCAGAAGAGAAGATCCTGCAGAGCTCTGCCTTCAGGGGACACCTTAACCCATCACCCTAGCTCAGATAAGGAACCTGAACACCCTCAGCTGGCAAACCCACAGATTCCACCCTGACAAACCTGCATGGATTTTCACAAGGGGCCAAGGTGCAAAGCCCTTGGTTTGCATCCTTCCCCTGGGATGTACTAGGGTGGCAGTAGTTAAGGACCATTTTTAAGCAGTTTAAACCCCTTTCAAGTCCCTGCACTCAATGAAATGGGGAGCCAGGGACATTTAAGAGCAATTCAGAGACCCTAGTGAAGCATCAACTGGACACACAAGGACAAGGAGACTTTAGGGCAGCCTGCAGAGTCTTTGTTTCCTACTTTAAGATGCAGATAAAGCTGTTCCCTGAACTAGGATGTTAGGAAGATAAATAAACGGCCAATGCAACAGGCTCCCTCAGGAGGCACAACCACCTTATGCAGGGCTACAGACTAGGAGAAGTCTGGCTGGAAAGCTGCCTGGAGGAGAAGGACCTGGGGGGGTTGGTTGACAGCGACTGAACATGAGCCAGCAGTGGCCCAAGTGGCCAAGAAGGCCAATGGCATCTTGGCTTGGATCAGAAACGGCGTGGCCAGCAGGTCCAGGGAGGTTCTTCTCCCTCTGGACTCAGCACTGGTGAGGCCGCTCCTCGAATCTTCGGGTCAGTTCTGGGCCCCTCACCACAAGAAGGATGTTGAGGCTCTGGAGCGAGTCCAGAGAAGAGCAACAAAGCTGGTGAGGGGGCTGGAGAACAGGCCTTATGAGGAACGGCTGAGAGAGCTGGGGGTGTTTAGCCTGGAGAAGAGGAGGCTGAGGGGAGACCTCATTGCTCTCCCCAACTGCCTGAAAGGAGGTTGTGGAGAGGAGGGAGCTGGGCTCTCCTCCCATGTGATAAGGGACAGGATGAGAGGGAATGGCCTCAAGCTCCACCAGGGGAGGTTCAGGCTGGACATTAGGAAAAAAATTTTCACGGAAAGGGTCACTGGGCACTGGCAGAGGCTGCCCAGGGAGGAGGTTGAGTCACCTTCCCTGGAGGTGTTTAAGGGACATGGTTTAGTGATTGATGGGAATGGTTGGACTAGATCTGGTGGGTCTTTTCCAACCTGGTGATTCTATATGCAGCCCGATTCCCAGTCCCACTGGCTGCTTGGGGATAGCTTCCCCCCAGCTGATGCTTGTCTGCAATGCCTGCTTATCACTTTTCTCTGGGAGGAGCAGGGCTTTGATAAAGCTCCTGCAAAAAGCCCCAAGTAAGCAGGAGGAATCCTCCCTGCTCGCATTGTTTGGGCTGTCAGTCACCTCTGGCTTTGCTGGGAGTAACACGTGAGCCTAAGAGGGAGCTGTAAATACCGTGTGTCCCAGCGGGTGTCCAAGGGAGGGGATTCACGCTTGTAGGGTGCAAACAGCTGGAGCCACAGCCAGATGTTCTCCACCACAAGCCTTTGACGGATGGGGGCTCACACCGAGATGTCAGCTTGCGCTTGTGTTTTAGGAAAGATAAGTCGCTAATGACCGCTGTTTAAATGGTTCTTGGCAGGAAGAAACACACAGAGGGCCTTTAGGAAGAGTTGCTCTTTATCTGTCAGAAGAACAGAGCCAGTTAATGTGGCTTTTTTTGCTGTTTCCATGCTATACGTTGTCCCTGGGGTGGGTTGGGGAATGCACGTGGAGGAAGAACTGCTTTCCAAGTCTTCCTAGACTAGATGTTAATGTCTAAGACATGACAGACTGCTTGCTGGAGTCCCAAGGCTGTATCTCTTCATACCACCTCTTCAGTTCTTAAGTGCTTTTGTGTCTGGTGACAGGTAGAGGATTGACAGCAGTAGGTTTGAACAGGCACAGGAGAGGTTGGAACAATGCTGCTCTGGTCCTCCCCAACACAGAGGGACCAGCTCACACTGATGCTACTTGGCAATCCCTCTCAGAGGGTGATTTATGGTGATGAATGGCCTCTGGTCAAACTGGTTTCCCACAGCATCCCAAGCAGCAGCTCTTTGGTGAGTTCTGCTAGCAAATCAAAGAACATAATTGCCCATTCTCCAGGTTGCTTTACCTTCTGGTGATGCCATGACAAAGCCATACCCTGACAAGAGGAATCTTAATCCAAACTTGCACAGCTTCTCAAGTCACTCATTCTTGCTTTCCTATTTACCCGGTATGCCTCCCATCTCCTTGCACTTCACCAGGCACAAGTTTTTGCATGGCAGCACATCCCATTTCATAAAATCATAGAATAGTTTGGGTTGGAAGGGACCTCAAAGATCATCCAGTTCCAATCCCCTGCGATGGGCAGGGACACCTCCCACTGGATCAGGGGCTCCAAGCCCCATCCAACCTGGCCTTGAACACCTCCAGGATGGGGCAGCCACCACTGCTCTGGGCAACCTGGGCCAGGGCCTCCCCACCCTCAAATTTCTTCCTAATCTATAGTCTAATCTATATCTTCCAACTTCCAATTCAAAGCCCATCCTATCACTCCATGACCTTGTACAAAGTCCCTCCCCAGCTTTCTTGGAGCCCCTTTCAGCACTGGAAGCTGCTCTAAGCTCTCCCCACAGTCTTCTCAACTCTGGGGTGAAAACCCCCAACTCTCTCAGCCTGTCCTCGCAGCAGAGATGCTTAAGCCCTCGGCTCATCTCTGTGGCCTCCTCTGAACCTGTTCCAACAGTTCCATATCACATACACAATGATAGCATTTAACAGATCCGTTTTTTAAGAAGCAGGAGAGGTTTCTCTGAGGCCAGTAGCACAGTTGCAGCAAAACAGAGAGCATGAGAAACTAGGTTTGATCCCATCCTACACGACCTCAAAAAGGTCAGGCTTTTCCTCTTAAGTCTCCCCACCTGCACGGGGCTGGATAGCCAGACTAGAATGGTGAGAATTAACTCGTGCCTGTAAAGCATGTCAAGAGACTCGGATGACAGGTACTGTACAACTGCAGACTCTATTATATCATTCCACCGTCCCCTTCGCCAAAAATCTGCCTTTGCGGAAAAGATCCAGACTCCACATTCGTTATTAAGTGAGGATGTCTGACAGTAGTTCAGCTACACAGAGATGTTAAGTAGTAATAATAATGGAACAATACATAGTGTCTGAGGATGCTGTACATCTTCAAAGCACTTCACCAAAACATTAACTGATTACACTCAAAATGAATTGTTCGCAGCTGTTAAAGATCCATGAGGTATTCAAAAGAAATGGATGGAACATCATCCATCCCGGATCATACAGGGGATGCGTGTGCTACAGCGCAATCAAGAGCTCAAAGGAAATAACTTACAGGGAGTTCAGCTTTTAGTGCTCTTTGCTGTGCACCTCAAAGCAGTTTATTGTTAGAAAGAGATACAGGGAGACCCAAGCTCCCTCCTCTCAACTGCAAGTGAAAGTTGTGACAGAGCCAAAGCCTTATTCAAAGTTCAATGTCATCCTGTTCAAACCCCTGTTTCAAATAGCCAGATGCTAGACAGCTTGAGGCATCCACGGCGTTTACAGCCACAACCAGGAGAACCCAGACCTTGCCCCCTTGCAGCAAACACTGCAAGCTCATCCAACACCCCCTCCTGCCCGCATCTGTCTTGATTTAAGCACGGTCCTCACTACTGTAAATCCACACTATGCTGGAGAAATACACCCACCTCCCCCCACCAGCCAGTTTGCATCCCTGGCTTATGAAACCATCACCCACCTCGCCTCTGCCCACCTCTCCCACCTCAAAGCAAGCAGCTGGGAAAAAGCAATCTCTAGCGCGTAGCAAAAAATCTCATTGTCTTAACTGTCTGGTAGCACACATGCACTCAAGAGAGCACCAGGGCACTTGCATCTAAATAAACCCAGGAGATGTATTATTTCCACGTACAATTATTGGCTGGCTTTCCAGCGTTGGAGCAAGTTCCCAGCCCGTTGCTTGCCAGAGCACAGCATCTGCCTAGGCAGATGCCTGGAAAGACAAGCAGGGACCTGGCTTCTGCAATAACCATTAAGGTATGAATGGTTGTTTGTTAACAGAGCTGGAGACTCGTTCATTTACAGCTGCCACGGCCCAGTGTTTGTCACTGACCCACTTTGTGGTTTGCCTACAATCCCTCAAGGTCCCAAAGGACAGAGCTGAGAAGAAAACAAGCCCCGAGATGCCCAAACCCAACCACCAATTTAATACCACTTTACCACAGCATTAGGCTTGGCCTGGGTAGTTTATCCCTCCCAAAAGCAAAGCAGTCCTGCTCAGCGTGGTGTGAATGCCTGAGCTCTCATCATCACATCGCAGGAGTGCGGCACAGCAGCAGGGAAAGGATGGAGCACGCCCCAAGTCCAGGGAGGAGCACACACAGAACATCATTCCTACTAAAACCTGCAGCAATCGGCCACGAATCAAAGCTGAGAGGGTCAGAGCTGTGTTTTAGGTGATGAGGCTGGCAAAGGAGAGAAGAGCAGTGTCACCCGGAAAAAGCAGGCAAGACACTGGTCAGGAATAGCACACATCTGCAAGGGCCACACAGTTCCAAGCCAGGAGCTTTCCAGATGCCAACATCCAAGATGAAGGTAGAGCAGCCAGCCTTGCATCTGCGCGGGATTGCAGCTTCCTACAGGGAGCTTGAACCAGGAATCTGGGAAATCATAGCTTGCTAGGATACAGCAGAGCTACAGCGAACACACACTGACCCAGGCTGTATCTAGAGGAAAGAAAATCAGTGCCTCATTTTCTTCAGTATTAGAGCTCACGGCATGCACAGTCTCACGGGAGTTTTGTTTTCAGCCTTTTCTACCATTTGCACGCTGTGTTCTGGAGATCATCCTGCCACACATCATCAACATCTCCAAAGATCCCAAGGTGACTGCATTTAAGATGAAGCCTCCAGTGCCCTCCAGGAAAACAAGCATGTCCTCGTAACGGAGACAGCAACCTATGTAAGGGTGAGCTATTTAAAAGCAACAGCCTGTGGTACCCTGCCAAACTTTGTGCTTGAGGGGAACATCTTAACACATCTCTCCAGTTTGCCCTTAGTTCACAACACCTGGAAGCAGCAAAGTGGCTTTTGTTTTGCAAACCACATTCTAGTGGGGGATCACTATGTCTATTCAAGTGCTCTGGGCTCTACAAGAGAGGAATCACACCTTACACTGTGCTAAACCTAACTGGGTTTTATATAGATTAAGGATATTGTTTAAGCACACCCTCCAGCACACCACACCAGCTCCAGATATAGGCTCGAGGACACAAGCATAGAATGGGGGCTGAAAAGTTCCGTGCAGCCTTGTGCACAGTAGAAAATATCCTCATAATGCTACCCAGCACAGCAGCTTGAGAGATTCGTTAGGGTCTGATATTGAGGGCAGTGCTGCACTGGACAGAAGGATGCTGCAAGAGGCACTGTGGTTGCAGGTCAAAAAAAACATATTTAAAGAGTCTTTCAGGATTGTAGCATCAAACCTAGGGCAGCTGTCAGCAGGCTGCATCGCTGAAGTCTGAAAGTACAGCTTAAAAACCTTTGTGGAGCATCAGAGTGGGAAGAGCCAAGACCTGCCTCCAAACAAGACTGGAGCGCGTTGGCAGAGCTACATGCAAGCTCCCAGAACCAAGCAATGGCTCAGACACAGGCTGGGCTTGAGGTGTTTCTTGTGGGCACCCTTCACCTCAGACGCTGCAGGAGGGTCTGTGCACCCACATGGTCAGGGAGGAGAAACACAGAAGGGCAAAGCACACACAGCACCTGCTTGAGCTGAGCTTGAATCCAGTCAATGCTGTCAGCCTCTCACTTGTAAAAAAAACCCACCACAAATACAGTTTCTTCCATCCAAGCCTCTCTCCTTCCCCCTCTGAGCTCATTCATGGCTCAGGCTCCGGGACAGCTGCCGGGTTGCCAAGTCCCCCCAGCTCAGTGAAGCACAGAGGAACACGATCGGGATGATAGCCGGGCCAGCTGTTAGAAATCACTGCAGGACTCAAAACTACTAAAGAAGAGACCAAGCAGGGGGAAAAATAAACGGGTAGAAAGCCCCTTAAGTCCTTTTCCTCTGCCTGGACATCGCGGTCTCATTGTTACCACTATCCTTAAATCGCCAAGTGAGCCCTGGCCAACAGGACAGCTCATTAAGAATGTTTTAAAAATACACTGGGTGGGAACTGGGGAGCCCAGGGAGTAGGTAGGGGAGTTTTTCACACCTAAGTGACTGTTTTAAATGCAGCTCAGGTCAACACAAGTGACCTGGATCCTGACTAGGACCAGCACCAGCAGACCCTGGTGTTTAGTCCCCCCTCCAGGCATCAGCAGAGCCACTCTGAAGGCCACGGTACTGTGGGAAGGCGAGCTGTGTGCCCAGGAATTGCAGGTACAGGAAGGCTCAAATACATTTCTATAGTGACTTTGCTTCCAGGAGTTGCCCAAACTCAGCCTACAACCTCAACTCAAAGCTAGAATGCTATCTCTACAAGAAAAGTCCTTTCTCACTACTGTCTCCCACAACGAAATCCACCAAATTCATTTGAAAAAGCCATTTTGTTTAAATTAGAGCACATTAATGCAGGCAACAATACCCTAGTCTGTGTTTATGGGAAGCATGTTGTCTTCCCATGGTGACTTACACAGTGGGCTACCGAATGTCCTCAGCTGACACCAAACATCAGAGGGACATGGAGAGAACGGAGAAGAGCAGGATGTCTGCTCCCTGAACACGTCAGGATCAGGAACAGCACAAGCTCGAGAGCTCAGCAAGGAAAATGGGATTTTGAGACAAATAATCCCAGGAGCCCCACTGACAGCAGGCAGGCCACAGCTTGGGCTTGTTCTCCCCAAAAGAATGAGGACAGGGGGCAGCTGGTCAGGAACATTCTTGCCCAAATACCAGATTTTGCACAGGAAACCCTGGCCAAGGGGATGAGGGTCTGCCCCTGCACATCAGAGTGGGATGGGGCTTGGATGCCATCATTGCCGGTGTTGGTGACAGGACTGCGTGGGAAGCTGAAGGAGAGCAGCAGCACTCAGGCAGTTAAGAATGTTTTCTCAGCATATCACCTTACTGCTGCTCCGCAGCCCTCGAGGCAGGTCTTCGCAGCTCCTCTGTGCTCAGCAGGCAGGCTGGGCCCTTGCAGCTGATTTCAATTTCAGCCATCACCAGGGGCTAAAGTTATTGTTCCACTTTCCCTCTGCTCTCTGGCTGGTCTCAGTGGCCGCTCTCCCTCCACTCACATGGGACCCAAGCCAAGACACAAAAGCATGGTAATTTCCCTCAAGATTTAAGGTGCCTTCCTCTTTTGGGGTGGGAAGGGGGCCAAGCTGACGCGTTGCTCCATCGGCACTACCACTGCCAGCCTCACCAGATTTACCCCGAGCATCAGGACTCACAAGATGCATCTCCACACCTCCTTGGTGCTGTGCTAATTCCAGAGAAGCAGCAGAGCCCCAGTCTGTCAGCTCCATTTAGCTTTGCTGCAGGCACATCTGCTGAAGCAAAACCAGAGGTTCTACTCCCTGTTACAAAGCTGGAAATAAGGTTGCAAGAAAAAAAAACAAACTCAGAGCGGACACAGTTCTAGGCTGCACCTGTCATCACGATGCCTCCTGAGATGTTTCCACCATCATCTCCCTAACACACAGTGGTGTTTCTGTGTGGTGTTTCTCCAGCACAGAACCCATCCCACCTTGATTCAGGGCAGTGTTTTAACCCCAGCGTGGGGCCATCCAAAATCCCCAGCCCAAGGCACCGCCGGCACATGGCCATCCAGAACCTCCCTTTAGCCCCTGCACATAGCCACCCAGAACCCCCAGCCCATCCTGGCTGGAAGTTAAGCACCGTGTTTCACAGGGGAGAGGGAGGGGACTGCACATCCTCTGTTCAAGACACTCTTGGCTCTTCGGAAGAGGCAATCATTGCACATACATTTCAGCAAACCCATGGGCTCCCACATCCTCTCAGCGCATTAAGAAACAGCTGACTAGTTCGTTATTAGAGAGTCTGGTCCAGATGCACTCCTCCCTTCCTGTCCTCTGCCTTCCAGAAAGCTGGTCTGTCCCTCTGGAGGAGGCTCTCACCTACAGCAAAGGCTGTGGCTAAGAAAGCTGAAGGGTTTCTCATTTTTGGAGAGAACAGGAGCCACTACAACCTCTCTCCTGCAACTGCTTTTCTTCACCAAGCCTCCAGCAGAAGCACCCTGATGGCTTCCTACCCTCATTACAGCCCCAGCTTCTTGCACTGCTTCTTCCCATTCCACAAACTCTTTCCCACTGTCTCCAGGTGAACAATTTAGAAGCATGTTTCTGCCTAAACACTACTCCTGGGTAACTGGCTTCTTTCTCTTCTATTCCTTTATCCTCTGAGGCTTTGCTGCTTGCACAGAGGACAGGACAGACAGACAGGCTGCTGCAGCCCAGGGTGCTCTGTGGAACAGTAACTGCAGGGTGAGGTAAGGCAGAAGGAAGCGGGTGCTCCAGGCTGAAGGGAAGGACAGCCAAGGCTGTTCCCAGGATCTGGAGCAAGTTAATTGATAAATACCAGAGTTGGACCTGAAGGAAAGCTGGGCATTCACAGCCAAGACAGACAAATGGCTTTGGAAGAAGCCCTGGCTTTTGTTGCACAAGATCTATGCAAGGCACTGACTGTACTCAGAGGCAAAGGAGGAATAAGTAAATGCACACCCCCTCACTCAGTTTTGCACAGCCCAAAACACAGCTCAGCACAGGCCACCAGCTTCCCATCTACCAAGAAAAAAAGCCAGCCCTGCCGCTCGCCCGGTACAGCTGCCCCTAAGGAACGTGGCATAAGCAGCAGCAAGATTTCAGCCTCCCCCAGGGCTCTGAAAAGTCAAATGCACACACCATCCTGTACACTTTCTGTAACTCTCAGTACTCAACAGTCTTTGAAACCTCACGGGAGGGTCAGCAGTAAGGAGGACCTCAAGCATTCCTCCCCAAACCACATTAGAAGAACCAACTGCTAGGTAAATAAAACCTGCAAACCTTTCCGTTTGAAGCCTCACAACATTTAGCAATGCAACCTTGTGCCCTTCTGGACACTTGTAGTTGACAACTCATTAAAAGAAAACTCCAGTTGGTTCCCACCATTCCATAAATTCACTCAAATTCCAACTTACCATGCAAGCAGCAACTCGGATCCAGCCAGGACCTTCTCCACCGCATGTGGTAGTTCGGGATGCTCTGAGTGTTACAGGAAGCACTTGGAAACAAAGAAAAAAGAAAGGTATATGTCTTCAGAAAAATCCAGGCATAACACACATCTGCCTTAAGTCTTTAGTCTCCTAAGTCACTGCAAGACTCTTACCACAAAGAGTCCACCAAACACACCAGGAAAACTGCTTCTCTCATCCCTTCCCTAAATAGCTCAGCCTCACCTGAGCCTGGTTTATATGAACTCAGACAGGTTAAGTGGAGTCACAGGGCTGGCTTCTTCCTCTTCTGCAGGTGGTTGGCTTACTTCGTGAGCTCTATTCCTCCTCCTTGTTTCCCAAATGGCCTCAGGTGGCCCAGGGAGCAGCCTTTTAGGTGCACTTTGAAGCCTCTCTGTCAAACTGAGACTGGAAGGTTTGGAAGCCCTGTATTTATTTAAAAAGCTTAGAGAAAGCACAGAATGGCTGTGCAAGAGATCTTATCTGAGTCAAGTACATGGAAGCACTCACCTAAAACACCTCTACAACACACATACAACAGGCTTCCCTTCTTCTATGTGCCAATACAATCATAAAATTACAGTTATTTAAAGAAAAATCACTAATGGGCACTTCCAGTCGTAGCAAGGGATGTAAACAAAGCTGTGTGCACACACACAAACACAAAACCCACGTGCACATCCCTGTGTGCAGATTATCTGTCTTCCGTTTGTATTTGGCTTGGCTGCACAGCCTGCTCTCCATGGGCTCGGCCAGCAGATATCCCAGCTCAGATAAACACCAGGCAGCTGCTGGGAGCCAGAGATATTCTGGTGATTAACAGCTGTGTGGGGCTCTACAACAGAGACCCCCCCGACCCCGCGATCCATCCAGAACAGGCTGTTTCGGTTCAGATTTCTGTTTGTCAGGCGAAGGCTGGAAGCGATCAGAGGAGATTCGCTGCAGAATGCGCAGGTGGGAAACCTGGTGAGAAGAAGCCGTTGCCCCAGATCCCATCCCTTTCCCGGCTTTGCCCAACGCCTCTTGCAGCCACAACTGCCAAATCATGATGGCTTATTTCAAGTTTTCCTGCACTTGGGGCAGAATAACCCTGTGCAGCTACAGACTAGGAGAAGTCTGGCTGGAAACTGCCCGGAGGAGAGGGACCTGGGGGTGTTGGTTGACAGCGACTGAACATGAGCCAGCAGTGGCCCAGGTGGCCAAGAAGGCCAATGGCATCTTGGCTTGGATCAGAAACGGTGTGACCAGCAGGTCCAGGGAGGTTCTTCTCCCTCTGGACTCAGCACTGGTGAGACCGCTCCTCGAATCCTGTGTTCAGTTCTGGGCCCCTCACCACAAGAAGGATGTTGAGGCTCTGGAGCGAGTCCAGAGAAGAGCAACGAAGCTGGTGAAGGGGCTGGAGAACAGGCCTTATGAGGAGCGGCTGAGAGAGCTGGGGGTGTTTAGCCTGGAGAAGAGGAGGCTGAGGGGAGACCTCATTGCTCTCTGCAACTCCCTGAAAGGAGGTTGTGGAGAGGAGGGAGCTGGGCTCTTCTCCCAAGTGACAGGGGACAGGATGAGAGGGAATGGCCTCAAGCTCCACCAGGGGAGGTTTAGGCTGGACATTAGGAAAAAAATTGTCACTGAAAGGGTCATTGGGCACTGTCAGAGGCTGCCCAGGGAGGTGGTTGAGTCACCTTCCCTGGAGGGGTTTAAGGGATGGGTGGACGAGGTGCTGAGGGACATGGTTTAGTGTTTGATAGGAATGGTTGGACTTGATGATCCGGTGGGTCTCTTCCAACCTGGTGATTCTATGATTCTATGATTCTATTAAATCCATGAAGGAATAGCAAAAAGCTTACAGTGAAGCCTATTCTCATGGCATTTCTGCTTTAACGTAACTGAACACTTCACAAGATGGTCTTGCAAATGTTTCACTTTGGGCCTTTTGGAAATGGGTTCTTCTCTTCTAGTACAGACCTGCAGCAAGTGACAGTCTTGTCCTGGAGGAGGAGAAGCTGGGAAAAGGAGACAGGCCTGGCTTTTGGCATAAGAATGGGGCCGATACACAAGGAAGACAAAAGAAAAGAGTTTCAGCTGCAATAGGGGAGATTGAGATAAGATCTTAGGAAGAAATGTGATGGTGGGGAGGCCCTGGCCCAGGCTGCCCAGAGCAGTGGTGGCTGCCCCATCCCTGGAGGTGTTCAAGGCCAGGCTGGATGGGGCTTGGAGCCCCTGATCCAGTGGGAGGTGTCCCTGCCCATGGCAGGGGTGGAACTGGATGGGTTTTGAGGTCCCTTCCAACCCAAACTATTCCATGATCCTATGAAATATTATTACCCCTTTGTACTAAGAGGACATGGGATGCATAGCGGCTATAGCCAATCATTTCCAAAGAGTACAAGGAAATTCCCAGTCTGACTTTCCCAGTTCCAAAGGGGAACCACAGCAGGACTGCTGAATGGAAATCCATCCCGAGCAGCAGCAGCCTAAGATGACTCGCCTACAACTGTGGAGCCAAAGACGTTTTGACAGGGAAAAGAGGCGAAAAGTGGGAAGTTGCTCACAATGCGACTATAAATTCGAGGGATTAGTTAATAACGTGTGGTCTGAGAAAACAAACACCTCACCCTATAAAGCCCCTAGTTCAAATAAACTGGTGCTGTGTCATTAAACCCCACCATCCGCATGCCTGTTTCCCACTGGGTCTAGTGTGGAATTTAAAGGGACCACTGGGTGGAGAAACAGTCCCCCAACATCAGCTTCGGGGCGCTTCAAAATCCAGATGTGGCTGAGAGACACCGTGATTTGGACTCATCGCTGCTCATTATTTGCATTGAAACTGAAACATGTAGAGCTGAAAGTCCTAAAGCTTTTCTGCAGGAAGCCTAAGTTGAAGGTGCTGAGCTATAGCAACAGCTTCTTGTCTTCAAAATGATGAAGCCCATGTGCCCTAGAAAGCCAGCAAGGTGTGTGGAAAGATGGCTGGTTGTGCCTAAGGTGACCGCGTGCCCCATGGAGCATTTCTCCTCCTCTTTTCCCTCCCTGCTCCCAGCTCCATCCCTGCAGTGCAAGAGGGATAAAAAACTGAGAAAAAAGGTCTGGTACTTAAGTTCCCCGAGCTCAGTGTGGGAGTGGAGACCTCCCTGGCTCTGCTCAGGTCGTACTTTCATGCCTGATTGCAGCTCATCAGGGCCCGAAGTTTAATAATGAAACAACTGTGGCTAAGAGCTCCCTCTGACAGCTTAACCCATGGTTGTAATTAGGGAGCAGCCCACACAGCCTTTCATTAGTGCTGCACAGTACAAGACAAGGGGTGGAACTGGATGGGCTTTGAGGTCCCTTCCAACCCAAACCATCCTGTGATTCTGTGATATTCCAACCCCCTGCCATGGGCAGGGACACCTCCCACTGGATCAGGTTGCTCAAAGCCCCATCCAACCTGGCCTTGAACACCTCCAGGGATGGGATGATTATTTCCCAGATGTTGGTGACTGCAGGCAGTCCCTGAGTTTCTCCTTCTTTCTAGACAATCCATATATCCCTAGATGAGCCTGACCACCTCTTTCCTTAGTCCTTGGGTCACTGTTTTAGGCCGTGATTCACCTACCAGCCCTCTTGGCTACTGGCTGCGATGCCCTGCGGCAGTTGTGGTGATGCTGGGTACCTGGGGTGTCTGTACCGCTTCCTCTGTTTTCTTTCCTCAACGATTATAAATATTTTCTCACATACCAAAGACCAAGCACACTAAGAAACAGACTCATTTTGTAGACGATAGGGAGAACAGAGTCCTTTGGGGTCCCTACTTTCTTCCTCCTTTCTGTCTTTCCAAGCAGAACCTGCTTCTCTCTCCTAAACTGCAAAAAGCATTTTGGTTTTTGTCAGTTTGATTCTGCAGCTTCACGTTTTCTTACTCCAGGGCAACGTCTGCTCTTCTCATAGCTGTTTTATAGAAGGGCTTGTGATTGTAAATGGCAAAGCAAAGGGAAAGGAAGTAAACTGGTTGTTGTGCCAGAATCACTCTTGGCGCTCCTCCCATTTCTGTGTTCTCTTCCATTAGAAAGCTGGAATCAATCAGAAGTGAGCAGCACACCGGTGAACTGATGATCGGGGAGCAGAACCAGCACTCTGGTCACTTACTCTGGTATAAAGTGGTGTAGTCCCATGCAGGCAACAGTTATCCTCAACTACAAGTGGTGGGGAAGGAGAATAGACTCCGAGTGTTTATTAGCAGTCATAACCTTAATCAAATAACACTCAAGGATATGTAAAGAAATCTGTTCCACTGCAGCCTCCCAAGCCAAATAAAGGAGTAAATGGGACTTCTATCAAAAATCCCTTTTAAAACTCATGCATGTTAGATTCTAAAAAACATATCCCAATTTCTTGTGGAGCAGCCAAAGCTCCAGAGGAGCCGCCCAGATCAAACCAGTGGGCCAAGCATTCAGGCTGCTGCTGTCACCAGCTCCAACTCACCAAAGAAAGGTGATGCCCCAGGATAAACCTGCCTGCTTGGGTGTTTGTAGAAGGAAGAAGATGCTCTTCCCTACGCACCATCCATACAGGCATCTCACAGCTCAGAGATCTCAATCTACCCATGTCAGGAGGACAGGAGCCCATTTTCTCCCTCTCCCTCATCCATGCGGCTCCTTTAGTCCGCGTTTAAGTTTTATGTAGAATTGCATGGGGGAAAAAAAGAACAGAAAAGAAGCAGTCTCTGTGTAATAGAGGTGCATGTAAATAATCACTGGCCTAATCCTCTTTGACAATGAAAGATGTCCAACCAGAAAATGTTAACGTCTGTTACTCAACCTGAAATTTAAGCACAAGGAAGTAGTGTCAAAAGGGGACTCGGGTTCCCATAAAAGCCTCTCTAATTCCAGGCCCTGGGCCCCCTCGCCAAAAAAACAGAGCAAACTTCCAGACATAACATCTGAGGAGTGCAGGCCTCACAAAGGGACTTGCTAACCTCTGCTGGAGAGACAACCCCCAGGAAAACAAGCAGAGCGCAGCCTTCAAGCGCAGATGAAGTACCTGCCATGGAGGAGAGGCACGGATTACATCAGAGATCCAGCAGGCTTGGGTACTTTATCCCCCCAGGGCTGGTGAAGCCCTCTCAGGGGAGTCATTTGAAACCAGACTGGAGATCCCTGGAGAAGGTTAGTGGCTGGAGTCTGTTGTCCTCGGCTCTCGTGCAACAACCCTGAAGTTGATGCACAACAGAAGAACCTAGCTCGGTGCGGGCAGAAGAGCTTCTGGGCAGAGAGAGGTGATTAAATAATCTAATTGGGGTTTCAACTCTCTTGCTTGATTGCTTCCATCCCACTGAGGATGTACAATGCTTGAGGTTCGCCATAGTTAGGACTGAAAATCTTCCTGAAAGCAGCCCCCATGGGCTGGGGAGTGGAAGGCACCTCCAGCCCAGTGGATGCTCATCTCTGCGTGATGATACTAAAGAAGAGAAGCAGTAGGAGCCAAAGTTTTGGCTACTGTTAAGAGCAGAGGGCCAGATCAGGACATGGTTTTTCACAAAGGAAGAGAAGATGGCATCGTCTTTTCCAGGGCTAGCAGCTAGCCTGCTGTGTTCCCTGCCTCCACCAACATTGCCTTGCCTGCCCACAGCTCTGCAGCTCCTCATGGCCCATCGGAGCATCACGCTACCAGATCACGTTCTTCTAGGCATGAAGCACCCAGGCAGGAACCTGCCAAGGGTAGGTCAGAGTCCACCCTCACAGCAATGTCCTGTGGTCCATCAGAAAGAGCCTTTGCAGGGGTAAGAGCCTGTCCCGTTATTGCACAAGAGGAATCTCAAATTTAAGAGCTGTCTCCATAGCATGCACAAATATTCCTTCCAGCCTGGTTGTGTGACCACCATAACTCAATAATCAGGTCCATTGGAGAGCAGGTAACTTCTTTGACTTAGTTTCTTCCATTACCTCAAACTGCATGGTCGCACACGTTGGGTGAACTACTGGAGCTTCAGCTTGTGCTGAAGACCCTACAGGTCCTGCCTGTGCTGCCTCTGGTCTGCAAAGCTTGCATGCTGCACCCTCTGCTGCACAGAATGCAGTGACACCCTGATGAAAGAGAAATATTAGGAGGAAAGTGTTGGGAAAATGGGCAGCAGCCGGCAGAGAGCAAAGCTGCTCAATTGAAGGACTTCATGCTTTCCCTTTTGCCATAAGCTGGGCTGGCCACGTTTCATCTTTCTTTATCCAGAGCCTCCAGACACAAGACTCCACTGGTATTAAATTCCCGCTGCGTGCGACAGTATCCCTCCCCTGATACACTGGGGAGTTTCTCTGCACTGGTTGGGAATTTTCCGATGAGATGGTTTCTCATCGGAAAATGCCGATATACTGAAATCAAAGTCCTCTGTGGGAACGTACCAGTTTCGGGGAATCTTTCATGGGAAAATTTTCTTCAAAGCCAGGCTGGAGCTTTCTGCCTGAGAAGCGTCAGCAAGGGCGCTGTGCATCCAACATCCCCATCACCTGCCAGGGCCGGCGTCCCCCTGGATGGGGACACCAAACCCTTCCCTGTGCTTTCTTCTCCCCATCTCCCCACCCTGAGGACCTCACACTGTGAGGTTCATGTTTCTGCAGAGCACAGGCATGAGACTTATTTTACCTCTTTGAAATGCTACAGACTGAGAGATCTTGGGAGGAAATGTTTTCCCATGAAGGTGGGGAGGCCCTGGCCCAAGTTGCCCAGGGAAGCTGTGACTGCCCCATCCCTGGAGGTGCTCAAAGCCAGGTTGGATGGGGCTTGGAGCACCTGATCCAGTGGGAGGTGTCCCATGGCACAGTGTTGGAACTGGATGGGCTTTGAGGTTCCTTCCAACCCAAACCATCCCATGATTCTATGAATCGATGACAGCCTTCAGCCCTGTGGGCAGGACATCATCTCCAGGTTATTCTCCCTCTGTACTCGGCCCTGGTGAGACCGCTCCTCAAATCCTGTGTTCAGTTCTGGGCCCCTCACCACAAGAAGGATGTTGAGGCTCTGGAGCGAGTCCAGAGAAGAGCAACGAAGCTGGAGAAGGGGCTGGAGAACAGCCCTTATGAGGAGTGGCTGAGAGAGCTGGGGGTGTTTAGCCTGGAGAAGAGGAGGCTGAGGGGAGACCTCATTGCTCTCTACAACTCCCTGAAAGGAGGTTGTGGAGAGGAGGGAGCTGGGCTCTTCTCCCAAGTGACAGGGGACAGGACGAGAGGGAATGACCTCAAGCTCCACCAGGGGAGGTTCAGGCTGGACATTAGGAAAAAAATTTTCACGGAAAGGGTCATTGGGCACTGTCAGAGGCTGCCCAGGGAGGTGGTTGAGTCACCTTCCCTGGAGGTGTTTAAGGCACGGGTGGACGAGGTGCTGAGGGACATGGTTTAGTGATTGATGGGAATGGTTGGGCTCAATGATCCGATGGGTCTTTTCCAACATGGTAACTCTATGATTCTATGACCTCAGGCTATAGGAAGGGCAGATCTGGGTATGAAGCCGTGCTCGCCAGCAATGTGCCTCTCCTAGATCACTTGTGCACCAGCTTTTCCTGAGAAAAACTGGGCAGAGCCTTAGGACCAGCCTGAAGTGGGGCTGGAAACGGGCTCAAATGTGGGACAAGCTCCCTTTTGGGAGGTGGGCCTTGTCCTGCACACAGCTCTAGCACTAGGTGCGGTGGCGCAGTGGGGTTCACCAGTGTCCCCCTGTCCTCGGTGGTTTCCCTGTGTCCCTCTCAGGCTCTGCGATGACTGAGACAACAGCACCACCTTGTGCCTCTCCTTGGCTTGGGGAAAAAGTGGAAGGGACAGCCCCGAAGCTCCCTCTCGTGGCTCCTGAAACGAGGAGGTCGCACCAGCCAGGAGCAGAAGTTCCTCTGTACGTCCCTTGATGTGCAAGGGTTGAAAGTAGGTGTGAGTGCAAACCAGACCTTGCATCTTCCAGGCTTCCCAAACTGAAGCATTTCAGAGAAACCATTCCTGGGCATGGCAGGACGCGGCAGGTTCGTGCCTCTTCTGCCCCCAACTCCATCCACAGCAGCTGGGGTCCACGCGAGGACATCGTGCAGGCAAAGGTTTGTGCTCTGGGCAGGCAAGTCTGGATCTGATAGCTCAGACCTGCTGCTGCAGAACGTGACAAGTTATTTCAGGGGCTAAATCTGCACTAAATCTGTGCCTAAATGAACATCTGAAGGGCTGTGCTCCTTCAAGATGTGCTCAGAGCCAAGGGAGGTGTCTCCATCTGTGACCTGCTGCCCGTAAGCACTAACCTTACAGGCAGAATTAACTTAAACCGCCAAGTTCTTTGGTGGTTCCAGGTGTTTCAGGATGCTCACTGCAAACACGCTGTTGCAACGTCAACAGTGGCTGCAAGACTTTCCAACACCTGCAGTTTCAAAGCCGGCACTTTGAATTCAGCACAGACCTGGGGGGGATTTGCTCATATGAAGCTGTTCCTATTCTTTCCCAAGTGATTTTTTCTCCCCTGCTGCAACCACTTTCTCATTTGTCATTATGAAGAAATTGGGTCTTTCTGAAGTTTTCCCCCAGAATGACCCAGAGGGCTGGCAGATTGCAAAACCTCCGCGAGCTGTCTTATCTGCCAGTGCTTGTGCCGCACTCCAGGCTAAACACAGCCGCTGCCAAGCAGAAAAGATGAACTTTGTTTCAAGGACAATACAATCTACAGACCAAGTGTAAGGAGCTTTTTAAAGGGTTTTAGTAGCTTTAGATGTAGCCTAAAGATGAAGATCCATCTTTGCCACCTGAGAAAAGTAACGGCAGCAGTCCTGCTCTCCCCTGTTAATCTCATATCTGGACTTTCTGGGGGTACGTGATCTGAAGTCCTCTCCCCTACCCACAAAATTTTCCTCTCAAGCTGCAATACAGAAGTGCACTTTTCAGTCCCATTCCTCTTCTTCTCTCCACACAATTTCACTTTTTCATAGAATCATAGAATGGCCAGGTTGGAAAAAACGTTTGAGATCATCAAGCCCAACCGTACCTGTCTCCTACTAAACCAGATCCCTAAGCACTTCATGTACCTGTCTTAAATCCCTCCAGGTGACTCCATCACCTCCCTGGGCAGCCTCTGCCAGTGCCTGAGAACCCTTCAAGTGGAGACATTTTTCCTAATATCCAATCTAAACCTCCCCTGGTGCAACTTGAGGCCGTTCCCTCTTGTCCTATCGCTTGTTACTTGGTTGAAGAGCCCACCACCCACCTTTCTAAACCCTCCTTTCAGGCAGTTGTAGACAGTGATAAGGTCTTCCCTCAGTCTCCTTTTCTCTAGTTTAAAAGCCATCCCTAACCACTGCGCTGCTCAACCGTGCTCAGCTCTCCTGTGTCCTCAGCCTCCCACAGGCACGGGGCTCTTGTTGACGCTGCTCTCCAACTTGCTGGAGATGCTTCCCCGAGGCTGCCAGCCAGGATCTGACCACGCTTGACTAGCGCGAGCCTAGCATTGCGAGTTAAGCCTGTCTTCCCGTGTCCCTCACCACACACGCTGAACCTTCCAGGGACGGCGTGCCAGCCTTGTTGTTTCACTATCGATGAGATAATGTCTCTTAAATCTGGATCCCTGAAATGAGGGCGTTCAACCCCCTCTCGCCTGTGGCTGCATTCCAATTTCAGGACAGAAATGACCAGAAGAAATATGAGAGGTTAGTGACACTCTTGGCTTGGAAATCGTCAGCCTGTCGTGGAAAGGAATGTGATCAAAAAGAGACATTGCTGGTGTTTACTTCCAAGCCCCTGCTGCGTGATGCACTTTAATACAGGCTGCTCTAACACAGCTTTTCGGCTTCAGGTGAACCTTGCTGAAGGGGGTGGAACAGGTTATTTTTGTTGGTGGAGCATATTGGGTCAAGAACAGCCCTTAAAAAGGATGACAGAGCTTCCCACCTATTTATACCCTGGACACTGTTTTCCTCAAGACAGGAGAACCAAGGGATGGAGAGGTTCTGCATCCTGCTTTTCCACGCAGGTGGTGGCAGGAATGTTGCCTAATGCCATTCTGAGTGCCTGCCTCGAGGGATAAGAGTTTTTTTCTTACACTCCATAGAGACTGCTCTGGAGATGCACACGAACATTCAGAACTGGATGATCCTTAAGGCCTGTTCTAACCCAAACCATTCTATCAACCTGGGATAAAGCTCTCGAAACGAGCAAGGATGTGTTTGTGCTGAAGTGTGTTGAAAACGACAGCCGTAAGCTAGTTTATCAGAATTTGCTGGCACGAACAAAAGGAAATGCTTGATGGAGTGTATGGAAGCAGACCTGCTTCAATAAAAGCCCATTGCCTTTCGAGATGGTGATGAAGTGCAGTGCTAGGAAGGCTCTTTACCAGTCAGTCACGCTGGGAAAGCTCCGGTGGCTTTGTCTTCATCACTTTATCACAAAAGGAGTAACAAGAAGCAATCTCCATCCTCTCAGAGTTATTTAATTGTTCCAGCAGCCTTTTTTCTAGAGGAGCCACTTCCTCTCCCAAGGCCACGTCTGGAAGGGCACAGGAGGTGAGAAAGAAAGCATGCTGCTGGTGTGCTGGTGTCTGCAGCACGTCCATGCTTGGAGATGAAGGAAGAATCCAAGAATCTTTATCAGCCCAATCAGACAAAAACGTAGATGAGATCCCTACCGGCGCAGGAGCACACTCCTGTCACACAAATTCCTCCGGCAGCCCCAACTGTACCAGTGGCTGATAACATCAGAGAATCTGTCGGGAAGAGGAGATTACAGAGTGCTAATGCTTTAAAAGGCCTCAGAGTTCCCTCAACAGCTGCAAACATAAGCAAACTGGAGATTGCGTTGCAGACAGCCCATCCAGCAGCATTTTTGCAATAAACAAGCTCTCAGCCATCAGACGGAGGGCATGAGCTGTCAGCGCACGGAGAGCTCAGCTCCATTAACTGCGCTGGGAGCAGCGTGTCCTGCACTCCGTGCCAGCCAGACACAGAAGGGATGAGCCAGCAACCTGACAACCTGATCTTTAAGACAAGCACAGCTCTTTCACACCCTCCTGTATCGTGATAGCTCCCAAAGCACCCTGAAATGGCATCACTTTTCCAAGGGACGTGGCTCATAGCTGCCCTTACAGCGCTGTGCACATCACTGCCTCACAGGAACCGAGTGATGCTATTAAATATCAAGCACTTGCCATGAAGTTGACATTTCTAATCCCCACCCTGCCTTCTCTTTTCACACACTGGTGGCTGGGCCCTTTCCCCACTGTGAGGGGCTTTTCGCCCCCCTCCCCGTTTCCCCAAGCCTTATTGCTCCTTCCCACTCAGAGCCGAGAATTAAAAATAATAAAGGGCCCTTGAACCGGAGGGGGAGCGTCTGGTGGGGGAAAGAGCAGGTTTCTTGTTTGAGCCCAGGATTCATCTACCCCTCCCTGCAGAGATAAAGAGGCCCTTTCACCCCAGCAACCAGAAGGTTGAAGCTGGATATGTGCTTACCAGCGTGGCCGTGGCTGGGAGCTGCCAGCCTGGGGTCTGACGGCGCTGACATTTCTACTTCAGATTAGACGGTAACGGTGCGAAAACGCATTAGAGTTGCTGGGGAGACTGGCCCTTCATAAGGCTGCACGCTTGGGAGCGAGCCGCTGTAGCTATGAAACGGGGCCACGGCGTGGTTTCAGCCCCCTTCTGCAGATTAAGGTTAATAAGAGCCTCCCCAACCCGCCGTGCCCACCGCGCGATCCCAGCGGAGAGCAGACCGGACGGAGGTGGGAGCCCAGCGCCTCTAATATCCCCACCGTGAGCGCGCTGTGCCCCGGCTTTTGTTCTCTGCTTCTGCCCAGTGATTTTCATTACAAATATCCTCTTATCATGCACGCACGGGGGGTGGGAGAGTGGGGAGCGAGCCCACACAAAGAGAAAGAAAAGGCTGCTTGCTGGAAAATCAGTAATTACAGGGCTTGGGTTTTCCTTGTGGAGGATTCATATGGATTCGACATGGCAGCATTTCACACGTATGGCCCCTCCGGGGGCAAGCTCCTGGTTCCATTTCATTATCGGCAAGCTGGGCTGCCAGGGGAACTTTTGCCCCCGAAATGAGTTCCCAAAAGGGGACAGTTGCACTTCTTTTATTATTTGCTTTGAAAGCAATTTCGCTGCTGCCCCCAGAAGCCCCCACGGTCGCTCAGGCGCGCGATGGGAGAGCGCAAATGCCAGGAGTTGGCTTGTCATCACAGCGCTGCCGCAGCCACTAAGTATGAGAAATCTCCTTAGACGTGGTCACCACCTACTTCAGTAAAACCTGTCGGTGTTGAATCAACTCTTCAAACATCTTCTAACCCCATGCGTGACTTGTGAAGTCTGTGCTCTCAAGGTGCTTCTAAAGATAAGCAAATTCTCTTTTACAAGGCAGGTAAAACACAACCCACATATAAATGAATGCAAGTAAAGAGGGGAGATTGAGATCTTGGGGCCAGTTTTTCACCTTTCTTGGTGCTTGACCAAAAGCTCTGGGGCATTTTTAGGACACCCCACAGTGGCAGAACTGATGACGAGAACCAGAAAACTCTGTAGGAAAGATGTTTCTGCCACCAGCACATGGACTTCTAGGCAAGCTACTCTGATCCTTGGTGGTTTTATGTTGCGTATAAGGACTCACATCGACCCACTGTGGCCTTGGACCCATTTGATGACAAATACTAAGAAACCTGCTGCCGTGGACAGAGTCCCACAAAACCAGAAGTCACTCCTGTCCATGAAGGTTCACAAACTCAAGGTGCACCTATTTTTTTCTTGCTGTCTGGATCCATTATTCCTGGGCCAAATGTACAGCGGGGAGTTGAGCTGTAGCTTAGGTTTCAGGTAACCCTGATCTGCTACTAAAAGAGTCCCAGTTCATGGTTTGGCTCCTTGTAAAGACAAAACCATTTGCAAAACTCAGACCCAAGCCCTGCATTTGGTTTCCAAACATCCTGAATTTTGCTTCGCTTCTATCTCTTAATTCCCATCGCCTTTTCTTTCTCTCCTTATTTCTTAATTTCCATGGGTCTTAATTTCCTGCACCCGAGCCCCGCTGAGACCAGGCTCTGCCTACATGGGATTGCACGCTACAACCCTTCCCTCTCGAGGGAAAGGTCAGGAACGGAGGTTTAGTGTGTGAGAAGAAAGGCAGCAGCAGACAGACGGAGAGCCCTCATAAAGATCTGGCTGTGAGCCTCTCTGAGAAAATGTCAGGTTGGGGAGGCTATAATAGCTTTAATCTGCAGTACAAGGGGATTAAAAGACTCGTTCTCACAGGACAAAAAAGAAAGGAGCAGAGCGGAAGGAGCAGAACAAGGGGAGAATGAAGGCTGCAAGGGGAGGAAGGGAGAAAGTTAAAGAGCTCAACTATAAAGAGCATCGGGATTTAAAGAGCTCCGTCTTCCAGTGTAATAAATGTGAAGTGGCCTCCGTGGAAAAGGGGCTTTAGCCAATGGCTTCGCTCTTTCACACTAAGCACACACACTTCAGCCTTCTTCAATCAAGGCAACTTGTTATGTTTGGCTTTGTTGATTTTCGGGGCCAAAGGAGTAGGAGGGGGAACCAGAAGGTTAATGAAGCTCTGCCAGATGCGACACTTGAGAGGAGCGGGGGGCATTGTATTTTTTAAACAGTGGTTTACGGTCTTTGATCCTTGCCCCTGCTGTCCCCCCTCCAGCACGTCCCTCAAACTCTGGTTGTCCTCGAGGGCCATGGAAGAGCGAAGGGGCCTGGGAACAGGAAGGAAGTACTTCGAATTGCAGGACGTTCTCCTCAAGTACTGCTTGAGCAACCTTTTCAGCAAGGCCAGGAGATGAAGAGAGCGTCATTGAAAGGGTACGGAAAGAAGGCGACTTTAAATACTTTTCAAAAGGAATAAAAAAACCAACCCAGTGCATCAATTGCAGGAAATGTAAAGGCCAACAAGCCACCAACACAGCCAAGCAAACTGCATTCCAAAAGGGAAAACAGGTACTCAAAGCCAGCTTTTAGCACTGCTCATGTCCTGCAGGAAGCAGGGTTTCTTAGAGCTGGATGCTCACCTCAAACCAGGGCAGGACTGCCTCACTAGATTAGTAGGGAGGTTTGAACATATTTAGATTAGAATCATAGAATCACAGAATCATAGAACCACCAGGTTGGAAGAGACTCACCGGATCATCGAGTCCAACCATTCCTATCAAAACACTAAACCATGTCCCTCAGCACCTCATCCACTGTCTGTGTTCTCCTCGAAAATAAGAGGATTCTTCCCCCACCTGGAATTAAAGACATACCTTAGCCTTCAAAAATCTTTGAAGAAATGACAACCTAGGAAGGTAAGATACCCATCCAGGAGGCCTGAGTTTCCTCCCATGAACCCACTCACAACCAAGGGCACTCTGAGAGGGGAGAATCATAGTATCATAGAATGGTTAGGTTTGGAAGGGACCTTAAAGATCATCTAATTCCACCTCCCTTGCCATGGGCTGGGACACCTCCTGCTGTTTCAGGTTGTTCCTGGCCTGGAACTCCTCCAGGGATGGGGTAGGCCTGACTACTCTGGGCAACCTGAACCAGGGCCTCCCCACCCTCAGCATGAAGAATTGCTTCCTAATGTCCAATCTAAACGTTTCCCCTTTCCAATTTAAAGCCCTTCCTCCTTGTCCTATCACTCCAGGCCCTTGTAAAAAGTCCCTCCCCAGCCTTCTTGTAGCTCCTTTCAGCACTGGAAGCTGCTCTAAGGTCTCCCCAGAGTCTTCTCTTCTCCAGGCTGAACAACCCCAACTCTCTCCAGCCTGTCCTCATAGCAGAGGTGCTCCAGCCCTCAGATCACCTCATGGCCTCCTCTGGACCCATTCCAACAGTTCCACCTCCTTCTTATGTTGAGGATTCCAGAACTGGACACATGACTCCAGGTGGAGTCTCACGAGAGCAGAGGGAGAGAATTCCCTCCCTTGACCTGCAGGACACGCTTCTTTTGATGCAGCCCACTGCAACACTTGCTCCAAGCTTTGATGCCACCCACCTTCCCACTTCAGCAATCTTACACACCGAGAATAATGCTCCACGACACCACCAAGTGCCTAAGGCAGGTTCTCCTGACTATGGTAGCAGCTTAGCACAGCGCTGAGGCTGGTTAGCACTCCACAGGAAAAAAATAAAAAGGCTTTGTAACATAATAAGCAAGTTCCAGACAGGAATTAGAGTGCAGCATATCCAGTGGAGACAGGGGGCTGGAGTGGCATTAAGGTAGGAAGAATATAATTACCTGAACTGGACTGCAGCCAAGATAATGATATCAATTTAGTTTAAGAAAGCCGAAGTGCCAAAACCTGGATTTCACATTCACATCCAGAAGATGGCAAATCACAGCATCCGGATTCTATTCTTCTTGCTGGAAGGAAATGTCTCCTGATAGCTTTTCACCCCTAATAGCTACTGCCTGTGCCCACGATAGGAAAGCTCACCTTCAACTTGATGGCCAATGCCATCCCAGCGCACAGCCCTGTAGCTACTGATGCTCTGCTACGAGGCAGCGCCCGCACCTTGCAGGACAGAGAAAACATGATCCCACTCTCTGTAACTCGCCCGCAGGCAATACAGCCATGCTCAGTCACAAATACAGTCACAAGCAAGCTCCCTAGTTCGATCTGGTATTAATTATCCTCTGTTCTGCAGAGATAAATGCTTAATCCTCTGGCTGTTGACACTGGAAATGGACCAACCTACCCCGGGGTGGATATTATACAGGGGAACTTGGCGTCAGCTATGATCCCCGCATCATGTGCTGTACAAATGTGCACTGGCTTGTAGGTAATGGATTTCATAGGAGGCATGGGATCTTTCTTCTGCAGAGCTAATCCAGAATAACACATGACCCAAGCATTCACTGTATCAGGTTTTGCTTCCTCCCTCTGTTTTTTTTTCCTTCGATGTAATATTTCAGATCTCATGTGGAATTTCTCATTTTCAGACATTCACTGTTTCCTTACAGCTTATCAGCTTTCCTCCTCCAGGACTGATATCGAGGTGAACTTCCACATGGTGCTCAAGGGATGTGGAGATGGGTCTGCACAAGCCCTGCTTCTTCAAGTATCTTTCACCTCCTTCCAGGTGAAAGGCCAAAGATTTCCACACCGCTTCTCTGGTTTCACACTTGCTGGAGAGCCTAAATCAAGATGTTGGCTTGTCAGGAAGAAAGAAGCAACACTGATGCTACCACAAATGGGAAAACTGCCCAGGGCAGTGGTGGAGTCTCCATCCCTGGAGGGGTTAAGAAAACGTGCAGACGTGGCACTTTGGGACATGGTTTAGTAGGGGTGGTGGGGTTGGGTTGATGGTTGGTCTGGATGATCTCAAAGGTCTTTTCTGACCTTAGTGATTCTATGGTTCTGTACCTGCCCCGTACCTTTCCACTCCCACCTGCTCTTCTCTTCCCAAGGGCTGCCCGACAGGCAGTTTCTTGGAAAAGGTGAATGTTAAACCCAAACACAGAAACAAGTTTGAAATGGAGTATTATTGTACAGAAAGTCAGACCATGAGTCACGAGCACTTGGGAGCATGGTTTTGCTCCCCATTTAACAACAAACAGGTTCTCAGGACAGCGCTCTTCTACTGACTTGAACAGCAGCACCTGCAAGCAGCTGATACAAGGGCTGGAATACAAGAAATGCTACAGGAAACCAGAGCACGGTGGCCTTTTTTTTGCCCCAGAAAACAATCTAAACCCAAGCTCTGGTTCAATACAACCACTGTTTAGCTTGTGGTGGTGCCTTGAAGCTCTGCACCACCGCACGCTGGGTGGGACACGCACGCGAGCAGCACCCGCTTCCAGGGAGCTTGCAGTCTATCCAGCCAGCACGGGGGGAAACTGAGGCGGGGGGAGATGAAATGCTTTCCTCAGTGCCACACAGTCAGCACATGGCAGGCTGGAAGCAGATGGCCTGTGTTCAGTAGGACCCAGAGAAAAGAGTTCCCACCAGAAGCATGTGCTGCTTTGTACCCAAGATGATGAAAGAAACCTGCAACTTCTTCTCAAGACGTGCCTGCTCTCACCACCTTCCCTGAAGCCTTCTACTCAAATTCCTGCAGAAAGAGGGGGTGTTGGTGGACAGTGGCCCAGGCGGCCAAGAAAACCAATGGCATCGGGGCTTGGATCAGAAACAGGGAGGGCAGCAGGAGAAGTGATTGCACTGCTGCACTCAGCATTGGTGAGGCTGCACCTTGAATCCTGGGTTCAGTTTTGGGCCCCTCACCACAAGAAGGACAATGAGGGGCTGGAGTGCGTCCAGAGAAGGGGAATGGAGCTGGGGAAGGGGCTGGAGAAGCAGGGTTATAGAGGAGCAGCTGAGAACCCTTGTGCTGTTTAACCTGGAGAACAGAAGGCTGAGGGGAGACTTCATCACTGCCTACAATTCCTTGAAAGGAGATTGTAGTGAAGCAGGTGCTTGGCTCGAGGAGATGGCCTCAAGTTGCTCCAGGGGAGGTTTAGGTTGGAAATCAGGCAGAGTTTCTTCTTTGAAAGGTTCTCAGGCACTGGCAGAGGCTGCCCAGGGCGGTGGTGGAGTCTCCATCCCTGGAGAGATTTAAAAGACAGGTGGATGAGGTGCTCAGGGATTTGGTTTAGTAGTGGACAGGTGCAGTTGGACTCGATCTCAAGAGTCTTTTCCATCAAACAATTCTATGATTCTAAGAAGGAGCTTGCTGGGAGTGTTACACACATAGCAAGTTAAAAAAATGAGGTTTTTTGGTTGCCTGTTTTGTTTTACTAAAGCAGCATTTCTACTCTTAGTCCAATGGAAATAAACTTCCAGCCCACCTGAATGCAGAATTTTGCTTTTGCCACCAACATGCTCAAATTAATCTGAATATTATAGTGAGGCATTAGAAAAATGCTGAAGTTTTTATTGAATTTTGTATTCCTTAATAAAAAGATACAGAGAGGGGCCACTTGTTCCTACGCTGCTCCCTGGGAGCTTCACCTCAGCTGTGAGAAAGGACTAAGAGCTGTGAAGGAGAGAATGGGAGCTTGTAGCCCAGCCAGTAAGATCATCAGAAGGGGCTCCAGCAGCCCTGGTTTCTACTTTCCTCACTCTACAAAAAGAAAGGGGGTTCTGGAGATTAAAACAAAGATCTCACAATCCAAATTCCTGGGGTCTTTTCCCAACTCTGCTGCTGACTTCAGAGTGCATGCAAGTTAACTTATTTCATCTCTCTCTGTCCAAGCTCCTGCCATGTAAACACAGAGGAAAGTTGCTACTTCACCAGGCAAGCAAGTTTGCAAAGTTTTGCAAAGCACAGATTTCGTGGACCCTATGTGAAAGTGCACACTCCAAGCAGTTGCCCTGTACAACCACAAATCATTGTCCCATCATCCTGGCGAAAATATTTATCCCAGGATACACATCAAAACAAGTCACTACAGCTCACAGTCTGGGATGGCTTGGAAAAGCAGCTGCTGTTCTGTGCTGGGTGGCACATTGTGACTGGATGAGCTTTCTAGAGCCCTGCGCACAGAGCTGTTCCAAGTGTGGACACAAAATCAAAGCACTGCGACTTCACCATCAACAACAGAGCCACGGTGCTGCTCCCAAGCCCATTGCTGCGGTCGAGCCCGCTGGCTGTCCAAGACTGTGTCCTGTATTCCTCCTGGACCCAGAGGCGCTTGCTCCTCTTCCAGAGCTGGCTGTGACAAGCACTTTTGTGCAGGAGCTAATTTACTGCTGTGTGCCACACGCGCGGCAGCTCCTCTTCTCTTACACCTTCCAGGTGAGTCCTGGGGACTAAAACGTGACTCAGCAGGCAAAATACAAGGTAATCTTAAAGTCTAGCTAAGCTACTATTCCTCTTTAGCCTGGTGACAGGTCTCTTTTCCAGGACCACGGCCCACCCTGCCTGCATCCTACTGTTCAGGCAGCAAAAGATGCCAAAAGAAGACCATGTCAGAGCAGTGGCAGTGGGAGGCAGCTTATTTTTGTCCCAAAGGCAGGACAGCAGCTTTGATTTCTGCGCTGCTTTTGACCTCAGGGGCTGTTACCACATCTCCATACTCCATTCTTTCCCCATCTCGATGGGGCAGTGCAGGCACAGGCTGCTTAGAGAGCAGGGACAGCATTTGGTCCTCCCTTCACCTGTCCTGGAGAAACATCTATCAACAAGACACTGTCACATCAAGTCTCTGCATGCCTGTGCCAAGCGGAGCCTGAGGGCACAGAAGCAAATCTTGGGTGATGTCTGCCTTTCAATGTTAGAGATGTTCAGAACAGTGGGGCAAGACAACAGGGCTTGTGGGCAGCCTGTGTATCCTTCTCAAGATTGTCCAGCTCAGCTGAGGCCAGGCATCTTCATTCCAGGCTCTCCATCAGGTCAGCAATGGAACAGAAGCCGTAGGGCAGAACGGCATCTTCAGATGGGTTTAATCCATCACCAGCCAACCCAGAGAAGCCTGGCAGCAGCCTCATTTAGCACTAGTTGGAAAAACTCTTCACGAGAAGCTCCCAGGCATGTTCAGTAAACACTGAAAATCAAATCACCCCATGCCTGTGGCTGCTTCTCTCCCCCACCGCTGGCTACACCAGCCCAGTTAATGTGCTGAAATTACTGCTCTGTCCAGGCCAGTAGAGGCAGACGGCGTGACAGCTGTGGTCTTAAGCCCATCGCTGGAGCCCTTCAGAACCAAGAACTCCAGTAGAATGTCCAAGAGGCAGAAAACCAGGTGCCTGAAATGGAGAGAAGACAAAGCTTAGGCTGGGCAAGGAACAGGGCAGCTGGGAGATCAGCTCCAGGCATGCAGAAGCCAAAGCTCATGCAAGGAAGAAGAATTCTGACTGCCATCAGGGCAAAGAAAAAAGACCTCAGACCCTAGAAGAAATCTTTCAAGGAATGGTTCAGGTTTGTTTCCACCCCTCAAAGCAATGGGTGTTTGAAGCTGCTGAGCAGCACAGAAAGCACAAACCCATCTGACAGGCTGAGTTGATCAGCCTGGAGAAGAGAAGGCTATGGGCAGACTTTAGAGCAGCTACCAGGACCGAAAGGGGCTCCAGGAAAGCTAGAGAGTGAGTTTTTACAAAGGCATGGAGTGATAGGATGGGCTTTAAATTGGAAGGGGGAAGATTTCAATTAGACATCAGGAAGAAATTCTTCACAATGAGGGTTGGAAGGCCCTGGCCCAGGTTGCCCAGGGAAGCTGTGGCTGCCCCATCCCTGGAGGTGTTCAAGGCCAGATTGGATGGGGCCTGGAGTCCCTGATCCAGCAGGAGGTGTCCCTGCCCAGGGTAGGGAGGGAACTGGATAAGCTTTAACGTCCCTCTTCCAACCCAAACCAGTCTATGACTCTATGATCTCCTGGAGTGAGGTGGCACATGCAGTCAATCATAAAAACTTTGCTTTCAAAACACACAGTGATGGGTACACAAACACCACACAGCTACACAGTTCCCAAAGGTCCTCTGAAAACAACAAACTAAACCAGCATTTGGTCTTCTTTCCTCTGACAATCCCCCGACATCAACAAACTAAGCAGGCCCAACAACACAGTGAACAGAGCTGGCTCAATAATCTCCAGCCAGACCCAGGTCGTAGACATGCACCTTCATAATGACCACGCCAGATGCCCTTTCATAGTGCAAGCCGAGGGAAATTAGCTGGATGTGTCCTACGCCAGGAAGCTGGCAGCATGAATTTCACAGCAAGCCCCAAGCGTAGCTTTGCAGGCTCTATCGCAAAGCCTATCAGGGTAAAGAGACTAAAATCCAGGTACCTGTTTATCACAGGCTGGCCCAGGGACTCCAGTACCAGCTTCCAGCTCATCCAGCATTTACCGGTTCCAAGCATTTCTTGGATCACATCTGTCAACATCACAGACAAAGCTTTAGGAACTGCACGCTTCCACTGTGGTAAAACAGGGTCTGTCTTCAGCTGGTAGGGACTAAATCAAAGTTTGGGATGGTGCCCCGAGCCCGAGGCATCTCGTGCCCAATATTACCATGACAGAAACCAGTCAGAATGATAGAAAAGTGTTCCAGCCTGAAACTGGTAGCACCTTTTATCCCCCAAGGATAGTAAGGGCCTCTTACACTGCAGCAGGGAGTTAAAAGTCCAGACTGGACTCACACGGATTAGGCAGCAGCTGCTTTAATGCCAAAGGTCCCAGTGTCAGACTTCAAGAGAGGGAAATCCAGTGCAGCTGGGCTCATGATATCAGTGCAAAAAGCCACTCTTTTGAGTGAGAAGCCAAAGGCTTTGCTTTATGTTTCCTCTCAGTGCTGGCACCTTGGCAGCAGGTGGGAGCAAAGCATGGCATGGGCTTTCCTGAGGCCTGCCCCATGTGAGGTGGCTCAGCTGGACCTGCACCACCAGCACGAAGCACCAAGCCTGTGGCCAGTCTGCAGCTGGGAATCACCAAGACCCATGTCCTTCCTCTCTGAGCGCTTATGCAAACTATCTAGAACTGGGAAACTGTGGTTTTTGCTTGTGGGAAACCATTCAAACCTCAAAGGTCATGAATGTTCCCCAGTGCCTTGGCACAAGCAGACTCCATCTCTGTCTTTAAACACATTTCCAGAGATGCCAATGTGCTGGCGGGTTCCCCAGCCTCCTGCACTGCTCCCTGGGGCAGCTGACACAACTCTGGGGAACACTTACTAGGCAAGACGCCCATCAGGCTCTGCAGGGCCTGCTCTGCTGCTGCTTTCTTCTGTTCCTCTGTCCTGGCTGGTTTAGGCACTGCTGGTAAAACTCCTCCAGGCCAGATGGATTCCTGTAGCAATTGGAGGTACTGGACCCAACGCTGGGTGCAGGTCAGGTTGGCCACTTGGACTTCCAGCCACCTGCAGGCACAGGGAGAGAGGGAGAGAAAGGTCAAGGAAAGTCAGATTTGCTACCAACTCAGCAGCTTTGTGTTGACCAGAGGCCCTCGAGGGAAAGATCCACTTGCCGGGTAAGTTAAGACATATTTTCCAAGCCTATACCTTAAATTTTTTTACCAGTATTACTTAGCTGAGTTTTGCCATGCACCAGGTAAAGAGGTAAATGTTCCCTGTCTTATCAACAGAAGCACATACGGGAAGTCACAGGGGAAAAGCAAAAGCCATGAAAAGCTCCATCATCCTGCTGGGAACCAAATGAGGAACTTGTCCCTAAAGGGAGCACAGGTAAGGGACATGACTGGCCTTAATCTCCTAAGTTATCTCCATGCACAATCCGAAAGAGAGTTGGGAGAACCACCAAAACTGGTGTTTTACCTCTAACTCAACCTCTATGACTGGAAGGACACAAGCATGTTCCAGCACTCCCCTCATCAGCTCTTTTGCTACCAAGAGAGCCATGGAGCCTGTCCTGGAGACCCAAACGCATCTTCCAGGCTGGCAAAGCAGAAATATCCTGCTACTTTGTTCTCCTCTCACCCCCTTGCTGTCCAGTCCGGCTCCATCCATCAGTGGCCGGCAACAAAATCATTGCCGCTCCCATCCAAAAACTCACGTTGCGCATCTATTAAAAGAAAAGTTAGGTACCTGCCAACAGAGCTGCTCGTCGGCCCTCCCACTGGGCCAAGACTGTGCCCTTTATACGGTAACAACCTGCAACAAACCCCGACGCCGCAGGAATGCGGCTCCACATAAGGGCCGGGAGATGTGTCCACACCACCCAAGTGCTGGCCAGGAAAGGTTTCTAAATCAATCACGCAGACCCTCTTCCCCAGACATGAAATCATAGAATCATAGAATAACCAGGTTGGAAAAGACCCACCGGATCATCGAGTCCAACCATTCCTATCAAACACTAAACCATGTCCCTCAGCACCTCGTCCACCTGTCCCTTAAACCCCTCCAGGGAAGGTGACTCAATCGTCTCCCTGGGCAGCCTGTTCCAGTGCCCAATGACGCTTTCTGTGCAAAAATTTTTCCTAATGTTCAGCCTAAACCTCCCCTGGTGGAGCTTGAGGCTATTCCCTCTTGTCCTGTCCCCTGTCGCTTGGGAGAAGAGCCAGCTCCCTCCCCTCCACAACCTCCTTTCAGGTAGTTGCACCTGTAACCTGTGTAACAGCAAAAGCCTCAGCCATCAGTCAAAATTCACCACTGCTTAAAATCTTTCCCTCCAGAAGAAGGAGAGGCCAGCGGATGAATCCCTGATGCCACAGGAAGTTCCCCATCAATTTAAGAAGCTCAGGATTGAGCGGTGCACGGCCTGCTGCCGCCGTCCTCATGAGCGGGAGGCTCCGGAGGCAAGAGAGAGCGTCAGGCCAGGGCTGGGGTAGGGAGAAGGCTTGTGATTTCGCCAGTACTTCAAGAGTCCCAGAGGAACGGAGTCCACAAGCAGGGCCAGGAGACCCGTTCCTCTTGGCAGCTGGCGTTCGTGCTTGCAATTCCGTCACCACTACGCCCCGGCAGCTCATAGTACATCCAAGAGCATGGGCCCTGCCAAGGCAAACTTTATTTAACCTGCGCTCTGCCAGACTGTCTGCATTCTTCTCAGGCGAGGCATTTGGGCCAAGGGCATCTTTCCACACACAACCAGGACAAGGCGAGCAGAGAGGTGGGAACAGAAACATCTAAACGTAACCAGGGGCAAAGGAATGGTAGGTAACCATCATCGAAGCCAGGGCTGCAACGGGATGATCCCTCCTTCCACGTGGAACCTAGGAGATGCCAGCTGAAAAAGCAAAAACCATTAAAATCCTGAAAAAGAGCCTTGGTGCAGCAGTGAAGCCTGTTGTCTCAGAGAAAGGTCTTACTGGAGCACGGGCAATGCTCCTGCTGATCCCAGTAATAGCACTGGAAATGGGTTGACACGATCTTCATGCTCAGCCTCACCAGGGATCCGAAGGAGCTTCTACAGAGGACAAAATGTCACCACACAGCCTTGCCTGGGAAAAGGCCTTGTTTGAAATACAATTGCTTAAAAGGGTTTTTATCTCCAGCCATCAGAGGAGTTTAACACCCCATATCACGTTAAACCCTCCAGCCTTTCCCATCCAAATTAAAGTGTTAAACTTCAGCTCCTCTAGGGGCAAGAGCTTTCATTAACATGGTTTTCCATTAACACGCTTTCTTATGCAACCTGCTTTCCTAATTAAAAATACATTTGACAAGCAGCAGAATATCAGAGACTCAGGGACAGAGCTGCAAGCAGTACAAGCCTGCATCTGGGGAGACCAGACTGAACCTTGACTTGAAATTCACCTCAGCAAGAGTCATTCACCATCCTTTAAAAGGTTGTAGGAAGCAAAGAAACAGCTTTCTACTTCTTAGGAATGCCCCTAAAGTAGCAAAAAAATCAAGCAAATGGTGGGCAGAGCGAAAGCTGAACTTAAGAGAGGGGAGCAGACATTTCCAGGCAGCTCAAGAGCAGATGGAGAACTGGTGCACAGCAAAGGTTCCGTATGAACCACTGTTTCCAGCTCATTGATTTCCATAAAGCCACCAGAGGAAGGAAACACGGCCTAGAAGTAACACCTATTACTCTGATCACATGTGCACGCACTGTGACTAGGCAAGTGCTTATAAGTCTTAGTTCCCACAGTGGCAAAAAACTGTTGATGGATTCTTTTACTTAGCCTGGCAGCAGGATGTGAGAACGGCTCTGTTGGCTTTGCCCCACTCGTGCTGATGCCTCCACGCAAGCTTGTAGAAGAGGCCAACTCGCCCCATCACGTGGTGCTCAGAGAGCAATACTCACTGCTGGGAAAGGGGAAGAGGCACCTGAAACCACAGAGCATTAAAAAAAAGAAGGAAAAGTAGGAAAGCAGACAAGAGAAGAAAGTGAAACCACAGCTGGGTGCAAACGGAAGGAAGACTAAAGTCACTGTGCACCAGGTTCCCTTTTGCCAGCCTATAGGATCACAGAATGGTTTCGGTTGGAAAAGACCTTTAAGAACATCAACTCCAACCATTGATCCAGCCCTGCTAAGTCTGCCACCAAACCATGTCGCCAAGTACGACATCTACTCATCTTTTAAACACCTCCAGGGATTGTGACTCAACCACCTCCCAGACCAGCCTCTGCAAGTGCTGGACAGCCCTTCCAGTAAAGAAATTCCTCCTAATATCCAACCTAAATCTCTGAAGCCATTTCCCCTTGTCCTGTCACTGTCTATCAGGGAGAAGAGAACAGTGTGGGGGATCTATCCCCAAAGCAATGGGAAGAGAGGAACTGTCAAGACTGGTCTGTCTGCCTCAGCATCCTCCCTCGGGGAGCAGCCGATGCTCTCAGATACTCTAAAAGTCAAAACAGAGTAACTGCCTTTTCCTCCCTGCTCTCAACTTGTTAAAGTCACTGCCAACACCCGCTTTGGGGGATGCGGCCAACATGCACGAGCAACCGAGGAGCTAAGTGACTCCTCAGCGCTCACAACTGCAGCTGCAGCTAAGGGAGGGCCATACCAAGCTGCATTGAAAAATCCTACCTGAGACAAACGCAGATTTCTATGCAAACTGACCTTTCCATCAGACAGACTCGCTGCACCAGGAACAGGATTAACAGCTCACACTTCTCACACAGGAACTCCAAATATGCGCTGGTCCAAAGCTGACCTTTGCCAGATCACAGACGATTTTTCGTACTATTAAAGGACTGAGCATTTAAGATCCACGCGTCACATCGAAAGCACACACACGCCTTCTCCCAGGTAGAAATAAATCCAGCAAGAAACAGAAATAGACCCATCTTTCTTTTTTTGGATGGTTATTTCCATTCATAGCCTTAACAAGAAAGAAAGGGAAACAAACCCATCACTGAACCATCTCCTTATACTCTGGCTGAGACTGGAATAGACAGAAAGTGACCTCCTAGGCTCAGACGTTCAAATGCTTTGATAATGTCCCATGCAAAGAGACAGACTGCAAACTCTACGAAGTCCTGGACATAAGTCTGGAGGTGCATAACTTGCCCATGCTGTAAGGGCCCTCTCTTTGAAATAGCTGTGGATGGAGGAATGAAATGGGTGCTAAAAAAGAGCTGATTTAATGCCATGGCTTAAGCTGGAACTCCAAGGTCAGCTCAAGGGGCCCATTAAGACAGAAACACCCTGGGAATGAGAAACAGAGCCTGGGGTGTGCATACCTTGGCCCTCCTAGAAGCAACAAGGGCTTCTAAGACAAAGCAGCCTATAGTAAAGATGAACAAGAGTCAAGAACAGGCAAAACACAGTACATGGACTAGGTTTTACCTTCCTCCTGCGAGCTGGAGGCATTCACTGAAGTGGGCTGCCCAGAGAGAGCAAGCTCAGCTCTACAAGTAAAGATTGGACAGGTCGGATTTGCTTAGTGAGGGGAAGAAAAAAAAAGATGGACTAGGAATGGACAAAAAGATACGGCACGATCCTAATTTACACACACTTGCTGGAAGCTGGTAAAACTCTGCTTCTGTTTTCCATCACAGTTAGGAGAAAAACTGATAAATTCATTTGGACTGAGGAATGGATGAGTTAAACATGCTGAGTGTAGCTAAAACCTGAAGGAACAGCAATTGTGATTCTCCCAAAACTGGGGATTTTAAGGATGCTGAAAAACGCAAGCAGAGCTCATGTTAGGAAGACACAAAAGCCTCAATTAGCTGGCTTCAGCTTCACAAATACAAATAGCTCTATAGATGTACAGGAGCTGTATAGAACAGTAGCAAGACCAACTCACCACCTCCTACCTTCCACCCCAGAACAAGGCCTCCGCTTCCCTGAGGGCAGCTAAAACAGCGTAGCTAAGCAGAAGCTCAAAAAAGGCCCATGAGACTAAGGCAGTGAAAAGGATTTAAGAATAAAGCAACATCTGGAAATGCACAACCTACTCAAGCATCTGACTTATGGAATCAAGAAAAGCTGGTACTTCAATCACCCGAGCATCCTTCCCTTCGTAGCACTTGTCCTCCAGATTCTTGAGCAAACTGTGTCTCAAACAGAAAGAGCAACATTTCAATGCTTTGACTGTAAAATTTTTCTGAGCAAAGCTTGTAAATCTGAAGAAATAGCTGCAGCGGGCACAGTTAGAAGAATGGAAAAACACTGAGAGCTTTTGCCCCCCAGGCTTGGCTTTTAGCACCTGCTGCTTGAGCCCAGATCCACCTTCTCGGCACAGAAACACATGCAGCCAACTGCTGGCACGCTCAGACAACTCAGACACCTTCCCAGTAAACCTGCACTTGTCCAGGCCACCGGTAAAATCCTATGTGGAGGAAGGAAATGGGAAAGAAAAGAAGAAAAGCTCTCCATAAATCAAAGAATGCGAAGCACCCCGAGTCCTTTTAAACTTCTGGCGAAAGACACATACAAAAGTAAACTATCCTCCTTGCCTTACTGGAAATGTTCCTCTCCTGCTGCCCTATAAAAGGTTTACAATTGTATATGCTATAAACAATACGTCCTGTGCCCCTGCCCCAGCACAGGGTAATGAAGTGTTTGACCAGTGAGGCAGCAGCCCCGTGGCTGAGTGCCCTCCCCTCGAACAAAGCGTCTTGCCAGCCTCGCAGTTCTGCTGTGGGCAACCACACTGAAGGAAGCAAGAACCAAACCAAGCTGCAAGGAGTTCATGCTGGTAGCATTTGCACTAGACTTACCAGCATCAGCATCTCACCAGCGTAGGGCAGTGGGATTTTTCTACCTCTTTGACCCTGCTGGGGAGAGGTAGAGCTGGCAGAAGCCCCGTGAGAAGCGGATATGCAGGACATTTTACTGTGGGGCAAACAGAAGGAAAAATAGATCATCCGCTATGGAGTGCAGGCACAAAGTCGCACCTCGGGGTTGGGATCTGGGGCACCAATTTGCGCTGCTTTAAGTCCTGCTCCCTCTGAAACACACCTGCTGCAAAATGAAATCACAGAATCCACGTGTGTTCCAAGAAGACCAATGTTTTCTCCCCCCATGAATTCGCTGAGCTGCTCTGCTTTCTGCTTTTCTCAAGTCGGATCTCCCTGTGACATCGTGGGGCTCAGAAAAGGGGGAGAAAACTATGTGATTAGGAAAAAAATTGTCCCCAAACCCCTTTGATTTTTCACAAAGCATCCCAGCTTTCGATAACATCTTCATCAAGTATTTATTGAGCCAATTAAGCTCTCAGCGGTGCCCCAGGGAGAGGCCAGGCTGTCTCAGCCAGGTCCTGCTCCACGCAGATTGCTTCATTATAGCCCACTTTGGAATCAAACTACATAAAAACACTGTTAACCCCTCAGAGCCCAGGGAAAACTAAATCCAACAAGGAGAAGTACTTCCTCTCGATCCTTTTCTCCTTCGTCTCATCTATTTGAAATAGGAAGCTGTTGAGGGGCTTGTTTTTTTTTTATATCTGGGAAAAAAAGTTGGCACGAATCTCATCGCTGAAACAGAGTCAAAAGGAAAAAAGAGAGATGCAGTTAAAAAAATGTTGCAATTGTTATCAAAGCACAGAGCGTTTGCTTCATTCTAGCGTCTGGTTTTGGAAGAACACTGCTTCTAGAAGAGGGGAAAAAAAAAATTTGTTTGGGATAGAGATTCAAAGCCAGATCCAAAATTTCCAGGTGCTTGGAGACAACTGAACCGAGGCCTGTTTCCAAGCTGATTTTTATTTACTTTTCATACATACACCAAGGCACACAAATCCCAAAGATCGCTTCTGCTGATGTACCACAGGCCTCTGATTTCTACTGCTCCTTGCAGCTACAATGGAAATCCAGAGGCAAGCAGGACAATGCCAAAGGAAAGTGGGAGCACTCATGCTGGGAACAGTTTTAGCATAAACCTTCCGGGCTTCTCCTAGCACCTGAAGAGCATGAGCAGACCCTTGCCTTTAATGTCTTTTTCAGAGATAACACAAGGAAGAATCAGGGAGCCTCGGCAGCATTGCCTGCCCAAGCACAGCCACATCCTGCCCCAGGATCACAGAATGGTTTCAGTTGGAAAAGACCTTAAAGATCATCAACTCCAACCATCGAGCCAGCCCTGCTAAGTCCACCACTAGACCACAGAATCATAGAATCACCAGGCTGGAAAAGACCCATTGGATCATCGAGTCTAACCATTCCTATCAAACACTAAACCATGTCCCTTGGCACCTTGTCCATCCGTCCCTTAAACCCCTCCAGGGAAGGTGACTCATCCACCTCCACAGAATCATAGAAGGTACGACAGGTACGACATCTACTGGTCTTCTAAATCCCTCCAGGAATGGGGATTCAACCACCCCCCTGGGCGGCCTCTGCCAGCACTCGACAACCCTTCCAGTAAGGAAATTCCTCCTAACATCCAACCCAAACCTCCCTTGGTTCATCTTAAGGCCATTTCCCATTGTCTTGTCACTCATTACCAGGGAGAAGAGACCAACCCCCACCTCACTACGACCTCCTTTCAGGTAGTTGTAGAGAGCCATTAGGTCTCCCCTCAGTCTCCTTTTCTGGAGACTAAGCAACCCCAGCTCCCCCAGCCGCTCCTCACAAGGCTTGTGCTCTGAACGCTTCACCAGCTTTGTCGCCCTTCTGTGGACTCAGCATCTCGATACCCTCTGCGCTGGGTGACACAGGCTTTGTGCTGACCCCAGTGCCCTCTGGCACCGAGAAGAGGTCTGGCTTGCCGTCTCGGCTCTTGGACACGGCTCCTACACGGCTCTAGACGGCCAGGGCTGGGCAGAATTGCTTGCCCACTGGGCAGCGAGTTCCCAGCACCCTCGGGGCTGCAGGTGTTTGGCTGCCAGAGCAGGCAGGTTTACTCAGGGACATTTAAGAGGGTCAGGCAACACTACATGCTGGTGGAACTTTCAAGTCAAGAGGATCAAGGAGGCTGCCAAGTGTCTTTGCCTTTGCCAGTCCTGCTGGCACAGAGATCAATAGAGAAAGAAGAGAAAAAGCAGGTAAAAAAAACACCCGGTAGGCAGCTCCCCAAAGCTGTGAGCTCCTTGACTCACACCGGCAGTTGCACAAGTGCCCATGAGACCTGGCCTGGCACGACAGGCTCTGGCACAGAGCCCCGGAGCCAAGAGGACTGCAAGAAGGCAAGAGGAGCATGGGAACGTACACAGGGGGAACCCCTGCAGCAGCTCACCCGAACCCACCCTGTGCAATGGGCAGCCTCCGTGCCACATCTCTGCTACAAGAGGGATGGGAGAGAAGGCTGCAGCATCCTTTGGACTGGCACAGTTGTCCATTCTGCCACAGGGGCCCCAGGCCTGCAAGACCCTTTAAATTGACAACCATAGCCTCCCCAGGACCTTCCAGCCCCGCTTTTAATGTATGTATTCAAAACCTGTCCTGTGTGTTGCCCAAGCGTCTCTTCTCTCCTCCGAAACATTCCAGGGCTCACTGTCAGCATCACAGAACCCAAGAGCCGGGTTGTCTGCAAGACTACAGTCCAAGACTCAGCTCCAGGGTAGATCTGAGCTCAGATGGGCTTTTCTTCCCAATGGCAGTTCAGCAGTAGCTGAAACCTTGGGAGAACCAGCCCAGGAGAGGAAACCCTATAAGGAAAACAAGCCAGAACTCTAGGAACCAGAACTACAAGAATTTGCAAGAAATTGCTCTCATAAAAGCCTGATGGTCACCCATAATCTGCCTCAAAGTGTCCCTGCCTCTCCACCTACACCTCACACAGACTGGCACATCACCTCCCCACATACACTAGTTTTGCTGAGGAATAACAGGAACAAAGCCTGGAGGAGCACCACAGCAACCCAAAGCGAACGGCAGTGCCGAGCTCTTGGGTAAGGCAAGGATGCTCTGCATTTATTTTAACTTGGTGGAAGATGACACCATCAAAGCTGCCTGCGTAGTTCCACACACTCCCTTATATACACACAGGCACTACCAAGCCCTGGCACAGACTCTGCCCCGGCCTCGCTCAGGTTACAGGGTGCAGACAGCTGGGGTGTGCTGAGACACCTCCCCTCTGCTTGGGGGTTTGCACTGCCATGGCTTTCTGTTGCGATGCACGGGAAGGAGCGAGGAAGAGGATACAGACCTGGATCTGCACCTAACACTCTCCCAGGCCCACCCCTGGGATCCTGGCACGCTTTCCTCCAGAAGGAGGAGCGGATGTGGTCCTGGGAGAAGCCCAGCAGCAGCTGAAGGACACGGCGAGCTGGTACCTGGTGGCTCAGCGGCTGCCCTGGACTCATCACGGCTCTGGCAGTGCCTGACCCAGTGAACATTGTGCTGCTGGGGATGGACTGAGGGCAGGGCACGGGGTCACAGCCACGGCAGGGCTCGCATGCCTGCCATGTATTTTTAACACTGCTTTGATTGGGAAGGCTCAAAAAAGCCCACGGATTCTCCAAATGCCTTTTAGATCTTCCACCAAATGCCCCCAGAGCCCAGAATAGCCCCATCTACTCTCCTATGCAAACAGCCCCCAGCTCTAGCCTCCCCATGAAAGAGAGATCTGTGTTTCCAGCCCATGGGAGGGAAGCGAGAGCCGGACAGAGGAGGGGTGCGGAGCCGTAACAGGGCAGTGGGTTTGTTTACAGGCACAGACCCAGTGTGCAGAGTCTGTTGGAAGCTCTCCTCGGCCCCAGGGTCGAGCCTCCCGGCTCCTCCGCCTTCCCTCCACCCGCTTCTCCTTTCGGCTCCAAAAAAGGATCACTCCCTGTTACATAATGGGATGAGCTCTGCATGGATGCAGGCTTGCACACGCGGCCTCCCTTTTACTTAACAATACCTTTTTCGGTCATCCAGCCTTCCTCCTCCCGGCTGCCATCAAACTGACAGCGAGGGGAGACGGATAGCGCCTGGCTCCGGCTATTTCAGCTGCGGAGGCGAGGGGAGAGAGAGAAGCGCGGTGGGATGCTCTGTGCAGAGAACGGCAAAAGGGTAAGGAGGTCCCACGATCAGCAACAGTGCAGTCACAGCGGTCACTTGATGTCACTGCAGGGGATGCTGTGGGCACTGCAAGCCCAAGAGAGAAAAACCCCTAAGGAGAGGGGGATTGGCTCTCTGGAGAAGCTGGACCTCGTTCTTGGTGTTTTTCTGTCCTGCACCTTGCTCTTGGTGGTTTTTCTGTCAATTCTTCTGCTCTGGCATGAGGCATGCTTGGTGCAGAGCAGCAGCGATGCGCACAAAGATAGCTGTGAGAAAACTATAGGAGCAGCACACAAATACAAGGAGTATCTAGCAATAACCCCCCTTCCCAGTACCCAAAATGCTGCTAGGACACCTTTCCACCAGCTGCCACCTAACCCAGCCCTTGACAGGAACACAGAAGGACCTCATCTCTTGCAGGGACGATGCCTACTCATGCTTTGCGACCAGCAATGGTTAGAGACAGGATGCGTACCCACCTGCTGCCCTATCTTCATCTGCCTGTTCCAGAGGTGGGAGGAATGATGCCCCGAATAGCACACACTCCCAGAACAGCTTCTGGTATTCTCTCTACCCGTAAAGGGTACGTAGACACTATGCCAGCCAGGATGCCACTGCCAGGGCTGCCCCAACAGTGACCAAGTTGCAAATATTTAACTGGAAGAGAAATGCAACCAAATTCACGCTGTGTGTCTGGATAGGCAGCTGGTGGCCCATCCGTGTCCCTGGATAGGGAGCTTCTTGATCTGCTCAGGACAGCACTGGCCACCCGGGCAAGCCATGAGCACCATCCTGCGTGGCTCAGGGACAGGGTGCAACAGGAAGCCAGCACAGATTCCCCCTCGTTCCTAATCCTCCTCCACTGCAGAGGTATCTCCACACCTCATCTCAGGCATTGTCTGAACTCTGCTCTCACACCAGACCACGGCTTTCACAATAGGCAGACACCGACTGCTCTCAGTGCAGTTCCTGTGCCCTAGCCCTCCACATGGGATTCCAGCACCACTAAAAACCTGCCAGCCTTGATTCAAGATAGGAAAGCCTAAATCCTGTCACTCCTCCCTTTCAGGAGACCCAAGTACTGTCCCAGGCACAACCTTCTTGGTTGGGGTGGTGACTACAGCAGCAGAAACAGGGGAGAAAAACACTCATTGCAGCAATTCATGAGCAAAACCATCCTCCTGGCGGCAGCTCAGCTCACACTGTGTGACTCCCTTCCCCTATCCCCCTCACTTGGCCTGCGGGCTCCTGACTGTCCCAGAATGACAGCCAAGCCAGCGTCAACACGTGGATTTCAGCAGGAACACATTCAGTCCTAGGGACACAGGGTTAGTTCAAAAGGTTGTAATTGCACCTTGTCCTGATCATCACATCAGGGAGCCACTGGGCTTCCCAGTATCACCTCCAGCCGCTTGCTTGCGGCACACGTGGCTTCATCCACGCCCGTTGAAGCGGAGCAGCTACAAACACATTCACCATCACGCTGCTCTGTGAGCAGAACTCGTGGAGCTCCTCCACCTTCCAGAGCCAGGCATGTGCTGTGTGTACGACAGCTCTAGTGGAAAATACCAACATCACGTGTCGGCGCAGCAGGCTCCCTGGGTGACTGGGACACAGCTTATTAGGAGGTGATGACGTGCATATTCAAGCCCTCATACCTCTGTGCTTACACACAAGGATTGGGTTCCAGCTCATTCTGTGAGAGACCAGAGCCCATTTTGGAGAAATGGGAGCAACACCCACCTCCTCCCACACAAGGCAACAGACTTGGCAGCAATGCCAGCAGCCCCTGACCTCAAAGTGCTTCAGCAACCTCTGCTGAGGGCAGCTAAAATTACCAGGTTGTTTATAATGGGCTGCCCTGCACATTCTGACACTGGCTTTGGATGCCTGCGAGAGAAGAAAGGGTGCAGGAGCGGGAAAAGCACTGCTCTGAGAGTGCCCGTAACCAAAGTCCTTCTGGAAAGTCTCTCCTTTTACTCTAAAGGACTGTACTCTCAGCTAGCGATAGTCACTGACTGACACGAGAGAACAGAAATGCTCTCTGTTTGTGTGTATTGGCCTGGTGCCTTCCCACACAGAGGTACCGGCCCCAGAAATGCTTGGCAAGTACATACCAGCTGGAAAGGAAGCCCTTCCCTGATACATCTGTGGGTCACTCACTGCCTAAGGCACAGGCACCCCTGGCCTACTGCAGATCAGAGAGGGGAGCAAAGGCCCTGGGAAGCTGTGCTTCAAGATGTTACTCGACAAGCTGCTGTTCCCTGTGCCTGGTTAGTCTCCTTTTGTAGAAAGAACAAGTTGAGCTTGTGGACAGCAAGAGACCAGGAGGCCAGACTCTCCCTGGAGAGACACTGGACACTTCCAACCTTCCATGAGGCCAGAAGCTTCCCACTCCCGTGGCTAGATCCTTCCTTTTCCCTGTTGTTAAAGGATGGGAGGCTGTCTGCTAGAGTAATGCTGCTACTCATGGGGAAAACAGCTCTTAATGCAAATCTCTCAGATGTTTACTCCACTGACATGTGACATCATCTTTACAGAAACTTTTGTTCGATGCAATGGAAAGCACTCATATGCATTCAGGCAGGAGCCCCAGTTTAGACTAACTTCAAAGGCAATGAGCTTCACAGAGCTGCGAGGTTGGTCCCTGAGGCCTCACCTTTGAATGAGGGTCCCAAAGAGCAGGTGCAAGACCTTCTGGATGTTGTCCGTGCACAACCAGCTCCAATGATCCATCAGCAGCAGATGAAGCACGTCCAGGGCCAAGTCAGCCAAAGCCGTCTCAGAGTCTGCTAGGAGGAAGAGAAGGGTGGAATGAAGAAGCCAACTTGGAGCCCAAGTAAACCTGGTGGGGTTCCCCAGGGCTCAGTGCTGGGTCCAGCCCTGTTCAATGTCTTCATCAATGACCTGGATGAAGGCATCGAATGCAGCCTTAGCAAGTTTGCGGACGACACTAAGCTGGGTGGAAGTGTCGATCTGCTGGAGGGTCGGGAGGCTCTGCAAAGGGATCTGAACAGGCTGGACCGCTGGGCTGAGTCCAATGGCATGAGGTTTAACAAGGCCAAATGCCGGGTCCTTCACTTGGGGCACAACAACCCTATGCAGTGCTACAGACTGGGAGAAGTCTGTCTAGAAAGCTGCCTGGAGGAGAGGGACCTGGGGGTGTTGGTTGACAGCCGACTGAATATGAGCCAGCAGTGTGCCCAGGTGGCCAAGAAGGCCAATGGCATCTTGGCTTGTATCAGAAACGGCGTGACCAGCAGGTCCAGGGAGGTTATCCTCCCTCTGTACTCGGCACTGGTGAGACCGCTCCTCGAATACTGTGTTCAGTTCTGGGCCCCTCACCACAAGAAGGATGTTGAGGCTCTGGAGAGAGTCCAGAGAAGAGCAACAAAGCTGGTGAAAGGGCTGGAGAACAGGCCTTATGAGGAGCGGCTGAGAGAGCTGGGGTTGTTTAGCCTGGAGAAGAGGAGGCTGAGGGGTGACCTCATTGCTCTCTACAACTACCTGAAAGGACGTTGTAGAGAGGAGGGTGCTGGCCTCTTCTCCCAAGTGACAGGGGACAGGACAAGAGGGAATGGCCTCAAGCTCCGACAGGGGAGGTTTAGGCTAGACGTTAGGAAAAAGTTCTTTACAGAAAGGGTCATTGGGCACTGGAACAGGCTGCCCAGGGAGGTGGTTGAGTCACCTTCCCTGGAGGTGTTTAAGGCACGGGTGGACGAGGTGCTGAGGGATATGGTTTAGTGTTTGCTAGGAACGGTTGGACTCGGTGATCCGGTGGGTCTCTTCCAACCTGGTTATTCTGTGATTCTGTGATTCTGTGATTCTGTGGTGGGAAGCATTATTCAAAACTCACTCTTTTCCCCAACAGCCTGCTGGATGCTCTTCTACAGCCTGACACCTTGTGCCACACACAGATGAGCTGCTGAGCACAACCAGCCTGGAAAGGCTCCGATCACTCTCCTTCATTTCTACTTCCATCCAAACAGCCCGAACCTCCCTGCCAGCAGGTGCACCAGGCCGGAACGTGGCTGCCCAGCTCCTTCTCTGTTGAGCAGAGGGATTATCACTCCCTAGTCCACACACAGGGATGGCAGTGAACCCAAAACAGGTGAGAAAGAAGGCCAGGAGAAAGGTACATTGTTGAGGACTGTTTTCCTAGTCATCAACAAAACTTTCCCCTCTTTCACTGTGCGGTTTTCCAGATGCGAGACTCCAGTCAGTGTTTGCAGGCTGCCATCGTGTGGCAGGTCCAAGCCTCAGCAGGAAGATGGATGAACCAGGTGCACCAGCTAAAACAAAACCCCACACTTGTACCTCCACACCCCTGGTGACACAGACCTGGGACAGCAAAACCTCTCTCTCCCCTCAGGACATCAAAGCCTACAGCATAAACACATTCTACTTGCTGGGGAGTTACTTTTATGCTGCTTGGCCCCGGAGTGTCCTAAGTGTTGATCAGAACAAGGTTATAATTAATACAAACCAGCCTGAAACAGCCACTCCTAGGCTAGAGCCCCAGTTCTAGGCTACTGCATCAGCTCTGTGGACAGTGAGCTCCAGTACAGCAGCTTCCCCATCTCTGCTATTCCCTGATGCCTTTTCTTTCAACCACTATGCCTACAGAAACATGGTTCACACACCATTTACTGCTGGAAATAAAGGGGAGAGGGATTCTGGACCCTAATAGGTCTCCTCTTCTCCTCTTCTCCAGGAAACTGGACTAAACTCCAGGCCACTATCTTTTCCGAGAGGGCATATGACTGCATTTGGTGCTTCTTGCTCTGGGCCACAGACAAGTTACTCCTCGATTGCTTGGCCCTTTGAGACATGCCTTCCCTGCGCAAAAACTGGAGCAGGCTGTTTAGCTTCCCTGCAGCCTCATACAAAGAGCACTGTCAGCACACCCTGTTCCCACAGCATTCAAACCCCTTTTCTCAGCCAGCTGCTGGCCAGCCGCTTCCGAGAAGTCACTCAGCGAGCACACAGGCACGTGTGTGTTTTTAGCCAGCTGCTCCCAGACATTTGTTCCCCTTACCCTGCCAGACCAGCCTGCCCCATCTTGGTTCTGAAGCACTGCAGACCTGCAGGCATTTGACATCATTAATATAAAATTCCCTTAGAAGTTTGGCTAACTTGGTCTGCCTGTATCTCTTGTGCTCTGTGCAGCCTCCAATTCCAGCCCTGCTCCCCAGCAGCCCCAAAACAACCACAAGAGTGTGTTCAAAGATGAACAGGGGAAGGAATTGGACTGATGATCCTTGTGGGTCCCTTCCAACTCGGAACTTTCTATGATTCTATGCTAGGCAAAGCTGGTAGCGTGGGCTGGGTTTCAGAACACCAGACCCATCCTGTCATAAGCACGTGCTTTCAATCAGAGCTTGCCAAACTTGAACCACCAGAATGAAATGTTTGGGAAGTTCCAGTTGATACAGCTCAGCTATTCCAAGGAAAAGACTGGAGAACATACTTTTGCTCGCATCCAGGATAATCTTGTAACTACTCTAAGAGGCTGTAGCACCCCTGTGCTTTGGAGGAAGGATCTATAATCAGAAATGGAACATCATTCTTTCAGCTGGGATTACATATTGCTTTTCCTACCAAATAATCCAAACTTAACTGAATCTCAAAAGGTTCATGGACATATCAAGGCTAACTTCAGACTACCAAGAAACTGTAATTTGGCCATTTTTCATTTCCTAAGAGCTTGATTTTACACTGTTCAAACTGCCAGTGCTGTATCCTTTGGAAACTATTTCTGCAGTAACTGTACTGAGTTAGGGTGAAGATCTACAGTGACACAACTGAGCCAAGACCCAATTTGCTTCCAATAGCAGTAAAACCCAGAGTAACCACTCCACAGGACTGGGAAAATGTAGTTTGCCTTGCGTTTCTTTCATCAAGGCACAACAGACAGGAGACTATGTTCTCACAATGAGTACCTGGCAAGCTGTGCCTGCAGATGTTGGAGATGAAGCACTAACAGAGAGGCTGAGCTCACCAGAGTCCGTGTCCAGATGCGTCCCCTGCTCCGATGCATCCAGCCTGTCCATATCGTCCTGCACGGAGCTTTCCTTAGTTTCTCTGCCTCCCTCACCTTCGGGAGCTTTGCTGGGGACTGCCTCCAGCAGCTTCTCTTGCTTCTGGATGAAGGACTCCATAGCAGCCAGCGACAGGGTGCCAGAACCCTACAAAACACCAGTGCATTAGAATTAGAATCACAGCAGAGAGCTGAACAGATATGCGAAGTCTCCACTGCCCAGACAGCCTCCCACCACCTGGTTTGCACCACACTCTATCCAACAGCACAACCAGGGCTGCTTATTGCCTTTCTGCAAAGGCCTGGCACGTGGCAACAAGGCTACAGCAGCCACAACCCCCATGCACCTGGTTTATTTCAAGTCAGTACCCAACCAGGGCAATGATTAAGATCATGAAAGGATTACAAGAGGGGTCTGAACTCACAGTGCTGCCCTCCCTGATAGAGTACACGATCCTGTCATGGGCTTCATTCACACTCAGCACTGGAGCAATTTTACTGGATGAGAATCTCAGCCTGGACCTGAAGAGGAGAGAGACAGCACAGGGTTTGCTCCACAAGCTGTGAGCGGTGAGTTTCCTAGCTTGAGCCAAGAACCTGGACCAGCCTCAGCCAAGAAATCGGACCACCTATCTTTGCCCAGGTTCACGTCCAAGCTAAGAAATCTGATTAGACCTAATGTGGTTTAAAAAAGCATCTGCCCCCAGGATAACTCACAAGTGGCAGTAAAACCATGTAATAAAAGCATTTAAGTGCTTTTCCTCAACTACACATGGGCCTAGCCAAGGCTTTCCAACATTCACCACGTACCCACACATCTTCTTTGGCAGGTAGAAGCTTTAGTACAGACGTAGGCATTTCTGTCCAGTGAGGCATGAGCATTGCAGCATAATAGGAAAGTGTTCAGAAACGCCTCCGAGATGAAACACGCTCAGGATTGTGAAATCCAATTATAAACATGCACACAGAGAAAGAAAGATATGAAAGGGCGTTTGGGATTGTGGGACAAATTGTAAAACAGCCTGTTTATCACTAAGGAATGTCCTTTTCAGCCAAAATCCTTCAAAACTTGTACTTTTTTGGTTTGTCTTTTTGTCCAAAGCAGCTTTTTCTAGCAAAACATCTCTTTTCTGGAAAAAAAAGCTGTACTTGTGAAGAAATCTTCCCTTCTCGGTAAGGGAAGAATCACTAGTGAGCACAATGGGGCTCATCACCCCCAGCAACACCAAATAAACAACTTGGTGAGCAACAGACATGCAACGGCCTTAAAAATTCTCCAGGAGCATCAGCATCTTTCCCAGCAAATGCTACCAACCCCACAGCTCCCTCAGGAGGAAACACACCTTCTGGGAAAAACAGAGCATTCCTGGAACAGCCTTTTATCCAAATAGGAACTCAGACACCCCTGCTCAGCATGTGAAAGCAATTCAGCTACTGTACGAGAATAACCGTACAGGTCAGGCACCAGGTCAGTACTTCCTCATGATGGAGTCAGTTCGCCTATGAAGTCCTTGTTCTGCATAAAGCACAGGGGAAGCTGAAAAAAGCCTTACTTGTTCGCCTTCTTCCCATCTGTCTGAGATTTCCCATCCACTTCAGACTCGCTAAGATCCTCCGTGGGGCTCTGGGGCTCTGACCTGGGGAACGCGGTCTTCAAGGTGTCCACAATGGCATTGACAACGATCTGCAAAAGCCAGGAGGGCCATCAATTATTGAATATATTCCTTTTTCTTTAACACCAATTAAGAGTTTTCAGACTTGTGCTCTACACTGTACGATAACTCCCAGGCTCTTTGAAACAGGTTCTAAATCTTTCTAGTGTTATGGCTTTCTGGGCATGCTCAGACCAGCTACACAGAGAGCATTCGAGGTTTTTGGGTACTGCTACAGCAGGTGGAAGCCCAAGAAGCACATCTAGGTGCAGTCAAAGTGGTTTAGAAATATAGTTTCCTGCTTGTCTACCTTATCTATCCTGGAGACAACAAAGGGCTTCTTGACAAATGCAATCCTGGCGTCAGTGTTCAGGGCGAGGAACTCCTGCACCTCCTCGCTGTTTGCAATCTCAGGGACTGCACATAATTGCTGCAAGAAAAGATGTGGTTTTAGGTATTTATGAATCAACTTTGCAGCTTGATCATGTAAAGCACAGGTGGAAGAGAAGCAATGTGCCTGTAAGTACAGAGCTGAGGCACACAGAGGCACGCAGCAAGCATCTCACCTTCAAGAAAGATTCTAGCAGGCTCTTTCTGGCTTCCACTTTATCACTGTCCATATTTCCAAATGGGAGATCTGGGAACAGTTTCTTCGGGCCTTTGATATCTATAAAGGAAATAAAGCCTTTAGTAAGCTGGAGAAAACTGCAACAGTCGTATTAAAACCTTAATGCTATGACTACCCAACATGCTGCCTGGAATCACCCCAAGATAATGCACCCCTCAAACGTGGGTGGCTGAACCAGACCTTTAATCCAGACACAACTTGAGTTCTGCTGATACCATATCATCCCTGTCTTTAATGTTAAAGAAGCAACAACATCAGTTTAGCACAAGGATCACTCAGAGAGCCCCAAAATTCCCAACATAGCAGTTTTCTAGTCAAAACCCCAGATCTGTCAAACCCAAAGGATTATACAGGAATCTGCTAAATTCAAGGACATTTTATACATAACTAGCACTACAAAAAACATTGTTTTCTATTTTATAAAAGCTTATTTTCAACACCCTACTTGCACACCACATCCCTGTTAAGGTGCAGAACTACAAAAGCGAGTGTTTTGATCTGAATGGGAACAAGGATGCTTTGAAACACCGAAATTTGCTACCAAAAGAAAGAAACCTCTCCTCTAGCCAGCTCTGCACAGATCATCACCAGCAGCCCAGCATCAAGAGCTGCACAGGGAGGGCAGTATATCCCCAGACAGAGAAGCAAGGACTGGGGTGAGAGGAAGAAGGATTTTCTCAGGAAGCTAATGCAGGCACTGACTTTTCAGGAACTTGCGGAGCTCCTGTTTCTCCTCCAGTCTGGTCTGCAGGTTGAGGAACTCTCGGTACCGGCGGTTCACGGTATGGTAAGCCATTTGCTGAAGGCTGCCTGCGCCCTCACCTTCCAGGGCTGTCTCATACTGAGGAGAAAAGCAACAGCCATTAATCCTTACAGAGTCTGAAATCCTGATGTGCTGTAGCCCCCATGGGCCCCACGGTCCCCAGACTCCACAGAGGTCCCATCTAGCAACTCCTCAGATTGATACTTCCAGAGGAACAAGGGCATGCACAACATGCAAATCCCTCACAAAGAAGGGAATGGGGAGAACAGGACATAAAAGACTCGCCCAGCCCCACACAATTCTTGGCCAGGAATGGTAATTCCTATCCCGCACCAGAATGGCTACAGGGAAAACACTCCCTCATTCCCTCGCTGCCAGACAAAATTCATTGTTGAGGGCTTGCTCTCTGTGCATGCCTCATCTCCAAACACCAGCTCATGTTCCCCTGGCAGGGCAGGGATCTTGGAAAAGGGGTGACAGCTAGGGGAGGCTTTACCTTGACGGTGTACAGGGTGTAGGGGTGGAAGCCGGTCCCGCTGTGCTCTCGGGCAGTGATGGTCCCGGTTATCCGCAGGTTCTGGATGACGACCGGCCCGTCAGGGCTGCTGAGGGGCTCAAAGCTGAATGTGCTGATAGAAGCCGTTGGGGAGGATGAGAGCAGGGGCAGAGCCTGCCCTGGGTCTGGGGGACTTTGTGGCGGGCCCTCTGCGGCACCTAGATCCTTCCCCAAGCTGCAGGGTCTCTGCGACGAGGATTTCCGGAGGACAGTTGGGCTTTCCTCTTCCTTCTCAACTGCTGGGTCAATCTGGATGTCGGGGCAGGAGCTCGGCACAAAAGCAGAGGTGGAAAGAAGTCCAGCATTTGAGCTGATGGGAATGCCCTCCTCCAGGTCCCCCACGCCATTCTCTGAAGTGGCCGGTCCCTCCAGTACAGTGCAGGTGTCCTGGAGAGGTTCATCAAGGAACTCCCCCATAGGCGATGGTGCCAGTAGGTCAGTGTCCTTGCCTACATCTGGCCCAGGGGACTCCAGCTCCAAACCCTCAGAGAAGAGGGAACCCAGGGCTCGCGGGCAGAGCAACTGCTCCTCTGCATGGCATAACCTGCTCACTGGATCCTCTCCCTCCTCGCCAGCCGCCCCTGCCTCTCGCCTGGGCACCTCTGTGACCCGCGGGGAGAGGGGCAGCATGGCAGGGGCGGTGCCCAACTGCACCGGGAAGGGCAAGAAATCAGGCACCGGGGGGGCAGAGGGTGGCTCCTCTCTCCGGGACTTCTTGGAGAAAGCTCCGATGAGCAGCAGGTTGATCCAGTCAGGATCAGCCATCTTCCTGATGGCCGGCAGCAGAACATTGCAGGTGACCAGCTCCACCACCACGAAGCGTCCTGTCCGCGTCTCCAGGTGGGGCTGAGGCACCAGTGCCCGCAGCAGCGTCTCCACAGCAGCCCGGGCATAGGCAACCTCAGCTGTCGGGCTGTGGAGGGCAGGGTGGGGCCCTGCCAGCCGGCTGTACTCTCGCCACAGGGCCTGGCCGCCCTCCGGGTCACCTCTCAGGGCCTCACGGGCCTGCAGGTAGCTCTGCAAATGGTGGCCACAGAGAAGGAGGAGGCGGCGGGCCAGGGCTTGGCGGTCGATTCGCGCCATCCGCTGCCTCAGCTCGGTGGCCAGGCCCGTCATGGCCTTCTCCACCTCGGCTTCGAAGGCTGGTTCGCTGGAGACAGTGCGGTACCAGGAGGCGACGAAGTCCCGCACCACTTTCCGGATGGTGTTGGCGATCTCCCTCTCCAGCTGCCCCTCGGCTGCCGGACAGTGAGGTGGGGGCCGCAGGGAGGTGATGAAGCGTTCCAAGCGCAGCCGTCGGCCGGGAATGCTGAGAGCGTGGGGGCCCAGCCACCCACCCAGCACGGCCAGTGCCCCGCAAAGCAGCCCCAACACCCGCAGGTCGAGCAGCAGCTGCAGGGCCAGCAGCCAGCCCAGCACGGCCACCAGCACCAGCAGTGCCCGCTGGGCTCCTGAGGGTCCCTGGGCTGGCATGATGGGGTTGGGCAGAGGAAGCCGCTTTGGGGCTCTGCCAGCTCTTTCCTCAATGGCCTGAATGGTCGGACAGTGGCTTAACTAACTGGGCTCCTCAGCGGGCACTGCGGTTTGTCAGGGCTCAGCCAACCAGTGTGCTTACTGGGAAGCAAGGCTCAACAGACTGGGCTCATCTTGAAGGACTGGGGCTCACCAGGGCCAAACAGACTGGGATCCTCTGCTGAGCACCAGGGCTGAACTGCCCAGACTCCTCACTAGGGCCCTACATCAGGGCTTAACCAACCAGCCCTTCACCAGCCAGCAGGACTCAACTGACTGAGTTCCTCATCGCACACTGGGTTCACTGGGGCCCAACCAATCCAGTCGCTGCACTGAGGCTCAACGGACTGGGCTGGCACTGGGTACCGGGGCCCATGGGGTCCTAACTGACTGAAGCCCTGCACTGAGACCCAATCGATTGGCTTCTGGGGCTCAGACCCAATCGATTGGCTTCTGGGGCTCAGACCCAATCGATCGGCTTCTGGGCCTCACCAGTGCTTCACCAACCGGTTCTTCACCGGGCACTAGGGCTCAACTAACCAGGTCCTTCGTCGCACACCAGGGCCACTGGGGCTCAGCCAGTGGGGTCCCTGCACTGGCACTCAACTGAGTGTTCTCTCATCAGGCACTGGGGCTCGAATGACCAGGTCCCTCCCCAGATGGTGGGGCTCACCAGGGCTTAACCAACTGGTTCTTCCATGGGGTTCAACTGACTGGGTCTTCCATCGCACACCAGGTCACTGAGGCCACCCAGAGGGGTCCCTTCATGGGGACTCAACTGAGCAGTTCCTCACTGGGCACCGGGGCCCACGTGGTCCTGACCGACCAGGGCCCTGCACGAGACCAAATCGGTTCCTCACCAGGTGCTGGGGCTCACCAGGGCTCAACCAACTGGCTTCTCACCAGGGTTTAACCAACTGGTTATTCCCCGATGCTCAACAGACCGTGTCCCCCATTACACACCGTAGTCACTGGGGTTCAGCCAACGGGGTCCCTGCACTGCGGCTTAGCCGCCCGGTTCCTCACCGGGCACTGGGGCTCAAATAACCAGGTCCCTCATCACACACCGAGTTACGAGTTAAGTGGGGCGAGGCCAACGGGATCCCTACACAGGGGCTTAACCAAGAGGCTCCTTTCCAGCACCGGGACTCACCAGGGCTTAACCAAGCGGCTCCTTCCCAGCACCGGGACTCACCAGGGCTTAACCGTGTCCCTCACCGCACACCGGGTCGCTGGGGCCCAGCCAACGGGGTCCCTGCACTAGGGCTTAACCGCTCGCTTCCTCCCCAGCCCCGGGGCCCTCGGGGTCCTGACCGAGACCCAGCTGAGTGGTTCCTCCCCAGCTGCGTGTCTCGGGCGGCTCTCCGGGCCCGCCGCTCTCCTTCCACCGGCCCGGACGCCCCGCGGCCCGCACTCACCGCCCCGGCCCGGCGCCACTTCCTCTTCCGGCCCCACTTCCGGCGCCACTTCCGGCACCGTCTCCGGTCCCGCCCCCCAACCCCGCGCTCCCTCTGGTGGCGGGAGGAGGAGCCGCAACGTGCGTCGCAGGTTCGAAACTCCCCTGAGGATCTAGAGCTGAAAGCGGCTCCAGGAAAGGTGGAGAGGGGCTTGTCCAAGGGCCTGGAGTGAAAGGATGAGGGGGAATGGCTTTAAATTGGAAGGGAAAGAAGAGATCATTTGTTATAGGTTCCTAACCTGTTATAAGTTTGAATATTATGTGTAGTTTCTGTGATTTTAGAACAAAAATATAGAATTAGATTGAACAATCTGATCTCCGGATCTAATCTAACAATCTAATCTATGTAGGAGAACAATATAATCTCCTAAGGAGCAGGACAGCCAACTGAACATGAGCCAGCAGTGGCCCAGGTGGCCAAGAAGGCCAATGGCATCTTGGCTTGGATCAGAAACAGCGTGGCCAGCAGGGCCAGGGAGGTTCTTCTCCCTCTGGACTTGGCACTGGTGAGACCGCTCCTCGAATCCTGTGTTCAGTTCTGGGCCCCTCACCACAAGAAGGATGTTGAGGCTCTGGAGCGAGTCCAGAGAAGAGCAACAAAGCTGGTGAGGGGGCTGGAGAACAGGCCTGATGAGGAGCGGCTGAGAGAGCTGGGGGTGTTTAGCCTGGAGAAGAGGAGGCTGAGGGGAGACCTCATTGCTCTCTGCAACTACCTGAAAGGAGGTTGTGGGGAGGAGGGAGCTGGGCTCTTCTCCCAAGTGACAGGGGACAGGATGAGAGGGAATGGCCTCAAGCTCCACTAGGGGAGGTTCAGGCTTGACATCAGGGCTCTAGAAGGGTGCTTGGGGTCCCTACAGGGTTCCTGAGGTTTCTAGATGGGTATTCAGGGGCTCTAGATAGGTCTGGGCACGTTTCTAAGGGTCAAGGGGATGTTTGTAGGGGTCCAGAGAGTCTCAAAAGGGGTACTGGGGGTCCAAGATGGGTCATGAGTAGCTCTAGAGGTGTCCAGAGGGTCCCAGAGGGGTCCTCTGTGTCTCAAAATGGATCCTGGAGGTTGACAAGGGGTCCTAGAAAGCTTTAAAGGGGACCCAGTGGGCTCTAGAGGGATCCTGGGGGTTTCTTGAGGGGTCCTGGGGGTCCTAGAATTGTCCTGGAAGGCTTTAAAGGGGTTTCAGGGTGCTCTAGGTGGGTCCAGAGTGTTCTAGAGTAGTCCTGGGGTTCTCAAAAAGGGGTCCTGCAGGTCGAAGTGGGGTCCTAGAAGGCTCTTAAGGGGTCCCAGGATGGTCTACGGGGGTCATAGAAGTGTCTTTGGGGGCTTGGAGGGGTGCTAGTGGACCCTACAGTGGTCCTCAGGGCCCTAGATGGGTACACAGGGTCTCCAGACAGGTCTGGGGGCCTTTAGAAGGGTCAAGAGGATGTTTAGAGGGGTCCAGAGAGTCTCAAAAGGGGTCCTGTGGGTCCAAGATGGGTCATGGGCGGCTCTAGAGGGATCCAGAGGGTCCTAGAGGAGTCCTATGGGTCTTGAAATGGGTCCTGGAGGTTGAAGAGAGGCCCCAGGGAGCTCTAAAGGGGTGCTGGGGGGCTCTAGATGGGGTCCTGGGGGTGCTAGAAGGGTCCTGAAAGGCCTTAAGGGGTCCTAGCGGGCTCTAGAGGGGCCCTGGGGGTCCAAGAGGGGTCCCTGATAGCTTTATAGAGGTTCCGTGATGATCTAAATAGTTCTAGAAGGTCCCAGAGTGGTCCTGGGGTCTCTAAAGGGGTCTTGCAGGTCTAAGTGTTGTCCTAGAAGGCCCTAAAGGGGTCCCAGGGGGCTCTAGAGGAGTCCTGGGGGTTCTAGAAGGGTCCTAGGGGGCTCTAGAGGGGTGCTGGATGTCTCTACTGGGGCTCTGAGGGCCCTAGATGGGTACTCGAGGGCTCTAGATAGGTCTGGATGTCTTTAGAAGGGTCCTCGGGGTCTCTAGAGGGGATCTGGGAGTCTTTAGAGCAGTCCTAGGGATCCTAGAAGGGTCTTGGAAGGCCTTAAAGGTGTCCCAGGGGGCTCTGGATGAATCCTGTGCATCTAAGATGGGACCTAGAAGGCCCTAAAGGGATCTCAAGGGACTGTAGAGGGGTCCTGGGGGTACAAGAGGGGTCCTGGTTGGCTCTAGAGGGGTTCAGATGGTCCAAGAGGGGTTCTGGGGGGTCTCAAAAGAGGTTCTGTTGGTCCAAGAGAGGTCCTTGAAGACACTAATGTGGTCCTAGGGGGCTCTAGAGGGGTCCTGGGGGCCCTAGAATGGTCCACTCTTCTCTAGAGGGGTCCTAGGGTTCCTAGAAGTGTCCTAGGTGGCTCTAGAGGAGTGCTGTGGAACCCTAAAGTGGTCCTAAGGGCCCTCGGGACGGGGCTCAAGATAGGTTCAGGGGCATTTAGAAAAGTACTGGGGGTCTCTAGAGGAATCCTGGGGATCCTAGAATGGTCCTCGGGGTGTCCAGAGGGGTCCGGGGGCAGGGGGGGCTGGAGTGTTCCTGATGGTCCTGAAATGGTCCTGGTGGTCTCTAAAGGGGTCCTCGTGGTTGTAGAAGGGTCCTGGGGGTCTCTATAGGGGTCCTGGTTCTTTTAGAAGGGTCCCGGGTGTTTCTAGAGGAGTTCTGGGGGGCTTTGCTGACTTTAGGGACATCTCAGCAGTGACTTCAAGGAAAGGATCTTGCTGGGCTGCCTGGTGCAGCACAGAGCTTTGCCTTGAGCAACCCAGAGGGTCCTTTGGCTCCGAGCACCACGACAGATGCTCCCTCTCTGGCCTTCTGAAGTCAGCAGCATCTCTTCCTTGTCTTCTTGTGCTCCTGAGTCTAAGTAGGACCCTACACCCTCTGTAATCTTTGATTTAGAATCTTAACAACAGTTCATTCTACAAACAGGATTTTCTAGGTCATCAAACTCTGTCAGATAACCTCATTCATAAAATGACCAAACTCCATTTAAAAACTAGTTGGATGCCTTCCCTCCTCCTCCTCTCCCCACATAACACTTTCTATCAGAAGGCAGTTTCAAAACCTCTCTCTGGTGCTTAGAATCCTTTTTATTTCCAAACCAGAATTATTTGCAGGCAGTTTCTACCCCATTTGTTCCCTTGCCGAATTATCTCAAGCGCAAAGATCCCAAAAGGTTTTAAATAAAACACAGCCGTCTCAGAAGCTTGAGAGAGCAAATGAAGTTCAAAATAATTGGAATCCAGCTATCTCTGCTCAAATTTAGTGATGAGGAGGAAAGCTTGACCTTCTCCAGAGCTGGGGAGGAGGAAAGAAGAGGGAGAAAGGGAGCGGAACTGAGTTCAGCCGTGTTGTCCTTCACCCTGTCTTGCAAGACTCATAGGATAGGACCCATCCTGATGATGTGGTGAGGGAGGGTTTGCAGCCACGCTGTCCTGCTCCCTTGCCTTACGCTGGGTTGGACGTTTGCTCATCACAGGGGAGGTGAAAGGCCAATGACATCTTGGCTTGGATCAGAAATGGCGTGGCCAGCAGGGCCAGGGAGGTTCTTCTCCCTCTGGACTCGGCACTGGTGAGACCGCTCCTCGAATCCTGGGGTCAGTTCTGGGCCCCTCACCACAAGAAGGATGTTGAGGCTCTGGAGCGAGTCCAGAGAAGAGCAACGAAGCTGGTGAGGGGGCTGGAGAACAGGCCTTATGAGGAGCGGCTGAGAGAGCTGGGGGTGTTTAGCCTGGAGAAGAGGAGGCTGAGGGGAGACCTCATTGCTCTCTGCAACTCCCTGAAAGGAGGTTGTGGAGAGGAGGGAGCTGGGCTCTTCTCCCAAGGGACAGGGGACAGGACAAGAGGGAATGGCCTCAAGCTCCACCAGGGGAGGTTCAGGCTGAACATTAGGAAAGAATTTTTCCCAGAAAGGGTCATTGGGCACTGGCAGAGGCTGCCCAGGGAGGGGGTTGAGTCCCCTTCCCTGGAGGTGTTTAAGAGATGGGTGGATGAGGCATGGAGGGACATGGTTTAGCGTTTGATAGGAATGGTTGGACTCGATGATCTGGTGGGTTTTTTCGAACCTGGTGATTCAATGACTCTATGAATTTTGTGATTCTGCACTGATTTATACCCTTCCATAGGATGCCTCATGGGGATTATAAGGCAAAGGTCTTCAATTCCCCTCTAAGAGTCCAACAACAAGGCTAAAGCTCTGATAATGGCTTGAAGGACTTAAGGCTCTGCAGAGATGTATCTGAACTACATGAAAGATGCCTAAAAGAAAGCTGTGTGGCTGCACAAGCGGACATCTCTGAAGACAGGAGGTGGCAGCAACCATGAGGAGGATGCAGCATCTGGCAGGATGATGTTTGCAAGGGGTGTACAGAGGAAGCTCTGCCTGCTCGGGTGGGGTCAGCAGTGAGGTAAGAGGTAGGATATGTCTGTCTCCCACCTCTGGAGTTTGCACAGTGGCTGCTCTTGATCCTGGAGCAATCACAGCTCTGCCAGCCAAACCTGCATTGTCCTGTCCTCCAAATCCATGCTCAGACAGGAGCAGAAAGCTCCGCTCCGTGCAGGAGCTGTGCCCCAGACAGCTGTGAATCTGGACCTTGAGGGCCACAATCATGAGAATATTCCTGAGAATAACGAACACTGGGAATGGCCTGTTGGTCCCGGTCCTGGGTGCAAAGGCACAAGGAGTGTTCACAAAGCGATTGCCTCCGAGCTCTTGTCCTGAGGGAAATGATGAGCTCAAAGGGATGAGCTCAAAGCATCCTGTGCATGTTACCTCTGTATCTTATGAGTAATTTGTCTCTGAAGCAGAGGTGGTTCTTTTTTTTTTTTTTTCCTCCTGTGAAGCTGATTCTTTTCCTCCAGCTTCTTTCTTCTCAGCAGGAGGGGAAGATGAATTTCTGTCAAATAATAGTTCATTTCTTCTAATGCAAGAGTCCAGTTAATTGATGGTTTAAAAGCTTTGCTTTGCTCGCTGTTAAAAACAAACAAACAAACAGGAAAACAAAACTGCAGTGTAGCAGAGAAGGCTGGAACATTACGGCCTGCAGGGACGCAGCTCAAAACATGGACTGTCTGGTGCTGCAGTTCTCAGCTTTGCGCTAAAGGACAGGTCCTGCCTGTCCCACTCCAACCAGTTTCCCAGTCCCAGATGATGTCTCTTGCTCAGCATCCATTACTGTTCAGGGCACAAGGAGAAGATTAACGTTTAATATAAAGATTTTCAAATCTTTTTTTGTGGGCAAAAGTATCTCACCCTGTGCTTCTCAGGCAGTGTAGGAGAAGACACAGGGGCAGAGTCGGGGCCCTGGCTGATAGCAGGGGGTCAAAAAGCAGTTAAGGATTTAGGATGTGTAGGGAGAAGGCAAAGTCTTTCCAAAACCCAAGAGTGCTCAGTCTGGGCTTGGAGAATCCGGTTGCTTCCAAAAGCAATAGTTCCAGTGACTAGCTGCTCCCTGCCCTCTCTCCCTCCTGAAACCCCTTGCCATCCCTCCCTGAACCCCCTACTCTCCATCCCTTCCCCTGCATCCCAGCTTTCCCCATCCCATCTCTTTGCACTCCCAGCCCTCTCTCTCTCACTGTACCCCCTACCCTCCCTTCCTCCCTCCCTCTCCATCCCCATCTCTTGCCCTTTCTTCATCCCGGCATTACCCATCTCATCTCCTTGTGCTCCTGGCCCTTTCTCCCCTCCTTGATCCCTTACCCTGCCTCCCTCTCCATCCCTCTCCATGTTCATTGCTTGTCCTGCCTGCATCCCAGCTTTCCCCATCCCGTCTCCTTGTGCTCCCAGGCTCTCTCCCCTCCTTGGTCCCCTTCCCTGCCTCCCTCTCCATCCCTCTCCCGCTCCCTCTCTCATCTCCATCCTCATCCCTTGCCCTCCCTACATCCCAGCTTTCCATATCCTGACTCTTAGTGATCCCTGCCCTTTCTCCTGCCCTGGACCACTTGCCTTCCCTCTCCATCCCCATCCCTTGCCTTCCCTGCATCCCAGCTTTCCCCATCCCGTCTCCTCGCCCTCCCTGCCCTCTCTCCTGCCCTGGACCACTTGCCCTCCCTCTCCATCCTCATCCCTGCATCCCAGCTTTCCCCATCCCATCTCTTTGATAGGAACGGTTGGACTCGATGATCCGGTGGGTCTCTTCCAACCTGGTTATTCTATGATTCTATGATTCTATGATTCTTTGCAGTCCCTGCCCCCTCTCCCTCCCTGGACCACTTGTCCTCCCTCCCTCCTATCCTCTCCTTCCCTTCATTGCTGTCTCCCTCCTACCCTTCTTCCCACTCCATCCTCATCCCTTGCCCTCCCTGCATCCCAGCTTTCCTCATCCTGACTCTTAGCACTCCCTGCCCTCTCTCTTGCCCTCCCTCTCCATCCTCATCCCTGCACCCCAGCTTTCCCCATCCCATCTCTTTGCAGTCCCTGCCCCCTCTCCCTCCCTGGACCACTTGCCCTCCCTCTCCATCCTCATCCCTGCACCCCAGCTTTCCCCATCCCGTCTCCTCGCACTCCCTGCCCTGTCTCCCCCCTCCCCGGCAGAGGGGGGTCCCCTGGCTCCCCGCCCCCTGCAGTTCCCCCTCCCGCCGCCGGGGACCCGCAGCGGCTGCCGGAGCGGGGCCGGAGCAGCCGCGGGCAGAGCCGCGCCGCCCAGCCCAGGTAGGAGCCGCCGCGGGGAGATGGGGGGGTGTGGGGGGGGGAGGGTCGGGCATCCCCGGCTCCGGCCGGAGGGACCCAGGGAAGGTCGGGAAGCGTCCCCCCCGCGATGTCACCGTCCCCTCCCGTGGGATTCCAGACCCGGTCCCCGGGCAGAGCCGCTCCCCGCCGCTGCGGAGCCGGGGGATGCTCAAGCCCGGAGATGCTGGGAAGCGAGGGATGCTCTGACCCGGGAGATGCCGGGACTCCGGAGATGCAGAGAGCCCCGAGCGTCCTCAGCCCCCGGGGCGGCGGGGTGAGAACCGGAGCCTAAATCCCTCAGCATCCCCGTGGCAGCCGGCAGCGGCATCCCCCGTCCTCCCGGTCCAGGGCAACACTTCCTAAAGGACTTTCCTACAGGGTGTGGATGTTTTGGTGCCCACAGTGTTTTTACCGTAGGAAATGTCACACTTCGGCTGGGAAGAGCTGAAGTTCAAGGAGTGCGGAGAGGTGGGGAGGGGGGAGGCTCTGTATGGCTACAACTCCTATGGATAACCCAGGAAGCATTCCCGGGATGTCTCCAGCATGTGGAGGTGTGGTGGGCAGCCGTACGGGAGCCCAGGAGCTGGACTGGATGCTCCCCGGGTCCTTGGCTGCTGCTGTATTCCCAGCCTGGTGTGTTCCAGCCATAGGCGGTGGGGAAAATGCTGTTTAACAGATCCTGGCTTTGGATTGAGAAGAAAAGGGTCAATGTTCTGGAATGTGTTTTGGTGGAGTTGGGCTTCTGAATAATTTGTTTTAGGACATAGAAGGCATTCGTTGTATGCGCAGAGGTGCAGGCTTGATGCTGACACAGACTCCTTTAATGAACGAGCATCACTGATTCTGGGCAGGGGGGAAAAAACTCCCTGCAGAAACCTCTTCCTAGGCCCAACTTTATTCTCTTCTTCCTGCATAAACTCCGGCATAGCCTGCAGCTCCCACCAGGAGCTCTGCATAAGGGAGAGATGCTGCAAGTGCTGCTCAGCTCGCATCCTCTGTCAGGTTTCTCCCTTTCCCAGCCTGGTAGGGTCGAGACCTCAAGGTTGTATCCTTCGGGAAAGTTAACCTAAGGAGTGTACGGTTAGCTTCGTCTCCCACACGTGCCTCCTTTGTGGTGAGGTGCTCCTTGCTGGAGGACCCAGAGCTTCACCTTGCCTCCCTGGGGGCCTTCTGCTAGCGGGAGATGCTGAGGGACCGCTCACTTCACCACCGCATCCTGGGCAGCATTCCTGATGGAGTGCTGGTGGGCACTGGTTGCCCCATGAAGATTCCTCTGCTTCCCCCAGCAGGAGCCAGTCCCTTCATCTCTCTGAGGTGAGACAGCCTTATTTTTTTTTTCTCCTGGGAAGACGTTCACCAACCAGCCACATCCCAGCTGGATGTGACCGCTGCAGCCAGCTGAAAGCAGAGCCTTCCATGCTTCTCTGGACAGGGAGATGAAGGTCTACGGCGCCGGAGAGCGAGCATCCCCATAGAGTTGCTGGCGTTCCTGTAGAGCTGCCGCCAGCAGCTTGTGTCACCGGTTCCTGGGTGTCAGGACGTGCACACTCACAGGTAGGAGGTGGATGTGAACTGTGCCCAGTGCTTCCCTGCCACGGCTTGCTTCCCTCTTCGTTTCGCACTAGGTTAAAATTGGGATCTGCAGGCAGGCTCCCACCGTGCCAAGGCGTTTTCAAAGTGTCTTGATGTAAGTCTGCGTTAGTATTTATGCATATTAAGCTCTGCGTTTGGAGAGAACCATCTGCGGAGAGAAATAGATGGTAGAGAAATAAATGGTAGAGAAACAGAGGGTAAGCAGCTGAACCTTTCCCTGTTGGTTTCCATTTCAGGGTTTGGCCCGATTAGCAAAGCCTGAAGTTGGGAAAGTTGCTGGGTGGTGGTTTGTGGGTGCTTCATTCCCCCTGTTTGGCATCAATTAGTGCCCTGATAGAGAGCCCTGTGCCTGGGATGGGGGGGAGAGGGAGCTGACAGACTGTGCTGAGCAGGGAGAGGGCTTCAGAGTGTCAGCACAGCAAATGAGAATGCTCTTTTTTTTTTTCTCTTCCCCCTTTAAATGGCCATTTCTCTTAACCCTTTGTGGGGTGGCTCCTGCAGGGATGATGTCTCTGCTCATGGAGGTGGGCACAGGTTGCCTGAGGAAGGTGAACCTTGAAATAAAGGGCTGTGGGTAGCGGTTCCCAGAGCCCTGACTGGGGATGTGAGAAGGGGAGAGAGCGAGGCTGATAAAGGCATCAATATCTCCCTAAAAAGAGTCAGCTGTGAAAGGCTGGCTTTAAAAGGGGGTTTAGAGCTGCTGCCTGCAGCTCTGGGAGAGACACAAGAGACAGTGTTGATGCTGCTGCCTGCAAGTTTCTTGCTGGAGATTTCTTTTGCAAGCTGTGCAAGGAAAATAAGCCAAGGAGTCATGTGGGCTGGCAAAGGGCTAAAGACCCAGATGCCAAGGAGTATGCAGCAATCTGGGGGAGAATGGCAAATGATTCGAGGGAGCTGGTCTTCAGAGAGCTCATCAAAGTGACAGCAAGGCAGGTATGTGCTGTGCTGCCTCCAAATTATGTATTTGAAAAGCAAAGTGTGTCAGGAAATCCCATCCTCACCATAGGGTGGGGGTGGGGGTGTGTGCACTCGTGCTGATTTCTTTGCTTGATGGAACTTAAAGCTCAGTCAGGACTTGGGGAAGATCCTCAGCAAGATGGTAGCAGAGCACACAAGTTGTTGTGGGGAAGCATCTGCCTGCAATGTAGGTTCTCTGCTTTCTGCTACAATATCTGCTCTGACTGTGTTGGTTTAGATTCCTCCTTCTCTGGGAGAAGCCCTGGTTTTGTACCAGAGGAGATCCAGGAAAGCCCTTTGGCTGGAAGTGAAGCTGCGTGGTTTTACTGGGCACACAAGAGAAGCGAGAGATGAGCCTGCGTGAGGAGCGAATGCCTGTGTGAGAGTGGGTGGAAGGATGGGCTTTTGTGTCAGTGGTGGAAGAGGAAGGAGGGAAAATCAGAAATAAGTGTAGAAGGTAGCAAGGGAGAGGAGGAGCATGGGGTGGCAGAAGTGATAAAGGACTGGGAAGGAGTGGATGCTTATCTTAGAATATCTTAGAATCCGATATTGCTGGTCCATACGGACAGAGGAGAACTTGCTCATCCGAGAAACTTCATTTTCCTTGAAGATGGGTTGAGCTGTGGTCAGTATTCAGCCAGGACTAAGCATATGTGGGTGGTTAGTCTCTTTTTAAAGGCTTGCTGATGTGCCTGGGTTGAGGATATTGATTATCGCTGACTTTTGGGGCAGGTCTTCATACTCAGCACTCGTTAGGGTCAGAATGAATTTATTTTTCATGCTTGTAGGCAGGCAGAAGGCGAGACAGCGGTTTCTGCAAGTCTTCTTAGAAAGGTTTTCTGCTCTGGGCAAGAGGCTTCCAAGGCGATACATACAAGGCTGAGTTATCTGTTAATACAAGAAGCCTCTTGCTGTGTGTGAATAGGAGGAACACACTGAAATTGTGGTCTAACAAGACGAGAACAGCTTGAAGGTTGTCTCTTAGATTTGAGGGAATGATACGGAGAAATCAATGGGATAATAGCAACTCCATGATGAAAGCTTTATACATGAATTGAAGACTTGGCTTTCAGCTTTGTACAGAAAAGAGACTCCAGTCTTGCTGCAGAGCCGTGCCTGTGCCCAGGAGACAATGAATTCCAGTTTGCCTGGCTATACCCTCTCAAGGGAACCATTAACATTGTCTGTGGGTTCTCAGTCAAGACAAATGGGGAGTAAAAGAAGTTTTAAAACCTATGAGGAGGTAATGGAGCAGTTTTAAGGATCCCTGTAATAACTTTTCATCTGATCTGTGGGACTTGGCTTGGAAGAACTGTTGGTGGTGTTAATATGGCAGTGCTTTTCACATCGTTCTGGTGGCTGTGGGAGATTTTGTGTGCTACAGTAGATGGGGGAGGTTGCGGTGGTTACTTTAAAGGAAGGTGGAGGAAAATGTAGTGAGGACCAGCTTGAGCAGGTCAGCAGTGAGTGGCTGATGAGTGCACCAGAGCTGGCAAGTCATGTTTCCTGGACCTTAGAATGCTCAACTAGTGTCATAAATGGGTTGGGTTGGAAGGGACCTTAAAGCCCATCCAGTTCCACCCCTACCATGGGCAGGGACACCTCCCACTGGATCAGGGACTCCAAGCCCCATCCAGCCTGGCCTTGAACCCCTCCAGGGATGGGGCAGCCACCACTGCTCTGGGCAACACTGTAAGAAGTGAGCAATGTGAGTAAAGTGAGCATGGGACTCCTCAGGTACTTTTCAACCAGGCATCTGCAGGTGCCTTGCAAGAGAGAGGAGAAAGGAGGCTTAGCTGTGATTTACACAGCTCTGTGGATATCAGCTTCTCTCTAACCGTGCCAAATGGGGGGAGCTGGACCCAGCACAAGCCAGCTGTAATGTTGTCCTGCTCTTTGTTTGCTCATTGCTTTCCTCTTTGCAGGAGACCTTGTTTGGGCTGGGAAAAGTCTCCCTGTGTTTCTGGGGGCAGTGTGGAATAAGGAATGCTGTGTAGGTGGTATCCAACATGGCCAAGCAACAGCAGGACCAGAATTTCTCCAAGTACAGCAGCAGTGAACAGTCCCTCCCTGAGCCCCAGGAGGTATGAGGACCAGTGGCAGAGAGAAGAGTTAGCTGGGGGAAAGGAGAGTCATTTCCCTGTACCCAGGATGTTGAGGAAATCCTCATTTGCAGCAAATTAGAAGTGATTGGATTGTTTAAAGAGACATAATGGAGCAAAGGAAGAAACTTTGGGTGTTGTAAATCAGTAGGGCTGGGGATGGTTCATCTGAGAGCCCTGAAGCAGGTAAAGTGAAGCAGCAGGAGATGTTAACATGAAAGGAACAACTCTCCCTTCTCTCCAGGAAGATACCAAGGCAGGAGCTGAAGAGGTCAAAGGGAACTGTGAGGTACAACAGGAGGAGTTTTGCCAGGCTCTGCCTTTACAGAACTCAAACCTGAGAACAGGGTATTGGTCAGGTGAGTTTTGCTTCTGTTCTGTCACTGTAGCTTACAGGCAGAAGATGGGTAGCTCACCTTCCTAATGCCAACTGCAGCTTGGAAAGCTAATAAAATGAAATGGAAAATGTACAAATGGACCAAATTTATTTGGATTTTTCATTAGATGCAACCGAAAGAGACTATTTTAGGCAATAAATAGCTGTAGGGCAAGGGGTAGAATTTGGTGGCGGCTTTCCTAGCTAAGCTGCGGAAAATAGAAGTGTAACGGAGGAGCCCTGATCAGAGCGCAGATAGGTGATTACATGAAGGCTCCTCACGCTGAGGCTAGGCTTATTTATTATCTTTAATGATCTGGTGGTGGAAATGGATCAGAGCTGGGTTACAGGGAGCGAGTGTACCAACCTAAAAGGTTTGCTTTTGCTGCTAAGCATTTGGAAGAATTAAGAGACAAGGCTGCTGGATTGAGTGTGCCAGTGTAGCAGCAGTCGGGGTCTAACTCAGACCTGAGCAGTACAAGTACGTGAAAAAGGAAAAACCTGAGCGAACAGAGCAGCCACCGATGCTTCTGTGGGATTCTACCAGGATAATGTGCAGGGTGTGAGGTGGTACATGTGGTTTGTGTCTGTTTGGCTTGCAAGGCTAGGTGGCTGCGTGGGAAGGGGAGCTCCAGGAGGTGCTCTGGTGAGGTAAAAAATGATCTCTGTCCCAGGCATTGTGTTGTCCAGGGGCTCTGTGGTGCCCACAGTGCCACAGCAGTAACAGTCAGCTCTTCCCAAAGCTTCTCCCATCAGACTAGGGGTTCATTGCTGCTGGGGCCAGGGTACAGCTCTGGCTGGAGCAGGGCCTCTGGGCATCCAGACGGTGCCAGCATCTGATTGGGCTGGCAGGCTCTAAAATTAATCAAGAGGAACTTTACTGGGAGCTGGTGAGCTCCTCCTTGACCATTTGGTGGGACCTTCCCCTGGATTTTCTGAGAGGATGGATACCACGATACTGATTTATGAGGGAAGAAGGAGCCAAGAGAGAAGCTGTTCATCCACACGGGCAATTCCCTACCCAGATCCACAGCATCTCTTACCCAATGACTTGGAAACTGCTTACAGTGTTTGAAGGCGAGTGTTCCTGTTGAGTGCCTGAAGTGCAGGTTTTGAAGAGGCTGTGGTCTCACAGTGGTGGGAGGGAGATTAGAGAACCCAGAGGGTTTGTGTTTCTGCTTGACTGCAAATCCCCGAGCCAGGTCTCAGTCAGGTGGCAGGGGAAAAACATTTATTCTGACCATCCTTTGCGTGGAAGCGGCTGCATAATGCAACACCCAAGCAGTGTCTCAACTGAGCACCTGGTGAGCCGTCCAGCACAAGGGGATTTTCATCTCTGCTGAGATCTCCTGCTTTCAAAGTCTGCAGAATTGATTTGCATCCTTCATGAGGGAGAGAGCCAGGCACACGTTTTATTCCGTAGTCTCTCTGTTCCTCCCTCCCTTCCCCACTTGCCTTTTTGGTTTGTTTATTTGGTTAGCTCAGCATCAGCACAATGATGTGGAAATAAAGCGAAAGGAGCTTCGTCTCGCCCTTATTGCATATGCATAAATGAGAGGAATAGATCATCTTCGCAATCCCTTGCTAGCCTACAGTTAATGGAAATTCTTCCGTGACCTTATAAACCCTGCTTTGCGAGGGTTTATAATGAGTCTGCAAAAATTCATTCTGGGCACAAACAAGTCATCCGAGGTCTTAGACCTTGTGAGCGCAAAGTAATAATAACACTAATTTCCCGCCCACTCAGGCATGTGCTCAGCTCTTTAAACATTTTGCTATTTTTTAAAAAGCAGGTTTTTGCCTTTCTGGGGCTGTCATAATATGTGTGTGTGTTGGGGGGGGGGGTGAGGAGGAGGATGGCTGGTGGTGAAGAGCTTTCTGTGCAGCTAATGGTAGTTCCTGCATCACCTCCCTTGGGAGAGGCTCTGGGGGTCCTTCCCATGGCTCGAGCTGAAGCCGTTTACGTCATTAGCATTGCAGCCTGATGAGCTGTGTGATTGCACCTCAGCCGCTTCAGCAGAAAATCAGCTCTTCTACACCATCGTGGCTCTGCACCCTCCCTACACGGACATCTGAATCCGATAACAAAGATAGCCTGGGCCTGAGCAGGACAGGATGGATTGTTAAAAATCCCTGCCACGTTTTGTTCAGCCTTAACATTTTTAACTTTTTGCTGAAAAAGACGAGTTTTTTGGTTCAGTGACAAGTTGACAATTTGTCAACTCACATACTAGGACAGGCTGAGAGAGCTGGGGTTGTTCAGCCTGGAGAAGAGAAGGCTCTGAAGAGACCTTATAGCGACCTTCCGATACCTGAAGGGACTACAAGAAAGCTGGGGAGGGGCTGTTTACAAAGGCTTGTGGTGATAGGACTGGGAGCAATGGGTTTAAACTGGAGAGGGGCAGACTTAGACTAGACATTAGGAGGAATTTCTTCATTATGAGGGTGGGGAGGCCCTGGAACATGTTGCCCAGAGCAGTGGTGGCTGCACCATCCCTGGAAGGGTTCAAGGCCAGGTTGGATGGGGCTTGGGCAGCCCCAGATCAGGAGGTGTCCCTGCCCATGGCAGGTGGTTGGAACTAGATGACCTTTAAGGTCCCTTCCAACCTGAACTATTCTATGATTCTATGATTCATGATCTTTCTCAAGCACGAGTTACATCTTGAAGCTGAGGGGTTTTTCAATGGCTCTCTGGCCCTGCCTAGGGACAGAAAGAGGGGTTGCAGAGCTGGTTGTCACTGATGTTTGAGTCTGTAATGGGATTTATGTTGGGTATCAGCCCTTTGTAGGTAATGCTGCAAACTCGGATTACTGTGTCTGATAGAGTTGCTCTCAGTGTGATTTGTCTTGGGTGAAGTGGCAAAGCTGGGAAGTAACAGAGCCATGGGCAGAGCCTGTATAATTCTGCTAGTTATAAAATCAGAGAGTGGTTTGGGTTGGAAGTAACCTTAGAACCCATCCAACCTCCCTGCCATGGGCAGGGACACCTTTCCCTGGATCAGGGGCTCCAAGCCCCATCCAACCTGGCCTTGAACCCCTCCAGGGATGGGGCAGCCACCCCTGCTCTGGGCAACCTGGGCCAGGGCCTCCCCACCCTCACAGCAAAACATTTCTTCCTGAGATCTCATGTCAGCCTCCTCTCTTTCAGATCCTGTGCTGATCTTCAAACTGTTACACATGCCAAATCTCATTTTTCCACTCAAAAGGTTGATCAAAATATATTTTACTCTACCCAGACTCCTTGTTTGTCCTTGCTCTTTTCTTGTTTGATCTCTGCTTATTTCCCATCTTTGTTACACTTTGCGTATGATGTGGTAACACCTGGGGTTAAAAGATTGTGTGTGTCCATGGATAGCTTTCTAAGCAGGCTTTCACATCTCTTTTTGGACTAAAAAATGTTTGGGGCAGAGACTGTGCTAATGTTCACAGAGCATCTGGTCCTCTCCAGGTCCAATTCATCACTGTCTTGCAGTTTGCATTATTGTTCACACCGAGGGAAAGTGGGTGTGAAGCTGGAATAATAATGTTTCACACTTGCTTTGCATTGGTTTTGATGTTCAACAACATTTTAACCTATCAGAACAGGCATAAAGAAGTTGAGTAGTCAGAAACTGAAAGCACAGCCTACGAGTAACATCTTAATTATTCTTACTGGGGAAATGACCGCTGTGCTTATTCCTGTATTGGTGGCAAATGCAAAATCAAGGTGGAAATTCTAAATTCTAACTTAAGGGTTCAAATCGTTGTGAAGGAATTAGTGGGTAGGGGCAGCAACAGAGCTCAGTGCAAGGGTTACTCCAACTTCAAACTTCTCCAGCTTTATGAATCTTCCCACGCATGGCTGGGAAGCAGTGATATTTTCCTGAGTTAGCAGAGAGCCCTGGACAACATCCCTGCATGGAATTTAATGCTCCGTGGCATATCTGAAGTTTTTTTGTTTTGGGAAACAAACCTTTGGAATGATGGTGGTTTGACATCCAAAGGGTCTTAAGCAAATGTGTATTTCATTGATTTGGACTGACATGTTTTTTGTTCTGTTCCTGCTGGGTGTTAAATAAGATTTAAGTCTCCTCGGTCACTATTTAGCTCTTGAAGAACATCACAGCCAACACGAATGCAAACACAACTGTCTGGATGTTTGTTTATGCTACAGTTCATTAGAAAGTCTGTAGGAAAAAAAATGTTCTGAACTGTTAGATAATTAATCTGCATTTTAAGAATTGTCTAAAGACATATTTGCAAGCTAGCCCATTGAGCTACTGCTCATCTAGTCAATAATCCGCATATTTAATAGTCCCAAAGAATGTATTTCCATAATGTGCTGTGAACAGTTGAGAAATCTGCATCTTTTTTCTCTTAAGATATCAATGCGTGCACATCCTCCGTGACAATTTTTTTTCTGACTGTTGGTGAAAAATCAGAACGTGCTGGCTTCCCTTCGCACTGGTGGGGCTGGGGATAGGGAGAGAGAAAGCTTAAAGCAAAACCTTGAGTCCAGACCCTTTCAAACGCTGGATGAGTTTGCAATTTCCATTTGGCATCCGATTCCTGTGCCGTGGCATCAGTCTGCAACGTGCTGGCAGCATTGCCCACAGTGCATCTCATGGGAGAGGGGCTTTGCTGGCTCTCGATGGCTCTGGCTCCTTGTCCTGTGGGTGTTGGAGAAGCAGGAGTACGTCTCCAGAAGGAGGATCTGAACTATCTGAGCTGCGTCTGAACCAGCTCCGTGTTCTAGGGACAGCTCTGTTGGAAGGGGTGTGAAATGCTGTAATCCTTGTGTGGTAGATTTATTCTGGCAGGAGCCTTGAGCGCGGATAAACTAGCGCTGCTTGGCTTTGACCGATGGAGCTTGTTTGGCTCCTGAGAGCTGGTTTACTGCAGCAGCGCAGAGCCTGGCTTGGGACTCTGTTTCTTTCTGGGATTCTGACAGCAGGCAAGTTCACTCGTGGACCGTGGACCAGGTTTTGGGGTGTCTGCAGCATAACCAGCATCCTGTGTCATCTGAGCCAAGGTAACCCGTGTTCCCATACTGTGATGAACGTGACAGTTTGACAAAGGGTGTGAATTTAGTCAAGTTAGCTTGAATTGGTGGTGAGAAAAGGGTAAACGTACAGACAGCTCTTACAGACAGCTCTTGCAGCATGGCTGGCGAGTGATAACTTACTAATCCACATTAACGAGAGCAGGGAGTAAAGCCCACACTTGGAGAGAAGAACCCTGGGGAGCTGCCGCATCAAGGTGAGAAGCTGGAGCTTAATTTCATTATCTTATCAATAACTAGCTGGTCTTGTGCTGTGGTGTGAATTCTCAGGGGTGTTAATGCTATCTTTGGCTGCCTAAGCAAAGAATGAATACAAGTAGGGAGAGCATTGTGTGCCGTCCTGGTATCTATACCTTAAAAATGATGTTGGCAAACTGGCAAGAGATAAGGGAAGAGCTATGAGGATGATGTGAGTCTGGAGCATGCTGGAGAGAGAGACTGAAGCTCAACCTGTTTCTTTGAACAAAGAAAAGGTTAAGGGGTGATTTGATTACTGTCTGCAAGTAATTAAGCAGGGGAAGAGTCTCTGCTAGCCAAAGGTACGAAGGCAGGGCATGGTTCTGTGGCTGAGTGCTTCAAGCTAGATAAATTCAGATGAGAAAAAGGCATGTTTTATTTTTGTACAGCTTTATATTTAAGCACAGGAGCAAATTACCCAAGACTTGGTACATTTGCTGGTTTTAAATTGAAATGATACATCTTGCAGAGTTCTTTTAGGTCAACTGCAGGCTGCGGAGTGTGGTGTGGGAAAACTCAGCATGAGTCAATAACAGGTAAAACAAGATCTCCAAAGTGGTCATTATTGTCCTTTGAATCTTGCAGTGATGTCATGAATATATATATATTTTTTACCTTTTGGGGATGGCCAAAAAAAACCAGCAGGGATTTGGTCTGTACTTCAGAAGGGATCAGGTTGGTGGCAGGGGGGTTGGAACGGGGTGATCGTTAAGGTCCCTTCTAGCCCGAACCATTTTATGACAATGATTCCTAGGTCTTGGCCAGAAGCTCAGGCCATAATGCCCCAGTGCTGCATGTGCCAAACTGTCACCCTTGCTGAGTTCTCACTTGTAAGGATGGCTCCTTTGTTTGAACAGCAATTAAAGAATCCCCTCTTCCCGCTGCTGTTAGGACAGGAACGGTCCAAAAACTGACCTGCTTCTAGCATGACTTCAGAGCTGAGATTTGAAATGTCCTGGCCAGGATTGCTCCCTATGGAGGGGAGAAGGTGGTAGAGACCATCGGTTACCACTGAAGGGCACTTGAGATGGATGAAGTCAACCATAAGAACAATTGGGCTTGATGATCTAGGAGGTCTTTTCCAACCTAGTGATTCTATGATTCTAAGTCAAGTACTGACCATATGAAGGGGTGGACGTTCTCTTCCTTTGGCCAATGATGTGGAGTAGAGTCCCAGAGTTCCCTGTGCTCTGCATTTCAATACAGTTCTTTCATCCCTGGATCACCTGCCTCTCTTCCCCGGTTGACTTTTCCAGCAAGCTTCCTTCCCTTCTCCTTGTTTTCTTCCATCTGAGGAATCTGCTGTTTCGACATGCTCAAGGTGGGTGAAGGGGTTCTGCTTCCTCCAGATCCACTTCCCTCATACTCTTCCATGAGACACACCAACCTTCTAAGCCTCCAGCACTGCCTGCACAGCAACAAAGGGTGCTGCAACCCCAAATCCTTTATGCCACATGTTCAGCAAACTCCGGGAGAGAGATTATGAGGCATCATTACCATTCAGATGGTGGCTGGCATGTTAATTAGGGCACACATTATGCTCAGGAAGGTTACATTCACCTCCTACCTAGCTCCTCACCTACCTTAAAGCTGCAAAGCAAGGCAGAAGTGGAAGAGGAGCAGTGGCAAGAAAACGCAGTGGCACATTGCACCTTGAAACAAGAGATTGGGGCTTGGTGGTGTTGGGGTGACGGTTGGACTGGATGGTCTTAGAGATCTTTTCCAACTTTAATGATTCTGTTATTCTGCAAGTCTGCACTTCCAGGCTGTTGAGCCACTGTAGGACTCTTGTAGGACTGTGCTGCCTCTCTCTGTTAGATGGAAGCTGTTGCCGGGTGGTTGTCCTGCAGCCTTACCTTGTCTCCTTTGGCCCCTTTCACTCAGCTCTTCACAGAATCGAAGGTTACTTCCTTTTAGATGGTGGCATCTGCATTTTTTTTCTCTTTCCGTGTTTGGCGTTGGAGCATTGAAGCAAATTAAATCATGGTTGTATCAGCGCGAGGGAGAGATTACCATTTGCAAAACCACGTTTTCCTTAAGTTAGTAATATTGTAACTGTTAATTGAGTGTTCATTGATTGTCTGTCACTACCTTGATGTAATCTGTTATTCTCCTTTCAGGCGGATGGCCTACCGCTGATTAAATGCTATAGCTGCTCTTGCACCAGTTAACTATCTCGACTGCTCGTTTTCTTTCTCCCCCTGCGATTCCATTTTACCAGCAGTATATTTAGCAGCCTCTCCTCCTTTTTGGAGTGATCTCAGCCTGCACGCCAGCCTTGTTCTCTCCCAAGTACCTTTAATGCTTCTAATGCTTTAGGGTTTTTAAATGGCCCGAGACAAGAATTTAAGCAGGGGATGGATTTGAACTCGGTCCAAGAGCTGTTCTTTGCATGGATTTGGAGTCCGAGTTTCTGCAGAAGCTGCTGCATTCGCTAGAGTTTTTGTTGCTGAAGCTTCCATTAGAGAAGTGAGTAGTGTTTTATGGCAATGGAGGGAAAAGAAAAACCAAAACCTTGCTTTCCTATGGAATCTTTCATGGAAATGGCTCTGTAGTCAGGTAATCATGGACAAGTAGTTGCAGATAACTGGTGTGTAGCAATGAGAGGATGTGTGCGCTGCTGCAATGCTTCCCACTGGAGACTTGTCAAAGCCTTTTCTAGCACTTCGGGGAAGCTCTACAGGCTCCCTAGGGGGGCTGCGAATGTGCAGGTGTGGAAGGGTTCCTGCTCAGGATACGCACGCTGGGGAGCACAGGCTGGCGCAGCAGCTTGGCTGAGCCTTTGCGCAGGAGAGCCAGGCACATGCAGCAAGGCAGGAGAGTCCGGTGGAGGACCCAGCTCCAGAAGTCCTTGAGTCCTCAGAGTCCTTCTGTAACGCGAGACAAGGAGCTGGCAGCACTCTCTAGTAATCCCCTGCACTAAATGATGCTCCTCTTCTGTATCCACCGTGTGATCCAACATGTCCACAGTAATTGCAAATTTTTTCTCTCAAAGAAAAGACTCGTGGCAAAACACGAAGTGGTTTTGCATATCCAATTATTTCTTCCCTGCCAGGTTGTGCAGGAAACCTTGAGGATTTGCAGTGGGCTTTCCCGAAACCACGGACTGGGTTTTCACATCTTCCTGCTGTGTATTTGTTGGATTCAAGCACTTTTGAACCATTAATTAACGCTAAGTGAGAGATGATGATTTTACATTTATACAGGGAGGGGGAATTAATATTCTCTCTGCCATGCTGAGTATGTTTAAACTTCTGCTTTAAGCTTGTCTGACTTTGACTATCTTCTAACTAATACAAATGATAGAACAATTCATTTTAGATGATGAGTTATGAGAATATTGCTCATACACCCAGAACATAACATTTTCAATCACATCTTCATTGTGCTGATAAGAAAAAAAAAAGATTTTTGTATCTTGACATGTTTATCCTTTGGAGACAGAATCAGTTATAATATGGTGTAAGAATTTTCTCTGTAGCTCTTAGTTCTCTGGGAATATCATCATGGCAAGAGGAAAATCCTGCAGGGTTTGTTCTGGCTCTTATAAAGTTGAGAGCATAGCACAAGTTAAGAGAGATCTACAGGTGGCGTTCAGGAATAAATGACTTAATAAAGGTGTGGTGTTAAAATATGGAAGATAGAACCTGCTAAATTCTGTGGAAAAGCTTTCATGGGGAAATGAATTTGTCCTCAAATACTTTTTCTTGTTTCGCGTACTTTAATTTCATGAGTGTAGCCATGCAGATAAGATCTCAGAGGGACTGGAGATTACCTGGTCAGCCTCTCTGTTGATTTAATATTGCAGCGATGGCTCTGACTATCTTTCTGGCATCTTTCAACCATTCTGTGGAGACAAGCAAGGAAAGGAGGCTCCTTATCAAGGCCATAGTCTCCTAAATCCCTCATCACAGCTCATAGAATCACAGATTGGTTTGGCTTGGAAGGGACCTTGCAGATCACCCACCCCTCCTGCCATGGGCAGGGACACCTCCCACTGGATGATGTTGCTTAAAGCCTCATCCTGCTGTGAATTACAGCAGTTTGAGTTGTTCTCCTCTCCATGCTGGTAGATTCGCTGGTTGGTAATGATACTGGAAAGCTTCCTCTCACTTCTTTCTATGTGCAAAGCGTGGATGTGCTTCTGGAACATGGCAGATAAAAATGGGTCGATGCTGAAAGTCGAACTCAAAGTGGTTTTCTCCTTGCCTTTATGTTGAGAAAATTTCCAGTCATAGCAACAGAAATATCAGAGTTCCATTTGCAGACTCTGCTGTTAATACAGTGCAGCTGATATGCTCCATTTGCTTGCATAAATGCAGCTTTTAAAGCTGTCACATATGCTAGATAGAGCCACTACTGCTCACCTGCTTCTTGGAATGGCAATTTTTAGATGGAATTCCCAAGGTGATGGAGGCGATGGTCGTAACTATGAGTTTGTGCATATGTCTGGACTGGAGAGCCACCATTTCCAAGCTGGTAGCAACACTTTAGCTGAAATGCTCAAAATGCAGTTTTACAGATGGAATTTTTGAGCTATATACCTTGGCTTAAGCGCTCCTGTTGTTGCAGCTTTGTTTACATGGAGGTTTTGTGCTGGCTTTTGATTTTCCCATTATTGAGGTTGTTATGTTTTTATGGTGTTGCATTACTCATTGGTTCCCTTTATTCTTTTCAAGTTTGCTAGCCATGACTAATGAGGAGTTTTGCTTCAGCCCTTTTATAGAGTGGAGCCTCAAGCTGGGTTGATGGGAGCTGTTTCTTTTCCTTTCCCATCACCAGAATTCAATACCAAAGAGTTGGTGCTCAGTGCGAAGCTGCAAGTCAAGAAGTTGTGACTCCTTTCTCTCGCAACAGCTGGTAGGGGATGGTTCAGGATGTTCCTGGTGTTCTGGAGTGCTGGTGTGGTGACTCCAGTTTGGATGCTGCGAGCTGGTCTTTCTAGTCTAGAGCATCCCTTGGTAAAATACAATCTCAATGTCACATTCTGAGAGTCCCTGATGGTGTGAAAGCTGTGATTTAGGATTCATGATGGATGGTAGGGGTTTGAGAAAACATGCTACCTTTTCCTGGAGAACTGGCAAGAGGGTTTCTACCTCACTTTATTTCCATTACTGGGGCGTTTGTGCTTTAATGGTGAACTCAGTCTGGTAAAGAAATAAGTCCCTTTCTTGATGAAAGGATGAACTTTTGTTCAAGAGAAAGTCTGGAGCTCTGAACCTGTCAGCAACTGAGCTGGTTTTGCAGTGTGAGGGTCATTGTCTCCCAGGCTATTGCCACTGGGATGTCATTGGTGTCACTGCGTGTTCTCCCTGTTCTCAGCACAGCTGACAGCCTCTTTGGAGATCATTTAATGCAAAGACTATCAGTGTTTTCTATTTAGCAGCAGCCACAGTCATGAGCACTGGCCTGGAACATTTTGGGAAGGTCAGATGCAGGACCCCGCACCTGTGTTGGACAGTTGAGTTGTTTCTGCTTCACTGCTGAGTTGGTGCCAGATTTTTATATCTCTCCCTGTCTTTCTTATGCAAGGCTTCGTCTTCCACACTGAAGATCTCAGCAGATGACCTGAAGTCTGTTATGCCATCTGTTTGGGTCGTGTCCCCATGCCCCCAGCTCTTGCTGATGGAGCTGATGCTTTCTTGGCACCGTGTGTTTCAGAAGTCACTCAACCCTGGGAATGCTTCTGAGGAGGGGAGTAGGATGTGAGCAAGAAATAAGAAGGAGGGAAGTTGACAGTACTTTAAATATGTACAATTCTTCTCTGCTCCTAAAACCCATCTGCTTTGCCTTACCTGCCACAGGGATGTTGTTTCTGCAGGAAACCCTTCTTGGTCTGAAGGGAGCACCAGAGTAGAGGTGCTTCCCAGTGACCCAGACTTGCAACCTATTGAGCTGCTTGAGCAGCAAGAAAAGTGGCAGTGGGGTTTTTTTTTGCTAGGTGACAAAGTGGAACATTTATTCTGAAAGTATCTTGAACCTAGACCAAGATTTGAGCATTTTCTCCCAGTTGGAAGACATTGAATTTATGATGCAGGCAGCGCAGAAGGAGAAAATGATGGATCATTGGTTGCCTGTAGAGCACCCAAAACCAGAGAGCTCTGAACACCAGCGAGAGACTCTGGTTACACAGGATCCAACCAGGAAGGATTGTTCAGAGAGATGGTTTAGCAGTGGACAGGTACAGTTGGCCTCGATGATCTCAAAGGCTTTTTCCAACCAAACGGTTGCATGATTAAATTGTTGGGAAAAAAACTGAATTAAGTTTCAGACAACATCTATGAAGTTTAGTTTTGTAGTGATAGACCAGCTGAGTTCACTAACACTTGTGATTTGCTTTGGGGTCATGGTGCTTGTAGGATCTTGACGGTGTTAGGAGCAGCAAGTGTTGCAAGAGGATCCTGTTTGAGTGTTCTTTCACTCCATCTTCAAGAAGCAATGGGTGTGTGTATATATATATATTCACAATGGATGTTTTCTATGTGAGAATTGGGATCTGTATGGTCCTGTGTCACCGCTCTTAACTGTAAATAATTTAGAATGTGAGAACCAGTAGCTGTGGACAAGCAGCCTTCACTTAATTTCTATTAAAAAATTCAAATACACTTCATATCCTTAAAAATAAGTGGAAAAAAAGACAGTGCAAAACAGATTGAGATGAGGTTTGGGCTTTTTTTTTTAATTAAAGGAAGCTGTTGACTTGTACTTGGATGTTCCCACTGAGATGACTGCCTTCGAGTTTTAATTCACTGCATATTTTTTTGTTCACTTTTCTCCCAGATTCTGCTACTGAACTTTGCCCTGTGGGTGGAACTGGTGTTAGAGCATCTAAAGCCTCTAATTATTGCAGAGATGGTTTTCACTGGATGAGAATTATCAAGCCAGCTGCTCTGTATGTGTTAGCTTATTCTTTTTTTCCCTAGGTGTGGATGCATCTACTTAATTTAAACAACAGGGAGCATGTAAGCGTGGCTTGATTGCTGTGTCTGCATCGCTGCTCTGGTCTAGTGGAATGAGGTGTGTTTTCATGCCATGTATCCACTCCTATCCAAGAGAGCTTGGAATTGTTTTGTACTTGGGGTATTGTTATTTTACAGCTGAAATGAAGGAGCATGGAATATATATATATATTTTTTTTTTTTTAAGAGGCACAGAGTAACAGGGAGCCGCCGGGAGCAGTTAGTCAGCAACTACGAAAAGGCACCAGCCCTAATGATGACAGGGAAAAATTCTTTATGGGATCTGGGAGCAAAAGGCAGGGAACAAATGGATACAGCCTGCAGAGGCGCAGGATGGAATTCATCAGGGAAACAGGGCTTGCAAATAATTGCATATGCAGTTGTTAATGTCTTGGGTGATTAGTTAGAGCCTGCTGTCCCATCCTTCTTGGGCAAAGTGCCTGCAAGGAGAAAGAAGATTGCAGGAGCTATAGAGAGATAAAGAAGCAACACAAAGGGTGTAACAGCATTATAGAGTAATTTGGAAGAACGAAAGAAAAGGAAAGTATTATAATGGAGGCATCTTTGCCGTTTGCAGTCAAGCAGTCATTGGTGAGATGTTTAGTGTGTGAAAGCAAGTCTCTGGTACATAAAATGGGGAGGACAGTTTGCTGCCTTGTTTTCTTTCCCTGTCTGGCTATGAAGATAAGCTTTTGAGTCCCGTGGCCCTCACACAGGGAAGCCAGGCAGGAGAAGGCAGCACTGGTTGGTTTAGGAGCAGAATTGAGATGATTTCCATAAGCACAGTGCCTGGTGTTTGCTGCAGGGAGCTGGTGGGTGTCCTCCCTGTCCTTACAACACGGCACGGGGACGGATGCCGAGAGGCTGCTGCAAATGAGCAGGACAAGCTGAATTATTGGAGCAGCCCTGTAGGCTCATGTAAAGATGTCTTCAAGAGTGCTGCAGAGAGGCGAGAAGGGCTGCACAAACTGCTGGAATGTGTCAGTACGTGCTGAGACCTTGTTCCTGCTCCCACTGCGGACAGTAAGGGAGCACTGGTGGGGTGGAAAATCCTCTTGTGGAGTTGGTTGGGACCTGCTGAAGCTGCAGACAGCACTTTGTGGGTGACTGTGCCCAGAGACAGACCAAGAAATTGCAGTGTAACGTTGCTCTGTTGCCCAGAGAAGTCATGGTTGCCCCATCCCTGAAGACGTTCAAGACCAGGCTGAATGAAGCTTTGAACCACCTGATCCAGTGGGAGGTGTTCCTGTCCGTGGCAGGGGGTTGGAATCGGATAGGCTTTGAGGTTATGGACCAGCCAAGGCTGAGGAGCACAGCTCTGCCCTGCAGTGGAACACACAATGACCTCAGCAGTCTTCAACATGGAGAAGATCATGGACCACAGGCTGCCTTTGGGTGGCTGGGTACGGTGGGGTCAGCAAAGCAGTGTCACATCTTTATGAATGAGATGCAATTAGTTCCCTTCATCAAACTATGCTTGTTTTGTGGTCTATGGTGTAAGGATGGCAGATAGAACCATGGAATGATTTGCGTTGGAAGGGACCTTGAAGATCATCTAGAAAGCTGGGTTGTGTGCAGGACCACCCTCACATCTGTTCAGGTCAGCTCTGGCTGTGGGGCTGAAGCACAGCCTGTGTCAGAGGAGTCGCAGCCCTTTCAGAGCAGAGTGTGTAGAAGGAAGGAGGTGTAGAACTGGATCATCATCGGGGATAATCTCCATGCATGGGGGAGGACTTGGGAGCAGAGGCTGCTCAGCAATTCTGCTTCAGCAACAGGTGTGGGATTGTGTGTTTCTCATTTGCATTGTAGTTACTCAGAGAGCTTTGCTTCTCTCCCATTTGCTTCCCAGCATGCTCCTATTTTTTTTCCCCCATCTATTACTTTGTTTAAAAACTACCTTGTGTTGCCTTGGCCTTGATTGGCGGTTGCTAGCTCCTAGCTCTCTGGCACTGCGCTGCTTTCCTCTCCTCCTGCTTTCCCAAGGCCACAAGCCAACGTTTCAAAGTTGGGAGCTTAAGGCTGAACTCCAACGTCTGCAGCTTAGGCACAGAAATAACCCTTTGAAGGTAATTAGCTGGTCTGAAACAGAAACCGATTCTTTGGGTACCCAAACCTGAGTAGAGGGGTCTGCAACCTCTGTGGCTGGAAAACCAGGCCAGTGCTTTTAGAGAGTGACCGTTTCCAACCCCTTCAATTTTGGTTGCCAGTTTGAGGCTCTAATAGACAGGGCTCCTATTTGTGCTGTTGATTTAGCTGTGCCACGTGCACGGGTTTGAGCAGCCATACAGTGACAGCAAATTCCTGAGCTGGGCTTGCAGAGGGCAATTCAAATAAGAGAACCCATCAATTCTGTTCTGTAATGTTTGATTTATTAAAGCACGGAAACCTGTGCCCATCACTGGGCTGAACGTGCCCACAGGAATCAAAGAGAAACAATCTCAAAGAAAAGGGAATGAACTCTTCTCAACAGCATAAATAGAGGCAAGAAAAATCGAGGCTGGACATCAGGAAGCAGTGTTGAACAGTAAAAATAGTGAAGCGCTGAAATAGATTGCTAAGGGGGTTTGCAGCGTATCTGTCACTGGAGGTTTTACAGAACAGATTAGAGAAATGGCTTGGAAGGATTGAGCTGGTTGGAGAGATGGGGGGGTGGCAGAGCTCTTTATTTACTCCCTCTTTCTCACGGTTCCTTCCTCAGTCCCAGGGCACAGAGGAGGGCAGAGAGGGTGTGTTTCTCCCCGTGCCCGGCTGATGCTGCCCTGAGAGTGCTTGACTTCACCTCTGCTTGGCACAGTCTGGTTCAGGGGCTTGCAGAACCCTGGAGGCAGGGAGTTCAGGGTTATTTTGCTCTTTCTTAGTACCTTATTTACAGCCTTCCGACCACTGAGAGGAGTCCATGCCAGATTTCAACAATAATACACGAGCGGCAGCCCTGGGCTATTGCAAATCTGGCTTTAATTCATAGCTCTGCCAGAGACCTCCCATGCAACCTTGAGCAAGTCGTATTTACCTCTTGAGAATGGGCCAAAATTTAAGCAACAAGTAGAGGCATCTGTGTCACAGACCCAGGATGAGTTATGTTCTTTTACAGTCAGTGGATAGAATCATAGTATTGGGGTTGGAAAAGACCTCTAAGATCATCCAGTCCAATTGTCACCACTGTGCCTACTAAACTATGTCTCAAAGTGCATGACATACAGGCTTTTTGAACCCCTGCATGGATGGAGACTCCTCCACTGCCCTGGGCAGCCTCTTCCAATGCTTCACCACTCTTTTAGTGAAGAAACTTTTCCTAATATCCAGTCTAAGCCTCTCCTGGTGCAACTTCAGGCCATTTCATTTCATCCTATCCCTTGTTCCTTGGGAGAAGAGACCAGCACCCATGTTGCCACAACCTCCTTCCCAGGAGCTGCAGAGAGTGATGAGGTCTCCCCTCAGCCTCCTCTTCTCAAGGCTGATCAGCCCCAGGTCCTTCAGCTGCTCCCAGAACCCCTGGGCTCCAGACCCTTCCCCAGCTCCATTCCCCTTCTCTGGACACGCTGCAGCCCCTCAATGTCTTTCTTGGAGTGAGGGGCACAAAACTGGATGTGAGATTTGAGGTGCAGCCTCACCAGCACCAAGTACAGGGGGATGATGCTCCAACTGGCCACCCCATGGCTGATCCAAGCCAAGATACTGTTGGCCACATTGCCCACCTGGGCCACTGCTGGCTCATGTTCAGCTGCTGTTGACCAGTACCCATGGGTCCTTTTGTATAATTGAGATAACATGGAAAAAAGCTTGACTGGTATCCCATGATTTCCGAGAAGAAAGTCGGGGCCAAACTTTACAGTAACAAACTGGTTTTGCCCTGTAACGACACCTCTGCACTCTGGGAGTGATTCTACTTGCTGTGCTGTGCAGTCCTTTCTTTTGAAGCAGGTTTTATGTAAATAGGTTGAGTGTTGTATGAAAACTTTAAACCTCAGGACTTCTAGGACCCTTGGAAGGAAAAAAAAAAAAAAAAAAGTATGTTCAGAAAATTAAATCTTTCTGTCAAGAGCATAGTGAATCTTCTGCTGTTTAGAAAGGTGAGGAATTAGAATTGCAAAACAGGCAGGAAGGGAGAAAGTCGGTGTGTGTGGCAGGGTTGGCTGGGTCTCCTGGCTTCGGAGAGACGGCAAGAGGGAATCAGCAGAGAGACAGAGCTCGTTCATATTCAGAGAAGTCGAAGAGCCCTGGTGTGGCACGGCTGTGGCTTCATTTGCATGTGCAGGATAAGGCAAAGCTCATGCCATGCAAAGCTGAGCCTGCTCGTGTCTACGGTTCTTTGACTTAGGAGTGTTTTCCGTTGTCTTTGGAGCGTTGTGATATGAGAAGGCTGGGGGTATATAATTTGTGTCCTTTCACTGTCTGGTTTAATCTACAAACCCACCGCAAAGATAAATTGTGGAGTGAGTTGAGCAGTAGGTTACAGATGGAAAACCAATTTACAAATCCATAAGCATAAGGAGAAGGGAAGGAGAGAAATGCAGGGGTTGCCTGGCGATCTGCTAAGTGATGGAATGTAGGTAGAGCTGAAGGATCACAAGTGTGATGGGGTAACTTCTGACTTGTCCTCCCTTTAAAAGGAAAATCACAGGGTGTTTTATTTGATCTTGAGAGACTGCATTCTCTGTCTTAGAGGGTTATGTTAGCGCTTTCAATGTACAAAGCACGAATTATGTCCTCGCTGTCTAAGAAAACCACTTCTGTTCAGCCTTTGCTGGTCTGTTGGATCCCTAAGGCCAGGTTTTCCTGTATAAAACAGAAGACATCGTTGCGTTTTATTTCAGACTGAAGTATATTCTCGGAGAGATAGCTGACATGTTAACCTGTCAAGCATTCTCACTGTGGTCGTGTTCAGTTCTTATGTCCAGGTGCTCAAATGGAAAATAACCTTGGAAAACCTGGCTTATTGATGCTGGGGCTGCAGCCAGGGGGTAGATGGGTGATTTGATCAGGCCAAAGATTTGGGTCTGAGATCATAGAATCACTAGGTTGGAAAAGACCCACCGGATCATTGAGTCCAACCATTCCTATCAATCACTAAACCATGTCCCTCAGCACCTCATCCACCCGTCCCTTAAACCCCTCCAGGGAAGGTGACTCAACCCCCTCCCTGGGCAGCCTCTGCCAGTGCCCAATGACCCTTTCCGTGAAAAATTCTTTCCTAATGTCCAGCCTGACCCTCCCCTGGTGGAGCTTGAGGCCATTCCCTCTCGTTGTGTTTCCTGTCCCTTGGGAGAAGAGCCCAGCTCCCTCCTCTCCACAACCTCCTTCCAGGTAGTTGCAGAGAGCAATGAGGTCTCCCCTCAGCCTCCTCTTCTCCAGGCTAAACACCCCCAGCTCTCTCAGCCGTTCCTCATAAGGCCTGTTCTCCAGCCCCTTCACCAGCTTTGTTGCTCTTCTCTGGACTCGCTCCAGAGCCTCAACATCCTTCTTGTGGGGAGGGGCCCAGAACTGACCCCAGGATTCAAGGAGCGGTCTCACCAGTGCCGAGTCCAGAGGGAGAAGAACCTCCCTGGACCTGCTGGTCACACCGTTTCTGATCCAAGCCAAGATGCCATTGGCCTTCTTGGCCACCTGGGCCACTGCTGGCTCGTGTTCAGTCGCATTCAGAGATGTGAGGCTCTGACTGGGTTCTGCAGGTGGGCTTGGAGCTGGGAAGCAAAGGGGCAGCCTGGTGTCCCCATTTTGCAGGGGAATGGAGTAACCACTTCAGAGTCACTTGAGGACCTCTCCAGGAAATGCCAGGAGCGATTCTGCATCTCCAAGGGCACAGCTTCCCCTGCAGAGGGTCTGGGGGACCCTTCACCCGTGTCCCCAACCCTCCTCAGAGTGGTGGCAAGCGGGATGCCAGGCGGCAGCCCTTTCCGTCCCCTGAAGCGTGGCCCTGGCAGCTCCGGTGCCTCCGTTACTCTGGCAACAAACCGCGATCAGACAGCACCAAGCAGCTGAATTCAGCCCCTTGTTCCAGGAAAAATGCTCTCATTGAAGCCGAGCCGGAGCAAAACCCTCCTGCCTTTATTCCAATGAATGACACCGACATCCATTCGTGAACTTATTAGTTAGTGCGTGTGGAGTGGGGGCTGTGGGAGGAGGTGGCTCACAGCGAGGCAGAGCCGCATCCTAATCGGGGCCACCGAGTCGCTTGCCCCATGCCATGGCCCTCATATTTGGAGGTGGCTGAGCCCCAGGGGACGTGGGAAGGAGATGAAGGCTTGGGGAGGCGAGAGTGTGAGAGAAACTGGGGATGGATGGAGGGGAGACAGCGTGGATGCAAAGAGAGTGAAGATGCTGGGAAAGGGGGTAAGAGCAGACACCCTCCCTGGCAAACCCAGTAACAGTCACCAGGACAGGGCTTGACATAAATGAGAGATGGAAATTCTGCTCTCATCCTGCTAGAATAAGTAAGTCTTGCAAAGCACTTCTCTCTCTCTCTGCCTGTTTGTCGGCTTACAGTGGTGACAAAGGCTTTTGTGGCACTGGAGATGTGCTGCTTCTCTGGGATCGAGGGAGCTGCCCAGAATGATAATTGGGTCCTTTTTCTTTTTTTTTAAGAAGCTAACAGGCTGCTGCACAAAGTAATTAACTGGACAGATGGATACAGCAGAATTTGTAAACGTCGACAGCAACAATAAGGCACTTTTTCCTCTTTTTTAAAGGCCTTGTGTCAGCAGAAGGGCTTCAAGTTGGGGCTGGCTTTCAGGGAAGGAGCTAAAATAAATGAGACTTTAAATAAAGTAATAATCTTGAGAGCTGCATATGATGCACATGTCTGGTGATGGCTGCAGCAACAGCCAAAAGGTGGAGGAGAGGGCAGGATTTCAATGTGCCTCCTTGCTTGTGTGTATATTTTGATTTGTCTATGCAGAACAACCTCTGTGCATGCAAAGGGGTAGTTTTTTCACCAAATGTGTGAGAGGACTGAAAAAAAATGTGGTTCCTGCAGTACCAAATCCAACCGATGTTGGTTTTGGGTAGGTAACTATTTTGGGGACTGTCAGATCTATTTCAAGGTGTCTGTAAGTGGTGACAGAAATGGTTAATCTGCTGGTAGAGCTGGGTTAAGGACAAAAGGTGTGATATTCTCCCACATTTGCTAACCAGTCCTTTCAAACGTCTGGGTCTTGCCTGTGCAACGTGTCAGACTTTCCAATTCTTGCCATTTGCTGGTTTCTCGTGGCAGTGAGCTCCACCGGTTTAATTATGTGTGGGATGTTCTTCATCTTGTGTTGAAAGCATGCTGCTCACTTCCTACAGCAGTAGCCTCCCAGCTGATGGCCTGTCAACATGATACTGAAGGCTTATGAAATACCAAGTGGAGGGCATGGCTGTAGGCAAGCAGCTCATGCAGAGCTGGCTTGGGCACCTCTGAATTGTGCAGTTAATCTGACTTTAAAGAAAGCAAAGGGTTGGTGTTGGTTTCTAAAGGTTATCAGCTCTGTTAGGCCATCCAGCAAGACTTATCATAGAATCGCCAGGTTGGAAAAGACCCACAGGATCATCGAGTCCAGCCATTCCCATCAATCACTAAACCACGTCCCTCAGCACCTCGTCCACCCGTCCCTTAAACCCCTCCAGGGAAGGTGACTCAACCCCCTCCCTGGGCAGCCTCTGCCAGGGACCAATGACCCTTTCTGTGTGTCCAGCCTGAACCTCCCCTGGTGGAGCTTGAGGCCGTTCCCTCTCGTCCTGTCCCCTGTCCCTTGGGAGAAGAGCCCAGCTCCCTCCTCTCCACAACCTCCTTTCAGGTAGTTGTAGAGAGCAATGAGGTCTCCCCTCAGCCTCCTCTTCTCCAGGCTAAACACCCCCAGCTCTCTCAGCCGTTCCTCATAAGGCCTGTTCTCCAGCCCCCTCACCAGCTTCGTTGCTCTTCTCTGGACTCGCTCCAGAGCCTCAACATCCTTCTTGTGGTGAGGGGCTTGGAGGATGGACTTGGAGGATGCTGTCCTCCAGCATCAGCATCGCAGGAGATGGGCTTCTCGCCTACCTTTTAACACATTTCCCCTGACAGCTCAGTGTATATCATATGAACATCCATCCTTCAGATGAAATATCGTAGGCACAGGGAAGGAAACCTGTTACAAATGTGTCCCTGTGGATAGAGCCAGCAAATAAGTTGTTGGGTTTGTGCAGCTCCAGCCCCGTTCCTGCCTATCAGTTCTGTCCATGGCACCAAGTTCAGCTGGTGATAGAGTGCCTAGGGGACCTTGACTCAGGCCCAGAGGGAATAGTTTGGGTTTTGGGTTTTGTTTGCTTATTTGTTTCTCATTAGGAGCATAGAAGTGTGCTCTCCTTCGGGCTGTAATAGTGTGTAAGTAGTGCTATATGGCAAGGGAGTACAGTAATGTCACAGCAAGTGCAAAGACGCCGCAAAGATTTTGAATGCTGCAACCCAAGGAGAATCTCCCTTATGGTCTCCAGACTCCTCCTCTTCTCTAATTAGCAGGCAGGAACTGGGACAAGTTGTACCAACCGCATAAGTGGGGACATGCAGGCGAAGGAACTGCTCAAAACTGGCGTTGTTATTAGCGTGGCAAACCTTATTAGGGAGAGAGGGTGAGGGAAACATGAGAGACAAGGGGTGTGCAGTGTCTCCTGAATTTGTAACGACTCCTGTTTGGCTTGAACGCCCTCTCACTGGCAAATGGAATGGGAAGTGTTTGACAGATCAAACCCTGTCAGGGAAACAAGGATCAGTGGCGGGGGGAGCCTTGCCTACATCATGCTTGGCTAATCAAGGTAACTGGTTTATGGGATTGTGATTAGAGCTTTCAATACATTGATGACAGAAGCACCTTCCCTATGTGTTTTTAAGATGTTGCATTGGCAAAGGTTTGGGTTTCAATTATTTTAATAGGAAAAAAAAATCGAAGTCCTGTCTTTCTCCCCTTAACAATAAAAGAGAGGAAAAAGCATCACGATTTCATGGGTTTGGAAGCAAGTCTGGGTTATTATTGAAGGCTTTGGTTTGTTTTGTCTTCCCTGCCCTGCTGGAGGGCTGAAGAACCTTGTTCTGATCCAAATTGTATTGTCTTCAGTACTTTTGGAGATGAATTGAGAATTTCTCTTACTTTCCACTTTGATTAGTTGAAATTGTGGTTGGCAATGAGGAGTAGCGTTGGGCTGATGTGCCAGGGAGTACATGTCCTGTGGAATCAGAGCAGAGGACGATCAGTGCTATCATCCCCGTCTTGTCCTGTTGGAGGGTTTTGCCTGGGGTCTTATGGGTGGTGGAGCCTCTGCTGGAATGTGGTTCCCTGCGCTGCTGCCGAGTCCCTGGGCAAGTGTGATGAATTCATAGAATCACCAGGTTGGAAAGGACCCACCGGATCATCGAGTCCAACCATTCCCATCAATCGCTAAACCATGTCCCTCAGCACCTCGTCCACCCGTCCCTTAAACCCCTCCAGGGAAGGTGACTCAACCCCCTCCTCTTTTTCCATGTAGCACAGGGTCTGCCTGTGGAGAATCAAACCTGAGAAGAGCAAGTACTGTGCAGGCAGGAGTATATCTGTTTTTCTGTCTATCTATCTGTTTAAGATTAGAATCTTTCTGATGCTGGACATGGCAAAGGCTAGGATTAATTCTCCGTCAGGACAGGTTAATGGTTTTCCTTCCAACTTTTTCCAAATGTTTGGACCAATCCAGGTCTGGATCTTCTGGTTTGGTTGGAGACCAGATCCAGGACTGGACAACCCTTCAGTTTAATGTTGTGGAGCAATTTTGATGATGATCTCTTGGCTTCTAGAAACTGAGATCCAGCAAACCCATGGGCCGCTACACTTCACATTAGCAGCAGGCAAAGGAGACAACCTTGAAATCCTTCCCAGCTTTGGTAGCTATAAACCTGGCTTTACAACAAACTATGTTGTGGATGAATTGTCTCCAATTAACCTAACAACTCATTCCCCTCTTTTATGGGAAAGGCCTCCAGTCATTTCTGGGTGCCTTTACTGCTCAAAGCAAGAACACGTGAACGAGTGAAGTCGCATTTATCCGAAGGCTCTTTCATGGGCAGAGGGATTGCTGGGAACGCAGTAGTGTTCATGGCTTGGATTTTTGTGCTCTATGCCAAAATGTTCAGGTCACTGATTCATAAGATAAAAGACTCCTGACTCGAACATAACAGCTCTGCTGCAAACTGCTTTAGTTCATTATGGTTGGGTAATTACTTGATGCTCTTTCAAATCTAGTGAAGCTCAGAGCTGTCAGGCAGGGAGCAGAGGTGGCTTGTGAGCTTTTCTGTGTAACAAAGGGCACAAACCAAGGCAAAAAAACCTGTCCATGTTTATGCAGAGGCCAGATATGGCTCATCTGGAGGTGGCTGGTGCTTGTGACACTTGCTTTGTCCTGGTGATACTGGTATGAGTTGAAACTGGTCCTGGAGCTGAAGGAAGCTCTGGAACAGGCTGCCCAGGGAGGGGGTTGAGTCACCTTCCCTGGAAGTGTTTAAGGGACGGGTGGTTGAGGTGCTCAGGGACATGGTTTAGTGATTGATGGGAATGGTTGGACTCGATGGTCCAGTGGGTCCTTTCCAACCTAGTGATTCTATGATTCTATGAAGTGTACATATGCCTGGAGTCTGCTCCGGAGCAGCTGGAGCACTGGGTAGGAAGGAGCAGTCAGAGACAGGAGTAAGAATTGTGACCAGCAGGTTGAGGGAGGCGATTCTCCCATACAAGGGTAGTTTGGGAGAGTTGAAGTTGGTCAGCCTAGTGAGGAGAAGGCTCTAGGAACACCTTAGAGCAGCTTCCAGTACAGAAAGGGGCTCCAGGAAAGCTGGGGAGTGGCTGTAGATCAGGGAGGCCAGGGAGAGGACAAGGCAGAAAGGTTTTCAGCTGCAGGAGGGGAGATGGAGGTGAGGAAGAAGTGTTTTGCTGTGAGGGTGGGGAGGCCCTGGCCCAGGTTGCCCAGAGCAGGGGTGGCTGCCCCATTCCTGGAGGGGTTCAAGGCCAGGTTGGATGGGGCTTGGAGCCCCTGATCCAGTGGGAGGTGTCCCTGCCCATGGCAGGGGGTGGAACTGAATGGGCTTTGAGGTCCCTTCCAACTCAAACCATTCTGTGATCCGTAGCACCCTTGGCACACTGCTGCTGCTACAGCTCTGGGCTTTTTCTTGTGTTTCTGCTCTTTGCTGCACCTTTTGCCAATCGTGAACGGAAAACAAAAGAGTGAAAAAATCCTAAAGAAGTTACAGCAAGTCAGTGACAGCATCTGGAATAAATCTGAGACTGTCCATTGACACCTTTCCTGGGAGCAAATGTGGAGGAGTGTAGCCCAGCAGCGAAGAAGAGCCAGGCTGGGCATCAGCATCCAGGCAGAGGAGAGAGGTTCTGAGCAGTAATTACAGGAAACTTCTTCAAGCTGTTAAAGTGAAAGGGGAAGCAGTAAAATTTTATGTGTAAAAAAAATATATGAATAAAATAATCAGCTGGAGTATTAGCTCATATTAGCGGGCTGGAAGCGCTGCCGTGCCCCTGAATCGAGGCGCTTGCCTTCCAGGTCAAGGGAACAATTGCACTGGGGAGACGAGGCAAATGTGGGTCACGTCAGCTTGTCTGACCCCTCTGTTTGTGTGAGGATACAGGGCAGGGATGGCTGCTGACCACAAGCATCTTTGGCACCTTCCTCAGACGCGGCTCTCCTGCCTCGCTGGGCTGGGTATGAACGTCCCCATCACCCTGTGGTCTTGTCCCTTTGGGCTGGGGAATCTCTCCTGCCTCAGCCCGGGGCTGACCCAGCCCCAGAGCACACGTGGCATGGAGGAACTCGAATTATCCCATCTGCCTCCTGCTCTGCGTAGGTTTGAGTAAACCCGTGAGAGCTGGAGGAGGCTCCAAAATGGCAAAAATACATACGTGGAAAAATAGTTGCAGTTTTGGAGAATGAAAAAAAAAAAAGTCACATTCCTCCTTCTCACAACCTCTTTTCCCTTCTGCTGGGTTTATTTTCCCTTTTTCTCCCACCTTTGGTAAGAGCTTTCTTCTCCAGTAACCCCAAATAAAGTGAGTGTGTTACTTGAGGGGCTTGTGGGAAAAATTGGAAACTTCTTGGTGAGGGGGCCGAATTGCAAAAATTATCATTTTTTTGGCAGAAAGCCACTCTCTTGACAAAAACTATTTGAGAAATTCTCCCCAGCTCTAGCTATAATGTGTTTTGGCCACCGTCCTGTATAATCACAGCTGATTATTTCTGAAGCATGGATGCTGCCTCATCTGAAATATTCCTCACGTCAGGAATGATCATGTCTTAGGCAGCAGCAGAGACCTGTTCTCCCGTTCTGACCCTGCTGGCAAGGTGCAATGGTTCCCATCTACCCTGGACATCTCAGGTCTTAGGGGGGCAATCTGGGAGCAATCTGATATCTCTCTAAAACAAGGGGTGCTTTACCTGGTGGAGATTGGGTTTTGCAAAATTTCAGAGTCACAAGGATGCTCTCAAACCCCTTCGGTCATCCCTGCGTCGTGGTGTAGGAGAGCATGAGCTGGGCAGAGCAGGGTGGCTGTTGAGCTTGAACTTTGAAGCAACGTGGAGCTCTGGTTGGACCTGGCTGTGTTGCTGCTTCCTTCCTTGCTTCTCGTATGACGTTGTTGGAAGGTTTAGGAGCTGATCAGAGCCAAAAGGTGCCTCTGCCTGGCTGGCAGTGCAGCTCACCCAACCTCTGCCTCTGCAACAAGGTCAGAGCAGAGCAAAGGTGTAGTTTTCCATTGACTTTTGGTGATGGGTTGATCATGCAATTTCAAGCTCCTTCTACTTATTCTCCTTGAAGCAGCCATGGGCATTTTGCAAAAGTTTTCAAGTGACAGTGACGGCAACACAATACTGGTACCATTTTATTTAGTTGCTTACTCTACTGCTCCTGCCTTCCCCCTCCCTGCAGCCTCCTCTCCTCCCTGAACACCTGCCTTTTATCCAATTTAATTTTCACACCTCCTCCTGCTGTCCTTGCCAGTTATCTCTGTGGTTATGCAGTGGGTGTCTCTTTCCTTTATTGGAGCCATTGCCTTGCAGACTCCCATCCCATCCCAAACTGGCTTCCAGGAGCTCAGGAGCTGGTCCATGAGGTCCCAGAGCTGGTTCTGCCATAGCTTCCAACTGTCCTGGGGAAAAGCACCTCAGATACCCACCAAGACTGTACTAAAGCAAAAAGTTAACTTCAAATTAGGGCTGAAGTCATGCTGATTTATATATAAACAGAACAAGTCTTATAAGGAGCGGCTAAGATAGCTGGGGTGTTTAGCCTGGAGAAGGGGAGGCTGAAGGGAGACCTCATTGCTCCCTATAACTACCTAAAGGGGGTTGTGGAGAGGAGGGAGCTGGGCTCTTCTCCCAAGTGGCAGGGGACAGGATGAGAGGGAATGGCCTCAAGCTCCTCCAGGGGAGGTTCAGGCTGGACATTAGGAAAAAATTTTTGATGGAAAGGGTCATTGGTCCCTGGCAGAGGCTACCCAGGGAGGTGGTTGAGTCACCTTCCCTGGAGGGGTTTAAGGGATGGGTGGACGAGGTGCTGAGGGACATGGGTTAGTGATTGATGGGAATGGTTGGACTCGATGATCCGGTGGGTCTTTTCTAACCTGGTGATTCTGTGTTTCTATGAAGCCCCTTCATCAGTGTGTTTGCCTGTGTGGTATCGCCAAACTCGGAGGATGGAGAGAATGGCACGTTCCTCCTCTGCCTCTGGGGACTTGCTGGGTGCAGCTGCTGTCACAAAAGCATCAGTTTGGATCTCAATTACCCTGTTAGAGAAGGGGGAGAAACTTATTTTAACAGCTCTCTTTCAAGGTTTGATTGTGAATATGGGTAGAGTGGTTAGCATGGGTTTTCTTAGTGAGGCAAAGCCATTTCAACCAGGATTCCTTAGACACACGCGTCACTTCTTGATGGCAGTGAACATTATTTTTGATTTGGTTAAATCTGTAAAACATTTGTGTGCTTTTAGTTAGGCTCTTCTGTGTTTATTTTCCTCTTTGCTCCTGCTAGACCTGCAGACAGCCTTGCAATTGGAAAGTCCTGCTGTGGCTCGGGCATCACCACAAGTGCTAATGAAGTCTCAGCTCATGGGCCAGGCAATTGCATTTCTATATCCCCGAAAACAGAGCCAGATTCTCCGGGGCCCAGTGGCCTCTCAGGCTGCATTTGGCATGTGTGATCTTTATGACTCATAATGGCAAAAAGGAAAGGACCCAGCATGAATCTCCTGTTCCCGTCTGAGCTTGCAGGATTGGCAGTTAAGTGGAGAGACAGAGAGAGTGATGTGCTCTTAACGGAGAAATCTGTGCTCATTTGATCAGAGTAACTAATGTGCCAACAGGGATGCTTGTGCTACCATCCCATTTGTCAGACTGCTGTTACTTTTCACACAGGGCTGGGAAGGCAGAGTTTGAATAGCAAGAACCACAAGGGCAGCAGGTTGTGCACAGCAACATCTAGAGAGGAGCGTCCTGTTTGTTATTAACCTCTGGTTGAGGAGTGCTGAGCAGAGGTTAATAACAAAGAGTGCTCCTCACTAGATGAGGCACCTATTCCCTTTCAGCTTGGTGTCCAGTGCTTTACTAGAGAGGATGCGGTAGCTTGTGTTGGACTCTGCCTTGTTTCCACAGAGGATTTTTCCAACACAGCTCAAAACTGAGCTGGAGCTCAGCCTCAAGTTGTGCCAGGGAGGTGTAGATTGAATATTAAAAAAAAAAATATTTACTGTCAGAGTGGTCAAGCACTGGCAGAGGCTGCCCAGGGCGGTGGTGGAGTCACCATCCCTGGAGATGAACAAAAAGCATGTAGATACAGCTCTTTAGGTCGTGGTTTAGTAGGCACAGTGGTGTTGGACTGATGTTTGGACTTGATGAGCTTAGGGGTCTTTTCTAACCTTACTGATTCTGTGAGTCTCTGAATAAGACTAGGAGAAATGGGAGGGAAGCTCTAGCACTGCTCTGTTCAAATGCGCAGGACCTCATAGCCATTGACCTCGACGCACAGGTGTAATGCAGAAGAAGGAAAAAGATTCAAAGCATGACAAGTTACGTCCAGGTATCCCCTTTTAAAATGGATTACTATCCCCCGACTATTTTTCTAAGTGCTGCTTCTGCTCTGTGCATAATATTTAGCACTTATATCAAGTAATCATAGAATCACCGGGTTGGAAAAGACCCACTGGATCATTGAGTCCAACCATTCCTATCAAACACTAAACCATGTCCCTCAGCACCTCGTCCACCCGTCCCTTAAACCCCTCCAGGGAAGGTGACTCAACCCCCTCCCTGGGCAGCCTGTTCCAGTGCCCAATGACCCTTTCCATGAAAAATTTTTTCCTAATGTTTAGCCTGAACCTCCCCTGGTGGAGATTGAGGCCCAGTATTCGAGGAGTGGTCTCACCAGTGCCGAGTACAGAGGGAGAAGAACCTCCCTGGACCTGCTGGTCACGCTGTGTCTGATCCAAGCCAAGATGCCATTGGCCTTGTTGGCCACCTGGGCCACTGCTGGCTCATGTTCAGTCGCTGTCAACCAACACCCCCAGGTCCTTCTCCTCCAGGCAGTTTCCAGCCAGACTTCTCCTAGTCTGGAGCTGCTCAGGGTTGTTGTGCCCCAAGTGCAGGACCCGGCATTTGGCCTTGTTAAGCCTCATGCCATGGGTCTCAGCCCATGGATCCAGCCTGTTCAGATCCCTTTGGAGCCTCCGACCCTCTATCAGGTCCACGCTTCCACCCAGAATATGGTCTGGCCATCACCTGGAGGTTCCGTTCTGGAGATAACAGCAATGGTTTGTAATCTGCTACTGTGGGTACAGTGGTGTAGATGGGTGGTGGCACCTCCAGGGGTGGAGAGGCACCCTGGGTGAGCATCCAGGATTCCTTTCTCTCCTGCCCATTGTCACTGTCCTAGTGATCTCTGTCATTGCCATCTCTACAGAGATCTGAGCTCGGGTAATTGCAGCAGGGCAGCACGTGTGCTGCATACTCCCAATAACACCAGGACAGTCCCTTCCTCAGCCAAAACCTCTCTGTGAACATGTCTGTGGCCCCATGCTGATTTATTCAATAAAGGAGGCAGTCGGAGACGATTATGAGGGACCTTGATCAAAAAGACAGAGGTTATCCTAAGTGGGAGGAAGAAAAGATGTCGCCGGCACAGCAGGGCTGTCTGCAGCTGGTAACCTGCCTTACATCTCCAGAGTGCCCTTTCTAACTGAGGAAGCAGGGAAGAGGGAAAATTGCTGTCTCTCTGCTAGGATGAAAAGAAAACAAAGTATGAATGGTCATAATTTAGTGGGCTCTTGGGTAAATTTGTGTTTCATACTGATTATTGAGTGCATTCCCTAATTGCAGCAATAAAAAGGAATAGTCCATCTTCTAAATGCAAACGGTAGTGCTGATTGTTATTTAATTAGTTGATTCCAGTGGTCGAGGGGTGAGCATGGAATTACAATTGCAGCTTGTATTATTTCACTGAGATTGCTGAATTAATTAGGAGAACAATGGGATTCTTCATCGTTGATGTCTTAAGAACTTGTGACAATAACTTTTTAACAGAAGGAATAATAAACAGCCATTATGGGTTCTTCTGCTGACACATGGAGCCCTGCAGAGAGACAGAGGCAACTGTAGTGCCCCTGTCCCCTCTTTGTCCTTCCTTGTTGTAGAAGGCGAGATGTTTACAGCGAAGTTTCTAATCTGGCTAGGGAGAGCATCAGAGTAACGGTTTCGGAAAGAAGGAGCGGCTCTACCACTCTGCATCCATAGGAGTAAGTGTGCTTGGAACAGCAATAGCTCAACATCAGGTGCTGGAGCAGAACTTGCCGTTAGGATAGAAGAGAGAGAGGAGTCCTACAGCGTGGAGGGAGGAGGAGTGTTCCATCTCTTTCTTGCCAATGCACAATGCTCATCTTCATCTTTCCTGCCTACAGGAAAGCTGGGGAGAAGCTCTTTATCAGGGAGTACAGCAGCAGCGTGAAGGGGAATTGTTTTAAACTGAAAGAGGGAAGATTGAGATGAGATCTTAGGAGGAAATGTTTTGCTGTGAGGGTAGGCAGGCCCTGACCCAGGTTGCCCAGAGCAGTGGTGGCTGCCCCATCCCTGGAGGGGTTCAAGGCCAGGTTGGATGGGGCTTGGAGCCCCTGATCCAGTGGGAGGTGTCCCTGCCCATGGCAGGGGTGGAACTGGATGGGCTTTGCAGTCCCTTCCAACCCAAAACTGTTCCATGGTTATCAGCTAGCCAAGGCTGAGGAAGCTGCTGAAGCTCCTGTTTGCTGCGGACCAAACTCCCTTCAGCTCGCTCTCTCATCTGCCGTTATCATGCTCTGAACCAGTGTGCAGCAGCATAGTGCTTGCAGTACTTGTGTGAGGTGGTCATGTTACCATCAGAGAAGGTTTGCCAATGGGATCTGGAACATCCATAATAAGACAAGTTCACAAAAAAAAAAAAAAAAAAATTAAAAAATTCCCTTTGCTGCATTTGCTGTGCAAGATTTTCTCTATGATGAGAGATGGTTTGGAAAACCATCAGGGAAATACAAAGTAATTCAAAGTCAAACTTGAGTTGCTGACGTGGGTTAATTCCTTACTGTCGTGGAAAAATAGCCCGTGGTATTCATTGTCATACAGAATAATTGAAGCTGAGAGTAGATATTTATGTGGCTTATCAGACTTTTTACAGAGTTGTAAGCGTAAAAGCATAAATGAATAGAAAGTTATAAGTTCTTATGCTTCAGGATATGACCTAACTGCTGCTTAATGAGAGCTGAGCAGAAGCTTAACCGGAGGATAAGCTGTCTCTGCTCTGCCTTTGCACTTTCTTGTTGAGTACTTGATGCTGGCTGCTATCAGACCAGAGAGACCATGAGTCTGTCCCAAGGGAAGCTGGGTCCATCTGGGGAAGTTCAACCTAATGATCTGCTGACCCTCCACCCCAGAAGGTGCTGCCTTTCAAGGCATCCTGCTGCCATGGTTTTCTACAACTGAGGAAGAATTGGGTAATCACATGCCCCATTCTCATTGTTGTGCTGGTTGAGTTTGGTTTGCATCCATGTGGCCAAGAAAATGAGGTCTTGTCCTTTCCCATCATCATCCAGACGTGCTGCCTGGGAATGCAGCCTTGTGGGAAAATGTGTTTCCCTGAGGGCTGCTAATGACCTGCAAAACAACCATTCCTGAAGTGAAAAATGGAGCAGTCTTTAAGAACTGAGACCATTTGCAAATGTGTCCATGAAACGGGCATTGAGATTTTGCTCTGAAAACGTTGGCTTTATTGTTTTTTTTCCTCTCTTTTTATTTTATCGAAAATGTGTTTCATGTAATGGCCTTTTGGCTGGTTTATTGTCATATGGCTTTTATTGTAGCTGAGTGGGGTTATTACAGCCTTGGAGTAGATGAAAACACAAAACAGGTTTTCTGAAAATACATGAGGGGCATTATTATGTTAAAGCAATCATCTGTCCTGACCGAACTTGGCTTCCTCCTTCCTGGGTGCTCTGCAGAGAGTTGTTCCTTTCTTGTGTACATCTTTGTATTGTCAGGATTAATTTTGCAGAAGGAGAAGTCTTCATAAGCGAAGTGTTAGCCTCTCTTTCCGTTTTATAAGCATGAGGTTAGGTTTTTTTTCTCTCCCTTTCAGAAATACTGTGGCTTGAATCTATGACATTGCTCACTTGCTGCCCTTCCAGGCCTGCTACCAACCTCTCTGGTTTCTGTTCTCCTTCTATATGAGTGTTCTGTGTTGGCTGGAAGTTCTTTGAGGAAGGGTCCTTTCCTCCCCAATTACTCCCTTGTGGGAATTTGCAGGGGCATCTTAGTTGGAGGGGAATCATAGAATCATAAAATCATAGAATCACCAGGTTGGAAGAGACCCACAGGATCATCGAGTCCAACCATTCCTATCAAACACTAAACCGTGTCCCTCCATGCCTCATCCACCCGTCCCTTAAACCCCTCCAGTGAAGGTGACTCAACCACCTCCCTGGGCAGCCTCTGCCAGTGCCCAATGACCCTTTCTGGGAAAAATTTTTTCCTAATGTTCAGCTTGAACCTCCCCTGGCGGAGCTTGAGGCCATTCCCTGTCATCCTGTCCCCCGTCACTTGGGAGAAGAGGCCAGCACCCTCCTCTCCACAACCTCCTTTCAGGGAGCTGGAGAGAGCAATGAGGTCTCCCCTCAGCCTCCTCTTCTCCAGGCTAAACACCCCCAGCTCTCTCAGCTGCTCCTCTTGTTCTCCAGCCCCTTCACCAGCTTCGTTGCTCTTCTCTGGACTCGCTCCAGAGCCTCAACATCCTTCTTGTGGTGAGGGGCCCAGAACCGAACCCAGGATTCGAGGTTTGGTCTCACCAGTGCTGGGGAAAGGTTGATGTGCCCCCAGTTCCACAACTGGGCTGGCTGCAGTGGTCCTGTGGCTACCGAACTAGCAAAATTGAAGCTTTTGTCTCCCTCTCTGCTCCCTCAGGGCTGTCACAGCTAGCAGCACACTGAGCTGGGAACCCCTCTGCCTGGTCAGTAAGTGCTGAGATGTGCGACGCTGAGCAGAGTCAGGTGGAAAATTATATGAATGAACAGTATGGTAAATATTCAAATGTTTACTAGGGTGCCCCTAGGCAGGCATTTCTTTTCATCTACTCAGTATCAGGGAGAATTGCATCCCTTGCTTTCACAACCGTCCACCTTCTCCCTCTCCACCTCCCACATCCCCCTACCCTTCTCTTTGGCACGGCTTAGCTCTCCTGCTCCTGGCTCATCCCAGGGGCTGTATTTCACCTGCCAGCGAGACCTCTTCACTCTGGCTGTGCTTCAGCTCAGCTTTTAGCCAGGCATGAGTAACTGCCTGTACCTCAGCATAGCCAGGAGCTTTAATGAAGGAGAGCTGTGCCAGAGCAGGGCCTGAGCTGCTGAGAAATGGGGCAGCGTGTGCAGCCCCGGCCCTGGATGCTGCAACCACAACCAGGACATCCTCCCTGCACCCTTGACCCAAGAATCCCCTGGGAGAGAAGAGGGTGCAGGTGGCGTTTTGGGGTGTGGGAGCCAGGAAGACATGAGTTTGTCAGCTGAAGAGGAAGGGAATAGTGTTAGGGGCAGGAATGGGGGAGCAATTTCCATGTGGGAAGGGAGAGGGAAAGGCTCTGGGGGAGCCTTTACTTACTTACTTACTTACTTCTTCAGGTTGGAAGAGACCCACTGGATCATCGAGTCCAACCATTCCCATCAATCACTAAACCATGTCCCTCCAGGCTAAACACCCCCAGCTCTCTCAGCCGTTCCTCATAAGGCCTGTTCTCCAGCCCCTTCACCAGCTTTGTTGCTCTTCTCTGGACTCGCTCCAGAGCCTCAACATCCTTCTTGTGGGGAGGGGCCCAGAACTGAACACAGGATTTGAGGAGCGGCCTCACCAGTGCCGAGTCCAGAGGGAGAAGAACCTCCCTGGACCTGCTGGTCACGCCGTGTCTGATCCAAGCCAAGATGCCATTGGCCTTCTTGGCCACCTGGGCCCCTGCTGGCTCATGGCTTTGGGACGGGCGGCATGGAGAGGAGGCTATTCAAGAGCTGAGCGTGTGGCTTTGGGCAGGCTTGTCCCTGTCAGGTCTGTCCCTTTATCAACATTTCGGCAAGGTCCAAAATTTCCTAAGCCTTAACTGTGGTCCAGGAGCCAAGGAGAATGTGTGTGCCCGTGTGTGCATGTGCAGGGAGAGGGAGGTGAGCCGCGGTGGATGGTTGGGGTGAGGGCATGGCAATGGGGAGCCTAAGTGAGAGAGAGAGAATGCAATTTCCTCCCCCTTCCCTGTGTTTTTGATGTTAGAATGCTTCAAGCTCTTTTAGCTCACATCAGAAGGAAGATGCTTGTGGCTTCGGTTTCTTCTCTTTACTCAAAATCGGTTTGAAGTAAAGGGCAGAAGAGTTTGCCATATCTTCTCTTTGTTGTCTGGTTTCCCCCTTCTCTTCCTCACTTCTCTCCTCTTAGCTTCTACTTGTACCTGACAAGCAAACATCTCCCCTCCTTCTCTGCAAATACCTTTTCTCTCTCCATTCTCTCCAGACTGCAGAACATCTCTAATTTCTCTTCCCACACTGATAAGTCAGATGAGTTGTTCTTTTCCCCAGCCAGCAACAGCTCAACTTGGACGGGGCTGAAGGGCAGTTTTGCTCAGGCTGTGATTGACAAGGGAACTTCGGGATCTTGCGGGCTGTCTTGATATATTTCCCTGTTTTCCTCTCCCTTCCTCTGGGATTTTGACACCTGCTGAAGAAAGGGCAACCAAGCTCCATTCCCAGGGAAGGAGACACCGACCCGACAGGGGCATGGGTGAAATCAGACTTGCTGGACATTGTTGATCATAAGTCCATCAGCCAGGAACTGTGGAGATGAAGAAACCTCAAGGGAGAGTGGGGTGAACTGGAGAGGTGAAGAAAAGAGAGCAGCAAGGAGGTTTAAAAAAAAAAAAAAAAGAAGAATGGCACCCTGGAGATCTGGAGAAGAGCCAGAAAGCACAGTGCACAAAATACCAGGGAACTGACAGTTAATTCAGTCTCCAGGAGACGAAAGGGAAAAGAAAAAGGGAAAAAATGTCTTTGTTGCAAAGAAGCAAGCGATATGGAAGAGTTGATGGTGGTGTGCAAATACGTGGCATCTTCCTGAGTTCTGGGTTTTCTCCCCTTTCTACAGCAGTATTGTCCTGGTCAGTGGAGATCGCATCTTCCCGAGGATGTGAGAGAAACCCTTGCCCAGGAGCTGTTCCCTGACACCACAGGGAGGTTCTAGGTTAGACAAAGATGCTGGAAGAAATACAAGAGCTGAACTGGGCCCTCAATAGGAGGGTGTTCACAATTACAGTGTGAAGCTGGGGCCTGGGGTATCTGGTTTTGCTATAGACTGGGATGACCCCCTTCAAGTGGGCATCAGCCCATTTCCCTTGTCCAGCAGTGAGATCAAAGTGTGAGCATGTGTACACGTGGGCAAGTGTGGTTTCTTGCTGCTGTGCCTGATTCCGTCTTTGAGAGGGAGAGTGCTTTGCCCTCTGGTCTGTCTTCAGGCTTTGCTTGCTGCTCTTTTCTCCTGCTGCCTTCTGGTATGATTGAGCTTCTGGATTTGCCCACTCCAGGGTCTGTTCCAAGGAATCACTGGGAGTTGTGCTTACGTACCTAAGAGCTAAGGCTGACTTCAGACTTGTGCATCACATTTGGTTTTGAGGGATAAAATAAATCTTCTGTCTCTAGTGAGGGCAAACCTTCATTCTTCCTGAAGGTGACATGTGTCCCCAGGAGCAAGAAGCCTAAAGACAAGTCACGCTGGAGGGGAAGAGGAGCTATAAGAACTGCAGTTTCTTTGTCCTTTGAGTTGAGAGTTCCTACAGCTCTGAGCTGGAGCTTTTGGAGCAAGCAAGTTGAGGCATATGGTGACTCACCTCACACTGAGCTCGACCCTGCTGTTCCTACCAGGAAAACATTGCTGACAATTAGGAACAACTGCTCCAGCACTGCCTGCCTCTCTGAAGGCTTCCTGGCAGCTGGATCTCTGTGGGCTCTGCTGTGGGACTGGTGCTCCCTGTTGGAGCAGCATCTGTTCCAGCTTCTCTCTTCCCAGGGTTGCCTGCACGGAATTGTCTCCTCAGCTCCCCCTCTCCCAGGTCTCCAGGAGCACCAGCTGCTCCTCTGTTGATGTCCCCCTATATGACCCTTCCAAACCAGCACCTCCCACTGCACTGTAATCGCTAGTTGCTGAATAAGTTACAGATTCTGTATTTTCAGCTTAGAAGCCGTGTCCTTTCCTGGAAGAATCCCCAGTTGGGTTACTGGGATGCTTTAAACTGGATGAAGCCATGGGACTGTAGGCAGAGACCAGGGTGCAGGGAAGATTCAGCTTGCTTAGTGCTGGAATTCAGGAGTCTGAGAGTGACACAGAGGGTGTAATGGCTTTAAGCTGGAAGGGGGAAGAAGGAGATGAGATCTTGGCAAGAAATGTTTTGCTGTGAGGGTGGGGAGGCCCTGGCCCAGGTTGCCCAGAGCAGTGGTGGCTGCCCCATCCCTGGAGGGGTTCAAGGCCAGGTTGGATGGGGCTTGGAGCCCCTGATCCAGTGGGAGGTGTCCCTGCCCATGGCAGGGGTGGGACTGGATGGGCTTTGAGGTCCCTTCCAACCCAACCCATTCCATGACTCTGTGTCCAGGTAGTTCGTTCGCTAGCCAAACAGCCACTGTCTCCTTTGACAGGAATATAGATCCAATGGTTCTTTTTCACTCTGTCTGAAATTGCTTTGTAATAACAGTAGGAGTTGGAGAGGCATTTTTATTGATTAAACAATTGAGGCTATCTGTCTTTTACAAAACCAAAAATATAGAGGTGTCTTTTGCTTCCTGTGTACACATTATACACATTTATTACATGCAGCAGTCTCTGTAATCAAGCTGATGTTTATGATGGACTGGTTTATAACACCAGATTGAGATGGTATAATGTGTACTAAAATACTAAGAGAGCCTGATGTAAATATGCTGAATTACATGGGCTGGAGTCAAGGCAGGGAGGGAGGGAGGCCAGAAGCTGGCTTCTTGCAGGAGAGGTGGGCTGTAAGTGAAGAATTACTTTTGAAATATAGGGTCCTGTGCTCTCTCCCAGCAATGCAACAGTGATTTCCAAGACTTCCCTTTGATCAATCACCATTTCAGCTATTGGAAAATTTGTAGCTGCTCTGTCTCTTGACCCCTTCTGCCACTGGTTCTGGGCGATTGCAATGTCAATGTTTCCCCGTGGCAGGAGACATCAGAGGTTTGAGCTCGGCTGTGCAAAAGAGGGACACACAGCTCAGGCTGCTCTACCCTCACCTAATTCCTCTTCTTTTGTGGCTTTCCCTGCCTTCCTCCTTGTTTGGCTTTATCACTTTCTAGGTGGTATCCATGATGTGCCAGTCCCAAAGCATTGATATAGATCTCATCTTTTTATTTGTGTGTTTGTACTAGCTTGTATAACTGAATGCTTGGGAATTATCTCTGCCTTCATTGACTCCTTGAGATGTTCAGATTTTCCTTTTTTTTTCTTTTTTCTTTTTTTTATTTCTTTTTCTCTTCTTCTCTGAGTGGGCACATCAGCATTTCTCTGCAAACAGGAACATGTGTATGATGGAGTTTGGATGTCTTTAGGCAGGTATGGACTTTCTGAGGTCAGATACTGAATGAGTTTGCGTGCCCTTTTCCAGCAGTCAGATATGAGAGCTCTCTGAGCTGTGTGTCTGACTCAGTCCCTAGGGAGCTCTGGGCTGGCAAAAGGGGTTTATTTTGGCTGGCCTGCATTGTGTTGGCTGTAGCAAGTGTCCTTCAGCAGGCTGTGTTTCTTGTGCACTTGCAAGCTCCCTTCTCTGCCTTCCCCAGCAAGGAAACTCAGTCTGGGAAGGGACCCAAGCCTTCCTGAGAGCGAAGGAGGGAGTGGTTTGTCCAGATAGAAGTGAAGCAGCTTCAATTTGACTTATTAAATGATTATTTAGATTGCAACACTTGGTTCTGTAGGGCTTGTTGTGGTCCTGCAGGTTTTCTTCAGGAAGCTGTGGTGTATAGAATCATAGAATCACCAAGTTGGAAGAGACCCACAGGATCATCAAGTCCAACCATTCCCATCAATCACTAAACCATGTCCCTCAGCACCTCGTCCACCCATCCCTTAAACCCCTCCAGGGAAGGTGACTCAACCCCCTCCCTGGGCAGCCTCTGCCAGTGCACAATCACCCTTTCCATGAAAGATTTTTTTCTAATGTCCAGCCTAAACCTCCCCAGGTGGAGCTTGAGGCCATTCCCTCTCGTCCTGTCCCCTGTCACTTGGGAGAAGAGCCCAGCTCCCTCCTCTCCACAACCTCCTTTCAGGTAGTTGTAGAGAGCAATGAGGTCTCCCCTCAGCCTCCTCTTCTCCAGGAAGAAGCTCTCTCAGCTGCTCCTCTTGTTCTCCAGCCCCTTCTACAGCTTCGTTGCTCTTCTCTGGACTCGCTCCAGAGCCTCAACATCCTTCTTGTGATGAGGGGCCCAGAACTGAACACAGGATTTAAGGAGTGGTCTCACCAGTGCAATATAGATTGGAGAGAAACCAGTTCAGCAATGAAATGCCTTTGTAGGTGTGTTTGTTTATGTGGTATCTTAGGTGCACAATATGTCTGTGTGTGCCACAGCCACCTCCACCTTAAAGTGGAGGGCTTGGCTGAAAACAGTGTGTGGCACATATGTATGCGTTGCTCTGTTCTCTCTGTGTGATGTGTTGAAGGAATATTGGATGTAAGCCCGGACAGGGACCTTACGAGACATGCAGTCCCTGCAATCACAGGTACCTGCCTTGGTAAAGCTTAGCAAGCACCATCTCAAAGCTGCTATTGTTTTGGGATTTTTTTTTCCTCCTTTTGTTAGTTTTTGGGAAGGCTGTTATAGATCCTTGCTGCTCTAATGGATGGGAACGCCTTCAGAATGGCAGCTGAAATCAATTCAGAATTTGCTTAGCCCCATTAGCTTTTGTGTCATTATTATCCTTGGACATAAATAGTCATATAGAGGAGTTGTCCACTGAACTAATCTTAGTCTATAATTGTGCAGGAGTGCGTGCATCAGAGTAGCACGTGTGCAAGTATTCTTGGCTTGGGTTTTGCTTAAGAGTCCCTATCAACATGAAGTAAAAAAGGTGCCCTTGCTAGTGATGATTTACAACTCCACAGAGCCCCCCCCCCGCTTCAAAAGAACTTGTCAGGCTTTCCTGGGTTAAAATGATAATGAAGAAAAAACAAATACATGTGAAGAAATAAGAAAGAGGTGTCTTGTGAAACATGTTCTTTAATGGAAAATGTCTTTTTTGATGTGATAATCATGCGTGTGTGTGAAGTCGTAGCGCAGCTTTGATTGTTGCGTGGTTTAAAAACTTTGTCTTGTCATAGAAATGAGGAAAAGAAGTGATGCCGGTAGAAAGAAGAATGTTTGCTGCTTTGGATGGAGGTCGTCTTGTTTCCACGCTATGAGGGTGGGGAAGCCCACGTTGCCCAGAGCAGTGGTGGCTGCCCCATCCCTGGAGGGGTTCAAGGCCAGGTTGGATGGGGCTTGGAGCCCCTGATCCAGTGGGAGGTGTTCCATGGCACGGCGTTGGAACTGGATGGGCTTTGAGATCCCTTCCAACCCAAAGTATTCTATGATGCTATGATTTTTTCAGTGTCCCTTTCATGCTTTCATGCACTGGAGGGTTTTTTGGATGTCATGGTTGCATGAGGATTTTATATAGTTATTTTAACTGTCTATGTTTAATGCCAGTACAGGCATTTGCTCAGTAATCAGTGAAAAAAGTCCCTTGCTACATTAAGATACTTCTGTTCCTCGATTTCCTCTGAGCTGAGCTAGCCCTTGCACCATTTTCCCATCTCTTGTATTCACATAGTGGGACACACACACATGGGATGGTTTGAGTGAGCCAGCAGTGGCCCAGGTGGCCAAGAAGGCCAATGGCATCTTGGCTTGGATCAGAAACGGCGTGACCAGCAGGTCCAGGGAGGTGCTTCTCCCTCTGGACTCGGCACTGGTGAGGCCGCTCCTTGAATCCTGTGTTCAGTTCTGGGCCCCTCACCACAAGAAGGATGTTGAGGCTCTGGAGCGAGTCCAGAGAAGAGCAACAAAGCTGGTGAAGGGGCTGGAGAACAGGCCTTATGAGGAACAGCTGAGGGAGCTGGGGGTGTTTAGCCTGGAGAAGAGGAGGCTGAGGGGAGACCTCATTGCTCTCTCCAACTCCCTGAAAGGAGGTTGTGGAGAGGAGGGAGCTGGGCTCTTCTCCCAAGGGACAGGGGACAGGACGAGAGGGAATGGCCCCAAGCTCCACCAGGGGAGGTTCAGGCTGGACATTAGGAAAGAATTTTTTCCGGAAATGGTTATTGGGCAGTGGCAGAGGCTGCCCAGGGAGGGGGTTGAGTCACCTTCCCTGGAGGGGTTTAAGGGACGGATGGACGAGGTGCTGAGGGACATGGTTTAGTGATTGATGGGAATGGTTGGACTCAATGATCTGGTGGGTCTTTTCCAACCTGGTGATTCTATGATTCTAAGTGGTATATGTGCGTGTGAGGACAGAGGCCAGGTATAGAATTCGGCTGGTGGAGGGCTCAGTAGGGGCACCAGCAGCCACTTTGCGTGGAGGCGAGAGGCAGAAGCTGCCCTTTGGCTTTCAGAGAAGGCTTGCGGTGATTAGAGTGCTGCCCACCTTATTCCTGCAGTGATTTAGGATTCATCAAGTCATCTTTATTCAGCTACAGTGTCCCTTGATTTCGAGGCTTGCTACGTCTGCCTAAATTGGGTGCTGCAACAGTTATATATGTTAAAATAAATGAACTTTTCACTGCAGAAGGGGAAGTGAAGAAAGACAGATGAACCCTCAGTAACAGCTGTTTGGAGAAAGAATCCCACAGAAGCTGCTCCCTTCACTAATTAGAAATCTGCTTGCTTTTAGGAAGGGTAACGTCTATGTTCTTGACTCCTGTTCTCGCTTCTAATTACTTCTTGGAGAAGTGAATAAAGACACGGTTTCGTATGTTTTACTTAGAGTTGCTGAGGCAGAGTATGTTGGGTGGAAATGTCTTCTGGAGACGGGAAGGAAGGGAAAAAATGAAATAAAGATGTTGGATGTGGTTACTGACACTTAAATTTGAGGAAAGGGGAATTGTGTTTATTCCAGCAAGAGCTGCATGTATATTGGATTAGAAGCAGTGATAGAGCTGTTATGTGGGATCTTCTGAGTCTCTGGGGGGAGGATGCCGTTCCTTAGAGAGGACAAATCTGTAATGAACTGGCACTAGCGGAAGATCACATTGAGAGATTGCAGACAGCAAGCAGCTCCCTCTCCCCGTGGGAATGAGCTTCCTTGCTCAGTGGCTTCTCTGTAATTTGAGTAAAAAAGGGTGGTGGTTGTTGCAATAGCTGTGTCCAGCTGGGCAGAGATTTAAGGAAGAGCAACATAATGTTGAACCTACCTATGCATGAAGTTTACAAACTGTTACTGAAATTAGAAAAAAAAAAAAAAGAGGAGGGCCATGAAGTTCGTGAGGGGTTTAGAGGGGAAGCTGTATGAGGAGCACCTGGTGTCATTTGGTCTGTTCAGCCTGGAGAAGAAGAGACTGAGGTGAGACCTCATCGCAGTCTGCAGCTTCCTCACAAGAGGAGGAGGAGGAGGAGGAGAAGATGCTGAGGTCTTCTCTTTAGTGACTAATGACAGGACCCAAGGGAATGGCAGGAAGACGCCAGGGGAGGGTTAGGCTGGACGTTAGGAGAAGATCCTTTCCCAAGAGGGTTCTTCACCCCAGGGCCAAGCCTGATGCGTTCCAGAAGTATTTGGCCAGTGCCCTGAGCCCCACAGTGTGAATGTTGGGGACAGTAGTTGGACTCAATGATCCTTGAGGGTCCCTTCCAGCTCGGGACAGTCTATGATCCTATGAAAATGCAAGGAGGTTTGAAACCGCTGTTGAACAGAGCCTGTTGCAGGCTGTGGTGGGTGGCAGGGAACTGAAGGTGTAGCAGTTCTGCACAAGAGCCGTGGTGGGAGGGGAGGAAGGTGAGTCACGGCGAAGGCACCAATACCAGCCTGCATGCAGAGGGCTCACTGCTTCACCTCAGATCATAGAATCATAGAATCACCAGGTTGGAAAAGACCCATCGGATCATCGAGTCCAACCGTTCCTATCAAATACTAAACCATGTCCCTCAGTGCCTCATCCACCCGTCCCTTTAACCCCTCCAGGGATCATTCACCTTGGTTCATTCCCGAGGACAGAAACAAATGGAAAGAAGCCCAGATACCTCCATATCCAATTGTCATTGCTTGTGGTGGGAATTAACTGTCTAAACCACTTGGGGCTTCAGGCTTAGTGATTCCAATACAGAGGGAATCCACAAGTACTGTTTGATATCTGGTGAATAGCGCAACTTCTTGGCAGAACGTTTTAGTAAATTCATCACAAAACAAACACTTAGAAAGATGGAACATCGAAGCTAAAAATTGTAGAAAAGAGTAAATGTGCAAGTTTGTCATCTTCGAGAGAAAAAAGAGGCTTTGATTGTTTTCTATTAAGAAAAGGGTTTGTTTTGAGATGTGTTTCATCTTTTTATTAAGGTTATAAATATTGAAATTGGAAGAAAGCATTTTATTCAATCTGAAGCAAATAATTTTGTCATCGCCCCAGTAGCTGGTGAGCAGCCTGCGGGGTGTGGGCTGGGGGGGCTCCTCGAGAGCTTCTCTCCGGTGGAAAAGGCACTTGGTTTTGCTGGCACGTGATGGTCACGACTTGAGTAAAGCCCCTCTCTGTCTCTGCTGAGCTTTATTAAGCCTTGAGCAGGTGATCGTTTGCAACCCAGCAATTCAATTACTCCGGGCAATAAATTTCCAGGTAAGTGTTGGAAGCTCCATCATTTGAAGTACCAATGTTTTTCTTTTTCCCTCACGGTCTTCGAGGTAGTATCATCAGCTGTGGAAGCAGTGAAGCCTGATTTCCTATGGATTTCTTTCTCACGGTTGGATTCTTTGATAACTAAATAAGTGGGAGCTTTGACTGAACACCTCGGCCACAGAAAAAGCTTCAGAAAAGCTGTGTTTTGTGTAAATTCTCTGAATAAGGAGTGAGCTTGCATTGCATCCTGCCTGTCTGTCAGGATGCTGAGACACTGGCTATTGTCTGTCAGCTCTTTTTGTGAATCTTGAAGGATTTGAGGGAGCTGGCTCTGTCCAACGTGGCTGCAGGTGGTCAGTGGGTTCATTTATGGTTGTGGGAGGCTGAGAGATCTGCTCGGGGGAGCTTGTTTCCATAGGAAAGCAAGTTAGAAATACAGATGGGTAAAGAAAAAGTGGGAAGACTTACCTTTGATGTGACCCTGGTGGAGTCGGTGACACCATTTCTGGACTCTAAGCTGAGGAAGGAGCATTTTTTCCACTTGGGAGATGGTTTCTTCTGGGAGTGTGTGACTAAACGTGTCCATTAACGTGGTGACAAACAGGACTTGGCGTGCAGGGTGGGTAAGTGCAGTGCTTAAATTAAAACTGCTACTTCACTGTGACCAGGGGATGGGATTTAAATGCATCAGTTCTTGTGTTTGGTGAGTACCATATCCGCAGTTACCGGAGGGTTAGTTAAATGGCATGCAGCATATTAAAAATGATCTATTTCTCCACTGTAGATGGAGTCTTTCTAAAAATCACTTTACCTTTCCGTGTTAGCCATTTCCAGGAGTGTGCTTGAACAAAAGCAGTTGTGGAAAGTGTCTATGTGTCTGGGCAACGGGAAGGAAGAGGAGTGAAAAATGTATTTCATCTCTCGCCTAGGAGCCATAAAGATGAGTTTCCATCTGCGGAACCTGTGGGGTTGCCAGATGAATTCCCCTGGCTCCGAAGCTGATGGGATGGTGCTCGTGGTCTCCAGCTTTGCTGTTTAGCATCCAGTGAAGGAATAAAAATCCGGGGGCAAAATCAGTATGAGAGAGCTGAGTGACAGATCGTTCTGTACAAATAACAAGTGATAAGCTGATAAGTGGTGGCCCAGGTAGGCAATTAACACTATTGGTTAAATTAACTGATGGCAGAGATCTCTTTTATGTAGAGGCTTGCCTCCAGTCTTTATGTCCTTGCTGAAGGCTGGCAGGGAATAGCTGTGCAGGACAGACATCTTCCAAAATTAACAGTGACTTTCAAGCAGGATAGGTGATTAATGAGAATTTATTGCTCTTGATGGACAAATGAAGCTCCTTCAGTTTTCTTGTGAGTGATGTTCAGCTTTCTTTTCTCTAGTAAATGAATCATCTGCTCAAACTTTTCTAAGAACAGTTAGAGGTAAAGAAAGGGGAGAGAACTGGCCCCTTTCAGCTTGATTTATTATCTAACTCTTTTGTAACAAGATTTCCAGTGTTGTAAAATATTAAATACATCCCTATATTCAATATCACATTTTGATACATTTCATGCCTCATTTGCTACCGGAGTCAAGGACAACTTCACATTTTTCATGGCACAAGGCCCAGATTTGTCTATTTATTTATTTTTAATCACTTCATTTTTCTTTTTTTTTTTTTTTTTTCACCTGTATCAATTTGGATTAAATCTTGGCAACCATAGCAACCTATTCCGCTGGGTGGTTTCAGGTCTCTAGAACGTGGGAACTCTTTGACTTGGCTTATCCCCCATGGGCTGCCGTGCAGTAGTGGTTAGCGGGGAACGGGTGAGAGATGGTTTTGTGCTGGATGTTAGACTGAGTCAAGTGGTTTTGTGCTGGGTGTTGAACTCAGTCAAGCAGCTCTCTTTGTCACCGGCAGTGTCATTTTTAAACAAAATGCTGTTTTGTTTAACAGCTCACATGATATAATGAGAAGGATTAAGTGGAGTTTGCTGCCAGTTAAAGTAAAATGCATGTAACTGCTGTTAATTAGGAAAGGCTCAGTATTTGTCTTCGCCTTGATCTGTGTGGGAGGTTTTTGATTATTGCATCTCACATTGGGAAACAACAGCTGAATCCTGCTGCCTTCTGTACCAAGTCCCTGGTATCCAGTGACTCTGCAGGTAGGGATGGCAGCTTGGGACGTGGCAGAGCCACTGCTGCGTCTTTATAATTGGAATACGGGCTCCATCCTATTTCAGTTGTTGAATATTTGGAGCATCCTTTTAAATTCCTGTGTTAAGCCAAGGAGTTTCTACAGGACTGCTTTACCACCTGGGCTCCACAGGGTGTCTGCGTTGGTTAGGGGTCAGATGTTTTGGGAGAGAACTCAACTCTCAATCCTTGCCCTGCAACCATCCCCTTTACCTTCACTGTGGCATCTTATCTCTTCTTAAGTCAATGTAGAGGAATTGGACTGTGCTCCCTCCGGAGGTGATATCTCACATGTGAGTCATCCTCCTGGGCTCAGACTTTCTCTTTACAAAATCCTACTTTGTCTTCCTAGTGGCAAGGTGACTCCAGTCTTTTGTCTAAGAGAGTACAGTAAGAGCCATTTACAAGGAACTGGAGCTCAAGGAACTCTGCCTAAAAAATGAAACAGATGTTTTTGAACAGTGAGGGTAATTAGAAACTGTAATATCACCTCTAAGGCTTGTGGTCAATTGTCCATGAATGGCGACTTCGCATTGCAATTGGATGCTTTTCCTGAAAGATGCGCTTTAGTTGGAATTGGAATGGGTTCAAGAAGGCCCATGGCTGGTTGTTTTGGAAGGTGGCCTGGACAGCTACAGGGGTTCTTTCTGATCTGTAAGTGGGAGCTGGTTTAGCAAAAGAGTCCAGTGTTCACAGGTTTTCTTCAGCAAGCTCTTTTGAACTGTTCAAGGTTTGTCTTGGAAGCCAGTTTCTGGAAAGAAGAGCAGTGAGACTTGGAAGAGTTTGACTGGATGGAAAATCTTACAGCTAACCTGTTGGTGCTGTTGCCCTTCCAGTTATCAAGAGCTGCACATCCTTCAGATGTACTCAGCACTCAAACTAAATCCTTTCAAGGTGAAGTGATAACATCCTGTAATGGGCGGGCGCTCCTCTGCCTTTAGGGACAGGTAGCACAGGACATAGAATCACAGGATGGTTTGGCTTGGAAGGGACCTTAAAGCCTATCCAGTTCCACCCCTGCGATGGGCAGGGACACCTCCCACTGGATCAGGGGCTCCAAGCCCCATCCAACCTGGCCTTGAACCCCTCCAGGGATGGGGCAGCCACCAGTGCACTGGGCAACCTGGGCCAGGGCCTCCCCACCCTCACAGTAAAACATTTCTTCCTGAGATGAGATCTCGATCTCCTCTCTATCAGCTGAAAACTCTTCCCCCTCATCCTATTCCAGCACTCCCTGATCAAGAGCCCCTCCCCACCCTTCCTGTAGGACTTGGTGCCCTCATGAGAGACTTTGAACCTTGGATCAATTGGCAACAGAGTCTGTGAAAGATGAGGTTCACAAATGATAAACAAACAGGCTTTCTCCCCAGAAACGAGCTTGTATGTGTACTGGAGAACTTCTAAGACTTTGGATCAAAAAAGCTTCAAAGCCTTCCTTTTTAAATGAAAGTATCATAAGGAGTCAGGATCCTTATTAGTTTAAGGGGCTCTTAAAAATCCCACTAGGTGCTTATCTGCCTCTTCTGATGGGTATTATCTTTAGCAAATCTGTCTCCCAGTACTTGAATCTCTCCTGAAAATGGAACTTCAGCTTCTAAATTACCTGGTTACCTGAAAACATCATCAGTAGGATCAGCTTTCTCTAATAGCCACGTCAATTAAAAGTGTGTCTGCATCCTGCTCTCAGCAGTGTATGGCTGGGAGTGCAAGCGTTTCACCCAGGTTGCTTTTTATGATCCCCATGCTTTACAAATGAAACAAAATTTAGTGAGGGAACCTGTCTTTGTTCTTCTTCCTTACAGTAAACTAATTGAAAACAACATGAATGTTAATGATGCATTTCGCATTTGGAAGTTAGAGGGGTGATTAATACATTGTACGTTGTATATTAACACCTTCTCAGGGGCATAATGAAGACAAAATATGTGCTCTGAGATGAGGTTGTTCATTTCGTGGTACGTCTCTTCTGTTCTACCATCCCTTCCCACACTGAAATACAAGTGTTACAATCCAGAGGGTCTTGTTTCAAAGCATAATTTTAAATCAATCAATGAATTTTTATGTCTTAATCTTTTTTTCCTTCCCCTTTTGACTGGATAGCCAAAACAAAATGCACAAAGGGAATGGAGATGTGAGGAAGGCAGAGGACACAACAGCTAAGAGGATGGTGTGAAGGGCCAATGATGTGAGAGGTTCTTGAAGCCATCTCTTGATGTTGGTGGAAATAATCTGTCATTGGAGTGAACGCTGATCAAAGATAACCTGTTAGAGTCTGGGGAAAGCTTTTTTCCCCCTCCTCTGCTCCTTGACACTCTCTCCAACTCATGTAATGCTTTTTTTTTTTTTTTTCCTTAAGATCATTGTGATAAATTGCTCTTGTGAAGTCCCTGGCGAGGTGGGAGGCTGAAGCTTCTGATTGATCTGTGAGACAGTTGGATGCTCTGGGTGCATCCACGTGGCAAGCTGAGTTCAGTCTCCTCTGTCCCCAGTTGGTACTGGAACAACAACTGCTATGGAAACTGGGCTGCTGTGACCCGTGACTTTCGGAGTGCCCATGAGTTTCGGAGTGCTCATGACTTTTGGAGTGCTCATGCTTCCCTGTGTGTCTACCCTGCAAACTGTGGCTCTTCCCTGAATTCAGCTGGGACTTGGGTGCTGTTGTGGCTTCAGCCTCTCTGTCTGGCTGTCCTGGCTCCTTGCCTGTGCCACATTTCACAACCTCTTTGCTTCCAGGAGAGCTTTAAACATAGCAGGGTTTTCTTTGATCAAAGCTGGGGAGTAACCTGTCTTTGGAACAGCACTGACCGGTGTCGCTGGCACCGAGCACCTGGCTTATAAACCACTTGCAGCCTTGGCAGAGGTTTTAGCTGAGCTGTGGATGAGCTGTGAGTTCCTGCTCACTCTGCAACTTTGCATTCTAAAAGGGTTCAAAAGTTGCCAGCTTTTGTGGGTTTTGTTGCAGATGGTTGAATGGCTTTGTAATCTGAACAGAAAGTTCAGGTTCCTCAAGTCCTGCGTCTTTCATCTGCTTTCCTTTCCCGAACCAGCCTCTGGTTTGTGAAACAAACCTTAGACACAACACAGAAACCACAAAGACATTAACAATGCCAGAGATATTTGCATTCATATATTCCTTCATATGCTAGGTTGTGGCTGCCCCATCCCTGGAGGTGTTCAAGGCCAGGTTGGATGGGGCTTGGAGCCCCTGATCCAGTGGGAGGTGTCCCTGCCCGTGACGGGTGGAACTGGATGGGCTTTAAGGTCCTTTCCAACCCAAACCATTCTATGATTTAACCCCTGGACAATCTGTTCCAGTGCCTCCCCACTCTCATGGTGAAGAAATTCTTCTTTATGTCTAATTCTCATGAACCTGCAAGGTCAATGAAGTTGTAATTTGAGAAAGCCTCTTAAGCCCTTCAGGTAGGAGTGTGGCACGTTGGCCTTAAAGGGCCTGGGTATCAGACGATGCAAGATAAGTTAGTGGGTCCACAGCCACATGATGGAGCAAAACTTGAGTGCCACTTGGCAGGTGAAGCTGTCTCTGAAATCCCTTAGCCCTTCTGGCTACCCAGGGAGCAGAGCCTCACACCTAGTACAGGTGAGTCCAGCCACTGTCATAGAATCATAGAATCACCAGGTTGGAAAAGACCCATCAGATCATTGAGTCTATCCATTCCCATCAAACACTAAACCATGTCCCTCAGCACCTCATCCACCCGTCCCTTAAACACCTCCAGGGAAGGTGACCAAACCCCCTCCCTGGGCAGCCTCTGCCAGTGCCCAATGACCCTTTCCGTGAAAAAATTCTTCCTAATGTTCAGCCTAATGTTCCCCTGGCAGAATTTGAGGCCGTTCTCTATGAGCAGTCATGGTATTTACCTCTTCCTGTGGTTCGTGGACTTCCTAAGGACCAGGAAAGGTGATGAGCATCTGTATATTTGCATCCCTCAGACTAATAGGCTCTGGGAAGTGACTATTTAGCACATTCTGGCCCTTCTGCTGTAATGTTGTTGTCGTAGGTGGAAGCATGCGGTGGTGGCTGATTATGTAACTCCAGGAAGGGAAGGAGATCATGTGAGCTGCAACACATCTATAATTAAGTACAATGAGTGGCTATAAAACAACAAACACTTCTAAATGCTGTTCTTAGCCACAACTGACTTATTTTTCTCCTTTGGCAAAGTCGCTAAAGGAGAAGGCACCAGTGGGGGGAGGTGGAGGTGTGGGGAACGTGTATACATCAATCTGTTTGAACCCTTCTTTTTGTTATTTTTGATGAATGAAAATTTAAGTCTGAGAATGGGTAGAAAGCCCCGAAGAGAACGGTCAAGTTCCTGAGGCTGGAGGCAGCTTCTCATTAACAGCACCTGGCACTGCGATTCCCACCACATTATGATAAAGAACCCTGATTCTGATGTGTTTTTCCAAAGGGAGGGGGAATCAGCCTATAGTAATTATGTCTTTGCTAGTTCAGTATTTATCCTCTTTGTGAATGGCGATGAATGGAAATGTGCTTTATTTCATGAAAGACATAAAATGCCTTTTTTTCCTTCAGAACCTGACATATTTTTCCTGGTTTTTCTACCCTTCTAAGCCTTTTTATCTGCTATTAGGCTGTGCATTTGCATGAAATCAGCTTTGTCTTTGTGGTTTGTCTGTAATGATAGTAGGCTCAAATTAAGGCCCCCGAGCTCCTCGGTGGCACGTTCTACCTGCTTTGCTTGGCTCCATCTCCCTGCTTTAGGAGCACTAACCTCTGGCTGTGTATGTGATCCTAACCTGCGGTGGCTTGGCTGTGTCTTAACAGGATCCCTTGTTTGGGTCTAATTAATTAACCTGCCATTAGCAACACAGCCCAAACCACAGCTCTATGGACTTTGGTATCGCTTATAGAAAAGAGCTGAAATTTAGAGTGATGGTACCAAGACAAACCATGTCATCTTCCAGGATTGTGTAATAGAACAATTTTATCCTTCTTCTGTAATTTCCAGGCCAGCGGTGGTAGGAGGAAGGATTTACTGCTGCTCTTCTCTGGCAGGCAGGGTTGTTCCCCTGACCTTCTGCTCTAGCAGACATTCGAACCTGGCCATAAATCTGGGGCTATTGCTTCTCCCAGTCATCTTGGTGATCTCACTGCTGCCTTGTGCTTGCTGTTGCACATCCGTCTGTCTGCCTGCCGCTCCTCTTGCGCTCAGATCCCAATTTTTTGAGGGTTACGGGGCTGTGTCCTTGCTTCTCAGTGGTTTGCAGGGTACTGGAGAGCTACACAAGGAAGAGAGTTATAGTTTCACAGTTTTGGCAGCAACCTGGTGTGCCACCTGATGTGACCTGAGCAAAACTTGCTGCAGGGGTTTAAGGGACGGGTGGACGAGGTGCTGAGGGACATGGTTTAGTGATTGATAGGAATGGTTGGACTCGATGATCCAGTGGGTCTCTTCCAACCTGGTGATTCTATGATTCTATGTAAGGTCCTGAATTGCTCAGCTACTCACGGTGAAAGATTTCCCCAGCCTTCTGTCTCTGGCACAATTGGTCCCCATCCTTCTCTGCTCTGGAGGTGTCTGTGTTGTGCTGACCTGGTTGCCAGCTCTCAAAAGCCGGTGAGGATTGCTGATAGCATTACTCAATGATCTTGAGGTCAGGTGGGGTGATCTGATGACTGCATCAGCAGTTCAAGTGTGAGTTCAAGTAGGAGCCGTAAGTGTTGTAACTATATACTATTATAACTTATAAATATATAAAAATATAAATATATAAAATACACAAATTATATATATTCTATAATATTTAAATGATTATAACTTACGATAGTTAAAAGTACTTTTATAACAATTCACGTTAAAAGTTTCTCTTTTGTGCTTTGATGCTGTAGCACAGAATAAATCCAAACTGTCATAATCCGTAAGCATGTAGAACCTCTTTAGCAGGTTGCAAGAGCTGCTTCCAGAACGATAACTCAGGCAATAAGGAGTCCCTAGATTCAGCTTAGGAATAGCTTGTAATGATTCCCAGGGAGTGATTTCAGCCTCCATAATCCTCCTAGCCATACCCACCTTGTCTGTGAGGAACCAAACCTGTGTCATCAGCAGTCTTGTCCTTGTTTGAAAAGCTGAATGCAGTGGTTTTGATGAGGAATGAAGGCTTGGAGCAACCTGATCCAGTGGGAGGTGTCCCTGCCCATGGCAGGGGGGTTGGAATCGGATGGGCTTTAAGGTCCCTTCTGACCCAAACCATTCTATGGGTCTGTGATTTGGGTTTTGTCGTGGAGTTGGGCACGGAGGAGGCAAAGCCGGCTGGCTTGGCTGGCTGACTGAGCAAATAAGGATGCCGACCTGAATGTCATTTTAGAAACCTTCATCCAAAAACTTCAGACTCAGAGACACTTAAGACCAGGAAGAAGGCTCAGATCAATAGGCTTTGAATGGATTCCTATAAAAAAGGAAAAATTTGGGTTTGACTTTGTCGGCACACTGCAGGAGAATCTAATCCATTGTCCCCAAAGGAGTCGTTCCAGCCCTTCTCTCATCAAGATACGCAGAGGTTTTAAGACCTGCCAGCTTTTAGCGTGGTTGGAGAAGGAAGAAAAGGGGAGGAGGAGGCGGAAATTAAACCACAAATGTTCATAATAAAATGGAAGTGGACGGAGAAGAAGAGAGCATCTGAATTCAGTCTCAGGAGACCAGTAACTTCCCAGGGCATATTTGGCTGTTCTCAAGTCTTCTGCCTGTGTGCTGGAAAGATCTGAGCAGGCTGAAGTCAGTCCAGTGTTGGGGTTTTGGTGCATTTTGCTGCCAAGCCCTGTGATTCCCCACCTCTCTAAATAAGAGTCATCCGAGCCTACGAGCTGGGCACAGAGCGAGCTCTGATAGAGCGCATGCCTGAATGTTTTGCTGGAGCAGGGCCAGTGTGCCTTGCCTCTTGTCGAATCAAGCTTCTACAAGCTTATATTCTGCAAACAAATAAGCTTTCCACCTTGAAGCTGGGTTCTGTGCGTGTGTATGTAGGAGAAGCTTACTTTCTGTTTTGTTTTGTTTTTTTTTTTTTTTAATAGCAGCGTTGGTGCTTCACTGCTCCAGCTCCAAATCTCCTCACAAAGGGAGGTGTGACCTTGTCAGCATATGCATATGTCGCTGTGTACTCTGAGAAATTGTTGAAGGCATCTTCTCTCTAGGTAGCTGGTAAGGAGTCATTACGTGCAACCTTTGAATCCATGTTGGGACTCGTAGGCAAGTGTGTGGCATAACTGAAAAGGTGTTTTTGAAGCTCATTTGGATGGATCCATGCAGAACCATGTAAGAAGACCCAGAAGGGAACGCTTCCCGTTTTCTACAGGGGTAAACAGTGGGAAGAAGAGACAGTGAGCTATTTAAGGATAGGGAATAGGGCAGTTGTAGAGCTAAAAATGGATTTCTGGAGTCCCAATTCAACAGCACCAAACTATCACGCTGTGTGTGTTATCTTTTCCAGGCTTACTAGCAAGCACAAACATGTACCCACCCACACAGTTTTAATCTCAGTTGCTGTGTCAGACATTGCTGATGGGTGAACCCTGAAAACTCCATGAGGCAATTTTAGAGGCATTGCCAACATTTCCCTAGCTGGTAGTCGAAGAACGGTTACCCTTTGGGTCTTCCAAACAGAGCTGGAAACCCTTGGAGAAACATCTGTTTTTTCTGGTGGTGGATTTCTTGGGAAGTGGATTTCCCCGCACGCAGCCGAGCTGTGATTTTGGTCCCTTCCTGCCACATACAGAGCCGAAAATGGGAATGAAGCCATGAAATTTGTGCCTCGTCCTTATGAGCATGCAAAATCTGGGACATACTTTGATGAGGTCATCTAGAGCATGCAGGTGAGACTAGATCCTCTTTGTACTTGCCCAAATCTGCCTTGTTGGTTGGTGGATGCTTTCCTGGAGCCCCTTTCAGCACTGGAAGCTGCTCTAAGGTCTCCCTGCAGCCTTCTCTTCTCCAGACTGAACAACCCTAGCTCTCCCACCTTGTCCTCGTATAGGAGGTGCTCCAGCCCTTGGATCGTCTTCACGGCAAGTCCAGAGGAGGCCATGAAGATGATATTTTCTTAAAGAAATCTTATCTGTAGTGGGTTTTGTTTATTTTACTGGGAGGATGGGGTGTCATGCAGTGATCTCAGTTCAAAGCCCTGTCAACAAAATACTTTTTCTCTCTTTTGGTTTTTATTTTCCCATCCGCAAAGTGAGGATTGATAATTGTACTGAGGCGTTGTGAGAAGCAGCAGCATGTGAAGCTGGGCTGAGAAGGAATCCTTGCATTTTGTCACCTTGTGACTCTTGCTGGTGGCAAGCATCGGGTTTATTTGGACATGGCTGTTTGGAAAAGACTACTTGGATCCCTCTCTAAACCCAGCAAATCTGCTGCAGGAGAGCACGCTACTTGACAGCCGTTACCACCAAGCTTTGATACTCTATTTACACATGACAGAAATGAATTGTCGACACAGCGGATGACTAAACAGATTAGTTACCACGTTGTTAATTACCTTCATCCCAGCACTGTTCTGGACAAGGCTCTGAGGCAGAGCAGTGACCTGACGATACCAGCGCTGTGTCGCCTGTCCTGAGCTGTCAGCAGGAGAATTATTAGAATTGCTTCAACTGGTAAATCACTGGCAGCTGCTTTTGTTTGGTGCAAGAGAGAGCGTCTCGGTAGAAGAAAGTTGCCTTGTGTAACCCGTTTGATTTATGTTTACAAGGAATTGTTGGAGTGTCTTTGAGTGACTTTCAATGGAGATGAGGATGTTGTTCAAAGATGTTATATTCTCATTTACTAAATGCTAGTCTTTTCTGTGAACGCTGGGTGAGAGCTTAAGGTGTGAAATGTAAATGGCAGCATCTTCTAGAGAGCACAGGGCTTGTCTTAGCTTGGATGACACGAGCACAGTGTTTGGGGAGAAGAACTTTATCTGGAGCCTTGAGGATTTCATTTGCCATGCTGCTGTTGTTCAAATAAATCATAGAATCATAGAATTACCAGGTTGGAAGAGACCCACTGGATCATTGAGTCCAACCATTCCTATCAAACACTAAACCATGTCCCTCAGCACCTCGTCCACCTGTGCCTTAAACACCTCCAGGAAAGGTGACTCAACCCCCTCCCTGGGCAGCCTGTTAAATGACCAAGTCCAGCTATAGGCAGAGCATCAGGGTGTGGGTTTACTGGGGTTAGAGGGAGGGAAATGCATTCCAAATGCAGCTGGAAAAAAGCTGCTCCAGGTTTCCAGTCTCCGGGTTATTCCTGGCCAGAGCTAATGATGATATATGAGTTTTACAGAACACTTTTCATCTGGAGACCTCAAAGCCCTTCGCTGAAGAGGTCTGCAACATTATTCTCACTAGGTACAGGTGGTAAAATTAATGCATTAAGAGAGAAAGTAGTTTAGCCAAGCAGCAGAAATGGGGATGAAATCTCGGTGTCCTGAAATAGTGCCATGCTTTGCCTCACAGCTGCCTCTTCCAGCTCTTGGGCTTTGCTGGTGCTTTGATTGCTAAGTCCAGCCTTCCTGTTCTGGAAGGTCAGCAAGCTTACACCTCTTGTTCATATATACTTGCTTGATTGTCTGTTAGCTCTGTGAGACCCCATAAAGCACCTTTAACCCCATCTCCCAGCTGTGTGCTTACCATGACAAAATCAAACACCAGTTTATCAGCATCTTCTTCCTTCTGCAGAGCAGCTGCTGTGAATACCACATGCCAGTGCTTTAACTCTCACAGTCTGCTCATAAAGCCTGGGTAGAGGTGGTGTAAGTATTTTTAGGGGCATGTGAGAGCTTCTGCAGTGCTCTGGAAAAACGGGAGCCCTGTGTCTGGTTTGGAACATGGCCCTGTGCTCCCTGCAGGGTCACATTCTGCATGCAGTGCTGTCTGGTCCTACTCTTTGCTAGGAAAGTGACTGCAGGCACATGGGCATCCCTTTTCTTATTCTTGTTCTGGGATAATGTGGGATATAATCCTCAAATTAGTATGGTCAAACCAAGTTTAAGGTCTGAGAGAGTCTAACACACTGGCTGCTCTTGAAAAGCATCTGTATTCCTTTCTGCCTCTCCGCTTCCTCTCCTAGGATGCAGAGCAGCTTTGTGTTCCTCTACATTTTCTCTGTTCCCTGCCCTATAACTCTCAACTATTAGCAGCTGAAGCCTGTTTCTTGCAGCTTGAGGGTTCTTTCCTTTCCTTCCCTTGGTGTGGGTTCTGATAAGCCATTTCACACCAAGCCAGGTATCTGCCAAGCATGCATCTGGCTCGCTCCCTCCTCTCTGGCTGCAGGGGATGCTGTGCCACCCTCACTCAAGAAAATGTGTGGGCATTTTTCTTGTCCCATGGGCTGTGTTTGGTTCTCTTGCTCCTCTCCTCTGCTGTACGCTGTGTCGGCTGACTGTAGTCATCTGGCTTGGTTTGATGCACCTGAACAATGGGACCAGCAGGTTGAGGGAGGGGATTCTGCTTCACTGCTCCACTCTGAGAGCTCACCTGGAGCCCTGTGTCCAGATCTGGAGTCCTCAGCACAGGAAGGAGATGCATCTATCAGAGCGAGTCCAGAGGAGGCCACAGAGATGATCCAAGGGCTGGAGCACCTCCCATCCGAGGCCAGGCTGAGAGAGTTGGGGTTGTTCAGCCTGGAGAAAAGAAGGCTTGGGGAGACCTTAGAGCAGCTTCCAGTGCTGAAAGGGCTCCAGGAAAGCTGGGGAGGGGCTCTTGGTCAGGGAGCATGGGGATAGGGCAAAGGAGAATGTTTTGTTGGCTGAAAGAGAGGAGATTGAGATCTCATCTCAGGAAGAAATGTTTTACTGTGAGGGTGAGGAGGCCCTGGCCCAGGTTGCCCAGAGCAGTGGTGGCTGCCCCATCCCTGGAGATGTTCAAGGCCAGGTTGGATGGGGCTTGGAGCCCCTGATCCAGTGGGAGGTGTCCCTGCCCATGGCAGGGGGTGGAACTGGATGGGCTTTGAGGTCCCTTCCAACCCAAACCATTCTATGATTTCGTGATTTGAGCCTCAGTTTCTGTCCTTTACACAACGCCACTGTTTCTACCCTTGTACCAGGGTGAATATGTTGAGCTGTGAGGCAGCTGGGACCTGACAAGGACGGGTGGATCAGCACCAGTGGGAGCGAAATCCTGCAGAAAGCCAAAATAATAAGGAAAACTCCCTCTGCTTTGGACAGGAGCTCATGCTGTCCTCCTAGCTGAGTCTCCTTTGGGAGCAGCCCCTGCTGATGCGCTCTTTCCCTTGGCTTCCCCTCGATTTAAAGGTGTTGGCTCTACTCCTTCAGCTTCTTCCTCACCCTGCGTTGCGTCTCTCGGCTGCGCAGGCAGTCTGCCACTGCTGCGGAGAGCCCGGGCTGTGTAGGTGGCTGCCTTTTGCCTCTGCTGGAGCTCAGAGGCGGAGGCGTGCGGGATAGAGTGGGCTTTGCATCCTTCCTTTGCACTCCCTGGCTCCTTGTGTTTAGTGCTGGTGAGCTGAGCCTTAACGTGCAGCACACAGATGGCCTGAACAGTTTGGGGAGCAGACTCTTCATCTGTGTAAAGGCAAATAGGCTTTGAAGTGACTAAACTGCTAGAGTAGTAGTGACAGGGGAATTCAGGGTTGTTTTTTTTCTGTTCCTCCGGTTGCAGCAAGAGGCTTTGGCACACACGGGGAAATCCTCTGCATGTTTACACTTCCCCAGGGGCATCCTGAGCTGCAGCAGCTCCTGCGGTTTGGCTCTGAGTTGTTGCGTTGTCACGGCTTGTGCAGCATCCACTGACAGTCGCTTGGAAGGGGGTATTGACTCTCTTTTGGGAAACTTCTTGTTCATTAAGGACTGAAAAAGTCAGCAGGGTAGAAAGAGCTATTTCTTCCCTGTGGAAAATCCCTGCTGTTTATTTTGTGAGCTAAAGGTCAACTGGGCAATCTACCCTATTTAGATAAAATATGAAACCTTCGCTTCTCTGCTCTAAGCTTTCTGGGCTACTTTTTGGTAGCCTGCCTGTAGGAGGGAGAAATGGATTGGGGAGGCTCTGATGCTCTTTATGTTTCTTGCTAACTCGGAGGCTTTACCATACGCGCAGAGTTTGCTGCTGCCGAGCATGAGCTGATTAAATGCGACGCCTCAAAGTTAAAGAGAGCTTGAGATTCCCTCTGCAGCTGGGATCGGCTGAGACGATGTGGCACAGCCCGAAATTCTAGTCAGGCTAAAAATCAAATTAAAGTTTCCCAGCGGGATATTTTAGGAGGGAAGGATAAAAAAAAATATATATATATAAAAAAAGATGTAAAAAGAAAAACCCCAAACAAAAAAAGCCCCCCACTGAGTTCATCTGGTGGATGGAGTTACATTAAGCGAATGGAAATTAAAGGCTTTTCATAGAGATCTTCAGTATAATTTGATGGAAGACTTTAATTATTTCAAAGTGCCTAAGAAAAGGAGCTTGGAAAGATTTCGAGTGGGGGGTGAGCTTTCATAAAAATATCTCTCTTCACAAGCGTTTTGAGCTGTTGTTGGACCGAAAGGCTGCTGTCAGCTTAAAAAAGAGGGATTTGAGAATCCTGTGCCCCCCATCCTCCCCAGAGACCAGTTTCTGTGTGAGTGGCAGTCAGTCACATAACAGAAGGCCAGGGAGCTGCCAGGAGGCGGGTGAAGGGAGAGCAAAGACTTCAGTGCTGCCAAGCAGCTTTCTTTATCAGCTTTCACAAGGCACGTAGGATGAAGAGGGATCCTGGTCATTAACATGAGGACGGTGGGCTGTGCTCGATTTGGATCTCTCTTGGCATTTCAGACAGTAGAGCCGGGAAGAGCATCTTCTCCCTGGCACCCTGGGGAGATGGTCCATTGAAGTTGTAATGCTAAAGTTGTCACTCATCCAATTATTGCTTGGACAGCTTGGGAATTAATGGGTCTTTGTCTGGTCTCCACGTTGACATAAATTCAAAGCGTTTGAGACCATCCATTCTTTCCCTGGGACATGGATGCTCTTCTGTCTTCAGCCTGCTCACTTCTAGGCAGAAATGTGGGCTCTTCAAGCTCTGAACGCTCAGTCTTTTCAACTCCTCCTCTTCCCCAGATGTGCTGTTTTGAGATACCCCTCTCTCCTTCTCCAGGAGATGTGCTATGGTGGAGGACGGCAGTCAGAAATGGCTGTGTTTCAATGAAACTGGGAATCTTGCCTGATTTATCATAGAATCATAGAATCACCAGGTTGGAAAAGACCCACCAGATCATCAAGTCCAACCATTCCTATCAATCACTAAACCACGTCCCTCAGTGCCTTGTCCACCCGTGCCTTAAACCCCTCCAGGGAAGGTGACTCAACCCCCTCCCTGGGCAGCCTCTGCCAGTGCCCAATCACCCTTTCCATGAAAAATTTTTTTCTAATGTCCAGCCTACGCTTCCCCTGTTGGAGCTTGAGGCCATTCCCCCTCGTCCTGTCCCCTGTCCCTTGGGAGAAGAGCCCAGCTCCCTCCTCTCCACAACCTCCTTTCAGGCAGTTGGAGAGAGCAATGAGGTCTCCCCTCAGCCTCCTCTTCTCCAGGCTAAACACCCCCAGCTCTCTCAGCCGTTCCTCATAAGGCCTGTTCTCCAGCCCCCTCACCAGCTTTGTCGCACATTTACTACAGCTTGTGCAGCACCAGGTATTTCCCATTAAAGTTCAGGATGCCTTTCCTGGCTAAGTCTGTTCTTTCCATCCCTTCCAATGATTCTGATGCTGCTTTGACTGCGTGGGGCTCTGTGGGGGCGGCGCGTGCCCTGCCAGAGACTCACTGTGTCCCCTCTGCCGTGCCAGCCCGTGTGGCGGATAACGACGCTGTCATCCTCTGCAGGGAGGCAGATAAACACAGCCAAGGAAGTTTGTAGTAAAGGAGTGGGGAAAACATAACTAATTTAAATAAATAGGTGAGCTGGGGAGAGCAGTGGGTTCCGTTCCCAGCGACTGCATTATATAGCAGCAGCAGGCAGGTGCTTGTTTCTCCTGCCTGCGAGGGTGGGTGGTTGGTAGAAAACTAGCAAAAAGGCAGCGTTGGTAGCCATGGGGATGGGAAGAACATGGGGATGCTCAGCTGCGGGCAGGAGCCAGGGCAAAAAGGACAGGCACACATCCGAGTGCTGTACCAGGCAGCTGAGCTGCCTCCCTTGGCAGCAGCCTGTTGTCCTGAGTGATTGCTCTTGGGCTTGGGAAGCCGTTGACTTTGCTCAGCTCATGGGTGAAACAGTCCCAGAGAGAGAGCCTTTGGGATAAACATAATAATAAATAAGCTAGAGAAATGAACTCTGTTTGCAGGAGGCTGGAGTTGGCTGCAGAGTCTCCTGATTGTTAGGAGAGAGGCAGAAGGCACTGCAGCTTCAGAGAAAAGCTTGATCTGAAGGGGCATTGTGTTTGTTCAGCCCTTAATGAGCAGCTCCCTGGGAATGCTGTCAGCAGAGGTCCTGTGGGTGGCACGTCTGAGGCTGCTCAGGGGCCAGAGCTAAGCCAGCACTCCACTAATAGGAAATTAGGCACTGTTTATTGCTGAGAATGATTTTTTTAACTTGATGTGCCAAAACCTTTCTGCACCGATCCTTCTTTACCTTAGACACCTCCAGGGAAGGTGACTCAACCACCCTCTGGGCAGCCTCTTCCAGTGCCCAGTGACCCTTTCCGTGAAAAATTTTTTCCTCATGTTCAGCCTAAACCTCCCCTGGTGGAGCTTGAGGCCATTCCCTCTCGTCCTGTCCCCTGTCACTTGGGAGAAGAGCCCAGCTCCCTCCTCTCCACAACCTCCTCTCAGGGAGTTGTAGAGGGCAATGAGGTCTCCCCTCAGCCTCCTCTTCTCCAGGCTAAACACCCCCAGCTCCCTCAGCCGTTCCTCATAAGGCCTGTTCTCCAGCCCCCTCACCAGCTTCGTTGCTCTTCTCTGGACTCGCTCCAGAGCCTCAACATCCTTCTTGTGGTGAGGGGCCCAGAACTGAACACAGGATTTGAGGAGCGGTCTCACCAGTGCCGAGTCCAGAGGGAGAAGAACCTCCCTTCCCTTCAGGGGTTTAAGGGACGGGCGGACAAGGCATGAGGGACATGGTTTAGTGTTTGAGGGGAATGGTTGGACTTGATGATCCGGTGGGTCTCTTCCAACCTGGTGATGCTGTGATTCTGTGATTTTCTCCCTAACCCAGCTCTTCAAGGAGTTTTGTGCTGTGTGCTTGGCTGCAGTGTCACTGCAGAAGTTTGATTTGTTAACCGTTTCTGTCTTCTTGTGCCAGTACCAAACCAGCCTCCTCCCACATCGCATCTCCTGCGCTCTCCTGGTGCTTATGCCAAGGCGCTTGCATCACTGGGTGAAATTAGAGTCCCTCCTGGACTCCATGTGCTGCCGAACTCAGATCAGTGGCTGAAATCCAGGTGTGAAATAGCCTCCCCGATCTTTGTGGCATCTCAGGAGAAGAGCTGGCTTGGTAGAATAGCTGTTTGAGCGCAGACAGCGGCACAGTGGATGCAGACAGCGACGTATCTTCAGGGCAGGGACTATTCCTATAATGGGAAGCAACTGAGGTGATGGCAGTTGGCTTTGTTTTTAATTTAAGGGTCTATCTGCACACACCAGGCCGTCCTTGTTCTGTGTAATAACAGCATCTGCACACGGGGGTCACCGTCTCGCTGCATTCTCTGAGGATTTGTTGTTCAAGCAACAGCGTCTGTCGGGGGGTGGTACAGAGAAAATGGTCCCCTACGGTTAGTGATTTAACTTCTGGCAAAGCAGGCTGAGAGATGGAGAGGAGGAAGAGATGCTCCACAAGGGGCTGGGGGAAAAGCTCAGGCTGGAGGTCTGATGAGCAACCACCTTCGTTCACCTTCAAAATGCTCATTTTTATCTGTCGCTCTGGGTATTTGTCCCTCTCCCACTACTGGGCTCTAAGCTTCTTTTGGAAAGCAGTGATGTATTACCCTAATAGCTTTTCTTTGGGGGGCAGGAGAAGAAGCAGAGGCTGCCAGGCTGCCATTTGACAGTAGTTAGCAGCAATCAGCTGAGCTGATGGCTACCGGGCAGCTGGAATAGTTGGAAGCCTGCTGGGCTCAAAACTTGCTCAAAATGAGTTGTGCTGAATCGCAGCCGCTCAAAACTTCTTCTGCTTGGAGCATGTCTGTGCTGAAGTGAATCCCAGAGGGAGGAGGGAGAAAAAAACCCAGTGGTTCCTGTGCACTGGGGAGTTAAGGCAGCCTTGCGTACAGTTTCTGCCTTGTGGCTGAGTTCAGTAAACTCTAATTGATGATTTTTCCCTATTTTTGGGGCATGCATAACATCTTTCCCTGATGGATTCCTCAGTGCCTAACGGGAGTTAAGCTAAATTGCAGTCCTTCCCTCTGTGGAGAAATCTTTCTCTCCTCTATTAGACTATTATTTCATGAAACTCTTAGAAACGGGGAGTTCTGTGAGTCTGCATCCCCAGGAAATTTGGTTGGCAATTGGCCATCGTATTCCAGGTTGATTAGGGATGAGTTTAGCAATGGGTATTGAAAGCACGAGTGTGTGAGCCTCGCTTTCTCTGGTATAGACAGCAAATCAGAAGGGTCTGAATTGGAAAAAAAAACAAATTCAGTCGTATGTCTGAGTCCTTTTGTCCCATCTGGCCAGGCAGGCTGTGAATTTGGGCTTAAGGGTAACGGCTGCATTAGAATATGGTGCTGGATATTGGATGGATTATAGGTCAAGATGTGATCATTAAAGTTGGGCTAAGGCTGGTTAATGAGGACGATTTATGCTTGTAGCTGGAAGAGAACGATGTGATCGGGGTTTTCAGAGCGCTCAATGTGGGCATAACTTAGTTCCTTTATACTTTCCTCATTTAACTGGAATTGATGTTAAGCCAGTGGTGAGAACAACTCCAAAGCCAACTCTGGGAAGAGTTGTTCCTTGCTCAGTTTGGAAATTGGATATCGCTGATGAGGATGGCTGCTCTGGGAGCAGTTTTGAGAACGATACTAAGTCAGGAGCGCAGACAGCCTGATTATATAGCTAACTTGGAGCCACAGAAAGGCAAAGTGGTCAGAATGAATTTGCTCTGCGCACGCATTTGTTTTTTTCACTGAGGAGATGTCCTGTGCCTTTGTAGGCCAGCGTGTTCCCTGGTGTTGTGCTTTGTTAACGAAGCCAAGTGATCTTTGCCTGCTGCACATTCAACCCCTGGACAAAATCTGCAATTGTGGTGTTATTCTTCTGCTTATATCACCCTGCAGATAGGAAGGGAATTGTTGCACGCGGCTAAGAATGAAGGAAAGGCCCGTTAAGCGTCTGTGAGATTTATCCCAGGCTTAACTCTTCCCAGGGATGGCAAAATGCAGGCTCTGTTTCAATCAGTGGTGGAAGGCTGGACGTGTTATGCTACATTTCATGGCAATTCAGGAGTGTAAGTCCCATTAACACTTTTAGAGATGTCTGCTGGCCTGTAGTGTAGAAGAGCTTAGATCTCTTGCAGGAGTGACTCTGTCTGGGCAAGACCTCTGCAAGTAAGAGGGCTGATGGCATTTCACAGAATCACTAGGTTGGAAAAGACCCACTGGATCATGAGTCCAACCATTCCCATCAATCACTAAACCATGTCCCTCAGCACCACGTCCACCCATCCCTTAAACACCTCCAGGGAAGGTGACTCAATCCCTCCCTGGGCAGCCTCTGCCAGTGCCCAATGACCCTTTCTATGAAAAATTTTTTCCTAATGTTCAGCCTGACCCTCCCCTGGCGGAGCTTGAGGCCATTCCCATATATATATGGCCATATTTGAAGCAACGTGGCCAGTTATTCATAGATTCATTGAGGTTAGAAAAGACCTCTAAGGTCATCCAGTCCAGCCATCAGCCCAACCCCACCATGCCTACTAAACCACGTGCCGAAATGCCACACCTACACGCTTTTTGAACCCCTCCAGGGGTGTAGGCTCCACCGTTTCCCTGGGCAGCCTCTGCCAGTGCTTCACCACTCTGTCAGTAAAGCAATTTTCCCCACTCTAAACCTCCCCTAGCACTACCTGAAGCCGTTTCCTCTCATCCTACCACTTGTTACTTGGGAGACGAGACCAGCACCCACCTCGCTACAACCTCCTTTCAGGTTTGGGAGAGAAAGGATAAGCCAGAGGTAGAGCAGTTATCTTGAGGCTTATGAAACTTGAGTGGTGCTTTGTTCAAAAGCACTTGTATCATCAGGCAAGCTGCTCTGTGCCCATATTCCCTGTTAAGCAAAAGACTCACCGAGCCTTAGAATAAACACATTAATGGCCATGAGACGAGAGAAGAGGATGATGAGAAGCTGAGAGACGCAGAGCCAGGACTGTGGGGAGAAGTCTTGTCTTTGGCTGAATTTTCTGTGCTGTCATGAGGGGAAAAACTGAGGAGCTTTTTGCCAAGGGGGTGTGTGTGAAGGTTTCTCTGTTGATTTTTTTTTTCCTAGTAATAAGAAATTTCCTTTTCTCAGCAAACATTGCCTCCTTTATGTCCTTCCACCATCACTGCTACCAGGGTGCTTCTCCTGCTGAGCCAGAAAGGTGAGGGCTTCTTTCCCAGGGAGCTCTTTTCAAAGAATCTCTATCGGATTAAATGAAAAGCCTATTCCCTCAGGCTCACATCCTCTGCAGTGACCCAGTAAGGGAGGTTTGCGGGTTTTTTTCCTTTTCTTTTTCAACCCTCTCCTGCCCTCAGAAATTTTATGCACTTGTCTGAGTGTGAGTATTTCTTATGTGGCCAGGACTCCCCTCGCTTCTCCGCTGCTGCTTGCTGTGGGATTTGGCATCTGTTGGAATAAATAGGGGAAAAATGTAAGAGCTGCCCATTCTCCTCCATCCCTCTGGGATCTGGACATTTCATCTGTAACACAGTGGCACTGCACCTCTCATTAGAAGCCTTTTGGTGTTCAACTGTTAATCAAAAGCATAGTTTTCTGGTTTCCAGTCGTTTTCGTGTCACTTAAGCTACAAGCAGGATTAAAAGCTTCTCTCATGCAAATTAATGCCTTTTAAATGCAGCATCACTTATCAGTTTGGACTTCGGTTCTGCTTTCTTGTGCAAGGTCTATTACTCCAAGTCACTCTGTTCCTCCAGCAGCTGTCATTTACATCTGGTTGCTGTGTGCACCTCTAGTGTTGCATGTATTTGCATCTCCTAACTCCTGTGTTTTCCATATACACCATTAGTATTGCAGGTTTCCTTGCTCTCTTGTGCAGACTTTCCTCCTCTGCTCCTCCTCTGTCTGCTCTCAAGCCTCTCACCCCTATATTTTCTCGTGCATATTCTTCACTTGGCATCTGTCTCCTTTCCCACCTCCTTCCAAATGCACACCCAATAATTCTTGCTCCATTCAAATACACAAACCCAGTCTTACAAACATCATCTTCAGCCATTCAGAAATTACCTCCTCCCAGCCCCAAAGTACATGCATCAAAATGTTCTTTGGGTGATAGATGGCAGATTAATCTATTTATTTCACTTACAATTTTGGCAGCTGTAAAAAGAAGCAAAACTTGCTTTTTGGCCATAAAGCACTTCTTGCAGGTTGATTTGGTAGAGGCTTCTTTGTTTTCCTTTCTTTTCCCTCTTGAATCTGCCAGAGACTTTAAGTGAAATAAATAGATTAATCTTTCTGTAGCCCTGAGATCAGGTTGATGCATTTAAGAGCTTTTTCTCCCTCTAGATTCCTGGTATGTTCACAGATCTGATTCATATTTCAGAACTTCCTTCATGTGTAAAGAGACCTGGTGGTAGCAGTAATTCTTCACTAACAGCAAATAGGGGTTAGTGCTTGTTGGATTTCTTTTCTACAGAGAGAGCTGAAAATTTTCCATCAAAGCAGTGTTGATGAAAGGTAAGGAGGGCTCATGGAAAGGGGTTCTTAAAGCAGGTAATCCTGAACAGTCCTTGGCACATTATAAAGCCAAGGTCCTGGTTACTGTGTTTTCTTTCACACACGCACTCGCATCCCAGCGTAGTGAGAAAGTCAAGTGAGTTGGAAGAACTGAAGGATTAATGCCATCCAAGTACTTGGCTCTTACACTGCTTGGGGGAAGATACAGGAGTGTTGCTGAGGGATGTTGTCTGCAAAGGAGTTGATGTCCCCTATTTCATCCAGCAGCTTGTACCTGGTTCACTTGTTTGTCTTGAGTCTGTTCTCTGCTGGAACGAAACTGAAATTTCAAAACTCTCTTTTTATTTATTTCTTAATGCAAACCTGTTGTTGGTTTAAAGGCTTTTTCTTTTTTCCTGGTGAAACCTTTTATGAAACCAAGGCTCTGACTGTTTTTATTTATTCAGGGTCCCACAGGCCTCTTTGCAAGAAGACAGTGGTTGAGCAATCGATATTCTGCTCACCCAGGACTTTCCCTGGGCCACCTCAGCTGGAGAGATCAGCTTGTATTTCCCCTTCCTGAAATCATCCGCTTGTATTTAGCTGCTTGCTGAATGCAGCACAAACTCGCCGCTCTCTCTCACAGCAGAGGTGGTTTAATGGAAGTGCTGACCTGCCGAGTGGGTAGGAGTCTTCTGCTGAATAAATGTGGTGTAATGTTTGATAGGAGAGCCCTGGCCTCTTTATGTGGGAGAAACTGTTGGTGTGAGACCGTACATCAAGGATTTTGTGAATGCCAGGTGTGGGGAGGTAAAAAAAGCTCTTCTTGCATCTTTTTAGATGATTTGGAGTCATAAAATCATAAAGTCCTGAGTTGGGAGGATCATTGAGTCCAGCTCCCTGCACAGGACACCCCAACATTCACACTGTGGGTCTAAAGGCTTCTGGAATATTATCAGGCTTGGTGCCCTGACTGCTTCCCTGGGAGCTGTTCCAGTGCTCCACCACCCTCTGGGGGAAGAACCTTCTCCTGATGTCCAACCTAACCCTCCCCTAGCACATTCCTGCCATTCCCTTGAGCCTGGAGAGAAGAGCTCAGTGCCTGCTCCTCCTCCCCGACTTGTGTGGAAGCTGCAGACTGCAATGAGGTCTCTAAAAACTTTATCCAACGCAGACAGCCCTCATTATTGATATTTTTTAAATGGTTAAAAGATGGAGGTGATGTCACGACACACAGCGCTTGGATCAGAGGAGCGGTGTTGGTGGGGACAGCTCTGGCGCTTGTTCAATGGCAGCTCGCTGTCCTCCTCAGCTGGAAGAAAATCTGCCTTTCTCCTTCCACCTACAGACACTCGCCTTCCTCCAGGCTTGTCGTGATTTTTCCTTTAAGATAACAGCTTCAAGCCAATTAAGAGTGTCTGCAGTGGGTAGAGCAGACATCGCCGTGTGAGACCACAGCGCTTTTAACTGCTATTGTTTGTTAATAAAAATAAATTGTGGGCAGTAGGGAGGAAGAAAAAAAATCCCACATGATCTTGGTTTCCTCTTTTCATTGTTTTTTCCTCCCAGCGAGAAGTGAATTGTCACAGCCAGGGAGCCTTTTGGTAGATGAACTCAGGAGGGTCATGCTGGGATGGTTTGGAAGGTTACTGGTCTCGTTTTTCCCGATGCACGTGTGCCCCGCGTCTCCTCGCCTTGTCTGCCCTGCATGCAGTGTAAATCATCACCTATAAGCTCCGCTGCCAGGCTGTGAGCTGGAGAGAGGGCTGAGGCACAGGCAACGCTGGCATTTTGCTGCCAGGAGCATTGATTTCTGGCAGAGGGATGGGGCAGCTGAAGGCAGAATCCTGCTCGTCATGCTGTGAAGCTGGCCAGAGCTTGTCCATCACAGCTCCCGGCTGCAGAAGTGGCTCAGGTGGCTCTGCTGGGGAGGGTGAGGCAGGGTTAGACTCAAACAGCCCTGCCAAAAGGTCCTTGTGATGTCCTATATCGACGTGTTCTGCTTGTTGTGCTGTGTGTGTCCATCAGGTTATGTACCTTGGTGTCGGATTCCTCAGCAGCCACAGGATTTCATAGGATTCATTTCATTATAGAATCATTAAGGTTGGAAAAGACCTCGTAAGCTCATCCAGTCCAACTGTTAACTCAACCCCACCGTGCCTACTAAACCATGTCCTGAAGTGCCACATCTACACGCTTTTTTAACCCTTCCAGGGGTGGAATCATAGAATCACCAGGTTGGAAGAGACCCACTGGATCATTGAGTCCAACCATTCCCATCAATCATTAAACCATGTCCCTCAGCACCTCGTCCACCCGTCCCTTAAACCCCTCCAGGGAAGGTGACTCAACCCCCTCCCTGGGCAGCCTCTGCCAGTGCCCCATGACCCTTTCTGTGAAATATTTTTTCTTCATGTTCAGCCTGAACCTCCCCTGGCGGAGCTTGAGGCCATTCCCTCTCGTCCTGTCCCCTGTCCCTTGGGAGAAGAGCCCAGCTCCCTCCTCTCCACAACCTCCTCTCAGGTAGTTGTAGAGAGCAATGAGGTCTCCCCTCAGCCTCCTCTTCTCCAGGCTAAACACCCCCAGCTCTCTCAGCCGTTCCTCATCAGGCCTGTTCTCCAGCCCCTTCACCAGCTTCGTTGCTCTTCTCTGGACTCGCTCCAGAGCCTCAACGCCCTTTGCTGTCCTTGCAGTGCAAAGAAGGAGAGGGGCCAGCAGTGCACAGACTTCATCCTTTTGCGTGCCCAAAAGTATTTCCCAGTGTGGTTGTACCAGCAAAATTTCCTAGCAGAGAATCAGCTTAACCTCGGTCCTGGAATAAAATAAGCTGCCCCAACAAATGAGGTTTAATGCTGTCAAGTCGGTGTCGGTAATGGGCCTGCTGCGAGCACGACTCTGAGGGGGCAGGTGAGGTTTTCACACTTACAATTCACTTCACTGAGCCAATAAAACTTTCAAGTATTGACCGACCCTGGGGGCCCTGACAGGTTGTGTGACAAGGCTGCGGAGGGGCGGATAATTGAATGAAGATGTCCTGTGACTCAGCCTGAAGCTGTAACCGCTGAAGGCTCCTGCGTTTGCAGGTCTCTGGTTGATAATGCTGGGGAAAATCTCCCTTGGAGATAGCTGAGCCTGTTTGCAGCTTGTATGGGTGCGTATTGCTTTTATCTCGAAGCAACGATAGGAGAAGTTCATCAGGCCTTGCTAATGCTGGGGAGGATCGAGAAGGGTGAGACGAGGGGGAACTCAGGGTTGTGGAGAGAGAGACAAAGTTAAAGCAAATAATCCACGGGAATGAGAAATGTCAGGAATCTATTTGTCCTTCTGCTTCACTGCCTCCAGAATTCTTTTCTCCTTGAAGTTTCTTGCTGCTTTTTCTGGAAGTCACGAAGGGGGGGAGGAAAAAAAAAAGAAAAAGAGAGAGATAAAAGATCACAGCTAGTAGAACTGGAAAAAAAAAATCTACTTTATGTATCAGCTGAGCAGGTGGTTATCACCAATATCACCTTCCCTTGAGTGTCACCTACTCCAGGGCCAAGAGCGTGGCCCTCACGGAGCTGAGCCGTGATGCGATGGAGAGTCAGAGGTCCTTTAATCCCCCCGACACCTGGGGAAGAGAGATACCACTGCTCTGTCTCTCACCGCGGGAGAGTTCATCCCAGCGAACCACAGAGCAAATATTGTGAGGCCGATGCGAGGAGAGGAGAGGCGAGATGATGGAAAGCAAAGCAGGCGCTTTAATGCTGATGAAATCTAAAAGGAGACATAGGTTTTATAGGAACATAGAAATTGCTAGACTGGAACAGCACTGTGCTTCGTATTGTTAAGCATCCTTTTTTTAGTACTGGCTGCTTCCAGAAGCAGTGTTGGGAGCCTTGCCCCGAGGGGCGATTCTTCTAACCCTCGCACACAGCGTGTTAGCCCATGCCTTGCAGCGTGAAGGGCTTACACACCATCCAAAATCTTATTTTCTCTTGTTTTTAAAAAACCTCAAACTTTACTCTTGTAATTCTAGCTACTCATTCTCTTTATAAATGTCTGATCCTTCTCTCAATCTTGCTGAGGTTTTGACTGCAACAATACCTAGCGGTAATGATTTACCCATGCTAATTATGCGTTTTGCAGAGGAAAACATATTGTTTGTAGCTTTAAATGGAGTGATTTTTCAGTTTAATTGAACTTACAGCTCTATATCCCTGGGGCAGGCGTGCAGTTTAGTTCCTCCCCCTGAGACACACAGGCTCTTGCTCAAGCCCAGCAACAGTCACCTGTTGGAATGGTTTTCAGCTTCTTTCCCTCTTGTCGGTTCCATTTAAATTTTAGCTTCTCTGCAGAAGCTTTACAAAAGGAAATCGCTCTTTTTTTCGCTTGTCAAAAGAATGAAAAGGGCTCTGTCGAGTTGTTTGTTGATATTTCCTGACAGTTTTTCAGAATTCCTTGCTGCTCTGCAGCTGTTAAATTTGTTGTCTCAGCTGTGAGGATCACTCTAGCTTTGCTGGAGCGGCGTTTTCTCACCATTCATCAAGCTTCTGGTGATGCACAGAAAGATCCGTTAACACCAAAGCCACCTCCAAACTAGCAGTTGGCTAAAAGTCTGCCTCCCCATTGCCTGGATAAGTTGCTGCCAATTTTTTAAGGGTGTTTGTGGTTTCTCAGTGAGCTTGCAGATGATGGCGTAGGGGGGTTTGCAGTACAAGGAAAAGGAGGTTGCATCAGGATAAAGCACATAGTGAAGGGTTTTTGAAAGCCTGGTGCTGGCATTACCTTCCAGGACCATGGAGCAAAGTGCTAGTGCAGCTGGAGATGCATCTTGCTGGGATGCAGCCCATCTCCAGGGCTCCCCGCCTTGCCTGGGGCCAGATGTGGTAGGGCAGGTGGCAAATAGATTTCACAGGGTGGCAATATGTTTGAAAATGTGAACAGAAATAGCAATGCACCTGGATTCCTTCAGTGTCCTTGTCAGGGTGGGCAGAGGGAAGAAGAGGGAGAGAAGAGAGGTGGCTGGTGCTCATGGATCTCCATGCTGTCCGTGTGGTGGCTTCGAGAGAATTTAATTGTGATTTAATGTGTTATTCTGCCTTTTGGCTTTTGCTGTATTGTCGAAGAATTTTAAGATCTCAAAATATCAGGAAGACGCGGTGATAGCAGCGCAGAAGAGCACCATCTCACACAGTCATTAAAAATGTATAAGTAGTTTCAGAAGCAAGTTGCTTCCTCTGAGAAGCAAATCGTCCATAATTCTGCTTGGTATTTAGAGACTTTTATCTCCAGCGAGAATTCAAAACTATTCAGGATGGTCTTGATTTATTTTATTCTCCTGAATTTTCAGAGCTAAAGATGAAGAAGGGCTTAGCAGGAAAAGAATTCCATACTTGTGCTGTGCAGGGAGAAGCCAGGGGCCCGCACATGATGCACCAGCTATTCAGCAATTCATGTACCATCCTGAAGGACCTATGGAACTGTTTTTTACCCAGCCTACTCCTTTTGGGGGTTGCAGATTCAGATTGCTTTATAAACAGCCCTCCATCAACCAGGCTTGCTTGCTGTCATAGCACGCCTGCCAGTACAGCAAAGAGGAACTGTTGATGCAATAGCTGTAAATACCCAGGCTGACAAAAGTTCTCATGTTCTTGGTGCAAACTTTACTGAAGGAAGTTGGTTTGATTTATTTCCAGTGAGCTGTGGGAAGGGTGAGCTGGGTAAGTCATCTACCCATGCACAAGAATTAGTGCAAGCTGCTAAATATCCTCATTCTTTTAAGGTCCTGCACGTGGGTTGGGGTAATCCCAAGCACATATACAGCTTGGGTAGAGAATGGATTGAGAGCAGCGCTGGAGAGAAGGACTTAGGGTGCTGGTGGATGGGGCTGTGAGCAACCTCGTGCAGTGGGAGGTGTCCATATCCATGGCATAGAATCATAGAATAACCAAGTTGGAAGAGACCCACTGGATCATCGAGTCCAACCATTCCCATCAATCACTAAACCATGTCCCTCAGCACCACATCCACCCATCCCTTAAACACCTCCAGGGAAGGTGACTCAACCCCCTCCCTGGGCAGCCTCTGCCAGTGCCCAGTGACCCTTTCAGTGAAAAATTTTTTCCTAATGTCCAGCCTGAACCTCCCCTGGCAGAGCTTGAGGCCATTCCCTCTCGTCCTGTCCCCTGTCCCTTGGGAGAAAAGCCCAGCTCCCTCCTCTCCACAACCTCCTTTCAGGGAGTTGTAGAGAGCAATGAGGTCTCCCCTCAGCCTCCTCTTCTCCAGGTTAAACAACCCCAGGGTTGAAACTGAATGGACTTTAAGGTCCCTTCCAACCCAAACCCTTCTTAAGTATTTTCTTGACTTCTTTGTGTTGCATGAAAGGAGACTATTAGCTTCCTTCCCTCCCTGTGTGGAGTTTTGGGCTACACTGGAGTTGATACCCAAGTCCTACCTCTGATTCAGGATTGCACCTGGGTAGAAAGCATGTTCAATAGCTCCTCACGGGGAGATGAGAGAGACAGATGCGCCTTGCAGCTGGGAGGAAGGAAAAGCTGTTGGGAGGATGGGTAGCTCGGCAAGGCAAAAATTACTTTACAGTGAATGGGTTTGAACTGTGTTTACAACCCTTTCATGCTTGAATTTAGAGAGTAGGAGGCAGGAGGAACTTGGAGACTGAGGAGATGACGAGAGCCACGAGGACTGAAGTACCTTTGTCCCTCTGAGAATAGAAACCTTGCTGTTAGGCTAGGGCTAAAAATCCTCTCTCTCTTGTTTCCCTGCCATCTTACATCTTGAATTCCAGTGTCTGTTCCCACTGCTCGGTAGCGCAGGTGGGGAAGCATCCTTGTGTTGCATTCCCTGGGTATTTCGCAAGCACCTCCATCAACCAGATGGTCTATGGGCATGGGCCTGTGTCGTTCTGCTGTCTGCTGAACCCCAAGGTGTATTTCTATTGCTGACAGCTGTTCCTTAGGTTCGTGCTCAAAAATCAAAATACTGGGAAGCCGTTCTTAGTGGGGAATGCGGTAGGTGAACGCAGCATCCCTCTGTGCTCCATGTTCTAGGTAATTACAACCCTGCCGCTCACGTAACAGAGCACAGCGGGCGCCCTGTATTTATTATTTAGCTTTACTATTAACTCAGAGCTGGTGATGCAAAGGCAGCTGCTTCTCTGGGGATCTTGTACTTTGCCTCTTCACCAAACAAGGCTACAAACAGGAGAGGTGGCCTTGAGGTCTGTCCCTGAGAGCTGAAAGCCCTGGGATCCTTTCCCAGACCTTGGCTGTTTTTAGGGTGCCTGGAGAGCTTATCCTGGTGCAGTTTGTCCCTGCAGAGTCTAAAATGAGGACCACCCATTGCAGCATGATGATTCCACAGGGCTTTGGCAAGGAACAACAGTGATGTTAGCTCTGGCATCCTGTCAGATGCCAGGCAGGCATTTCTCTTTACTTCTCTGGCTGGAAACTGGTGGGTTTTAAGCCCCTTTTCTTTGCTCTAGTCCAGAGACACACTTAGGCTGCTCTCCTGCTTTTCTCACACAAAGTGTCTGCTGCAGGTGGGATCACCGTATTTATCTGCACAAAGACATGATCTTAAAACTCCTTGCCTGATGATATTAGACGGATGCAGACAGTGTTGTGGAGAAGCGTGCATCTTCTGCACTGAAAGCACTCTAGGGTAGTGGTGGAAGAAGTGGGACCCAAAGGAGGAAAACGAGACTGTGAATCTTAGGTAGCAGCTGTGGAGCTGGTCCCGAGTACGATACTGCTCCTCATGGCGCAGACCTTGAGGTCCCTGAGATGTGTTTGGAGCCTTTCTCTGCCTCTCTCCCTCCAATGGCTCTAGTAAGTCTCTTCTAAACAACCTTGGCCAGGCAGGAGGGACCAGTGGAAGGTGAAACACATTCGAGGTCCTGTATCAGATGCTTTGATAGAAGAGATGTAGTTGTTAATCATCGCTGGCTGGCAAGGACTGCTCAGGACATCTGCACTGAAAGCGTGCGTAGAGTAGTAGTGCAAGAAGTGGGACCCAAAGGAGGAAAACAAAACTGTGAGTTTTACCTAGCAGCTTTGGAGCTGATCCTGAGCATGATGCTGCTCCTTGGGGTGCAGACCTCAAGCTCCTCTCAAGGTCCCCCCAGCTCCTCCTCTGGCTCTGCAGGGAAGGATTGAGAGGGAAGTGGCGTGTGATTGTGTGCGACTTCAGAGCTGCAAGCCCAGCCTGGGCTGTAATACTGGTGTGAGTAAATTTGACGCCATCCTGCTGTTTTGTCAGTAACTGAGAAAGTTTTGAAATAGCGGCTCCAAAGTGCTCAAATAATATATTGCTCCACAATCTGTCTCTGCTGCTGCCAGTGCTTCTAAGTAACCAATTTACTATGCGCTTAACCTTTCAGGGTTTTTCCTCACTAGGTATTACTCTACAACTCCCACTTTTTTTTAAAGAGAAAATTGCTTTTGGCCTTCTCAGAGGTGGTTAATGATTTCCAGGTGGGTTTTGGCAGTTTCTGCTTTTTAAAAATGTGTTGAACACACAATTTCCAAAATCAGGATGCTCTTCAAAATGTCCAGCTGATGTTTGAGCATGGGGGCCCTCAGTTTTCTTGAACTGAGAGAATTGGGACTCAGAACACAGGGCTGCTGGTGGAACTTCCCAAGGCACATGTGATCCAGATAAAGATCAAGCTCCAAGGATTGGAGATCATAGAATAATAGAATGGTTTGGGTTGGAAAGGACCTTAAAGATCATCCAGTTCTACCTCCTGCTGTGGGCAGCGATACATCCCTCTGGATCAGGTTGCCCAAAGCTCCATCCAACCTGGCTCTAGTGGCAGCCACAACTTCTCTGGGCAACCTGGGCCAAGGCCTCCTGACCCTCATCATTAAGAATTTCTTCCTAATGTCTAGTCTAAATCTTCCTCCCTTCCAGTTTAAAGCCATTCTCCCTCGTCCTATCCCTCCATGCCCCTGTAAGTCTCTCCCCAGCTTTCCTGGAGCCCCTTTCCGTGCTCTGGGAGATGGTGTGATGAGATGGAGGAAGTCTAAATGTAATCTAAAAATAGAGGAATTGGAAAACTGCAAGTTAGAAGCTACATCTTTCTTGAACAAAACTCCTGGTAGCTTCAAAGACAGATTAAAGACTTTGCTTGTGTCGGGACTTCAGTATTTGGCCCAAGAATTAGACAAATGCAATGGAGTGAGAATGTTTGCCAGAAAATTGGAGAAGGGAGAGATAAGGTAGCAGCTGAAATACTCAAAGTCAGCATTTAAGGACATTGCTGCCTGTGGAGATAATTTTATCAACTCGAGGGACAACCATTTCTCCTATAAAGTGAAATTTACCCTCTACGTAGCTGTTTAAAATTATATTTGTTAAAAAGTTGTTTAACTGTGCTGCAGGAGTCTGCTGTGTGACAACCAGTTCGGTATCTGTCCTAATGACAGGTTTGTGGATCTCCACTTAGTGCTCTTCGTTCTGATAGTGTTTGGACTTAAGAAGTCAGACCAATATGTGTTGGGGTGGTGTTACTTTGTAAGAGGAAGGAAAAAGTGGTCTTGGTCTTGGTCTTGTCTTGAATCCTCTTGCACATGATAAGAAGGGAAGAAGATGGTGGTTGTCAGTGGGGCTGAAGCAATACAAAGAATTGGTTTCTAGCTTGGTGGCCAAGGTGACTCACTGTCTCTCACTCCTATCCCTCAAATTATGTTTTGGTAATGAAAATGATACGTCCTATCTGAAGACCAGATGTCGGTATTATATCAGGTTGCCTAAGGAAGAAGGGGAGGCGCATCCCTGGAAACATTCAAGGTCAGGTTGGACGGGGCTCTGAGCAACCTGATTGAGTTAAAGATGTTCCTGCTCTTGCAGGGGGGTTGGACTGGGTCACCTCCAAAGGTCCCTTCCAACCCAAAGCATTCTATGATTAGATATAAAGTTGTAGGCTGCTTTGATTTAAAAAAAAAAGGAAGGGAGGGGCATGTCTAAGAGAAATTAGAGACGTGACTCAATATTGATTTCCACTTGTTTTTGTGGAAATGTTAAAAGTGCCAAGATGAAGTATTTGGACTTTTCCTTGTGTTTCTTTTCAATTTTTTTTATTAGAAGCTCTTCTCCCAGTTTGAGTCCAATCCCTGAATAATTCATAGGCTGTAAATAGCTTCGTCCTCCTCCTTTGGTAAACAGACTCCTTGTCCCAAGTGCTTGGCAAGCTGGCAGCAGTGTCATCCTGCTGCGTCGCTGGTTTGAGAGCAGAGGTGCTCACGGTGCCGTGTGTCCTCTCTCTGCAGAGTTATGTCATGCCCAGACCACCGAAGGGCTCCATGAGGATTTATAGAAGATGCCCCGTGTCTTGGCGCCTCTGGTGCTCCTTCTGCTGTGGCTGATGAGGATCGCTGCCAGCCCCCATTCCCTGAGGATCGGTGAGTCCAAAGTTTGCTCTGACCTACGTTTAACCACCCTTCCACTCATCGTTTGGGCCACTCTGCTTTGAAATGCTTGGACAAGAGGGGACAAGCTTTGCCTTGGTGATGTGCTCCCTGTCCGGGTGGGGTTGAGTCACTTGCTGAGTTGCGGTGTTTCCGCTGCATTTGGGAAAGGTTCTTTCCTTCATCTTGTAAATTAAATGGTTTATGGTGAGCGTATGCATTTGCGTTGACTTTTATGGTGATGTTACCTGATGGGAATCTCTTTCTGTATAAATCTGAAGTGAAAGCCACTCCTTGAAGAGGTACTGAGGAATGAAAATTGGTCCCCCCTACATCTTACCCACCTCGATGCTCTCCTAAGCTCCACATGCAAGGAACAGGGTATTTTGTCACAAATTTATTTGTCCCCGCATTGATGAGCAAGGATTGTTCAAGCCCAAACTGAATCTGGTTAAGTGATGCTACAAGGGCACTAATAACCCCAAAATGCTCCTTTTGTAATGTATGTAGTGACTGAATTTTGTATTGTAATATAGTCCTCTGCATTCTGTCTCTTCTGGGCTTTACTAAAAGGAGGTCAGGAAGAGGCACCATCCTCATCGCTTGCTGCCTGTGTGGATTAGGGGAAAGAAATGCATCCAGAAACTTTGTAAGGAAGCTGGCTTCATAGGATTGACACTTTGCTCTGTAGTTTAGAAAAGAAACTGCTTTTCTGACTGTTCTTTCTGGAGCTACTAGCTGGTTTAATTAACTATTTGTTGCAGATAAGAAGCTAATCTATACCTGTCCCCATTTGCAACTTTCACAGGTGACACTTGAAGTAAAATTACTTCTCCGCTCTGCTAGCGGATCACAGAGCAGCTCAGAAATATAGCAAGGGAGGGTCTGTGCTGGCAGGAGTCTGGGAAGGGTGGCTGGGTGTTTTATTTTCCCTCCTGTGTGATTCATGTGGAGCACTCGTGCTGCATAGTTTCAGCTCCGCAGACTGCATTTCATGTTGATCGGCAGATCCCCCACTTGAACCAGCGGATGGGGATGGACAGTAAATTATTAGGATGCTGGAAGTGAAAGATTCTTCATTACGCTTTGTACGCTGGCCATCTGCTTCGGTGGGGAAAGCTCTGTGGGTGCTTGGGAGTGCGAGGGGAAGCGGCATCGCATGTAGCAGCACTGGGCTGCAAACCAGCCTGGGAACTGGTGAGGTTGTCCATCTTCACACAACCCAGAGTGAAACCGGGAGGTGTTTGAGAGAGGTGGGATGGTGCTTTTGAGTTCCTGGCTGAGGACTGGCAATGAAAACCTGCTGCGCTGCTCTTGGGGGACAACCAGGTGGAATTGGCTGCTGTCTCAGCTTGGTGCATGTTCCAGAGCTCCCTAAATGAAGTTGATGGTGACTGCTGTGAGGTCACTTCACAAGAAAAAGCTGCAGTGTCTGTGAGTTCAGGGGAAACATAAGCAACTGCCTCCCTCCCTCTGTCCAAAAACTATCTTTATCTTCTGTGATCTGCTGCTGGGTGAAGGAGATCTTGACATGCTGCTGGGTTCCTGAAGGCATATCCAGAATAGAAATCACTCACAGACTTGAACACAGGCATGGTTCATATTCCCCATCCCACTGCTTCGTACAGGTACAAAGCTGTATGCTTGTGTGCTCAGCAGGGACGCGTGGTGGTGAATAGCTGAGCACATGCTGGTTAAACATAAGCATCTCTTCCTCAGCATCATGTACCTGCAGAGGCTGAGGGCTGCGGTGCTGGGGGTTGGGCTGCTGTGCAGTTATCAAGTAGTCATCATAGAATCGTAGAATGGTTTGGGGTGGAAGGGACCTCAAAGCCCATACAGTCCCACCCCTGCCATGGGCAGGGACACCTCCCCCTGGATCAGGGGCTCCAAGCCCCATCCAGCCTGGCCTTGAACATCTCCAGGGATGGGGCAGCCACCACTGATCTGGGCAGCCTGTTCCAGGGCCTCCCACCCTCACAGGAAAACATTTTTTCTGGTAAAAAAAATGATCTGCTGATCCTTCACTCTCCATTCCAGAGATTGTTGTACCCATGATTATAAACACGCTCATGCTGTGGTCGTGCTCTCTTGTATCCATCTTTCCAGTTTTTAAATCCTCACCCAATTATCAGTTCTGGGCTTTTGACTTTCCTTTGTAAAAATACTGGAGCTGCTCCAGACACGGTTGCCCATAAAACTTAAACTATTGCTTCCTAGTCCAGGATGGAAATGCTGGATTTCTGTAGCCTGTACAGGGCAAGTCTGTCTGTTGAATCCTCCTAGGACTGAAGAACCTGTACTAGGATATTGCAAAGGCAACATAGAAGTCAAGATTTCAAAGAAGGTGGGAATGGGGAGGAACTTCACCAACCCTCCTATAAGGCACTGGAGGTCTTGACTTCTGAGCCAAGTAGAGTTGAATGGAAGAGACTTTGCAGTCAAGTCACAGCTGCCTTCAGTCACCTCCTGCATCCTCATAGTGGGACTCAAGCATTCCCGACCTTGGATGTGGGTAATTCCCACCCATGAGCCTAAAGCAAGAATTTACTGGGGATGGGGAAGCTCAGGTAGATATGTTGGTGCACGTCTACTGCTTTTGCTTTGCTTGTGGCCTCAGAGCTACCTTCTCTGCAAATGGGATCTGGAGCAGATGGGCAAAGAGGGGGTTGGGGTTTTGGTTTTGTTTCTTCAAGACACAGTTTTATTTTAACAATATATCCAACAGCAGAAAAAAAAAGTTAATAAAAAATAAAGTACAAAATAAAAGGAGAGAAAAAATATTACTAGGAGCCCTGAAATCATTCCCAAATGCATGCTTTTAGCAAGGCAGGGAGATATGGTATCTGGCGGCATAAATCACTGCACTGCATAGAAAAAGAAAACAGCAGCATGAACATTTAAATATTCAAAGAAGACGCAAGCTAACATTTAAAATAATTCTGAAAACCATCTGGTAACGGACTGCTTAAATGCACAGTTATTAGATTAGTGATGTGAGGTGAACGTAGACAACTTCGTGCCTGGGTTCTTCACCAAGTGGCTAGAGAGATGATTCCCTGCTGTGTTCAGCTTCCAGGGTAGAAGGACGCCTGATGGTGCTGAGTCAGGGGCATTTGGCTCAGCTTTTAAAGTAAGCTCGAAGCTTCCCTTCTGCTGCTTTCTTGGGGTTTCATGTGGATCTTGGCCCTGATATCTCTAAGTGGACTTTGCAGGCAGCAGATTGCTTAATCCTTGCGCACGCAGCGACAGGAGGTTTTGCTGCCTGGAGAGGACCAGCAATGAGTGTTGCATTGCAGTGAGCTTCAGAGGCATCATCTATGCAAAAAAGAGAGAGGAATATAGGCTACAGGGTGACCTTCCCTGTGCCTTTGGCACGCATAGGAACAATCTGTAGACTCGTATGCTCTATTTCTCTCCTTGATACAAAGGAAAAAAGACTGGTGCAAACCTTTTTTCCAGCCTTTTTTCTTTGATCTTAAACTCTGCAGTCCCTACTGATCCAGTCCTGGAAGAAGTCTTCTAGTTGATATTGTTCTGGAGACCTTTGTGGGGAAAAACACCGACTCACACGCTTTATCCAAAGCAGTGTCTGTCTTTTGTTTGCCAGAGAAGTTGTGGCTGCCCCATTCCTGGAGGTGTTCAAGGCCAGGTTGGATGGATTTGGGGCATCCTGATCCAGTGGGAGGTGTCCCTGCCCATGGCAGAGGGTGGAACTGGATGGGTTTTAAGGTCCCTTCCAACTGAAGCCATTCTATGATTCTATGATCTCCCCCAGCTCTGGCTTCCTGCAGTATATCCTGGCTATAGAATTAATTTTCAGTTTGTTTTTTGTTTGCTCACTCATGCTCAATAAAGTGTCAGGAAATTCACTTGAGTTATTTACTGAGTTATTTACTTGGTCCTGTAGAGCAAACCGTCAGAGCCCTACATTGGTATTCTCTTGCTAGCTTCATTGGGTTTACTAACAGCTCATTTAAAATTCATATACAAGCCGAAGTTGTAGTTTATACATGGCATTGCCCTAACTAGCAGTAGGCTCGGTAGCACTGACATACGATCTACTGACAAACTCCTTGCAAGGCCTCCTTCAGCCTTTTAAAATGCTCTTTTTCTGTAATTGCCTCTGTACAAATCCCTTCCCTCCCTCTATCTCCCAACTTTGCAAACTTCATACAAAAGGCAAGATGCAGATCTAGCACTTGAGGGTATCTTGTTTGCTGAAATTTGTTGTTCTTCCATGGGTTCTTCTACCCAGTGAACACGCATCCACCTCCTGCTCAGCTGATAAATGAAGCAATCTGTTTTGGTGTCCCAGTGCTTGAGGTAGGGTTTCATCCACCAGAGAGCAACAAAGCTGTTGAGGGGGCTGGAAAACAAGCCTTATGAGGAACGGCTGAGAGAGCTGGGGGTGTTTAGCCTGGAGAAGAGGAGGAAAAAATCTTTCACAGAAAGGGTCATTGGGCACTGGCAGAGGCTGCCCAGGGAGGGGGTTGAGTCACCTTCCCTGGAGGGGTTTAAGGGACGGGTGGATGAGGCGCTGAGGGACATGGTTTAGTGATTGATGGGAATGGTTGGACTCGATGATCTGGTGGGTCTTTTCTAACCTGGTGATTCCATGATTCTATGTGGTCAAATCTCCAGAAATACAAACTGAAGGTGGGGTGTAACTAGAAGTGCCAGCTTAGGATTTGTTTGTCCTTGTTTCTAGGCATGTTTCTAAAGGTCTGGAATACCTAAAGGGGTGTGGATCTCCCACATCTGTGCTGATTGTGGAACTATAATGTCAAGAAAATGTTGTTGGGATCCTCCAGAGCATGTGGATTCATGGGAAAGCACTGGCATTTAGCTCTGCGTGCTGAAGTAAGTGGGAAAAGGTAGACTGGAGACATGCCTGCATGCTAAGGAGCCTACAGGAAAGCTGGGAAGGGGCTCTGGATCAGGGAGAGCAGGGGCAGGATGAGGGGGAACAGCTTTCAGGTGAAAGAGAGGAGATTGAGATGAGATCTTAGGAAAAAATGTTTTGCTGTGAGGGTGGGGAGGCCCTGTCCCAGGTTGCCCAGAGCAGTGGTGGCTGCCCCATCCCTGGAGGGGTTCAAGGCCAGGTTGGATGGGGCTTGGAGCCCCTGATCCAGTGGGAGGTGTCCCTGCCCATGGCAGGGGTGGAACTGGATGGGCTTTGAGGTCCCTTCCAACCCAAACCATTCTATGGGTCTATGATATGATTCATCCAATTTTTCTGCATCGCTGTGATTGTTTAGTGCCCCTCTGTTTCCTACCTATCACAGACCTTTGTAGCAGAGCATCGTTTGTGTGGCCTTGCATCCCTGTTTAATTACCCTTGGGAGATGTTTATGATACCGAGCTGCTTGTTTAGTGAGTGAAGGCTCCATCACTGCACCACGTGCTTCTGCCTTATCCAATGCAGTTTGTACCTTGGTGTGTCTGAGCTGGAGGGCTGAAGCAAGGAAGAAGCACTGAGCACTAAAAACGCATAAGGCAAAAAAATGAATGATAATGGCAATGAACAGAATTGTGGACCATTTAGTTGAGCTTCCCCAGCTCCCAGAGGACATACATAATTCTGCTAAAGACACTGCAGAGAAGATCCCACAAGGCAGCGTTATTTAACATTAATGTTTGAAAGGGGGGTAGCGCCACTGATGATGAAGGTGCAGGCAGTCCCCTGGATGCCATAGAAGTAAAACATCAGTGTCAGCCCCTGCGGGCAGGTACAAATGCTTCCTTGCAGGGATGTGATCCAAGATCATAGAATAGTTTGGGTTGGAAGAAACCTTAAAGATCATCCAGTTCCATCCCCCCAGCCATGGGCAGGGACACCTCCCACTGGATCAGGCTGCCCAAGGCCCATCCAACTTGTCCTTGAACCCCTCCAGGGATGGGGCAGCCACCACTGCTCTGGGGAACCTGTTCCAGGACCTCACCACTCTCATAGTGAAGAAATTCCTCCTTATGTCCAGTCTAAACCTGCCCCTCTCCAGTTTATACCCATTGCTTCCCGTCCTATCACTCCAAGCCTTTGTAAACAGTCCTTCTCCAGCTTTCTTGTAGCCCCTTCTGCTATTGGAGGGTTGCTATAGAGTCTCCTCGGGGATGGGGAGAAACACAACTGTGTCCTTTCTGGAGGGTGGTGAGAGCTGTGGCTTTGTGGTGGTTGGTTCACACCAGCCCCAGTGCCCCCATATCCTGATGGCAGCTTCCCAACACAGCTTGAACCCCTCCTTGGAGGAGGATGTTTGTTACAAACTCCTTTCCATATGAAGTCCTGCTTCCTGGCATATCCAAGGCTTTTTGTGGATGATGCCAATGCAACTGCAATGGGCTGCTGTCCACCAGCTTGCTCTTCCCCAGCAGAGAAACAGCTTTGCACCCAGACAGGCTGCTGCAATTGGTTTAATGCATAGAAACATAGTCTCACATGGTGGTGCTGTTGCTGGAAGTCCTTTCCACTTGTAATTACCATTCATGTTTAAGAAAACAATGATTCTGGTAAGGGTTAGTGACTCTCTGGCCAGCTGTCCCACCGGCAGCAGGAGCAGAGACATAGAATCATAGAATCATAGAATCACCAGGTTGGAAAAGACCCACCAGATCGTCAAGTCCAACCATAAGAGGGCACAGCCAATGACTCCTTGCCAGAAGGCAGCAGGCTGGAGGGGAAGAACTGGGCTGGAAACAAAGCAGGTTGGCAAGACGCATGTGATTAGCTGACTTCTCTGTCTGTGGACCTAACTGTTTCTAAAGGATTAAAAATAATCCTTAAATATCCTTAAAAGGAAACCATTGTGAGCTGCAGGGCCCTATGTGAGCTGGGGTTGTTTAGCTTGGAGAAGAGGAGGCTGAGGGGAGACCTCATTGCTCTCTCCAACTACCTGAAAGGAGGTTGTGGAGAGGAGGGAGCTGGGCTCTTCTCCCAAGGGACAGGGGACAGGACGAGAGGGAATGGCCTCAAGCTCCGCCAGGGGAGGGTCAGGCTGGACATTGGGAAAAAAAATTTCACGGAAAGGGTCACTGGGCACTGGCAGAGGCTGCCCAGGGAGGGGGTTGAGTCCCCTTCCCTGGAGGGGTTTAAGGGACGGGTGGATGAGGTGCTGAGGGACATTGTTTAGTGTTTGATAGGAATGGTTGGACTCGATGATCCGGTGGGTCTTTTCCAACCTGGTGGTTCTGTGACTCTATGATTCTATGCCTGAGGCTGTGCCCGCACTCCAGGAGGGCAGCAGCACTTTTAGGACGTAAAATTTCAAGTTCCCTTGTGTCTGGACTGTGATAACACTAGCCGAGCTTGAGCATTGGGGTGGGAGGAGGGTGTAGTCGAGGGGGACCTTCTAGGCATGAAGGATGGTGGAGGAGTCTACTGAAAAGTGTTTGCCAAGTTCCTTCTGGAGAAAGACAAGATGAACGGAGTGGCTGTCCCCATGCTGCAGTGACACGAGCAGGCGTGGGCTGTGACTACGTTGACGTTAAATGTGGGTAGGTGCATCCCATGTATATGTTGGGGTTCTAGCAGCTAGGAATTGAAGCTAGAGGCTTTCCCAGGGGTGCCCTGTGGCTCCCTCATCCCCACACAGTAATTGCCTGTCCTAGACCTGTTTCAGGATGTGGCCCCTCAGCACACGCAGCCCTTCCCTGGCTGCTGGGCGGCTTCTATGCCTGCAGAGGCAGAAGCCTCATTAGCACCATTGAGGTGTGAACGCAAACTGCGGGAGGAAAGCGAGAGCTTCCAAGCGAGGAGCCCTTGGAGAAAGTGAGTGGGAAACGGGTTGAGTTGCAAGCGAGTACTTGAGGGATGTAGACATCACAGAATCACTAGGTTGGAAAAGACCCACAGGATCATCGAGTCCAACCATTCCTATCAACCACTAACCCATGCCCCTCAGCACCTCATCCATCTGTCTTTTAAACACCTCCAAGGGATGGCGACTCCACCACCTCCCCGGGCAGCCTCTGCCAGTGCCCAGTGGCACTTTACATGAAAAATTTTTTTCTAATGGCCAGAACATCAGAAGTCCCTGCTTCAGTTTGCTTTGATAGGAATGGTTGGACTCGATGATCCAGTGGGTCTCTTCCAACCTGGTTGTTCTATGATTCTATGATTCTATGAATTTAAGCAGTGAGGCACACAGACTGAGGACTGGATATCAAAGAGCAGTGGACTGATGGTTTCCTCCACCATAGAAGTCTCTACATGAGTTTCATGCGATCAGGGCTGGACGCAGGACTGAGCTATGTGCTGCAGTGATCCTGTGTGGAAGAAAGAAGGTGCAAAGTGGGGTGACCTGACGTGGGTGACTCAGGCATCCTGCCCTGGTGTTGATGGCTCTGCAGGAGAAATGTCTCCATGGCATGTGCCAGGCAGACCATTGCCCTGCTTGCCCACACCTTGGGGTAGCCAGTGCCGCTTATCTCACCTGGAAGATCAAGGTAGGAGGGGTGTGTGTCTCTCCAGGCTGCTGTTTTGCCACATAAAACTTAATGAGCTTCTAGTCTACAGCTGAGGAATCCAGCGCTATGATAATATGAATAATAAATAATAAGCAGATTTATACCTTACATCAATGCTTACACGGCATGGAGTGAGGAGAGGTGTGAATTCAGCAAGACAGACCATCTCTTTATGTGTTTTGCACCTCTCTGCAGAGTTATTTTTACTGATCTGTTCCTGTTCATTAATGTCTCTGAGGCAGGCTGCACTGTACATCCCAAGGGGCCTTAAGCTTTGTTTTGATTCATTATATATCCATGTACATATTATATAGGTATAGATCTCTGTGTGCAGAACATCTGGATGGGAAAATCGGCTGGTAATTATGGGAAAGAGCCACGCTCCTCAGGTAGAAAATCACTATAGAGCTCTATTATTTTCATTTACTTGTTTAATAAAAGTTATTTGCTCACCAGAATGGGTAAAGATGTGGTGTGGATGGGCACGGCAGCCAGTGGCTGCTCGGTGCTGTACCGCTTTGTAGGTCACAAAGGTGACGGGGCTCAAGGAGCTAATTCAGCAGGAAGAGGAGAATTTGCTTTAAGGAGATGAGCTAGGGAGAGAGGGGTCAGTCACTGGAAAGGTTTATATATATTTACATACATATATATACATATATATTCAGGCTGGGAGAGTTGGGGTTGTTAAGCTTGGAGAAGAAAAGGCTATGGGGAGACCTTAGAGCAGCTTCCAGTTCTGGAAGAGGCTCCAGGAAAGATGGAGAGGGGCTCTTGGTCAGGGAAGGCAGGGATAGGGTGAGGGTGTTCGGTTTTCAGTTGAAAGAGGGGAGATTGAGATGAGATCTTAGGAAGAAAAGTTTTCCTGTGGGGGTGGGGAGGCCCTGGCCCAGGTTGCCCAGAGCAGTGGTGGCTGCTCCATCCCTGGAGGTGTTCAAGGTCAGGTTGGATGGGGCTTGGAGCCCCTGATCCAGTGGGAGGTGTCCCTGCCCATGGCAGGGGTGGAACTGGATGGGCTTTGAGGTCCCTTCCAACCCAAACCATCATGCAATTCTATCCATCTCTCTGTCTTACAGGCACAGCCCTGTGTAGTCTCAGGGGGAGCAACAGAAGCTGGACATGGAGAGGTTTTGATTTTTAACTTTTGTTTCTGAATGTTGAAGTCTCTTCCTGAGCCAAGGATCAGGATCTGAGAGCCACATAACCTATTTTATATCTAAATACTGTTACTGCCCTGGGGCAGCTCTTTGTATATTTAGCCACTGAGCCATTTTTAATACAGATCTTTGTTTCAGAGTCACAGCAAAAGCTACTCTGTCATTTCTTTCATTATTTTTTCATATATATATATATATGAATAAAAAAGTCAATTACATGAATGAAAGATGCTTGGTTCCCTGCCTAAACAGCTGCCAAAATTAATTCCAACTCTGAGCCAAACTCAGCAAAGCTGGAATTTCTGCAGAAAGCTCCAGTGCGGCATGAGATAGGGTGGTGCATTCTTCTGCATTACAGATTCCTGTTGCCCAGCCCCTCACCCAGGGCTCTCCGTGTGGGCAGTTGAGAAGGGGTGGATTTCACACACACTCTGGTGAGCTTGACTTCACTGCAGAATAAGCCTGAATTAAATATCTTCAGCAGCCCCTTGCTGGAGTGAGAACCATCACCCTGCAAAGCAGCTTGATAGAGAGCAGCTGGCTTGGCAGCTCAGAGACTTGAAAACTTAGTGCCAGTGTCAGCAATACTTTGAGCTTCAAATTCGTTCCTCCCCATGGACCAATTAACTTGCGTTTAAAGAACCACCTGAATGGAACAGGAGAGTTTTTGGATATGGGCAGGAACTGTGTCAAGTTAAACCATTGAAATAAGAGCATAGTGGAAGCAAACACTCCATCCAGGCAGCAGCTGCTGGTGTGGGAGGGCAGGGAGCAGCTCTGAGTGGGGGCACCTGTGGATCCATGGCTGAAGAACATAGTTGGTTTCTTTTAGGGAGTTGCCTACCTGTAATAATTGGTTTGAAGGTTGTTTTCAGGAGGTGAGGTGGAGAATAGCCTTGCAGGTGGTCCAAATTTCTAAAGATGAAGCCAAAGTTGTCACCTTGTGAGCTATTATAACCTTCCTGAGAAAGCAAGCTGGAGGGGAGCAAATGAGAGGAGGAAGACAGCAAGTCATCTCCAGCTTGTAACAGTCTGTTGGAGCAGAGCTGAGATCTCACACTGTGTGTAAGGTAGGGCTTCTCTCTGTTTGAAGCTATATACCTTGTGCTCAAAGGTTTGTTCCTTGTTCTCCTGCTGTGTAGCTCTTGGCAGGTTCACTCGTCCTTGCTCTGCAGATGGGTGGACTGCGAGCTCCGGGGCCAGCTCTCCTGGATCCAGCTCAGTGAGGTGTTCAAGCCGTCTTGCAAGCATTAGGCACTGCAGGGCTGTTGGGCAACCTTCCCAGAAATGGTGCTTCTGAACTGGAAGGGCGCTTATCTCAAGTGCCCCTCTGCAGCTAATTGCTTGTGGCTCAGTTTAAGATAAACACACCCCTGTAAAGCTAAAAGCCCATGCTGTCCCGGCGTGGATTCAGAAGTCCTAGCTATTGATATCCAGGTGTTTTGAACCTATATCATCTGAACAAGTCTCAAACCCAGAAGCGGAGAACAACCTGATGACAAAGCAAGTAAGGCAGATCGTGGCTTGCTGTGTGTGGTTGGCTCTACTCAGAGCTCTGGACTTGGTGAGGAGTAGGTCCTGCCTGTGCCTGCAAAGCCTTGCTCCTAGCTTTGTGCTTCTCCTGCTCCTCTTCTCCCTCACAAAGACCTTGGTGGCTCAGATTGCTGAAAAACGCAGAGGGAAGAAAAGGAAGGATGGAAGAACTTGAAAGAATGTTTTGCTTTTCTCTAGGATTACTGCTATGAGAAGCAAAGAGCTGTGCTGATGGGTAAGAGAAGCAGTGTGCATGTGGGAGAGGAGAGGGCAACACTCGGGGCATGATCCATACCTAAAATAGCTGTGAGCAGGCAGGACAAATGGGTGCCCTCAGCTCACATTTTGTTTGCTGCTGGGGCAGCCATCCGAAAGGATGATTTTGTGTTAGGGTAGCATCATTACGTCATCTTTGGGGTGTTACCTCTGGAGGGGAGATGAGTGCAGGATGCCTGAAAAGGGGAAGGTGAAGATCCCAGCTGGAGGAGAGCTCCTGAAAGGGGAAAGACTTGGGAGATACATGGAGGATAGGTACTCATAACCATGGCTGGTTATGTGCAAGAGGGGCAACCTGGAGCAGTAGCAGCACATGGACCACAGGGCTCCTGGGGCTGGCAGAGACCTCCCTGTAGTGAGGGACATGCAGACCTGGTGCTTGTAGGGCTGAGGAGAATGAGAAAGGGAAGGAGGGAGGATGTAAGTAAGCAAGCAGGGTCAAGGCTGCAAGATTTTAGCTCTGTCACCCATAGATAAAAGCGAAATGTTATGCTCAGCGGGCAGAGAAGTAGAGAAAGCAGATGCTCACGTGTCAGCACAGGGGTGGGCTTGAGCGTGTGGGGTTAGAGAGGAGCAACAAGGAGGATCTGCAGTGGAGGAGCTGCTTAGCCCAGCATTTGCCAGCTCTGGCTCTGCCCCTGCCAAGGGAGGGCTGAGAATGTAAGAAGGCTGCAGGGGGGGATGGCTCATTTTCCTGAAGACACCGCTAATAAATTCCTCTTGCACCTCTAGACACTGTAGGGGTTTGGAGAGACTAAATGGAACTTTATGTGAAAATGATGGCTGAATGTCAATTCTGCTGTCGAAGCCAATTTGGGAGCCGGAAAGTGCTAAAAGAATTAAGATTGTTAAATGGAAATAAGTCTACTTGGTTGAGATGAAATAGGGCTTAAATGAGTGAAATTATCTGTGGATTACCCTTGTTAGAGTACTGCCTTATTTAATAAACTGAGTTTTTATCTGCTGCAGGGATTCCTGGAGGAAAAGTTTAACCTACAGGGGTAAATGCATGTGATGAAGCAGAAGGATAAGGCTGCGCTGGCGTCCTCCAGAATGGAATCACAAGAGTACAGGGGAGGGAATAGTTTGCCCATGGGTGCTTTGTACTTTGATGAGGATCTCGTTTGCTGCTAGGGAATTGGTTAGAACTTTGTTCAAGCTTCTTGCGTAGTTCTTCTCTTTTGCTGACAGCATAGGAGGCCACTTCTTTGTCTACGGGAAAGCTGGGGAGGGAGTGCAGGGACAGGATGAGGGGGAACATATTTAAGCTGAAAGAGGGGAGAGAAAAAGAGATTTAAGGAAGAAATGTTTTGCTGTGAGGGTGGGGAGGCCCTGGCCCAGGTTGCCCAGAGCAGTGGTGGCTGCCCCATCCCTGGAGGTGTTCAAGGCCAGGTTGGATGGGGCTTGGAGCCCCTGATCCAGTGGGAGGTGTCCCTGCCCATGACCAGGGGTGAAAGTGGATGATCTTTAAGGTCCATTCCCACCCAAACCATTGCATGGTTGTATGATCCTTCTGGTTGGGTGACAACCTCTCTGGAGCCACAAGCCCCTGGATACTTTCCTAGCCCAGGGCCATGCAGCTCTTCATGCTTCCTGGGCTAAATCCGGCACTGAAAAGGGGTTGCTGCAGGGGAGCAAATTCTTGCTGGATTTAGGAGGGAAAGAGAAAGTGCTGGAAATCTTGAAGGCTGCAGTTTCTTTGTGAAGAGAGAGTTTAGTAATTATTAATGGGCACTGATTATCTGCTTCTGCAAGAGCAGATCTGTTGCAGAAGAGCTACCTGGTACTCTTAGGTGACTTTAGCCGGCCACCTGACTTAATGCAGATGTCATTTGTCATCTTGCATGTGTTTCTGACCCATCTCTCTTTAGTGATAGTCATGAAAGCATAAGTGCTCCAGATGCTTCTAAAATTGCCTGTGGAGGGAAGGACCTGATCTTAGTGCCGAGCAGTCACCTTTCAGCCTCAGAGGACTCCCTTCTCGGCTGCTGGAGCTGGTACCTGAACCTGGGAGCTTATGCCATGCAGGAGTGGCATGTGGCTTAGAGGGGAGATGCTGAATGCCAGGTACAAAAGGCTAATGCACGGGATGAGGCTTGATTTTTCCTCTTAGCCATGTAACTCTGAGGCTTCAGAATATCTTATGTTCTGTTTTGGGGAAAAACAAGAGTTTTCAAGCTGTTCTCAGACTATTCTGAGACAAAATCAACTCCAAAGCCATTGATGGTTTAGGAGTCTCAGAAGGGATGCAGGAGATCCAGGATCAAACTCCAGCCCCTGTAAGGCTCTCGATAATGTGTCTGGGTTATGCTCCTATCCCTTCAAAGGAGACTGTCTTATGAAAATATTACATCTTGGGTAGCCCTGGTTGATGTGGTTGGCAGGAGAGAGAAACCTGGCCAGCAGGCAGAGCTGAGCCATGGCTTTTCTTTCTTCTATTTTTGCCTCCTGTCCTGACAACCTGGTCTCTGAGCTCTGGAAGTTGTTGCATCTTATGCTGCTGAAATTGTGTTTAGGGAGGATGATGGAGCTGGCATAGCAGGAGGAAGGCAGGGAAGGGGCTCTATTTGTGTATTTTTCTCTTGCTGGGGGGGGTTTGCAGTTCACCACCCTGTGTCGTAGCACAGTGCAGACTCACAGGTGCTGGTCTGTATGTGCCGTGCACTCCAGAATTATTCCTGGTTTCATATCTTAGAGGTGCAGGCAAGGATGAATGTCTGATATCTAGCCTGAGGCTCATCCCACATGAGCCTAAAACTTCTGTAATCTTCTTGCTAAGCCCAGGGGATAATGAAGTCTGGAAAGTTTTAAAGTCAGTTTGGGTTTGTCTGAGGATCTCCACATTTGTTACAGATTCCACCTCCTTCCCAACACTGATTTATGGTTCTTCTGCTAGGCAAGAAGAACCCAGTAACCTGTATCTGATAGGATCAGCTGCCCCGTCTCACTGCTAGAGGATTTTGTAGTGAACAGCATCTTAAGAATTCATCCTTACAGATGCGCGTCTGTGCGCGCTGTGGTGTTCACCAGCACATTTGATAGCCTCCACCTTGTACCAGATCTGATTCACGGGCATCTAATTTTACCATAGCAGGATGCCCCTAATGGGGCTCCTTCATTCACCCTGCAGAGTGGTTTTCTGGTTGTGTTTGGCTGCCCTCCACATCTTCCCATTTGACCAGCAGTGGAAGTCGTTCGGCTTCGCCATTTCAAAACATTTTGTTCCACACCCCTTGCACAGAAGACAGCTTGGCAGCTGCAGACCTTTAGCATTTGTTATCTGTTGTGTTTCTATCCGTTTCATTGGCATGTGGAATATTTTTGGCATGCCTGTTTCACTGGGGGCCCTGGTACAGTGGGAAGAACTGCTTTACTATTCCAGTCGTGCCCAGAAATACCATGATCTTAGCAATCATGGAGTTAGCAATCAAGATCTTGGCAATCATGGAGAAGAGGGGGCTGAGGGGAGACCTCATTGCTCTCTGCAGCTACCTGAAAGGAGGTTGTGGAGAGGAGGGAGCTGGGCTCTTCTCCCAAGCAACAGGGGACAGGACGAGAGGGAATGGCCTCAAGCTCTACCAGGGGATGTTCAGGCTGAACATTAGGAAAAAATATTTCACGGAAAGCATGATCAGTCTTTAAGAGGTGGGATAGGTGCCTACCAGCTCTGGCAGAACACAAGCCCTGTGGTTGTTCAGCTTGGCAGGGCTTGAGGAGCATCGCCAGGGTAAGACAGGGGTCTGAGCACCTGGGTTTTGGAGCAGAAAGCTTGTTTTCATTGTAATGGCTGTGGCTGCAAAGCCTGTTCTTCTCTCATGCATTTAAATCCCATGGAGCATCTCATTAGGAACAAATGATGCCTCAGGCAAGCGGAGCTATAGAAAAGTAATCTTTATTAAGCACCCTCAGTGGTCAGAGTTACTTGATGAGCTCCAGAGTTTTATTTGCAGGCAGCTTGGGTTGTCATTTAGCAGAAAAGTGCTTTGAACTCCCTCCCTTCCCTGTCTCTAGGTTACTGTTTTCTATTTCTGTGTGTTTTCAGTCCCTGCAGCCCTGCAAATACTGCTGGTAAAATTGTTGATACTGGGAACAAAATGAATGGAAGACACTGGGTGTGTGGTAGGTCAGGAACGTGCAGCCGTGCATGGAGAAGGGGATATCAGGACCCTACAGCGCATCATGAGTTGCCCTGAGCAGGATACGGGCACTGCTATTTCCATGGTGTGCAGAACCCACAGATTGAGGTGGGAACATCTTCTGGAAGTTCTGGCCCTGAATACCTCATTGCTGTGTGTTTGGGGCAGGAATGGCCACAGGGAGAGCAGCACCTCCTCTCGGAGCCATCCTTTCTGCCTCTCCAAGCTGCACGGTTGGTCGTCTTTCATCTCTGGACTTTGCAAGTTCTCTACAGGTGACAGAAAATGAACTGTAAACTGTGAGCACAAAGGGCAGCAAAAAGCAAAATGTATTTAAACCAGGTTCCTGCCAGATGTTTTGCTTTTTGCGGAATAGCTAGAGAGAAAAGGAATAAAGAGCTCAGAAAAATAAAGGAAGGCATGGGGTGTGAACATGAAGCTGTTGCACAGCTCACCTGCATAATGAACCTTGATAGGTATCAGAGGCTCTGGTGCTGCATGGTGCTGTGGGGGATATCTTGAGATTGATGTGGAGGCAACCCCAGCCTCACCCTCTGCTTGAATGGTATCAGGGTATCTCAAGGTAAGTCCAGGAAGAAAGAGGGAGAGAGGAAAATTAATCTGTCGCCACTGTACTCGGCTTTATGAAAAGGAAATGAAGTGTAGGCAGGAGACTCAAAAGTTCTCCTGCGTCTGTCTTGTCAAGCATGTGAAGCTGACACGGCGATGGAGTCATTACAGGCTCCTGTGTAAATGCAGGCTCTTCATTATGTTTTTCTTTCCCATAACATGTCTCATTTACTTAATAGTCTGTAATTGCTCTGGAGGAGCAGTCACTGTTTATCAAGAGCCTCATGGTCATGTCAGCCAGCTTGAGCATTCGTGGTCTATAGGAGCTTTTTGGCATCAGAGTAAGCACCTCTGTGAAGTGCAGCAGCAAGGAGGGCTCGATGATTGGACTCGACGATCCAGTGGGTCTTTTCCAACCTGGTGATTCTATGATTTGGGAACTCCTCTTGGCAGATGCTTTCAGTCCCCAAGCCCTATGCTGTGATGGGGATCTTTTAGGAGGAAGATGTTTTCAGTCGTTCTGGGGGCAGCTGTGCGTGGCTAGAGATGGCTTGGAGCTGGTTGTGGTCCCTCTGATGCCTTCGCGTCTCCTGAGCTCCTGTCCTTTTTCACAGCAGGCTGCAAGGGGTGGGTGGCTCTTTATTGTCCTGGGACAGTCAGTTGTATTGCAAAGGAGTAGGAAGCATTTTTAGGCGTTGGTGAGCAGCACAGAAACTTGGAGCACTTTGGTGCCACTAAGCGTGGTTTTAAAGATGCCTCCTGGTGCTTAGGGAATCAATGAACCTCAGAAAGATTTGGTGGCTTAGTTTAGCACACTGGCTTTTAGAGCTTCCTCTCCTGCTACTGGAACGAGCCCCCTCTAGCATGAAGCATGGATGCGTTCCAATGCCAAAAGGTGATGTGAGAACAGAACTAAACTAAAATAAACCAGCTCCAGGAGAAATACAAGAAAGAGCATCTCTGTGACTAACACCCAAACCCTTCTGAAAAGCAGTGATTTGCTGAATATAGCTGTACGCTTTTGTTTTAAATGTCCTGGCTCTCTTTGCTCTCCCTTCCCTGCTTCCATCTGGCGACAGTCCAGGATTATTCCTGCTTGAAAAGGCAGAACTGGCTCTCTGTGCTGCCTGGGCTACAGCCAGCACCTGCGGGGAGCTGTGCAACAGGTTACCGGCTGCTTGCTTTTCTTGCAGCCTTCCTAAGGGACAGCAAAGCAATTGATGTACAGGAGTGAGCGTGGTGGGGATGAGCATCCTCAACCGCTCTGCTCGCACAGGTCAGCGCAACCTTTCAGGGCTAAAGCTCGCTGCTCTGCTGGGAGCTGCTGGAGTACAGGCTCTGCTGTGAAACGTGATAGTTCATGGTAGTTCGCTCTTGCTACTTGGAACATCATCGTTTCTCTGCTGGCTTTATAGGTTTTTCTACTGGAACTGAATTAAGCAGGTTCTCCATGGGGAAAACTGTCATTTGCTTCCTGACCAGGAGTTTCTCACCACCAGGAAGGTGCCAGGGGAGGGTTAGGTTGGATAGTAGGAGAAGGCTCTTCCCCAAGAGGGTGGTGGAGCACTGGAACAGCTCCCAGAGAAGCAATCACAGCACCAAGCTCTCTCAGCCCCACGGTGTGAATATTGGGGTGTCCTGTGCAGGGACAGGAGTTGGACTCGATGATCCCTGTGCGTCCTTCCAACTCAGGATATTCCATGATTCTATGATCTTTCCCAGTTTTGCAGTGGCCTCAAGGAGGTGAATTTTGCTTTCGGTTGTGGAAATAGGAAACAGTGAATATTTATGCAGGCATTACTTTTTCTTACACCTCTCCTCTCTTTCTGTTCCAATTCCAGCAAAGGCTTCAGCCAAGCATATACCTGGGCTTTGAGACATCTGGATTGTCTGTAAGATATAGCTATTTCCAGGAGAAAATATCAAACTTTCTCTTTCCCTTTTCAGGAAATCTTTCCCCGAGTAGTAAATCTGCATGCATTCAGTTAAAAGCTGAGAGTCTGGAAGTGTGAAAATATTAGCATTGGTTTTATGCATTTTTCTAGCCCAACTGGTGAGATTGAGAGTTTTTCTTGTTGCTCAGAAGAGTCTGTCTCTCAGAGAGCAGCAAGGTCCAATAACTGTGGTTCTGGTACAGGGTTCTGCTCCTGGCTGGCTTTTTTTTCTTCTTGTTGTAAGCCTGGGCACGACACACACGTGCTTTAGATTTCAGTCTCAGTGAGCTAATCTACTTTCTCTCCTATAGTAGAAACCAGCCAGTAATTATTTACTTTGTGCAATTCAACTGCACAAGCGCTGCCGTAGAAGAGCCAGGCAAGGCGATTAGTACAGAAGGTTTGCTTAGTTTTCCCTGTCACGTTGCCTTTTGATTTGGTAAAACTGGATTCCTTAGTTTTTTTTTTCCCCATTTTTTTTTTATTGCATTAAATCCAAATTGGGAGGAATAAACTGCAAAATCCCTCGATCTGAAGCAGGGAGGTGTTGTGAAGGAACAGAAAGTCGATGTGTGTACGATGTTGCCAGAGCAGTGAGCAAACCAACCTGTGCTCAGCAGATCAGAGACACGCTGATGGATTTGGAGGGGACTGTAAGGCACGGAGTTTGCTAGATTGGGTTCCTCTTTCCTCACGTTGTTCCTCAAAGTCAATCTGACCCTGCTTTGCGCTTTATTTCCGTGAAAGCTAGAGGGTGTTGAGCGTCTTGCAGATGACAAAAACTCTTTTTGGCTGGGATTATTCAACTAATCTTGTGATTATGGTGATAATCCCCTTTGCAATGGTGCCCCTCTCTGAGGAGCTCTTCCCTCGGGGACTTCCAAGTCCCAAATCGCATTTTCTCCTCATGCTGAAGCACTCTGTATTAAATTAAGGCACTCTCAAGGATCAGAGGTGTGCAGGTTCTCTGGTATTGACAGCTTTGGAGTCTCTGGTGTATCTTGTGTGGCCTTATTGACCCTCTTAGCGCTTGCGGTAGGGATGGAGGCTGAGAGGCTCTCCTGGTGGAGAGGAGGTGGCTTTTCAAGCTCGAACCGCTGTCCTTGCAGCAAAGAAAGCAAGTCAGAGCGGTCCCACCACTCACGGGAACCGTCACTGCCTGGGCAGTGGTGCCTGAGCCCTGACAGCTTGCTGGCTTCAGAGATGGGATGTTTTCAGATTGAGTTTTGCTGTGGCCAAAGAAGTCGGGCATCTGATGTGCTGCTGCCTCCCAGGGCAGCGAAAGCAGAGCCGCTCACCAGGCTGTAATCCCTTCCCACTCCTGCTGCCAGGTACTCAGCAGCAAATAAATATTTTGCTCACAACTCATTGGAGGTGGCATCTAACCAGATGTGCTCTCACTTGGTACGGCGGGAGATTTATTTGGTTGTCCATTTATAGCTTATTATTTTCTTCTGTCTCCCCCCACCAACTTAATAGCAGTTTGCTATCCACCAGGGTATACATTTTCTTCTGATTAAGTGCCATTTAGCCGTTAGCTGCTTGCTCATTTTGCTTTTATAGACACATTTATGGCGGCACAGACAGAGGCACCGGCGCCTAGGAGCAAGGGTAAGGAGAATGGTGAGTCGCAACAGCTTGATTAGATGGATTTTAATAAAGTCGCCAGCTAAAAGCTGCATCACAACTATTCCTCACAGCGGAGATGCTGGAGGTGCTGGGGTTGCAGAATTTCTCCCCTGGTGGGACAGGCTGTGGGACCTGTGCTGGAGCCAGCTGGAAGCTTCTCCTGAAATCTTTGACCATCAGGCATGTGTGAGTTCTGTGTAGCTTGGAGTTACTCTCTCTAGGGTGAAGAGCAATTTCCCAGCTTTCAGCAGCTGCTAATTAGTTGCAGATGATGAGATAATTTATAAAAATTAGGAGCGATTTTCTTCATTGTGCTAATATCGCTTGGCAATAAAACCGCTCTTTTAAAAGGGTAACTTTTCTCTGATGTAGGGATCAAGGCTAAAAATATACACGTGTGTAGAGCAGAGGAGAGAGAGAGAGAGCGAGCATGCTGCTCAGCCACAAACGAGGAGGTATTTCAGAAGTTCATCTGAACCATAAGAATGAATTGAAATTGAAATGCAAATCTTGGTGTCGCTTAGAGCTCTGTTTGGAAAAAAAACCTGTTTGATGGTGTCACCTTGGTGGCAGGGCAATAGAAAAATCCTCTCCAGTGCACTGGGAAAGGAGGGTTTAATGTGGAGCAGACAACTCGTGTTACGTGGGGGTTTTGGCAGTGAATCAGCAGAAGGAAGGTCGCTTTTCTCCCCCTTCCCCAGGAGTGACAGTGACTCATTGCCAGCTCCTCACGTCATGCAGGAGTAGCGACTCGCAGGGAGCAGTAGGGAGAGCTACAAGAGGAGCATTTTGTCTCTTGTGATGAGTGTGAGGGAAGGATGTGGAAGCAGAACAGCAGGGAAAGGCTCAGCACCCAGTGCTGCTTAGAATCATAAAATTGCCAGGTTGGAAAAGACCCACTGGATCATCGAGTCCAACCATTCCTATCAAACACTAAACCCTCAGCACCTCGTTCACCTGTCCCTTAAACCCCTCCAGGGAAGGTGACTCAACCCCCTCCCTGGGCAGCCTCTGCCAGTGCCCAATGACCATTTCCATGACATTTTTTCCTGATGTCCAGCCTGAACCTCCCCGGTGGAGCTTGAGACCATTCCCTCTTGTCCTGTCCCCTGTCCCTTGGGAGAAGAGCCCAGCTCCCTCCTCTCCACAACCTCCTTTCAGGTAGTTGGAGAGAGCAATGAGGTCTCCCCTCAGCCTCCTCTTCTCCAGGCTAAACACCCCCAGCTCTCTCAGACGCTCCTCTTGTTCTCCAGCCCCTTCACCAGCTTCGTTGCTCTTCTCTGGACTCACTCCAGAGCCTCAACATCCTTCTTGTGGTGAGGGGCCCAGAACTGACCCCAGGATTCGAGGAGCGGTCTCACCAGTGCTGGGTCCAGAGGGAGATAACCTCCCTGGACCTGCTGGCCACGCTGTTTCTGATCCAAGCCAAGATGCCATTGGCCTTCTTGGCCACCTGGGCCACTGCTGGCTCATGTTCAGTCGCTGTCAACCAACACCCCCAGGTCCCTCTCCTTCAGGCAGTTTCCAGCCAGACTTCTCCTAGTCTGGAGCTGCTCAGGGTTGTTGTGCCCCAAGTGCAGGACCCGGCATTTGGCCTTGTTAAACCTCATCCCGTTGGTCTCAGCCCAGCGGTCCAGCCTGTTCAGATCCCTTTGGAGCCTCCCGACCCTCCCGCAGATCCAGGTGCTTATCTGGGGACTTTCTGTGGCTGTGGAGTTGAGATGCAATGGTGGGATTCGCTCCCTGGGGTTTAGACGCAGTGGTTCCCCATGCCATGTTGATGTTTGAAGGGGAGTCCTGTGCTGCTGCAGCAGTGCTGGACCTCAGCGCTTGTCCTGAGCTTCAGATATTGTTTGCCCCTTGTGCTGGTAAAGAGCAAGCTGAGCCCTTAAGTCTGTGGGACAGGAGTTGGACTCGATGATCCTTGTAGTTTCCTTCCATCTCAAGACATTCTATGATTCTATGTATATGTGCATTTCTGGCTGGTCTAGTGAGACCTGAGAAAAAGGGGTGTTGCTGTTGTAGTTGTTTGGAAAAAGACATTTATTAAGCTGAAGAATGAATTTTCCACAAACTCAGGCGTCCTCCACTACTCCATCAGCTTTCTAATGATTTTGTCACGGTGTTAATCCCTCAGGTGAGCGGCAGCGTTTTGATATCAGCAAACAAATTGCGTTTCCGCATAGATAACCCAATATAGAGTCAAGCGTGAGAGCGGAAAACAATCCATCAGCTTCTAACGGGGTCTGGATTTCAGTCAGGGCAGCCTGTGGGTGGAACAACCCTCAGCAAGCCCTGGGTGCTCAGGGGACTCTGTGTCCACAGGAGCTGTACAAGTGCACAAGGCCAACCTGGTTTAGCTTGTGATGTCCAGGATTTCCAGCGGAGATGGAGCACCCTCAGCATCCCTTGCTGTGGTGTTATTTATAGCGAGAGACAATGTCTGCTGGAGAGTTTACTGGAAGGAAAATCATAAGCAGAATGGAGAAACTGGAGATAATCCGTTGCTCTGTTATCTCTCTTGAGAGGAGAACCAGAGGATGCTGAATGAAGCTGGTAGGAGTCAAGTCCAGGGGAGGAGGAGGAGCAGGCGCTGAGCTCTTCTCTCTGGAAACCAATGACGGGACCCGAGGGAATGTCAGGAAGATGCCAGGGAGAGTTAGGTTGGATATCAGGGAAACATTCTTCCCCCAGAGGGTGGTGGAGCCCTGGAACAGCTCCCAGGGAAGCAGTCACAGCACCAAGCCTGACAATATTCCAGAAGCATTTGGCTAATGCCCTCAGCCCCACGGTGTGAATGTTGGGGTGTCCTGTGCAGGGACAGGAGCTGGACTGGATGATACTCGTGGGTCCCTTCCAGCGTGGGACATTCTATGATTCTCTGTTGAATGAGGCCAATAGGCCAAGCCCAGGACAAACAGTGGTGTCGCTTCTGTGCAACAGGTGATTGATCCTTTGAGCTCAAAGGATGTAGTGAATACAGAAAGTTTTCATTGATTTAAGGGGAAGCTGGGCAAGCACAGAGAAGACAAAAGCACTTCAGAGTTATTAAATATATAAACAACATCATTTTCAGAAGTTTCTTAACCTGAGGTTGCTGAAGGCTGGGAGGCTGTTAGTAGGAATTATTGGATGGACTTTTGGCTTGGCAGTAACATTTGTTCTTACCATCTAGATATGAAGCAGAGGCACAAAGAAAATGAAAGGAATTGCCTCTAGCAACCTCTCAAATTAGCACCTACATCTCCCAAGTCCCAGTATGGTGTACTGTCCATCAAGACTGAAAAGGTGTTGAAATCCAGCTTGGCTGTTAGCAACACACAGTGGAAACTTGTGGCAGCGCTGAACAGTGCCCGTGGCTGCAGGTTCAAAGGGCCGAGCAGAAATATTGGGGGATGGAAGCACAGGAAGGAGATGGAGCTGTCAGAACAAGGCCAGAGGAGGCCACAGAGATGATCTGAGGGCTGGAGCACCTCCCGTATAAGGACAGGCTGAGAGAGTTGGGGTGGTTCAGCCTGGAGAAGAGAAGGCTGTGGACAGACCTTAGAGCAGCTTCCAGTGCTGAAAGGGGGTCCAGGAAAGCTGGGGAGAGGCTCTGGATCAGGGAGGGCAGGGACAGGACATGGGGGAAGTTTTTAGCTGAAAGAGGGGAGATTGAGATGAGATCTTAGGAAGAAATGTTTTGCTGTGAGGGTGAGGAGGTCCTGGTCCAGGTTGCCCAGAGCAGTGGTGGCTGCCCCATCCCTGGAGGGGTTCAAGGCCAGGCTGGATGGGGCTTGGAGCCCCTGATCCAGTGGGAGGTGTCCCTGACCATGGCAGGGGTGGAACTGGATGGGCTTTGAGGTCCCTTCCATCTCGAACCATTCTGTGATGGAGGTGGGTTTGGGTGCAGCAAGTGGAAGAGGGAAACAGTTTGTTTTGTCTGGATAATGTTGATGGTATCCATGTGCTGAGCCCTTGCCTCTCTGAGCATCTGATGGTAATTGCATGGGAGGCTGCTGTATGCATGCATGCACAGGGCAGAAAACAGCACTACACGAGCATGAAATTGCCTTCCAAGCCAGGGGAGGATGCTGGAGGGCAAGTGTGTGAATGGAGCAGAGCCCTGAGAGTGCATTGGTGTGACAGAGCCCAGGCTGTGCAGCTGTGTGTGCAGGGTGGCGCCGGTGCTGGGTGTCCATGTGTGAAATCAACTGCAATGGAGCAGGGCAGACACGCAGGAGGAGCGGGGCTGGCAGCAGCTGATTGCTTACAGGGACCAGACGCTGTGGTGTGTCGGCAAAACCAGAAGCGCATCTTCGCTCTAGTGGTCGCAGGACGCGCCAGGGGACTGTGCAGCTGTCTTAGAATCATAGAATCACCACCAGGTTGGAAGAGACCCACCTGATCATTGAGTCTAACCATTCCCATCAATCACTAACCCATGTTCCTCAGCGCCTCATCCACCTGTCCCTTAAACACCTCCAGGGATGGTGACTCAACCACCTCCCTGGGCAGCCTCTGCCAGTGCCCAATGACCCTTTCTCTGAAAAATTTTTTCGTAATGTTCAGCCTAAACCACCCCTGGCGGAGCTTGAGGCCATTCCCTCTCGTCCTTTCCCCTCTCACTTGATGTGAGCAGGGTCTGATGCCCCTTGGGATCTGGTGGTAGGATGAAATGCAGAGGCCATGTACCAGCAAGGCTCAGCTAGCACAGGCTGCATCTCCATCATCAGCCACAGAGCGACAGATACTGCTCTGGGCCACATGTGCGATTGCAAACTGATCCATGTCTACACATTTCTTGAACCCCCAAGGGATGGTGGCTCCACCACTGCCCTGGGCAGCCTCTTCCAATGCTTCACCACTCTGTCAGTTAAGAAATTTTCCCGAATATCCACTGTAAACCTCCCCTTGTGCAACGTGAGGCTGTTTTCTCTCATCCTGACAGTTATTACCTGGGGAGAACACTGATGGCAAAGCTTTGGTGGATTAACCAGGATGCCCCAGACTTGCCATCAAAGGACCTTGTTTTAATTTTCCAATTAAACGACTTCATCAGCTCCTGTCCTAAGTGTGGAGCTCTATTCTGTTTGCAACAGCTTATGCAATAGAGCCATCCCTTTCACAAATAAGTTGCTCATGAGGATGATATCGCCTGTCTTTTGGCTAACATGGGTTTTTCTCAGGATGAAGTAGTCTCCTTGAATGTACCAATCCTTTTGTTGCTGTGATGCTTTGTGTAAAAGGCTGCTCCACCGTAACTCATCACAACACAGTGACAAGGGTCCATTTTTGCAGCACAGTTTGAGTGCTGGAGCCTTCATTGCTTTGCAGACGAAGTGTGGACCATATTCCAGCTCAAGGGGTAGGAGGTTATTTTATTTATCACTGTAGATTATGAATCTTGGCAGCACTGCTCACAGACCGGTAGCTGAGTGTTATGTTGTGTGGTCACTGGATCCAGAGAAGAGAGCTTTCCTCCTTGGTATGATCTCCTGTGAAAACCTCTTTCCAGTTCCTCTCTAGCTGCCTGGAGGAGAAAGACCTGAGGGGGTTGGTTGACGGTGACGGAACATGAGCCAGCAGTGGCCCAGGTGGCCAAGAAGGCCAATGGCATCTTGGCTTGGATCAGAAGCAGCGTGGCCAGCAGGTCCAGGGAGGTTCTTCTCCCTCTGGACCCGGCACTGGTGAGACCACTCCTCGAATCCTGTGTTCAGTTCTGGGCCCCTCCCCACAAGAAGGATGTTGAGGCTCTGGAGCGAGTCCAGAGAAGAGCAACGATGCTGGTGAGGGGGCTGGAGAACAGGCCTTATGAGGAACAGCTGAGAGAGCTGGGGATGTTTAGCCTGGAGAAGAGGAGGCTGAGGGGAGACCTCATTGCTCTCTACAACTGCCTGAAAAGACGATGCTTGTATAGGTCAAGCTTTCCAAAGAAGGACTTTGCATGAAGCTCCTGTAAGGAGGCAAGTCCATGTGGTCTAGGGAGACCTGCTGCGAGCGGGTTAGGAAACCTTCTGTGGCAAGAGAAGCATGTGGGTCTGAGAGTGTGTGATGGCAGCATGAAATGGGTCAGGCTGCTGTCTGTGGGTTTCAGCTGTGGCTGGAGAAAGCAGAGGAGGGAAGGCTGAAGCAGAGAGAATGAAGAGGGAACCAAGCCACCTCTCATTAGCAAATGAGCATAGAGGAATAGAGTCACCAGGTTAGAAAAGACCTCTTGGATCGTTGAGTCCAACCATAATGCTTGCTTTTTTAAAGAAAGTAATGAAACTTCTCAGTCCCCTTGACCTTCAGGTCAATAAAATGAATTCATGGCTGAATCAGGGAGTTACCAACTTCGTTATATGTGTAAAATCCATCCCTATTCTCTAGCACTCTTTCTATCGAGCCCGTGCTGCAGAATGTCAACGTGTTCTGGCAGGTGGCTACGAGCAGACGTTGGTCTGCTGAACACATCCGCGCACTGCTTTGCTGAGGCCCATTAGAGGACAAGCTGAACAGATTGGCCTCTTCCTGATGGATCAGACCTTCCTTGGGTCTTCCATCTGGGCTCCCGGCAGGTGAGTCCCCACATCAGCATGCTGGTGAGCTGCTGGCACCGGAGCAAGGAGGCCACAAGCTGAGCAGAAGGGTCAGCTTGTGATGTAAAAGGCCACGCAGCCTTGTGAGAAGGGCTGCTGAGGTGAATTTGTAGCTTCTGGACTGCTGCTGGGAGCCTTGGATGTAAATGACAATGTAGCTAATAAGGTCTAATTGGCTATTAAAGGAGGAAGCGGCCCCAGAGATGCTAAGGGCCAATTAACCCTGGGAGCCGGGAGCGTGACACTGTATCGCTGTGCAGTGATGTGTGCATGTGCCTTTCATAAACGGATAGAGAAAAGGAGCAGTGGAGGTCCTTGCCACAAGCCTTTTGAAATAGCTCGGGATATTTCAGGCATACGTAAGCACCCACTTGCTTTTGTAGCAGACCGAAGGCTGGATTAGAGGCTGGCTGGGGTGGGCACACCCACCACGGACCTTACTGGAACCCTATGGGGATGAAACATCTCGGGCAGCTTTTAATATCTTCATAGCTCTGAGGGACTAAAACCTGTATGGGGTGGGATGGACCCATGGAGAAGGCACGTGCTGGCAGTAGAAGGATACGGTGGCCGTGATTGAGGCTGGCGCTGTGTTAAACCAGAGGACAGTCAAGCAGCTGGGGACCAGGAGCTGCTCTGACAGCAGACGGGCCTTGGAAAGCCAAAATAATTTCTTTAGCAGCCCAGTCCTAAGCCTGCTGAAGTCAACAAGGGACGGTGGGAAGCTAAATCAATCATTCTGCTTCAAAAACCTCTTCTGAGATCAGGGCCGTGGGGAGCTGGTGTTTTGACACTGACTTGTCACTAATTTGAATAAACAAATTGTGTCTAATGGCTTTGTCCTCTAATTGCTGCCAGTGCTGCCTTATTAAAGGAAAATGGAAATATTTAGTGTTGCAAAGCAAGCTTCCTATTTCCATAGCTTAATTTACTGCTAGGAGTGTGCAGACAGCAAATGGGATTTTGTGGATTTGACGAGGAATTGGGACCTGGCAGTCTCTGTTTAATGGGAGATACATGGCATATGTCCGTGTCTATTGCTACCCAAATCTATATTGCATGAGACTGGCTTTGTGTGTTGCTGTTGTCGTGGTGGTGCTTCTGTTGTTCTTCTTCCTCCCATTGATTTTATTATTCCTAATAAAATTAGTATTTGATAGGAATGGTTGGACTCGATGATCCGATGGGTCTTTTCCAACCTGGTGGTGATTCTATGATTCTAATGTCTGCATTTTCGCTGTTCTGGACTTTGGCTGCTCTGTATGCCAGTAAGTTCAGTCCAAGTCGGAGATGACTCGGACAGTTGGGCTCAGCCAGCTTGTGAACTTAGAGGAATGGCAAAGTTGGTGTTTGTCTTCTCCTTGGCTTCTTGCAGAGTAGAGAGAAGAGGATCTTGGTTGTAGGGTCTGCACAGCCATGGTTTGGCCTCTTCCAGTGGAAGAAATAAGACTGAAATTCCGCTTGTAGCACAGTTATCACTGTAGTTTTCCATGAAAAGCGGAGCCAAGCAGAAGGAAAGAGCTGCTGTCCTCATTTCCTGATGATCCCCAAGGACATTTGTCTTGTGTTCAGGAAGCAGAAGGAAAGAAGTTGTAGTGCTTACTTCAGCAGTGTAGACAAAACCGATTAGCTTCTTCAAACCTGTCCAACCATCTCTTAGTCTGTTTGGGTGATGAGACTCTTGTTGATGATCTCTAGTTTATGCACTTGCTGATTTGGAAGGGAACCGGCCTGAGATGGAGTTCCCATTCCCAACAGCGAAGCAGTGTACTGGGCACTGGGAGCCACCTGGGGACAGGGACCAGAGCTTGGGCTTTGGGAGGGGGAGATGGCATTCAGGGGCTGCTTTCTATCTTGACTGAGGTACAGAGCAGACAAAAGCTTCTTTTAGCCACACGGCCCAAAGCACTTTGCTGAAATAATTTGTGTTACCTTTTATCTGCCTCAAAGGAACACTTAAAAAATCATCCTGCCCATAGCGGGTAACCTGATGAGTCTAATTTGGTGGTATGAAAACACAACCACTTGGAGCCTTCCAATCCATGTTCTAGCTAATTAGATACACTTCCCCTGCTAGCTTTTGCCCGCTGTGCAGTGTTGCATGTGTTCAAACACCCTATCAAGAGCAGGAGGTATCTATATGTGTGCATTTTGACTAATACGTTTGTGGAGGTAGGAGTTGATATTAATTGTCGACCTGACAGCAAGTAGGATGCAGCATCTCCAGCTGTAATGGCAGAGAACGCATCTCGCTGGTTCCCCAGTCTCTGACAGCCCACAAACAGCGTGCAGGGCTAACGTCGCAGTCTGCTTTTCTCTTCGGCTTGTGGTTTTATTTATTTTCATAACCAGTGTTTGCAGGCAACATCGGAGAGTTTTTTGAGGGGAAGGAGGATAATGTTCTCCAAGGGGTTGGGACCATTCTGGAAGGGTGGCTGTAAACGTGAAGCTGATGCCTCTTTCCCTCCCAGAGTTTGTATTTACAGCTAGTAGCGTGCACGGTGTTGAGCATAGAGATGGGATTGAGCAGTCTTTATGTGTCTGGATGCAGCATGGGCTGATCAAGAGTTGGCCATGCACTGGGTAGAGCTTGCAGGTTTGGATGTCTGGGGAGCGCTTCCATCCCTGGGATTGACACTTAGAACCCTCTAGCTGAGTGTCATGTTGTGTGGTCACTGAAACCAGATAAGGGAGCTTTCCTCCTCAGTATGATCTCCTGTGAAAACCTCTTTCCAGTTCCACAGTGGGTTTGGTACCCAAAACAGAGGAGGTGTTGGTGATGCCTACTCTAAAAGCTTGTAGATAGATGGGAGGTGTGTATTTGAAGCACAAAGAGGCTAGAAGCTGGCCTAAGCCCTCTCCCAGCTTTCCTATTTGACAACTGAGCAGGGGCGTGGTGGATTTTGATGATTTTGCTCATCACTCCTGCAAAAATCCTGGATAGCATCTGCCTCTGGTCTTGCTGAAATGAGGTGGATCTGAGTGACTACAGAGAAAGCTGGACAGGTACTGGGTACAGCTTGCAGGTTTAGATGTCCAAGTAGCATTTCCATCCCTGGGATTGACACTTCTGTGCTTTTCTTGCACTGAGTTGCTTTTGAAAACAGACTTTGTTAGAGGCTTGCTTGTGCAGAAAGGTGGACCAGTTTTTTGTAGGAGATGACAGAGCTTCTGGTTTCCCTTCAGGATGGAAAATGTTCTCCATGGCTCAACGCTAGAGGAGTAAGATGGGACCTTAGAGCACTGAGGAAAGTTTACTCCCCCACCAAGAGGTTGTTTTGTGTCCACTGATGGGTGCTGCCGATGTGTGTCGGGTAGCACGAACATCAGCTGTGGGGAAGAGACATAAATTCAACAAGATCTGGCTGAGGTTTTCACCTAGGCAGCAGATAAATTGGTTGCTGCTGCTTTTCTCTTTTCTAAATTGGTGGTGCCTGGAATAGGGCCAGCTTTCTCTTTCCTTTGCTGGGAAACACCTATTGCTTCTCCAGGGAAATCTGAGGGCACCTGGGGAACAAGATTGGCTTGTGGATGTAGCAAGCAGTGAGATGATGCAAAGGTTAATTGCATCCAGCTGATGTGCTACTGAAAACCAGCATTTTGGGATGAAAAATTACTGCAAAACCGAATCCCTGGTGTTGCAATCCCCTCTGCCCCAGACGCACGCGTGTTCCTGCCTTTCCATCTCCATAGGGGTTAGGGCACATCATTTAGGTTCCTTGGACTGTGGTTTGCAACAACAATCTCGTATGTGTTTATAGCCAAGCTCTCCCACCAGTAACCATTCACACACTGATGAGCCTTAGAAAATGAGCCTCGAATGGCCAAGCACACGTCGCAAATTTTTGCTTAAATGGAATCTAATGCGTTCGAAAGCTACACAAATCTCCTCAAGAAAATGAGATCTTAGCAGGAAGTCTCAAAGCAAGCAGAAAGCTCTTTATTGACCATCGGATGCTGTTTTTGCCAGGATCCTGCAGGTGGCTGTTCCCATGTAGTCAAACATGTAGGGTTGGTCTGTATGGGGGTTTTTATCAGATAGTTAAGGAACCAATAAAGTTAAATTGGTAGAACCGTCTAATGTGATTACAGCAAGATGAAGATAGATGTGGTCTCATTAGATCTTGTTTTGAAGCAGGAGACTGTCATTTTCTGATGGAAAACAGAGATGACAGGGAGCACTGGTATTTGAAGTGTCTTTTTTAAGAATGACCTGCTCTGTCTTTTTGACATCAAACGTATGCATGTAGAAAGAGAGCATTGGTTTATTTTTTTTTTTTTCTGGTGCAGCAGAAAATGGAAAGCTCCGTTTATAGTCATAAGTTTTCTATCAAAGACTTTCATGAGGGAGAGGAAAAAAAGACTTGAACATGTTTATAGCAGGGTTTGTGTGCAAAACCTGAACTTGAGCTGAGATCACAGTTATGTGCAGGCATCTCCCAGGTAGAGGCTGCTGTGACCCTGGGTGTAGCCTGCAAATTCCAGCTGCGGAAGGATAAGGAAGCGCTGTTGTCTGTGAGATGCTCAAGGAGGAGGATGAGTCCACCAGTGAAGGTGGCTTCTGGCTACAAGTTCACGCATTCAGTTCATCTCAAGTCTCGTACTATTAATGGTAGATTTTTAGTTTTAGCTCCTGAGTTGGTGGCATGTGCAGGACAAGTCATGTTCTTAGATCTGATGCTTCTATCTTTGAGGTTTTAGATTTGGAGGAGATAGGGGCTATGCCTTCGGATAATTCCAGTCCTTAACCACCATGGAACAAGGAGTCTGGGTTCTAAAGGTGGTTTTCTCTAAGGCAGATGCTCTCCTTGCCATTGACACTTGATAAAAATCCAGAACTTTCCCCTTTGGTGTCCCATGTAGCTGCTTTGCTCTTTTTGGGGAGTAGGCTCAAAGCTGATGCTCAGCTCCAGTCTGGTTTCTGTAACTTCTGGCTCTGATCTTGCTGTTGGTTATTAAATGATTCACAGGGACTTCCCACTGTCCCTGAGATGCTAATTAAAAGATCTCCAGCCTTAAAAATTCCTTTGCACTGTTGATCTGCTGCAAGAAGCTACAAAGTAGATTGGTGTTTATGCTATTAATCCCCTGGTTCCTCCAGGAGACCAGCGCTGGAGCCACACACAGATTGATTTTTCCTAGTGGTCGAGCAGAGAGAGAAATGTGATGCTTGATGCCCCTGGCCAGGAGATTCTGTCTGGGAGGCTGTGGATAGAAGAGCACCAAGGAGGACAGGAGAGAAAAGGGATGGCCCGCATCCCATTATAGCAAAGATGATATGCCATCAAATGAGTAATGTTGATGGAAAATGTAGCAAATGACTAATGTTTCAGCCAGAGTAATTGTTTGGAGGACTGGCATTTCGAGTATGAAAAGATTTAGAGTGAGCTTTCAGTAAATAAAGGAGAAATTGGCTCTGAAGTTCAGGGCCAAGGTTTGGCAGCTGAGATTGAAAAAGGAGGGGGTTGGTTTATGTATTTTACGGAAAGAAAATAATTTTTCAAACTGAATTTCATTTAATTGAATACCAACAAGAAGGGCTGGACTGAAAATCTTTATTCCATAGAACAAACACGCCGAGCGTCGCCTCACCCAGGCTGCTCACGGCAACCGGCTCAGGCCATTGAACTGTGTCCTGCAGAGCTAACAGGGACCTTCCACGTCCCTGTGGATGTAAATCCGTATAATTATAACTTCAGTCCCCCTTTTTGTGCTGTAACTAACAGTAATTAATTCACTCCTTGGGCAGTCTCTGGTGTAACTGCTGGTGCAATACTGCTTATTCAAGCTTTCTGGAGTTTACTGTGTGTGTGGTGAAAGCAACAGCAGCTTTTCTACGTGATGGGTCCTCTTAGAGCTGGGATTAGTTTGTTTTCTTCATGGATGTTGAGTAGCCAGGGCAAGGCAGAAATCCCTTTGTGATGGGGCTGCCTTTATTGTAGTCCATAACTGGGATTTGAGGCTGTCTAGAAGAGCATCTTTGTGTAAACCAGTGATCCTGTTTTCTTGCCCCTCTTATCCATCTCATGATCTTTCCGCTCTCCTCGTCAGCCGCACCTTTCCCACTGGGTTAAATTAGAGTGCAGAGCTCTGGTTATCTGAGGGAGTTAGTGACCCTGGGGATACTTAAGACCAGGGCAAATGGGATGCCATCAAATACCAGCTTTTGACCCTTGTTCTTTAACGGTTTTGCCTATTACATGCGTGGAGAGGTGCAGAAGAAGGGGTTTGTTAAAGGGATCAGAGCCAAGGCGAGCCGTGTTCTATTAAGCTGCCCTCTGGAGCTTTTACAAAGGTCTGTGGAGCTGCTTGTGGCTTCCAGGTGGACAGGGGTCCCCATTTTGTTCCTCATCTCTCCCCAGATTCCCTTAGTCAGGGGCAAGAGAGGATGTTTAATGTCGAGGATGCAGGTCTAGATGTGGATCCTCAGGTTTAGGTCCCAGCTGTAGCTCAGGCTCGTGTTGGGACCAGGCTGGGAATGGGGCTTTCCCCTCCAAAGGTCAAATCATAGAATAACCAGGTTGGAAGAGACCCACTGGATCATCGAGTCCAACCATTCCTATCAAAATCTATTGAGGGGCTGTTACCAAGAGCTCAAGGTTTACCTTGGATATGCAGAAGCTGGCAGGACAAGAGGGGCAGGAGATGATGGTTTCTATTTAAGACACACTGTCTTTGCACCCTTTGTCCCTTCCTGCCCACAGCGGGAAGGAGAGCGATTCCAGAGCAGAGGAGCCAGCAGGATGCTTGTCCCCCTCCGCTTTCGGCATCCCACAGGTTATCGGTGTGTCCTGGGAACCCCTGAGCGTGGAGCTGAGCTCCGGGCTGCTGACGCTCTGATTAATACTGCAGCAGGGCTTGTTATGCTGGAGAGGAACCTTTACTCCAGAGACATTAAATATTAATAGCAGCAATAGAGACACAGACAAACAAGAGCGAGTTATAAACTGCTCATTTTGAGGGCATCGGTGTTAACTCTGGCAAACTCGTGTTACAGACAGCTCAGGAACATGGGCCAAAGGCTGGTGCTGCATTTAAATCCCTGAATTTCCACCTGTCCTTAGAGTTCCTGAATCTCATACTGGTCTGAGCTTCCCCTACAGCTGCCACCTCTGCATTGTGTTTTCCCAGCCTGCTCCAGTGCATCTGGTCTCCTCAGGAGTTTGTCCCCCAAGTTCCTAGATAGCTGCAGACTTACCTTCAAGCATCAGACAGGTATCACAGTGTCATAGAATGCTTTGGGGTGGAAGGGACCTCAAAATCCACCCAGTTCCACCCCTGCCATGGTCAGGGACACCTCCCACTGGATCAGGGGCTCCAAGCCCCATCCAACCTGGCCTTGAACCCCTCCAGGGATGGGGCAGCCACCACTGCTCTGGGCAACCTGGGCCAGGGCCTCCCTGCCCTCACAGCAAAACATTTCTTCCCAGGATCTCACCTCAATCTCCCCTTTTTTAGCTTCAAACCTTACCCCTCCACCCCATCCTATTCCAGCACTCCCTGATGAAGAGCGATAATAATCGCTCCCCAGCTCTGCCATACCCTCTTTCAGTAGTGGGAGGCTGCTCTAAGGAGCCTTCTCTTCTCCAGGCTGAACAACCCCAACTTTCTCAGCCTGCCCTTGGATCATCTTTGTGGTCTCCTCTGGACTCGCTCTAACAGATCCGTGTATCTTTAGCTTTATATCTTGCCAGGTCATTATAAAGTAGCCAGGCTGGATCTTCTCAGTGCATCAAGAAGGGGAGGACAGCCTGATGCTGTAGGACTCGGCAGGGATGCTCTGGTCGGACAAGAGCAGCTGTGTTGCTGGAGCTGCAGGCACCCATTTCTCTCTACAGGACATGTATAAGTGCCCATGCAACACAGACATCCTTATTTATTTGAAAATCCACCTGACAGATGGTGATAGTTTACAAATTAGACAGGGTTTCACATGTTTAAAACTTGCCATTTAACGGTGGAAATATCTAAGGCTTTTGTGTCCACTTACCTGTGTGGGCTGGACAGTCATCACGTAACTCCAGGAGGTGGGTATGTAGGAAAAGCACTTAATATTTCCAGTGTGAACAGTGAGTCAGTAGCGAGCGCAGTGTTGACTGCTTAGATTAACCAGCTTTCAGATGAGAAATGATCGTAAACCCAGATTTTAGTAATGCAAAGTATTATTGACTGAATTTGAAGCACAATCCTTTATAACATGGCATGTCAACTTTTCTACTGTAATTTATAATGGATTCTTCTTCCCAAGGGCTGGGAACAGGGGAGGCTGTTGCTGGCTGATGTGTCACACCAGGAGCAGCTGCATTTTGGTGTTTTCTATGTATTTTGGGTGCATTTTTGGCTGCAGCCCCTGAGGGTGCTTGCGCTGAGGGGCATGGTTTAGTGTTTGATAGGGATGGTTGGACTCGATGATCCAGTGGGTCTCTTCCAACCTGGTGATTCTATGATTTAGAGAAGAGCCCGTGGATATATAGGGAGATTGGAGGTTCATAAGCCTTTGGGCCAACCCAAATGTTTAAGGCACCTCTTTGAACAAGCAGGTCTAGAAACAACTTCTTGTTGAAGGATGCGAGGCTGGAGGGAGAGTCCCAGCTCCTCCTGCAAACTAAGATGATGAAGCGCTCATTGTGCCAAATAGCTTGGGCAATGATGTGATCACCTTGCTAGGTGACTTGAGAAACTCCAGTGAAGCAGAACCACGGAGCTGACTGGCTGTTGTCGCGCAGAGCAAAACTAATAATAAGGAATGTAAAAGAAAACAAAACCCACCAATGGCTGCAGAAGGAAAAGAGTAATAAAATGGGCACTGATCTGCCATCTGAAAGCTGACCGGTGGGTTTTAAAATCCCCTCTTAATAATCTATGCAACAGCAAGGAAAATCAAACTGGGAATTTAAAGGTTTAATATTAGGAAAAAATCAGGCAAATAAATCTTTGTTTAAAAATTCGCTCCCATTGTAAGAGAATTATATTAAGTTTCTTTTTTTCGTGCCGTTGGGACAAATATGTAATTTAATCATTGGGTTTTAGCATGGTGAGATTCAATATATGCAGGTGGTATTTGTACAGACCTTTTCAAGCATTAATAAGCGGTGAAGAGAAGAGTCTGAGATTTCTGGTTCAGGATCTAATTAGTCCTTATACAACTTGATGCCTCCACTTGCTGCAGCCCTGGTGAGGCTGCTCCACCTTCTTGGACTGTGAAGTACTGGTTATGTACCAGGGTAGTCTATAAAGTGGTTATAAACACATTGCTTATCAAACCGTGCTTAAAAGTAACCTGCAGAACTCTGTCATAATAGATTATCTGTCTTCAAAGCCTGAATCTATCTTTTATTGACCTTGGTATTTACAGAGAATATGAAGGATCCTTTCCAGCCCTTTTTTACACATGGTTGAGAGCCCATATTGATGAATCTTACCCTAGGTGTCTGGCATTTGTAGAAAAGCTTCAATAATTAGCTCAGTAAAGCAGTATTTCATCTTCTGTTTGATGGAGCTAGAAGATGGTATGAAATAGAGTCACTCTGCTCAGCCCTTGCTGAGGACAGCTTTGGCCATTGGAACAAACTGTCATAAAACCTTTGCAGTCTCTATCTTTCCATGTCCTTAAATGAAGCTTTGGTTCCTTTATGGATGGTCTATCTTAGTGGATTGGGGGCTGTTTGATTTCCTGCATATACAACGTGACAAGGTGCTGGAATATGATAGTTTCCTTCTATGGTTGGACTCGATGATCCGATGGGTCTTTCCCAACCTAGTGATTCTATGATTCTTCTGGCCTACAGCATGGTAGTGTCATCTTGTCGTAACATGCAAACCCAAGAGGTGTCACTGTTAGGATTCTGATGTATGATCTGATTATGGGAACAACTTTAGCTGGGAGAAGAGGAGGCTGAGGGATGACATATTGCTCTCTACATCTGCCTTAAAGAGGTTGTAGTGAGATGGGTGCAGGTTTCTTCTCCCAAGTAACAAGTGGTAGGAGAGGAAATGGCCTCAAATTGCACCATGGGAGGTTTGGATTGGATATTAGGAAAAAATTCTTTACTGAAAGACTGGTGAAGCCTTAGAAGAGGCTGCCCAGGGCAGTGGTGGAGTCACCATTCCTGGAGGGGTTAAAGAAAAAAATATAGATGTGGCACTTCATGACATGGTTTAGGTATGATGATGTTGGGTTGACGGTTTGACTGGATGATCTTAGAGGTCTCTTCCAACCTTAATGATTCTATGAACTCTTTTCCCGTCAGATAGACATACCTGCTGGTGGTGTGGTTGGGTTAAAGACAGTTCAGTCACTTTGCTTGCACCTGGAGAACGCTGGATTGCATTACATAATCACCAGGTTGGAAAAGACCCACAGGATCATCGAGTCCAACCATTCCTATCAATCACTAAACCATGCCCCTCGGCACCTCAAAATTAGGTGATGGTAATGCAATACTGGGAGGCAGTGACCTCCTTGGTATTGTGCATTGCTTTGGCCTGGTTGTGTGGCACCAGATCCACTTGTTTGACATCTGACTGTCCTTCCACTGCTTGTGGCCCCTGGCAGCTTCCTGCAGGTTCTCATGCAGCAGCTCAGAGAGCAGCCCCACTTTACAACTGATGGAGAGAGGCGAGTGTTGTAGAGAGCTGAGAAAATGGCCCTCCTCACTTATATTTATGTTGTTAATTCACTCTTCTGTGATAATTGGCAATTGTACAAGGCCCCTGTCATCGTTTCTGCTTAGAACACTTGAACGTAGTTTGTCTTAACATGATTTATGGCAGTGGCACTTTAAGGGTAATTGAGATTGCTGCAGCAGGTTCGTGAAATTCTGAAGGATTTTTGGGGTGGAGGTGGCGGATAAAGGGTACAAGCAGGCTCCAGTTATATCTGACTCATTCTTCCCTAACTGCCTGCGATGCTGGCAGAAACATCTGGAGGCCAACCTAGCGGAACACCTGCCTCTGCCCCAGGGAGACACATAACCACCTCCTCCTGCACAGGATAAAACTTACTGTCTTTTCTCAAACGAGACAGCTTAAAAGGGGAAGACAAATGCGGAGCAAAGTGTTTGGCTAATGCTTGCTTTCAATGCACCAAGACTTGCTATCATTATATCTTCCAGGATGGCTTTTGGTGGCATGGTGAGGAGATGGATGGAGCTATTGTGAACATCGTGATGGGAGTTCAGCCATGTGGAGGCACAGGGAGAGGGCTGTGAATCTCTTGGAAGTGTATTTCAGCCAAGATCCTACATAGGCAACAGATGTTGTACTGGTTTAACGGCTGATTTTTATAAATCCATTTCACCCTTGTTTGAATCCGTTGGTAAATTGCTGCTGTTTACGGCCACTGTGGTAACATGGGAATAGCCCCACTTGCTTTTAGGTGCTGTACAAAGCCAGTCTGGAAAGGAAACCGAAGTTCTTGCTGTCAGATGGTGAGACATCAAAATAAACTAACCCAGTCATAGTCAGATGGGATAGAGCATTCGTGCTAGTTCATGGCTCAAGCTGTTTATTTCAACTCCAGCCATTACAGCGGAGTTATACGGGCAGAGCCTTCTGCCCATGGAGCTGGAGAAGCCACTGACATTTCCAGGCTCCCTTGAGAGCTCTAGAGCCACCTTTCTGTGTACTCAGTGTTAGCAGACTAAAGTTATTTGTGTTTTGGTTTACCTAAGAGCTTAATCTACCCAAGCTTTTCTCTTTGGAGCTCAGCTATTGATGCCCCCTGCATTGTGTCCACCTCAGCAGGGGTGAGCTGTGGCTGTGACTGGGGTGACCCACGCTGCCAGGAGCTGAAGAGGCTGGGGCTGATTCTGCCTCTGGAAGATGGTAAGAGAGCTGCTTATGCGAGACCAGGCTGAAAGAATTGCAGTTGTTCAGCCTGGAGAAGAGAAGGCTCCAGGGAGACCTTAGAGCAGCTTCCAATGCTGAAAGGGGCTCCAGGAAAGCTGGGGAGGGGCTCCTGATCAGGGAGGGCAGGGATAGGATGAGGGGGGATGGTTTTCTGATGAAAGAGGGGAGATAGAGATGAGATCTTGGGAAGAAATGTTTTGCTGTGAGGGTGGGGAGGCCCTGGCCCAGGTTGCCCAGAGCAGTGGTGGCTGCCCCATCCCTGGAGGGGTCCAAGGCCAGGTTGGATGGGGCTTGGAGCCCCTGATCCAGTGGGAGGTGTCCCTGCCCATCGCAAGGGGGTTGCAACTAGATGATCTTTAAGGTCCCTTCCAACCCAACCCATTCCATGACTCTGTGCTCTGGTCTCTGCTCTGGCTGTGCCCAGGGCAGCCCGTTCCCTCTTCTTTGTTCTGTGAGGCTGGTGGTGATGCCACTGCACAATTAATTTGAGCACACAAATTACACAGGATTTTGTTTGTGGCCCAGCAGACTCAAAGGACACAAATTTTCACTCTGGATTATTTTAAGCTGAGGAAGTTGATGAAAAAATTAGATTCAAGAGACTAAAAACTCTCTCTGGGTGTTTTGTGATCAATCCACATATAACTGAGGCAGCGGAACCAGGAGAAAGCTGAGCTGGAGAAGCCTCTTTTCTTTTCCCCTTTCCCTCTTAGGAATCAAAGTTTGGATGACTCCACTGGCCGACAGAGAAGGCTTTTTAAAAATCATGATGTGAACGTTGCACGCTCACAGTAAAAACAAGAACATTAAAGATAGCCGTGCCTGGAGTCTGAATTATTGTAATGCCATTTGTCTTTGTTATTGCAAAGTATAACCTGATGCAGAGCTTTGCTGAAAGGATCATAAAGTTTGTGTGAAAAGAGCTGGAAACAAAACAGAAAAGGATTTTACAGAAAAAACCTAACTCAGCCTGAGTTGAGAAGGGGAGCACACGCAAGAGATGCTGCAGTTGCCAGATCTGGAGTGATGCTGTTGCTTTTGCTTCTTCCACTGCTACTTCTCCATGTAGCTCAAATAACCTTTCTCTGCTCATCGGGAGGTCACGGTCCCCTCTGCCTTTTCAAGCTGAGCTGCATCCCCGCACGCTTTGAGCCACTGGAAAGCAGCGTGCTCAGTGCATCTGGCTTGCAGAATGAGGGGTAAATGGCATTGCTGCTTTGAATGGTTGGACTCGATGATCCGGTGGGTCTCTTCCAACCTGGTGATTCTATGATTCTAAGCAGCCAGGCAAGCCCTCAGTGCTCCTCTCCGGCCCTGGAGATGTGTGCCCAAACCAAGCTGCTGCCACCCAGGCTTCTGAGCCACTGTCTTGTTCCCTTGCCCTGGGCTGACTGCCTTGCCCAGTGGGTAGGATGGAGGAGCAGGTTTTCAGTGAGGGCATCAGCGAGATGGAGAGCTGGAAGCCCCAGCCGTTATCCTGACTCTGCTTTGCAGCAGCCCAGGGAGCAGTGAGCATTATCAGAAAGCTGCCTGCAAGCAGGCTGTTACTGCCAGGACCCAGAGCATCTGGAGGAGCAGTCGAGTGCTACCCAGCAGCAGATGCAGGGGAAACGAAACATGTGTGGTGAGCAGACAGGGAGCAGCAGCTCCAGCATGGGGGCAGCCAGACCCGTACCGATGCCACCTGATCTACTGTACTTCGGGGCTGTGCCAGCCCTGCCCTGCCCTGGCAGAGCCTTTGCACGAGACACAGGGAGGAGGCACCAACAGGGATGTCATGCTTAGAATCATAGAATCACTAGGTAGGAAAGAACCATTGAGTCCAACCATTCCCATCAAACACTAAACCGTGTCCCTCAGCACCTTGTCCACCTGTCCCTTAAACACCTCCAGGGAAGGTGACTCAACCACCTCCCTGGGCAGCCTGTTCCAGTGCCCAGTGACCCTTTCTGTGAAAAATTTTTCCTAATGTCCAGCCTAAACCTCCCCTGGTGGAGCTTGAGGCCATTCCCTCTTGTCCTGTCCCCGGTCACTTGGGAGAAGAGCCCAGCTCCCTCCTCTCCACAACCTCCTTTCAGGGAGTTGTAGAGAGCAATGAGGTCTCCCCTCAGCCTCCTCTTCTCCAGGCTAAACACCCCCAGCTCTCTCAGATGCTCCTCTTGTTCTCCAGCCCCTTCACCAGCTTCGTTGCTCTTCTCTGGACTCGCTCCAGAGCCTCAATATCCTTCTTGTGGTGAGGGGCCCAGAACTGAACACAGGATTCGAGGAGCGGTCTCACCAGTGCTGAGTCCAGAGGGAGAAGAACCTCCCTGGCCCTGCTGGCCACGCCGTTTCTGATCCAAGCCAAGATGCCATTGGCCTTCTTGGCCACCTGGGCCCCTGCTGGCTCATGTTCAGTCGCTGTCAACCAACACCCCCAGGTCCCTCTCCTCCAGGCAGCTTTCCAGCCAGACTTCTCCTAGTCTGTAGCTGCCCAGGGTTGTTGTATTAAGTGCAGGGTCAGCTGGCAGTGAAAAAGGCCATCACTCTGGTCTATGCTGGGGTTTTGCCCTCTCTGAGGGTCAGGCGAGCTGGTCCCTTGAGCCATGTGAACACTCAGTCCCCTGCTGCTTGTCTGTTGCCACTGGTGAGCTGCCCCAAACCGTTTTCACGCAGGAAGGCAGGCATCCTCTCTGCATCTCTGAGGTGTTTGATAAGCGGTGCTGTGCTCTTGCTGCTCTTGCAGCATCTCAGGGGTGACTGCATTTTCCCAGTGCCTTTTTTTAGTTATTTTTTCTTTCTTTTTTTAACCTAACCCTAAGGTGCATGCTGTAGGGTGGACCATTGACATGAACTCCCACGCTGTAGACCATTAACAGACCCATTGTGTTGGAGTTATTTAAAATGGGAAATAATGTCCTTGTTTGGAGTGTTCTCCTTGGAAGTGGCGTACAGAAAGTTCCTGCGTAAAAGCATGATTTGACTGACGTTGAATGAGAGTCAACCTTTGCTCTTGAGTTTGTGCATCTTATTCTGCCTCCAGCGGAAACCAGAGGCAGCGTAAGCAGCTGGTGCAGGTCCAAAGCAAGAGACAACTTGGGATCAAAGTGGTATGTTTGTAAAAGGAGGGGTGGCCTTAAAAAGGCCTTGGAGATAGAAGATCTGGGCTTTTCATCCATAGCCTTTGAGCTCTGATATTTGTACCTCAGTGTGGAAAGGAGAAGAAAATTACCAGGCAGCTTCCTAGGTTGAAATGGTTCAAAGAATAGCCCCAAAATGAAATGCATCTTGTGGAGAAAACCAGGAGTCCTCCCCAGTTCCACTCCACATTTATTTGTAGTTATTAACACTGTGTGCTCATCTTTGGATCTAATCTAGGCAGAAACCAACCTATAGATTTGCAGGATTTTGTAATGAGAAGCCTCAAATTAAATTAAAAGTATTTATTTCCATCATCTAAGTAGACAGGCTGCCTGGTAGCAGAGATGAAAAAGGAGATGTCATTTATTTAATTTATTTTTTTGCTTTAAAAAAGGAGTAATAAAAGAGATTTTAGGTGATGTTACTCACCTCAGACAGTTCTTTGCTGCACAGTGGCGTGGTGTGAGATATAATATTACTTTTTTGGCCTCAGCTGTAGTTTTGTGAGTCTGTTCTCTACTTTCAGTCTTCTCTCAGGCCCAGGAGAGGGTGAGGCATGAATTGTCAGTCCCTGAGCTCTTACAGAAAGATTTTTCAGTCCCACACAGGGGCACAGGCTCAGCATTACTCAAATCCTGCTTAAGCCCCGGGGTGGACCTGATGTATCGGCTCCTCCAGGCAGAGCAGATAAGGGTGAGGAACAGGTGCTGTTTGTACACAGAAGGTCTCAGCTTCGCTGTCGGGTTCTTTGTCCTGTGTTAGATGGCCGAGCTGCCTGGGCTTCTTGAAAAAAATCCTTAACAAGTGCATGAGCCTGAGAATACTTCCCTAGTGAAGTCCTGGGGTCAAGACCCTACCTTGGCCACTTGGTATTTGAAGGTGGAGACCTGGTCCAAGCCAAGCACAGAGCCGTGTCTCTAATTGCATCTATAAGGAAAAGTATTTTGCTTCCGTCATTGATGGGGTAATTAGATTTGTAGTCCCACTCCAGAAATCAATGAAGGATGGCGCTTTGTTTGGCTGTTCTAGGGAGAAGGTGTGTTTCTACAAAGTCCTCCTTGGCTCTGCGGCAAATAATAGTAATAACAAATCTATAGTTCTGTTTGTCATGTTTTCTCTTATCTGGATCTCTTTAGCAAGATAACATGGGGAGGAAGAAATGTATTGTTCTCTCCGTTTTCTTCTGTCTGTAAGTTTTCATATTTTTAAGTTAACCTTCTCGACTCCAGCATTGCAAGCGTTGCTCTGCTGCCTCCTGGATGCCAGGTTGTGCGGGAGGCTCCCAAACCTCTGGTGCCTCTTCTGTGGGTGTGTTTTTTGCCCCTACAACCACCACTCAGCTCGGTGCGTTTTCATACATGAAGACGAGGTCTGTTCCCCACCAGCATGATGATTTTTGCCCTTGTATAATCAAAATTATTCAGCTGATAGCGGCTGGCAGTGCCTTTGCCTTGGCTGCGCTCAGGGCAGGTGTGGAGTGGATGAACCTGGAGGGATCAGGGGTTCCCCTGTGTCCAGTAATCACCTCCCCACTTCTCTGGGTTGTGGAAGCACTTTCTCATATTTCTCTCACCAGCGTAGGTCTGTGTCTTGCAAACTTTCACCTGTCCCCTGTCAGAGAGTTGAAGCTGTACTGAGGCTTTGTAGGGCATGTGAATCTTCTTTTTTTCTACCCTTTAAGTAAGCAATATATATTCAAGGCTAAAATTAAAGAGGAAATGAAATTGCTAGCATCGCTTCTGCTCAGTGTGGAAACTATTTCCGTCCCTGCTAATAGAGGGAGAGGTCCTGCTTTCAGCTCCGGAGGCTCTGAGGTGGGGGCATGGAATTAGCAGTAGCCGTGAAAATAAGAAATAAGGGAAACTAAAGAAGCCCAGGGAAAGCCTCTGGAGGTGCTTGGATACTGGGTGCGTTCAGGCTGTGCTCCATCCCCTGGGATTTTCACAGAATCATAGAATCACCAGGTTGGAAAAGACCCATCGGATCATCGAGTCCAACCATTCAAACAACAACTGGAGCAGCTGGACACATGCCCAGCACTGGGTGTAGGTTTAACAGCAGGAGAACTGCTGAGGAAGCCCCCACCATTCTGCCAAAGGCTCTGCGTGGCTGAGGGATTAACTGCAGCAAGGGAAAAACCTCCAAAGCCTTCCAGAGGAGCAGCTGATGCTACTGTAGACCCATGTAAACAGAGAGGCTCTTAACAGAGGGATATCCCTGCTGTTCCCTGGATACTGAGTCCAGAAGCTTCAGCTGCCAAGGAAGGGTCAAGGTACAGAGGAAAGAGGTGAAATCCCAACCAGGCTATGAGTCCTCCAGCCTCTCCAGGGGAGAACAGTGGCTTTCACAAGCTTCCCTTGCAGACAGACTGCTGGGATGCTTGCAGAGCTGTGCCAGAGCTGTGCAAATCTCTCCTGGAGCGGAAGGATTTAAGAACATCAGGTTAAATAAGCTCTTTTTTTCTTTTTTCTTTTTTCCTTTTTTTTTCTTATGAGTGAATGAGCTCAGCAAATTAAAGGCAGGGATTCAAGTTTCTATTGCTGTTGATTAATTTTGAAATACAAAGAGTAGGAACGGGAGGGAGTTCAGGATTGTCTCTAAAGAAAGCCCCCCACAATAGCCTGAGGGACACAGAGATGAGCAAGCTCTAGGAGGTCTATGTAAGAGTGGAAAGGGGGCAGCTGCTGAAGAAGCAGCTCGGGCAGCTGCTGCTGGGACATGGTTGTTGCTAGAAAAGGAAAAGCAAGGAAGGACCACAAAGGAAGGACCTGCAGGCTTCAGACCTCACCTTTGCTCATCATTGAAGAACGCCAACCCTGGGCTCATCACCCAGCTGTGCCCCATCATCTGACCCCCACTGGGACCCCAAAGGAGAGCTGTGGGTACCCAAAGATGTCTTGATCCCACGAAGAGTGGGTAAAACCTAGCAGTGCCTGGGCAGATTGTGTTATTTGTGCAAACCCTCAGAGCACGGCACTGGGAAAATGTAGAAGAACATTATATTATTTCTTGAAAGCTACGTTAGCGTGGCAGTTTTCAAGAAAATAAAGAAACAGGGCTGGAGGTGAGAAAAAGCACGTATATAATTTCTCAGGTACTGCTCCCCTAGCTTTTTCAATTTGACCGTTCCCCTTCTGATGTGTGAAATCTGAATCCAAATCTAGACTTTCTCTACTCCCTCCCTGTTGACCTCGTCGGGAATGCTGAATGCGAGAGAAAGGGGGGGGAAAAAAGAACAATAAATTGCTTTGTGTAACTCCAGACAGGAAAACCCTACACTTACCCTCCCAGGTAGTCGTTCCCATCTGTTACCTTGCTGTGCTGCCTCTGGGTTACCTCAATAAGAAAACTTAATTGAGGTGATGTCATGTCAGGAGAGAGTGATACATCCATTTTCACAGGTTCTCTTTTGTAACCTGTTTCACTCTTTGCAGAACTACATCAGGCTTGCAAGAATTTTTCCCCCCCCGTTGTCTTTCTCATAATAAGCTCCTTTCACAACATTTTTTTTTTTTTTTCCATTCATGCACAGGGAAACGTTTTTGTGTTGTCACCTCTTTCGGGTGCCGCGGTAGCTGCGTGCCCGCGTGTTTAATGCACAGATGTGTAATGAGGGAAAATCTAACTCGTAGGTTAGACTGGATGAAGTGTGAGAAGAGAAGGATTTATCCCGCTGCTTTTTCTGACAGGGAGGTGACATGAGGAGACTAATGGGAGGTTTTTAGCAGCAGTTAGAGACTTAACGGGCTGTGAGCGTTCCTCTGCTGTCATTAGAAGCTGAGGTAGGGAGCTGCTGTGCATTCTGAAGTTGTGGCTGAGCCTGCCCCATGTGTATGTTCTGCTAACACACAGAGGTTGGACTCGATGATCTAGTGGGTCTCTTCCAACCTGGTGATTCTATGATTCTAGCTTGATGTCTAGGGCTCGACCTCCATCGTCTGTAAGCGCCTTTGTAGCCCAGGAAGCATAGCTGGTTAATTTAGCTGCCTTGGAGGCTCCTGTTTGCTTGCTCCCTTTCAGGGGCTGCATCTTTAAGGTCCCTTCCAACTCAAATCGTCTAGAGAAGAGCGATACAACCAGGCAGCCAGGAGCTCATAGAATTGCTTAGGTTGGAAAAGACTTTTAAGATCGTAGAGCCCAACCATTAACCTAGCACTTCCAAATTCACCACTAAACCATGTCCCTAAGAACCACATCTACGTCTCTTTCCATCTCCTGCATCACGTGTTTCAAAAACGCTAGCTTTTTAAACTAGTGAACTTGCCTGAAGAACAGATCAGAGATGGTGGTGATGTGCAGATGGAACCCTCCTGGCTCCTCAGCACATGCAGGTTCATGATGAGGAGCTCAGGAGGGTCTAGGGCTATGGTTTTGGCCCCATGCTTTGTCCCTGTGCTCTCTTGAGAGCCCCAGCCATCCCTTTGCAGCTTGGGAGGGTGGTGAGGGGTGAGAAACCAGCCCTGCGGTGCAGAGCCCATCGCTGGTGTGCAGCGTGGCACGGTCCAGCACCTCCCTGGAGCATCTTTGTGTGCCGAGAGGTTTCTTGAACTGCTTTTCAGTGAGAAGCCTCTTTGGGTCGCTCATCCCTTTTCAAAGTCAATATTAATAAATGGCAGTTGAGGAGTGGGGGAGCTGTGTTTATTCCGTGGATGCCAGGCAGACAATGAACCTCATCTTGCCCAGATGGCACAGGCTCTTCTCCAAGCAGAGAAATGGGGCTGGTGCCATTGAAATGGGCTCAAACGCACAGAGTTACAGTGATAGTATGGTAATTACAGTGCCTCCAGTGGCCATCTGGACACACAAACTAGTTTTCTATTTGGATAATAAAACCTCTCCGATGTCTCCAATATTAGCCATGTATGGGGATGCTAATTGATTTAATTGAAGTTCTCGGTGTCGAGCTGTGAGTACTGCCAACAGTCTAGGTACGTGGTGGAATTTAATGTCAGCTTGAGGGAAGGAAACGAGGTTGTGAATGCTTTGCTCTTGCAAGAGGAAGGTTTGATTGAGTCTCAGAGTCCGGGATGCGTGAGGTCCTGTTCCAGGGCCAGAGGAGATGGGGCTGCTGTTTCTGAGTCCCCATAAGCAATGGGACAGAACTTTGCTGCTCCTGGTAGGGTGGAGCCTCGTTAGTGGGGTGGTCGATTATAACCAAAGGTTGTCTTTCCATGGGGTATTTATATACACACACACAAATATTAGATTTTGATTGCGTGAAAAGCAAAGTCACAGTCAAGTGATTAATATCTTTTATTTTGTATGTTAGTGGCATCTCGTAACTCTGGTCATGAGCCACATACCAGGTCCTGCACAAAGGAACCTTCAGAGATTTCCAGTGCAATGAGAGCCCTCTCTGCACCTTTGGAAAAACTGTTTTCTGGGCTCATTTTCATGAGAAATCGTAATTTTTGTCATGGTTTGAAAATCAGCACTTTCAGATTAGAAAGACATGTCAGGGGTTCTGATGCCAAAAAAAATTATCCAAGTCTCTCTCTCTCTTTTCATTATTTATTTTTCTTTATAAGACCTTTTTCAAGTAAACAAACAAAACCAACAAAAAAAGAGAAAAACCACAGCCTTGAGGCAAATTTGTCCACCTGAAGAAACAGCAAGAAGTGACCTCTTGCAGAAGTGCCATAGTCAGAACCAGATGTATTAGAAATTATTCCTGGATGGCCTCAGGCAATTACTTTGTGCCGGGTAGTATTCCTGATCATTAATGTGCTTCGTTGAGTTAAGGATGCAGAGTAGTGTGATGTCTGCAGTATGTGTTCCCCGTGATAAGTGTTGTCCTTAGTGCTTGCTCTCAACTGCTAAGTGATAGGACAAGAGGAAACAGCCTCAAGTTGCACCAGGGGAGGTTTAGACTGGATATTGGAAAAAATTTCTTTCCCAAGAGTGGTGAATCACTGGCAGAGGCTGCCCAGGGCAGTGGTGGAGTCTCCATTCCTGGAGGGATTCAAAATGCGTAGATTTGGCACTTGGGGACCTGATTTAGAAGGCACAGTAGGGTTGGGCTCACAATTGGAACCCTATGATCTTAGAGGTCTTTTCCAGCCTTAACAATTCTATGATTTACCTCTTCCCCTGTAGCTTTTTGCCAGTCTTGAGGGAAATATTTTGGATTTTTTCCTATGCTTTCTCTTGTTTAGAATAGGAGGGATGCAGTGGCTTATGTTGCCTTAATTTCCTGTTGATTCTCTTCTATCCAGATCCCTCATTAACTGTTTAATCAGGAACATGGGAAACATGGCCAAGTGTTTTTTGTGAAAGGCATGTTGAGTTTGGAGGGAGTAAAATAGCTCAGAAGAGGCACCTGCAAGCAACCAAATTATTGTCCTAAAATGTATTTATCCCAGTAGGCAGCTGATTGGAACAGGGGAGATGATGTTCATTTAGCAGAAGCAGGGGTGGGATTTCAGCGAAAGGTAGGAGAGTGTAATTTCTTCTCTGATGGCCCCATTGGAACAGCAGGAGTTGGGGAAAACCAGAGGATGGGGAGAGCATCTTGTTCTGGGTGATGTTTGTGTAAGCAGAGCCCAGGCTCACTGGTACTGCCAGGGTCAGTCCCTCCAGTCCCATCACCCTTGGGAAAGTTTTGGGATAAAGCAGTGGTTTCATAGAATCACAAGGTTGGAAAAGACCCACCGGGTCATCGAGTCCAACCGTTCCCATCAAACACTAAACCATGTTCCTCAGCACCTCGTCCACCCATCCCCTAAACCCCTCCAGGGAAGGTGACTCAACCCCCTCCCTGGGCAGCCTCTGCCAGTGCCCAATGATCCTTTCTGTGAAAATTTTTTCCTAATGTTCAGCCTGACCCTCCCCTGGTGGAGCTTGAGGCCATTCCCTCTCGTCCTGTCCCCTGTCACTTGGGAGAAGAGCCCAGCTCCCTCCTCTCCACAACCTCCTTTCAGGGAGTTATAGAGAGCAATGAGGTCTCCCCTCAGCCTCCTCTTCTCCAGGCTAAACACCCCCAGCTCTCTCAGCTATTCCTGGTAAGGCTTGTTCTCCAGCCCCCTCACCATGTCACTTTGGTCTCTCTGCATAGGGGCTAATCCAGTACGAAGCTACCAGGCATTGTGGGGCATCTTCCTTCCACACTCAATAACCCTCTAGATTGCTGGAAAATCTGATGGGCTGGTAGGCTTCTAATCAACATATCTCAGAAATCCTGGGATTATGCCCAGAGGAGGAATGGCTGGAGGTGTTCAAGGCCAGGTTGGATGGGGCTTGGAGCCCCTGATCCAGTGGGAGGCGTCCCTGCCCATAGCAAGGGGTTGGAACTTGAATGGACTTTAAAGTCCTTTCCAACCCAAACCATTCTGTGATTCTAGGATCAGAAAGCAGTCACAGACAGATGTTCTCCAACATGCAGAACATCCTCCATTGCCATGAAAGGCAAATGCTGCAAGATGGGCGTTGCACACTCTTGGGCTCTCTGGGGAGGATTGTGTGAAGAGTGATGGCATGATGGCAATCTGCTGGGGAGTTTGCTCGCACTTCTCAAGGGTGGAGGCTCCTGTCAACTGCCTCTCACAGGAGACTTCAGAAATAATCTTCCCTGATGTCAGTGCACATCTTAATTGGACTTGACAGATGATAATGAAGAAGAGGCTGTAACCGAGAAGGGGTAAAGGGAATGTCATAACTCTTCAGGGAGGAGGAGGAAACAGCAAAGCCCAGATGTCCAGGAGTTATATGAATAACTCAAAATACTAATCTTTGCTATTTCTGCTGCCAAAGGTGGTAGATGCGGGGGAAAAGTGGGACGCTTGCAAAGGTTGTTTTCTTTATCATCACTTTACCACAACAGGTTGCCCAGAGCAGTGGTGGCTGCTCCATCTCTAGAGGTGTTCTGGGCCAGGCTGGATGGAGCTTTGAGGAACCTGATCCGGTGGGAGGTGTCCTTGCCCATGGCAGGGGGGTGGAACTGGATGGGCCTTTAAAGTGCCTTCCAACTCAAACCATTCTATGATTCCATAATTCTTTGATGCTGGCAGAGCCGTGCTGGCTGGTGCACGGGGGTCCACGTGGTGCAGCCACGCTGTGGCATCAGGGCAGGGCGTGCTGTGGGATTCCGAAGGTGCATGTTCAATTCCCTCTCCTAGAAGACAAGCAGGCCCTTTAGACCCTTGAGGCTTTCTAAGTGCATGACTCCTATTCTGATAAAACTCCTGCAGATACCTGCTCCTTGAAGTAGGTGGGATTTTACCTCCTCAGGGGTAGGATCGGTGCCTAAATGCCACCGCAGAACGGGGCTGTGTCGCTTTCTGCCTTAGTTCCCTGTGAAATGGAGGTGATGGCAGAGGAGCTTGCCTGCAGCACCACAAGTAGGGGTCTAGGCTGTTTCAAATAGACCTGTGCAAACAGTTGACGGTTGCCCCTCGATTATGTAGTGAAAAGAATAGCCTTATTTATCATCATCAAATCAAATCAAAGTGGCATCTGGCAGTTGCATTTGTATTATGCTCCAAAGAGGATGCTATGTGCCAGAGGCAATGTTTTCCCTGTGCTGAGAGCCTGCACAAGGACCCAGGTGGAGGTGACTGTCAGCTTAGGATTAGTTTAGAAGAATCTCTTCAGCAAAGTCATCCTGTGATCCTTGCTGCAAGGTTTCAGGGAGGAAAGAAATCCTTCCATCACAGCCTCTTCTGATGTGTGTTTCCTGATTGTGGGCTCTCATATTTTTCTCATAATTACCAGCAAACTGCGTGAACAAGAGCTGAAATGCTCTTCCCTAACTGGCAGGAGCACAACACCCACTGATGAGTCAGGGGAGGAAGAGCTCCTGCTTCATGGGAGAGGGTATTGGGTGAAAGAGAGGGGAGGAGATGGGAAGAATAGCTGCCAGAGTGTTGTGGAATAAATTACATTTGTTTAAAGACACATTGGAAGATTAATGATGGGAGTTAAAGTATGAAAGCAACAGGGTCTAAGAGTAGCATTAATAGAACCCATTTTCTTTGCCATCTCCTGCAGGAACTCTTTGGAAGTACAGAAAAGGAGAAATCACTTTACAGTAATAACTGTTATTTATATAAGAGAACAACATTGGATGTATCAAAATGTGACGTTTCAAGGTAATAACTGGACCCTCGCAATCATTGTTATCCGTTTAAAAGGCAATTTCTTTGTCAGTGAATACATGGAGGAAATAGCCCCAATCCTGCAAGTGATTGTAAACGAGGTTTATTTTATTATTATCGTTATTAGTCAGTTCCCAATCTGGTAAAATTGCGTTAAGAAAAAGGGAGAAGGCTGGGAGAGCAGATAGTCATCCTTGCAGAATTTGTTGGGACCATTTGGTGGGCTTGTTAGTGACTCAGGACCTCGTCTTAGCTCCCTCCAGAGTCCCATTGCTGCGTCGTTGAACCGCATCCCGAACTGAGTGGCAAGCAAACAGATAATGTGATCTTGTTGGCTCAGAGAACCGCTCCTGTTCTCCTCCTGTAATTCACACTGGTGGAAGGTGGCTGCGGTGCAGTTGCAAATCCAGGGGGAATTAATTGTGCAAGGCAAGAGGAGGAGGGTAGCTCTCACCTGATGTCAGCTGCATGCACGGTGTTGGCTGGAGCAGGGACTCCAGGACTGTGATGCACGAAGTAAGGAGGATGGCAAGGAGTGGGTGACAGGGAGGGCAAGTCTAGGTGTTTGATGATGAGCTAGCGATTTGGTATCCCGGAGGTGGCCCTGGATGTCTCTCACGTGGGAAGAGGCTGAGAGGATGATAAAGCAGCCCTCTTTCTCCAGGCAAGTTCTGCTAGCTGGGATAATGAAAAAGAATTGGATCCATGAGGGCAGCTGACACAGCTTGCTGTCTCGAAGATGTTTTCAGCGTTTGTGTTAAGACGCCTTTTACAGACTTGGAGAAGCAGGGGGAATGTGGTGCCGCCTGCGGCTAGCAATCCTAATTCTTCATGTGACAGCAGTGAGAGCAAACCCCCAGTGGAGACGCCTGGACCACCGACTGCAATGCAAGCTGGTCCCAGCCTTCTCGCAAGATCCCCTCCCCTCCAGCGTGTGCTCAGGCTCACAAGGGTCAAAAAGTCTGTGGCTGGATTCAGCTCTTGCAGGTATCCTTAGTAAGGTGGTTGAAAGTAGGAGGATTTAATGATCTGAACCATGACTTTAATTAATCAGCGTAAGTGTTGCTTATTTATAACATAAGCCACAGCCTATGGATAACTCTGTGGTTTAATTAAGCTTATCACTGCGAGCCTCATCCAGTTCCTTGCTGCATTGATGTTACTAATTCAGTGTCCTCTCTAAGAAGCATCATAACCAGCTTACAGGGGGTGTAACTCACTCCGCTCATCCTCTGTTTTACAAGTGTGGCTGGTTCTGGTGCGTCTCCTTCTTGACCCAGTGTTGGTATCGATCCCTCTCCGATCCTACCAGCTGCTGCTGCTTCCGTCATGCCCAGCATCTGGGAGGCTGGAATAGCTTTTCCTTTGGGTTTCTTTCACCTTGTTCACTAAGAATGTTTGTGTCTGATTTAATTTACTCTATGCAGCTGAGCTTTTCTTTATCCTTGCTTTTTGCTTTCTTTTCTTCCTCTTCACTTGCCCTTTCCTTCTTCTGTGTAGCATCTTTGAAACTCTTCCGCATTGCACAGATGTAGGAGAATCAGTAATGAACTCCCCAGCTGAAAGCAAAAGCCGTTCGCCTAAAAATTATTCTTCACCTGAATTGAAGAAAAGTTTGAGTAACTTTTAAGGATCTTGTGGTTATTTTCTGTTGTGCTAAGGGTTCTGCAGGCACTGTTTGTCACCCCACACGGGGTTGGGCTCCAGAGGATGCTAAGGCAAATTGCCTCGGGCAGGGATGCTACTGTGCATTGCTTCACTCAGGCAGGTCTCTGTAGATCCCTTCTCTCAAAAAGTAATCTAACAACAAAGTGGAGCTGCTTTTTTTTCCCAAATGAGAGCACCCGCCTGAGATTTTTATATACTGTAAATTGTGAACATTAACTTCAAATTTTAATTCATTCAATTCATTCTCGAACACCTCCAGGGGTGGGTTTCCACAATTTCTCTGGGCAACTTGTGCAAGGATGGGGAGGCCCTAGAACAGGTTGTCCATAGATGTCATAGCTGCCCCTTCCCTGGAGGGGTTCAAGGCCAGGTTGGATGGGGCTTGGAGCCCCTGATCCAGTGGGAGGTGTCCCTGCCCATCACAGGAGGGTTGGGACTGGATGGGCTTTAAGGTCCCTTCCAACCCAAACCATTTTATGATTCCTGACGTCTTCAGACTGGCCAAGGTTGTGTTTCTCCACTTCATGTGGGTATCTTGAGGATGACTATTTGAGAATCTCACAATGGAGTTTGCAGGAGGTACCAGAAGGCTCAGTGCTCGAGGCAGAAGATGGAAATCTTGCTAGTGTGGTTGAGCTGGTTCAGCTCTACGTCTCAGGGATGACCATTTGGCTTGGGTACTGAAGTTCCGCGGTTGCGTGTTCAGCTGCAGTTTGGATTCAGTGCGAGGCGGGTGGACACAGGTGCTGATTTGGAGTCAAACAGGAACCACTCTGTACACAAGCAAAGCAAGGGAAAACAGTTAATTTCCCATAACGCGGCATCACTTTCTTAGCAAAGAATTATACAAACTAGGATTAGATGAACTTGCTGCTTAGACAGATGGAAAGGGAGAGAAAACCATGTCAGAGTCCAGGGAGAAGAAAATTCCTCTTTTGTTTTCCCATCCAGAAGCCAGGGGAAGAAGTTAGGGGAGGGAGGGGAAAAATGCAGTGAGCAGAGCACACTGAACAGGAAAGGCAAGAAGACATTAAAGTAACCTATTAAATTGCTGGAGGCTGAGTGGCAAAAAATAAATAAATAGAAGCTGTGTAGATTGATGGATATTGGATCTGAAGGGCTTCCACATCTGGTGTGACAGCTCTTTAGCATCTCATTTCACTGTGACTCAGCAGGAAAGTTGTTTGTTCTAACAGTAAAGCAGAGAGATGAAAACAATCCTTGTGCGCGTCAGTGAAGGGCTCGGGTGTCATTGTTTTATAATTGGATCAAACTCTTTCATGTAGTTTAATACATCTGGATCTTCTGCAAGAGAGGTGAGGTTTACAATGTCACCTTTTCCCACCCTTGCTCATCTTCTACTCGGCTTCTCAGTGATCTCCTCCTACTCATAGGCCAAACTCCCTTCCCTTGCACATCTGTGCACCAGCATCTGGCGGAGTAGGTAGGTGGGCAGCGTGGAGGTAGGGAGGTGGTGATAGTTAGGCAGTGAGGTTTCCTGGGATGCAAGAGCACAGAGACTCAAAAGGCCACCTTCTTAGGAAGAAATTATTACCTGATTTTGGTGCTCCGAGTTGCCCTCTGTAGGTCCTGACCTTCTCCACTCATAGAATCATAGAATAACCAGGTTGGAAGAGACCCACCGGATCATCGAGTCCAACCATTCCTATCAAACACTCGCTCTAAAGGCTCCAAGCACAGTGTGTATCTTCCATCCATGCTGTGCTCAGCCTTGTAGCATTGACCCTGGTCTTCATTTATCTTCATATATGTTTCTTTTAATATGCTGCTGCTTCTGGAGATTCCCATTTCCCAGAAGCCCTGCTAACAGTGCTCACTTGGGTTTTGTGATGCATGTGGATGCCTGTTGATTGAAGCAGACGTGTCAAGTTTCAGTGGCAGTAAGTAAAAAGGCTAAGGTGCTAAACAAGGGTTTCTGAAGCCTCTTGGCATATTAAGTCTGTTTATTTGCCTTGTGGTGTTGCAAACCCTTGAGGAGTCATTTTATCTCTTTCTGCCTCTGTTCTTCATCCATCATAAGAGAATGAAAGTCATTCGCCTATCGCTTGTCTGTCTCATATCTTTAAAGGAATTGTCATATCTGGTATCTCCATCCAGCATGGGTAGGTCCTTGTCCTTGGATCTATCTTTTAGAGATTTTTATAGCAGCAATGGCTAATGATTTGTGACAGGAATAGAACAGAGTATCTCTAAGATCTCCATATTAGTGAAAGCAAAACTTTCTATCCTGTCGCTACAGCATTTTTTTCCCCTTCTGACCTTGACACTGGGGCCACGTTCAAGACTCTTTGCTATTTGTGTATTCAGTTACTCAGCTGGCTGGGGGAAGCCTGGAGCCAGGGGCTGGCACTTTCATACTCTATCATTTGATCTAAGCTGTGCATCCTCCGCAATGCACTGGTGTTTGCCAGCCTGGGAAGAGTCAGCAAGCAGTGCGAAAGCATCCCTGAAAGAGGGGATGCTGAAATAAGAGTGAATGCCCTGTAAACACAAAGATTCCAGGAGGAGTTAAGAGTGAAATGGATCAGAAAAGACCCCACTTAAATATATGGAAATCGTAGAATCATAGAATAGTTTGGGTTGGAAGAGACATTAAAGATCATCCAGTCCCACCCCTGCCATGGGCAGGGACACTTCCCACTGGGTCAGGAGCTCCAAGCCCCATCCTACCTGGCCTTGAACACCTCCAGGGATGGGGCAGCCACCACTTCCCAGGGCAACCTGTTCCAGTACCTCCCCACTCTCATAGTGATGAAATTCTTCCTCATGTCTTGTCTAAATCTGCCCCTCTCCAGTTTATAGCCATCGCCCCTCATCTTATCACTACAAGCCTTTGTAAATCCACCAATTTTAGAGGGGACCCAAGTTCCTTTAATTCTGAAGCTTGCTGGAGGTTCAAGAAACAGTTCCCTCTGCAAGAGGCAAAGTGCCAGCTTTGGAAATGTTGCTCTCCTTACATCATTGTCAATCAGTAAATCCCAAAGTGTTGCAGAGTCGTGTCTATGCTGAAATAACCTTGCCTGCCACTGCAATACAGCTGCCTCTGGAGATGGAGCTCTGGGGTTTTGTGGTCACCTCTCTTGTAGGTACAGAACACGTTCAGTGTGAGTGTGTGACCAGGAAAGCATCTGGGGCTCTGCTGTGCTTTTCTTTCCTGCCTCCCCATCCTCTCTCCCACCTCGGTGGCTGCTGCCTGCTCTCCAACGCCGGGTCCCACAGCTGCGTTGTGCATCGCCATCTCTCAAATCTGTGATTATAACTATAAATCCTAGCGGCCTTTTCCCATTTGTTTTTTCGATTTTTTGGGGTGGTTTCAGCTTAGAATTTTATACATTGCTTCTTCCTCCCTCATTCTTTTTGTCTGCCTGGAAGTGGCACTTGGGGTTTGTGTGGTTATTTTTCTTGGATTTATACTCTCCACTGACTTAATTAAGTTCTTGCTTGTTTCCCGGTCTTGCCGAGTTTACTGGCCCCACCAGGGCTTCCCAGTGCTGCTCTCCTAAAAACCACAGCTGCTGCTGGTCACCCGAGACCATGAAAATGGGCAGAAAACCTTCTTTTTGAAACTCAACTTGACATTATTGAAACAAAAGACAGATGGGAAAACAATGTTCCCGACTTTAGTCGGTGTTTTTGGGCTGGTTTCCTAAGAAAATAAGATTTAGGCACTTAGACCGACCTTGTGTGGATGTGGGTAAGTGTCCATCCAGTAGCTTGAATTCTGTGACAAACTGCAGTCTGATTTGACAGACAGGCTCTTCAGAGACACAGAAAAAACGCTCTAAAGAACTCTGTTCAGAATACCTCCTGCTGCGAGCAAAAGTTCAGGGAAACAAAAAAGCATCCCACCACATCATGTACCCACATGGAGAAACAAGCTCTTGCTGGCTGGAATTGTCTGTTTACTTGCTGGAAGATTTCTGACATCTCCAGAGGCTTTTTCCTCCTGATGCAGATTTACTTCCATGTGCCTTTGCTAGCAACATCCCTTGGTAGTGTCTGTGACTCTTGGGATGCCTTGAGTGAAAGGTACCCACCGTGCCTGCCTGCATTCTCTGTTAAGCATTAGATCTTCACCCATTGAAACCATAGAATGGTTTAGGTTGGAAGGAACCTCAAACACCATCCAGTTATAACCTTCCTGCCATGGGCAGGGACACCTTCCACTGGATCAGGGGCTCCAAGCCCCATCCAACCTGGCCTTGAACCCCTCCAGGGATGTGGCAGCCACCACTGCTCTGGGCAACCTGGGCCAGGGCCTCCCCACCCTCATGGGAAAACTTTTCTTCCTAAGATCTCATCTCAATCTCCCCTCTTGCAACTGAAAACCATTCCCCCTCATCCCATCCCTGCCCTCCCTGACCCAGAACCCCTCCCCAGCTTTCCTGAAGCCCCTTTTCCATACTGGAAGCTGCTCTAAGGTCCTGGAGCCTTCTCTTCTCCAGGCTTAACCACCCCAACTCTCTCAGACTGTCCTTGTATGGGAGGTGCTCCAGTTCTCAGATCATCTTTGTGGCCTCCTCTAGGCCTGCTCTAACAGACCCTTGTCCTTCCCTTTCTTGTCTCCCAAACCCTGCCCGTATGAGACGGAGAGCTCTTGTTTGTTCTTCCAGCTTGTCCTGCTGGAGGCCTCGAGCATCCCTTTCTTTCAGAGTCATAAGAGTTTGTTCCCTGCTCAGCCCTGACCTTACATCTCAGGAAGGTTAGATCAGTCATTCCTCCTTCTCCCTGCTCTTCGGTCCATGTTTTTGGGAAGTCTTTTGGCAGGCTTTTCAGGGGATTAGGTAGGACTTACCTGGTTGGAAACACACTATTTGAATTAACAGGTCAGGACTTGACCCATAGCTGCAATGTTCCTCAAATCTCCAGCTGTGGAAACATGTTGGACTTGCCCTGCTGGTTTTCAGTTCGCTGCTCTGCATTTGTACAAGAGGATGGTTTCATTAGCCGGCTCTGGACAGGGCATTTCCATTTCAGACCCCTTTCTTATTCCTTTGTACTCTTCTGCTTCTGTTTCCATGCTAAGGTGTTTGCTGGCTGCCTTGTAGTAACATTTGTATTCAGAAAAGTGGATGCTCTTTATCAGAAGAGCAGGACCTTGTCTCATTGGGGTGATTTCCTCCCTGCATGTGAAGCAAAGGAGCGAGAGGTGAGATGAGACCTGTCTTGCAGATACCTGCTTTAAGACTGGCAGCTGAAGTGTGTTTCTGCCTCCCAGCCCCATTTGGGACAGGAATAGCCACCTCTGTTTCATGAAAGAGGGTAGAGGAGTCTGACAGGGCTTTCTTACCTACCTCGACTAGAGGGACAATGTTTGCTGGGGAGCAGAGATGAGCTGCCCACGCTTATTTGTTGCATCCCAGCACTGTGACAGATCCAGCGTCACAGAATCATACAACAGGATCGTAGAATGGTTTGGGTTGGAAGGAACCTTAAAGCCCATCCAGTTCCACCCCTGCCATGGGCAGGGACACCTCCCACTGGATCAGGGGCTCCAAGCCCCATCCAACCTGGCCTTGAACCCCTCCAGGGATGGGGCAGCCACCACTGCTCTGGGCAACCTGGGCCGGGGCCTCCCCACCCTCGCAGGAAAACATTTCTTCCTAAGATCTCATCTCAATCTCCCCTCTTTCAGCCAAAAAAACATTCTCCTTTGTCCTGTCCCCATGCTCCCTGACCAAGAGCCCCTCCCCAGCTTTCCTGGATCCCCTTTCAGCTCTGGAAGCTGCTCTAAGGTCTCCCCATTTACATGTCATCACCTTCACAAGCTCAGGGAAGGACAGCAGAGAAGCGTGATGACATTCTCGATCTTCCTGGAAACTCCCAGTCCCAGAAAATGTTATTTTGATTTTATGTACACAGAGCAATTATTAAAGAAGAGAAAAGAGAGGTTGTATTTTAAGCTGTAGGAACTAAAGCCCTCAGCTGGTTTTATCATGTTTCCCCTTTCTCCTGAATTCACTCTCTCTGGGTAGCAGAAATGAGAGGGAAGCTCCATTTAAATGCAGATTTCAAATGTTGGCCAAGAGCAATAAATAGCCCTCTGCAACACTGATGAGACAAACATTATCAAGTCTCTTTGTGAAGGAGAGTTTATGGGTTTAGATTTTCTTTTTCCTTGATGACATCCTCATTCCTCTCAGAGTAATAGCATACTGACAAATTTTTATTTTATTTTTAAGCAGCACTTCAGAGTTTATAATAGAAACAGAATCCCACCTGTTTCTCCACAGGAGCTGTGCTTGACAGCCCTGGAACAAGGAAGTCTGCAAATTTTTTACCGTGTTACTGTATTGACAGCCTGAAGGGTCGGTGCTCTGTTCAGCAGAGGGGAAACATGCAAAATAAGTCAATCGTGCAACCATTTTTAATTAACTGCCCCCTCAAGAGAGTCTGGAACCTTGTGGGGTTTGAGCCAGTTTGGGGTTAGTGAAGTTGAGAGTAGATGGAGGTGGGACATAGTTTAGTATTTGATAGGAATGGTTGGACTCGATGATCTGATGGGTCTTGTCCAACCTGGTGATTCTATGATTCTGCTGATGCAGTTGGGAAAGCGGTCAGGGAGCAGGAGGGAAGATGGAAGTGAGATCTTGGGAAGAAATTTTTTCCCATAAGGGTGGGGAAGCCCTGGCCCAGGCTGCCCAGAGCAGTGGTGGCTGCCCCATCCCTGGAGGTGTTCAAGGCCAGGTTGGATGGGGCTTGGAGCCCCTGATCCAGTGGGAGGTGTCCCTGCCCATGGCAGGGGGTAGAACTGGGTGGGCTTTGAGGTCTCTTCCAAACCAAATCATTCAGTGATTCTCTGTGAAGGTGTGAGGTGATTCCCCTAGGTCCCAGCATCTCCCAAGGCTGGTGTTCCTGAGCAGAACATTGGATCTTTGGAGAATGATGCGTTTTCCTGGTATGACATTGATGGGAAGGGTTTTTGGTTTTGAGTCTAAGGAGTAATCAGCTCTAGTGATAGATATTGGATCTTCTGTGTATCTAAACCTGGTTGAACTGAGGTTACAGTTCTTAATTTAAGAGTCCCTTCATCACAGGAACATAGAGGATTTGAGAAGTGTGTTTACAGTATAAATAACAGGAGGTTATAGACGTGATCTTAACCTGCCAGTAGAGACACCTGAGAAATACTGCAGATGGCTTTATATCTTTTTAACTTGGAGTGACAGGTTATGAAGAGTGAAATATCATGTTTACTAAGCCACTGCTTTGCTAAATCTACATCTTCAAGCCACCAGAACTGAGACGGCGATTGTGTTTCTAAGTATTGTCTCATATCTCCATGGTATGCAAAGCATCTGAGAAAACAGAACAACGCTTAATAAAGTTAAAAGAGAAAGGTCAGCTCCACGCTGTTTGCTGTAGCAGTCTATAAACCTCCCGGTAACATCTGTTCCCTGTTATTGTTATAAAAATGCTACTTCGTTAGATCTGGGTTGGATCATGAATTAAGTAGGGATATGTAGTAAAACTTACAGTCGTATTAGGCTTGTCAGGGTGCATATGTTGTCAGTCTGGCTGGTGGTGAGGAGCGCTCCGGGGAGCCGTGTGGCTTGGGGGAAGCGGAGAATGGAGTCTTTCTGCTTTTTTAGCACTGGTTGAAACCCATCTGAGGGTGGAAAGGATTCAATTGCGACGCTGTCTGCAAACTGGCTGGTGCACTTAATAGGATGGGTTGCTGTGTCTTGGGAAGACAGCTGTCTCCTCCACTGAAAACACGCAAGCTGACAGCACTGCCGGTGCCCCTGCTTGCTGTTTTGGTGAAAAGGAGTAAAATTGAGTTGCTCGGGGTAAGGAATGAATGTCCTTCCTCCTCCAGGAGACATTTACCCAGGGTAAGAGGAGAAAAGGCAGAAGAGTGTGCATCTGCTCTGCTTGAGTGGACTGAAAATGCTGCAGGCAGATGCCACCCTCTCGAATCTCTCACTATATTTGCCTGTGTTGTGGGGCTGATGGAGTTGAGAATCATAGAATCATAGAATAACCAGGTTGGACCCGCCAGATCATCGAGTCCAACCATTCCTATCAAAACCATCTTATCAACCTAACATTGCTATCAGCCATTCCTATCATGGACTGGTTTGTGTTGGAAGGGACCTTAAAGATCATCCAGTTCCAACTCCTCTGCCATGAGCAGGGAGGTTTAGGGAAGACACATCTCTGGGGTGCTCCTATCTGGATGAGGCTCTTGCAGGTATCCTCTACACAACATCTCAGTAAGGAAGGACTTGGACCCGATCTGTGTCACCACACACACACACACGTGGGTGCATATACCCACACCTCATCAGAGAGCACCTCATTGTGTCTCCTGAGAGCTGGAAAAACCCTGAGATGAGGGTAACGTGTAGGGAAGTTACTGAAATCTGTTTTTCTTAGAGGTCACCATCATATCATCTTGCATTCCTTTGGCTGCCATCAATAACTTTTCTCCAGTTCTTGCTGTTAAATCATTAACTTTGAGTGGTGCATTTGAATTTTGTTTGATTGAAATTTGTGATTGAAGTCACTTTTTGCTCAAATCTTGAGCAACTGCAACCCAACTATTATAAATGCATATCTGAAACGATTAACTCTTCTGGGTTTTAGGCTCGTGGGTTTGCATTCAGTGTAAGGAAAACCTGAGCATATTGAATAAAAGAAGAATTATTATTATTATATAAAGGGCATTTATCTATCGAGTTTGAAACATCCCGTGGGAGAAGATGTTTCCAGACATTTCTTCCTGAGAAAATCCCAGCCTTTCCCAGTCCTTGCTGGCTTGACATGGATTTGTTTGACTCAATCCCTGTGAAATCCAAAGCAGCCCTGAAATGGACATCCCAGATTCAGGTGCTCCTGACTCTCTCTGAAATATTATTCTCATCATTCATCAAGAAGGCAGTCTGGAACGGAGACATTTATTATGACGGGGAAGATAGAAATGATTTTTGAGGCCAACAAAGTTCAAAGACTTTGCTGTAAGTTTTCAGGATTAAAGATTTACTCGCTGCATCTTCCCATATTTAATAGACAGGAATAGATGAAAGGGAATTTCTATAAAGATTTTCGTTCATACTTAATGACGCCGCTATTAGATGAGCTTTGGCACTGTGTCCCAAGATATGAAGTCTTAAAACCAACCTTTTTTAAACATTAAATGACCTTTTTTCATCCCCCAGCTTTAATAAATCAAGATTAGTTCAGCTTCATTGCCTAGTCTGTTCTGGGGACTGGTTTAATATTTGGTAAAACTAACTAGTCTTCCCCAAATACAAGGTAGCAGATGTTGCTGGCTTTATAACACACACCCTGTAGGGTGGTAGGAAGTGGTGATAGAGTTGGGTTGGTGGCTGGGCTCTAGGACATCCACAGCCACCTCCATCCTGGGATCCAGGCTGTCCAGCTGTGTTCCTTTCCTTTCCAACTCTTGCTGTGGACACTTTCTTCTCCTGCGTGTACTTGCTTATGAGGTGGGATTCAAAGTTCGTATCAAACCAGAGGTGAGTAGGGAAGAAGGTTGGTTGGGTGTCCCCCACCCTTCCCTGTTGTAGGGAAGCTTTCAGGACTTCCAAAAAACAAAAATGGCAAATCCTATATGAAACAGAGACAGAAAAAATGTTGTTCAAGCACTTATCTGAGGAAATTATTCGAAATTTGGTTTCAACTCTTTTATTTTTAAAATATGTTTAACTCTGCATTAGTGGAAATGAGGTTTGTTTGAAAACTGACAATTGAAGAATACGCTTGAAAAACTTGTCCAATTTGGCAATTTTGAAGCTTTAAATTAGGAAATAATGAATCTAAGAATGCTGACATAGGCTCCCTTAACAGTGATCTTTAATTTTGCTCTGTCAGCACCTGGAATGTAAGCAGCATTTTGTGATCTTCATCAAATTCAGTGAATTGCTTTACCCTTTCCTGGAAGCAGGGCAATAGTGAAGACTTAAAACGCATCAAAAAGTTTTGAATATGAGGTAATGGGGCCTGTTTGGGACTTTCTCCCCTCTCTGCTTTCCTGAAGAAGCTCAGAGCTGAGCAAGCTGCTTGTTGGAGCCCTTTAGTCTCCCAGCTTTTTTTGTAATTAAGAGCAGTCACCAGCCATATCGATATTTTAAAAAACCTGTGATCCATGCTCCTGGCCTTAGAGGAAGGCACAACCTTTTTTCTTGTATAATGAGATTAAGATTTACTGCCCTAGCTTTGCAGATAATGATGGTGATTGCATGTTAGTGGAGCAGAGGAGATGGTGTTGCCTGAAGGACTGGGAATGTTCGCCAAGACATCTGTGCGTATCGTACAAGAATTGTTGTTGTGTTTCTTTGTCAGTATTTGGTTCAGTTTCGCTCCCATAAAACTGTGGAAAAAGCAGGAAGAGAAGGAGTTCTTGAGTGGATGTAGCGGGATACAAAGTAAATCAGGAGAGATGGACCACCTTTCCTTCACCAGTGGATTTGGCATCTAGTTACCTTCCACAGCTGGGGTTAGGGCAGGGCTGGAGATCATAGAACATAGAATGGTTTGGGTTGAGAGACCTCAAAGCCCATCCAGTTCCACCCCTACCATGGGCAGGGACACCTCCCACTGGATCAGGGGCTCCAAGTCCCATCCAACCTGGCCTTGAACACCTCCAAGGATGGGGCAGCCACCACTGCTCTGGGCAGCCTGGGCCTGGGCCTCCCCACCCTCAAAGTAAACAATTTCTTCCATAGAAAGGTTGAGAAAAAAGCCCTAAAATGTGGTACATGGTGGTTGTTGAAACTGGGCTTTGAGATCTGGGTTGCTTTAAAGCAGGTCACCTTCTCTAGACGTGTTTAAGGGACGGGTGGACGGGGTGCTGAGGGACATGGTTTAGTGATTGATAGGAATGATTGGACTCGATGATCCGGTGGGTCTCTTCCAACCTGGTGATTCTATGATTCTATGATTCTAAGTCTCAGAGGCAGGAAAGCCAAAGCAAAAGGAGCCTGAACCCAAACAGGGTTCTTCATTGTATTGGTGGCAATGAAGGGTGATGGGTGCCCAGGCACTGGGGGAGCAGTGAAGACCTCCAAGGCTCAAACCAGACCTCTGAAGAACATGGTCTTGATCCCACCTACAGCAAGTCACCACTGTGCTTCTCTAACAGTGGTCTCAGTTGGCTTTGTGTTCAAAATGAGCGTATCCTTCGACTCTGCTGCCAGTCTTTGCTCTGAGGGAGGGAGGACACCTCTTGTTTATAACTGATGGGCTTTACTTTTATGGCTTTCACTTTAGTTTTCCCTGTCTGAAAAACAAACCAGACCCAAACCTGCCACAGCACAATGCTATGTTTCTAAAGCTTCAACAAAGCGCTTAGCTGCTGTAGTTAGTTCCATGGTTCCCTGACACGCAAAGCAGCAGAGCCCCACTAATCCCCGCTTTGCCAACCTGCGTGGTGTGAGGCCTGATTCGGTGCTGAGCTTCCACTCCATCTACACCTGAGCAGTTCTGAATAGCATCTCTCCCTTTAGAGGGATTTTTGGAAAGGGAAGATAAGCATTGGTGCCTTTCTAATACACACAACAAACAACACCACTGCTCTTCCCTAGGTATAACTGAATAACTGCGTTCTAGGAGGAGACCTCTTATTTGCCAGGATAAGCCCGCTGGGGTGCAGAAGTTGTGCCAGCTTGTAATGAAAGGCTGTGATTAGCGCTCGACTCAGGTTTCTTTTTGCCTTCCGTCAAGAAAATAAAAATACTACCCCACACTCTCTCCCTCTGCCTCACACAGATTTGAGTGGGCAGACCTAGGAGCTGAGTTCAAGAGTCAAGTGCTTTCTGTTTGAAAAATATTTGTCCCTTCCCACCCACGGCAGCCCACACGCTTCCTGAAATATTCCAGCTATCAGCACCGTTCCAACGCTTTCTCAAAGGAGAGAAGCGAGGCTATCTGGGGACGTTCTTCCTCTGTTGGGATGTGGGGCAGTGCCGGGATTGGGGCTGTTTTGGGGCTGGATGTCCCTTTCTAGGAGCACCCCGGGCGAGCGGTGGGTGCCTGTGTTGCAGTGGGTGCTGGGCACCGCTGAGACCCGGCAGCGTGGGTGGCTGCAGCGCACCAGCAGGTAACAAACCCGCTGCTGGAGAGATTTTGCCACCCACGTGTCTGCCAAGACCTTGGGAGGTGGGCGAAGCGGCGGGAGAGGCCGCGCGTGGGAGGGAGGATGCGCTAACAATAGCGGTGGCAGATCCCGAAAGGGTGCTGGGCTGAGGGAGGATGTGAAGAGCTTTCTGGATCCCTCCCAAGCCTAACCACTGCCAACATCTTCGCTCCCGCAGCTGCCATCCTGGATGACCCCATGGAGTGCAGCAGAGGAGAGAGGCTCTCCATCACCCTGGCCAAGAACCGCATCAACCGCGCGCCTGAACGGGTGGGGAAAGCCAAAGTGGAAGTGGACATTTTTGAGCTGCTGCGCGACAGCGAGTATGAGACGGCAGAAACCAGTAAGTACCCCTCCCCGTAGCTGGTCCTTCCCCGTCCTTCTCTCTGCTGGCTCGCAGGAGGGGTCTGGCTGTCACAGTCCACTCATAAGCAGGCGTGTGATGGTTCGTTTCATTTATGATTTCAGAGTGCAAATAATTCAACGAGTCAAGGGAGTCAAATTTCAATCTAAACTGGTGCTTTATTAATTGTGCTCATAAAGCGACTTATGATAGAGACAGAGAAAAAGGAAAGAGGTGGGGAGAAGAGGGAAAGAAAAGGGGTTTATAGCTACCACCATGGGTCCACAGATGTCCAGTGTCTCTGGGAGTCCCAGTCCAGAAGGTGTTCCACTGTTTCGGTCTTCGATGGAGGTGATCCCACGGTCGTCTTCTGTCTTGGTGTTCTGTTCCCCCCAAATTCAGCTGCTCCGGGGCTGTCTTTTATGCCAGTCAATACACCTGTGACCCACCTTTGCTTGTGGAGATGTGCCAATCTCCACCTAGCAGGCCACACATGCCAAGAGAGGAGTGTCTGCAGGTCTCCTCCCCTTGTGCATGCACTTGTCCTGGTGGCAGTGGTCGACCTGGGGTCTCCCGATGAAGGCCAGTAGTCATCATCACCTTGTGCGCATTTTCTGTTGGCTATGGGTCTGTGGTAAGTCCCGTCATTAATCTTCCTGTCTTTTCCTCCTTGCTTCATGGATCTTTCACAGTAGTAGGGAGCAAGGAGGCTTGAAGACAGTTACAAAACATTTTTGAGATAAGGGGGTAGGTACAGGTGGTTAGGTACAAAGCATTCGTTCCATACCAGCTCTGGCCATTTTTCTGAGGCTAAAAATGAGAAAATGTTGAGACAGAAATCGATCCTTTGTCCGACTCTTACACTGGCACAGTGCGCTTGCCACAGAGGAGAGTTGTGCGATAGTCAAGGTGTGTACACAGGGTAAAAAGCATCTCTACTCCTCTATTGGCACTTGAGAGATCAACATGTGCTAGCTTGGAAATGGGGCTCTGCAGAGCCCATCCTGGCTGTCCGAGTGCAGTCAGGTTTGATGCAGGGGTTTGGTACGGTGTGGACGTGGGTACAGAATCCCTGTGAGAGGAGCATGGGACTTTTAGCAGGACTTGCGTGGTGTGGAGCATGTTTGGAACAGCTGATCCAGCCTGGGTGCGTTCACCACAGGGACACGTAAAGGGACATTAGGTTTGGAGGGCAAGCACTGAGACCAGTTTTCGTTTGAGGGTTTAGCGTGATGGGGTGAGATGAGCCGTGGCAGGGACCGAGAAGACGTGGATCCCCAATAAGCTCTGCCACCATTCAGCTCAGCAGCTTGGGACAAGCTGTTTTCTTTCATCTCTGTGTCAATAACCAGAGCAAACGATACGGGAGGTGATGCTCCTTTGTTGAAGTACTTAATGTGTGCAAATAAGAGACTCTGGGTAAGTTCAGTGCAATTAAGGTAGTTTCAAAACCCCACGCAATGTCATGTGTCAGCAAACACGATGGCTCTTCCACTGCTCTAGAGTGGCGGTGGTTTGTTTACACAAAGGGAAGTTTTCAAGTGATGTTTAAAATCACATGGATTGGAAAGAGCTGATTTCAAAAGAGCAGCATGCTTCCTACATTGCTCTGAAGTCCCTTAATGCAAACAGCTCTCTATTTTAGGTCTTCCATTTCATGCCCAATGTATCAATCACATGCTGATGAATGAAAAAAGACATTGATGGTCAGTGTCCCACAGACCTCTGAGGAGCCCAAGTGGAAGAAATCAAAAAGATCTGTAACAGATTCTTCCTGGGGGAGGGAATATCGTTTGGAATAGACTAGCTTCCCTTTAGAACTCTTTTTTTAAGATGACTTTTAGAGTTAAGGGGAGGGCTGTAATTTTTTATTACAAGCTGGCTTGAGAAAGCTGGAGAAATAATTTTAAATAGCAGGGATTTTAGACTCGTTTCCCAGTGGTTCTCTGTTCCAAGCCTGTATAATCTGCAGGGTATCCCCAAAAGGCATTTAAAAATGTGGTGTAGAGTGGGCTTTTTTTTCCAGAGCCTTGGTTGGTTGGATGAGGCTTTGAGCAACCTCATCCAGTGGGAGATGTCCCTGCCCATGGCAGAGGGGTGGGACTGAATGGGCTTTGAGGTCCCTTCCAACCCAAACCATTCTATGATTCTGTAATTCTATATTCTGCATGGCACTGAGCATCCCTGTGCCTGGGAAGCCCCGTGGTCCCCAGTGCTGCTCAGGTGCAGGTCTCTGGGTAACTGGCAGAACAGCTCAACGAGCCTGTGAGATCAGCAGATTGCTCCTTCATTTCCTGAATTAGCATTTGCATTATTTATAGAAGCGTTTAGTTAATAAAGTGCATTTCAGCATCTACCTGCGTGTCTATTTATAGAGCCAGGCACACACGAGGCAGTCTAGATGAAGATCATCACACGCAGCATCACAGGGAGCGTTTAAAACACCAGTTCCCCACCTTTTTGGATCCCTCATCTCTTTTAACTTTTTCTGGGTCTTTCCCATCAGTTCAGGATTGTGCACATCCTACTTTGACCTCGTTTGGCGCAGCAATAGGGCAAACCAAGTCTCACTGGCCAGGCCATGCAGAAGAGATGGGGACTGCCTGGTTTTCCAAGTGCCCCTGAAAGTCCCAGATCTCCCAGAGAGCCTCCTAGGAAATGAGAAGATTGCTTGCTTGCCTGAACCTTCTGTGTCTTGGGAAGAACCAGTAGCAATTCCAGTTCCATTCTTTTTGCTTTCACATAAATCTCCTGCATGGAGCAGGGTTTCTGTTGTTTAACTTTGTCTGGGAAACACACTCAATCACCAACTGACCCCAGAGCTGTGGTAACGATCGAGAGCAGGATTTCTTTCTCGCACGCGCATCTGTAATGCTGCTCAGGAATCTTTCTGTTGAAAAGCTTTTTGAGAAAAATCATAGGTTGGTTTGGGTTGGAAGGGACCTCAAAACTCATCCAGTCCCACCCCCTGCCATGGGCAGGGACACCTCCCACTGGATCAGGGGCTCCAAGCCCCATCCAACCTGGCCTTGAACCCCTCCAGGGATGGGGCAGCCACCCCTGCTCTGGGCAACCTGGGCCAGGGCCCCCCCACCCTCACAGCAAAACATTTTTCCCTAAAATCTCATCTCAATCTCCCCTCTTTCTGGCTTAAAACCATCTCCCATCATCCTGTCCCTGCTTTCCCTGATCCAGAGCCCCTGCCCAGCTTTCCTGTAGGCAGAATAATACTAATTTGCCGTGAATGAAGTATTATGCAAGATGATGTTGATTTCGGAAACGTGGTGTTTAGGGAAAATGTGGAAATGGGATAAGTGGGGAAGAGGCAATCATCCATTTCAAATTTCCACCTTAAGGTGATTTTCTTTGTTTTCTTTACTTTGGCTTATAGAATGTAAAAAAAAAGCAGAAATCGGAGCGAACTATTTGATTTTGGTGAAGTGAATATTCACGTTTGCAATATGTTATTTGCCTTTTCTTCAGAGAGAAAAACGTCTCGCAGCTTTTCTTAAAAAAGGAATAATCTGGATTCTGCATGGCTCTGCTCTTAATGTCAGTGAAGTTATTATTGATTTATACTTGTAGCAGAGGAGAATCAGATCCTTTAATTTCAAGCCCTTCGTGCCTTTCAGATGTCTGAGATCTCAGCTTTAATACAGCGCTGATATTTGTTAACACACATAATATTCATAAAAGCAGTTTAGATGTTTTAACCTATGACTGCAAAGCTGTTCTATGTCTGTTTAATACTGTTCTCAAATTTCACACCCTTTGAATCACCCTTAAATTTCACAGACCGACCTAGGAATGCTGTGATTACACCCCATCAGTGATAGTCTGTGTACATTCAGTGCTTCAGCAGAAGAAAGGCTTTCTGAGTTAGTTTTTTATTTAGTGTTGAGCTGTTTTTCTTTCTTTTTCCCTCCTCTCTGACTCAGGCATCTTGCTGTCGGGGGGCTCAAAATCACAATTGCCAGAACAGGTAGAATATGAGTGAGTCAGAATCACATTCGTGCGTGGTTTGCTACTTTATATATGAATGAAGACAAACATTGCCTGTTCCTCTGCGCAACATCTGTGAAGCTCTGTGTTTTGAAACCAGTTTGCAGTGAAAGGTTATGGATAGAGCTTTTTTTTTCTGTTACAAATAAAGCCTGTTCTCTCTCTTTGTTTGATGTTTCAACTCCTTTTATGGAGATCCAAAATGCCTTGTTTAATCATGTCTTTATCTAAAACACCTCAGTCCTTTTGATGTGTAGGGAAGGACAGATTTTGGACTTGTGTCTCTGTCCCCTAACGCCTCATCAGTCTTTTAAGCATCTTTCTGTTGTTAATCCAAACATCTCAGGGCAGGTCAGCAGTCAGAGGGAGCCAGCAACTGGAGGATTTTTAATTTCTATTTGTTCACAGCAATATTTCAAACTGCCTGGCCCGTCCTTTCAGTGACATTGGCTCAAACGTGCTATTAACCATCCTTCCGTTTTTGTGATCCTGTTGGGTTTCACATTCAAGCCTGCTCTATTAAGAAATGTAAAGGATGCAGTAGGGAGCAATCTTGGAGCCCTGGTGCAGGATGTAACGCCGGCTGCTTATGCACTTGGTGTTTTCTCTAGGAGAACCCCATCCTGACCAGTCCCTGTCATTCAAGATCCTCTGTTTTGCAGTCAAGGAAATGTTGAGGTAATTGCATACCGTCCCTGCTCGTTTATTTTCAATTAGAGGCAGGAATATTCTTTGCCTGCTGGCTGAAACCCTTGTATCAGGTATCTGTATGCAGTGAAAGGGATGCTGTGTTCTGCACTGTGGCTGGATGCTCTTTGAGCCGAGCTTTGAATAGGGAGAGTTCATGGAAATGCTTGCCAAGGGCCCTGAGATCCCAGGAGGCATTATCTGACCACCACTAAGTGGGTGTACTTACATATATAATGTGACAACTCCTCGTTATTTATTGTGCTTTTTCGTGCTTAAAAATAAGCACACATTTCCATCTTCCTTTAAAACACATCTTGCCGTTTCCTGAGCATCCAGACCTGTTCTTAATTCCCAAAGATACTTGTGGAGAATGCTGAAATCATTTCTTGTTTTGCTTACGTGGCAGGATAGACCTGCTAGTGTGAAAAGAGGGTCACTGCTGAACATACACCTGAGCTTGCTTGAGGTCCATGACCCAGCTCCAGACTGTGGCCTGGGCTGGAAGAGGGGCTGGAGACTCTGACCCCACTCCCAGCTCCCAGGTGAAGCCCAGAACTGTGCAGACAGAGAATCATAGAATCACCAGGTTGGAAGAGACCCACCAGATCATCAAGTCCAACCATTCCTATCAAACACTAAACCATGTCCCTCAGCACCTCGTCCACCCATCCCTTAAACCCCTCCAGGGAAGGTGACTCAACCCCCTCCCTGGGCAGCCTCTGCCAGTGCCCAATGACCCTTTCTGTGACAATTTTTTTCCTAGTGTCCAGCCTGAACCTCCCCTGGCGGAGCTTGAGGCCATTCCCTCTCGTCCTGTCCCCTGTCACTTGGGAGAAGAGTCCAGCTCCCTCCTCTCCACAACCTCCTTTCAGGTAGTTGTAGAGAGCAATGAGGTCTCCCCTCAGCCCCCTTTTCTCCAGGCTAAACACCCCGAGCTCTCTCAGCTGTTCCTACTGTAATGGGACATCTGAGCTGCACAAACAGTAGAGAGGTCCACATACAAGTCGAAAGGCAGCAATCACCAGCTCACACATCCGAGGAGCTGCTCTCAGTGATGGCAGGAGGCATCCTGTCCTGCCTATAACCAGTGCAGGTCCCAGCAGAGAAGGGTGTGCCCTGGGATGTGCCCTTTTCAAAGCCTTGTGTATTTTAAGAGTGTGTTGTCAAGAAATCTGTTTGTTAAGCCTGTTTCTTGTTTTTCTGCCCTCCTATTCTCAAGGATGTTGACTTAGAAGTACGGAGGGCAGGCAGCCATAAAAATGACTGGAATGGGAGGTTTGGGACGCCTCAGTCGTTCAGTTCAATGGTGGTGGATCAGGAGTACACACGTCTCATCTCACCATAAAGAGGTTTTGATCTTTCACATGCATCTGCTATCACTTCAGTCTCCAGTATTTCTTGAGATTCTGAATTCTGGAAACCATAAACATTGGACACAATCTTGGGCAGAGGTATCTGCATCTGCAGCAGCCAAAAATGTGTCTCATGGCACCTATATGCTGAGTTACGAGGAGACTGGAGGGGCAGGGGCTGCACCAGTATCTGTGGTGATAGTCCATGCAGTTATTTAGGATGGATTTTTAGTCCAGGGCCAATATTTCTACCTCCTTCAAGTTCTGGTCTCAGTCCTCAGCCTCATGATGGCAGCAGGGTTGAGCCTTTTCTCCCTGGGGCAACTAAACAGCATCAGGTGATGTTCTGCAATAAGAGCTGTGTTTGCATTACAAGAGAAGAAGCTTTCCAAACTTGAAGCCTTTGCCTCAGGCACCTCCACTTTGTTTCCATTCATTTCCCTTAATTTTACTGGATGTTTCCGCCCTTGGAGTGATAAGCCAGATCTTCTGACAATTGTTGCAGCTCTGTTGCTATGACTACTTAACCCACTTTTTGTCATACCAGAGAGGAGGAGAAAAGTGCTCACCAAAGTTTCCCCTTTATGCACAACAAAATTCCCCCTAGAATTTTTGCCCTGTGGATAAAGAGGACTTGGAGCATCTTCTTCCTTCTAGATGCTGATTTGCAGAGCACCCGCAGGGTCTGGTGCAGCTGAGAGAGACTGATGAGTGCTGCTGGTTTTCAGATTGCTGGTGCTCTTATTTAAAAGGATCTTCTGAGGAGGTGTAAGTGCCTGTAAATTTTTAAGCACAGAGGAGAAGCGGTGCTGGGCTCCTTTGAAGATGCCGCAGAAAAATATCCCTCGTTCTGTGGCAGATTGAGATGGTAGAGAGTGAGAGAGCATAGAAGGCAGGAAAACCCAAGAGAAGATGTTTGCATATCATTGTCGCTTTCTGTAAGATGTCAGAGCAAACAGTGTGAATAGGAATTGAATAGTATATGGAGTTTTTCCTCCAAGTAGCACCTAGAGATAAGTAGGAGGCTTGGAGAGGCTCTGAGCAACCTGATCTAGTTGAAAATCTTATTGCAGATAAGTTAGACTGGGTGACCCTCATTCATAGTCTCTTCCAACCCAAACCATTCTGTGATTCCAAGCACCCCAAGCATGATATAGGCTCTTATTTAACATCCAGTTTTGTTTTAAAAACTTAATAGAAATCCTGCTCTGATCTTCAGGATGGCAGTTTTGTTGGATTCCGTTCACTATGAAGAAGTGTGTTGCAGTTTGAATTTTTTCTAGCTCCTTTTTCCAGCCATTGCATCTAGATAACTTCTTACAGACATCACAAAAGCTGCTCTGACATGTAAGGCAGGGACCTGCAGTGAAGATGCTGCTCTCAAACAGACCAGCAATTTGACACTGAACCATAGAATCATAGAATCACCAGGTTGGAAAAGACCCATCGGATCGAGTCCAACCATTCCCATCAATCACTAAACCATGTCCCTCAGCACCTCGTCCACCCGTCCCTTAAACCCCTCCAGGGAAGGTGACTCAACCCCCTCCCTGGGCAGCCTGTTCCAGTGCCCAGTGACCCTTTCCGTGACAAACTTTTTCCTAATGTCCAGCCTGAACCGCCCCTGGCGGAGCTGAGAGGTGTTATCTTTCAAATCTCAGCTTTGTGATACAGTGGTTTAGTTTTTACCTATGAAAATGTTGTGAGCTTGCTCTTGCCAGAACTGATAAGTTGTCTTGGTGCCTCCTTTCTCCCGGGTGGTATCTTCTTTCTTCAGAAAGCAGCTGCGTGACGCCAGTTGAGCAAACATGGCTTTGTCTGGCTGGGGAGAAAGGAGCTGAGTGCCATGATGCTGAGACAAGTCTGGTGTTTCAGAATAAGCCATGACCAGCACATGTTCAGACGAGCCTTTCGGCGTCTGGGGATTGAGGCACGAGGGGTTCTTGCCTTCTGTCCATGAGCTTTGCCTGCACACGCTGCTCTGGAGGAGCGTTTCGGAGTGGCATGGCTGATTGGGGTGGCAGCAGGGAGGTGACACCAGCTAGAGTAGTCCTTGGAGTGCTATTCCAGCTAAATTTGTTCTGTGAATTAAAAGGACAAAAGGTTGCAGTTTAACCGGGTAAGCTTGAGGGAAGACATTTAACTTCTTCATTTTGTCAGGGTCTTTTTACTGTTCTGCTAACCTTGGTGGCATGGAGCCAGAAGATTAACTACTGCCAGGAAAAAAAAAAAAGAACAAATGAAAACCAGTGATACAATCCTTCTTATTACCACTGAGCTCTGCAGAGGATGAGGGAAGAAATTTATACAAGTTTGTTTGTTGCTAGATAATAGGAATGGTTGGACTCGATGATTCGGTGGGTCTCTTCCAACCTGGTTATTCTATGATGCTTTGAAGCTAGAACACTGCCATGTTCTGCATCTTCCATAAACTTTGGTTCATGTTTTATCTTGGCGCATAGCAGGTGGGGCCAAAAAGGGGTGTGACCCCAGTTCTGAGTCACAGATGAGGATACCAGGAGTTTAGGTGGGATTCAGAAAGGCTGGGGGGAGATAAATCACCGCGAGTATGTTGTGCGAAGGAGACGATGCTGTGTCCTTAGAAAGGTGCAGCAGGTTCTGTAAGGATGACAGTTAGCTGGAAACTGAGGATGAATTCTAACGCGTGTTTCCTCTTTGTGGTGTCCGCAGTGTGCCAAATTCTCCCAAAAGGGGTGGTAGGAGTCCTGGGACCTTCCTCAAGCCCAGCCTCAAGCTCTATTATCAGCAATATCTGTGGGGAGAAAGAGGTAAGTGGAAACGTCCCGTGTTGATTTAAGTCTCTGCCCATGCACTAATTCACTTGGCCCTAGTGCCCTCGTGCCTGGTGGCTGCCTAGGGCTGGGAGGGCAACGCTGGAGCCTCGGCTCCCTCCTCCTGATGTTTCACAGCAGGCCTGGGGTGAGAACAGAGTTGCCTTCCCTGCGTAAAGACACCATAGAGTTCCTCACTCCTTCCCCAGCCCACACCTTCTGCGTGTTGTTCTTCAATCTGCAGATGCTCTCGGTGCTTCCCGCTGGCTGCTGCCTGGCTCCTGGGCTCAGCACAGGGTTTTGTAAGCACAGATTAGGTTTTTAATTTGCCACTATACCGAGCAGCAATGCCTCCTGTGCACATCCCATACAGAAGAGCTTTCTGCAGCCTTGCAGGGTTTTGTTTGAGACTGTCGCAGACCTGCCAAGAGCCAGCTCCAGCAGCACAGCTCGCTGCAGCCTCCAGCTCTGCCTTGCGCTGCCTTCTCCCCTGGTCTGCTTCTTCCCATCCTTGTACCAGTCTGGTGCTCTTTGCCAGTCATCATTTCTGTGTACACACACCTCTCCACCCAGCTCCCCACGCCCTCTCCAGCTGATGTCCATGTGCATCATCATCCCTGGTGAGTTCTGTCCTCCTGTCGCACCTGCAAGCGGAGCAGAGATGTTGCCTCTGTTAGACACGGGCAGGGGGTGCCTGTGTATGGTACTCTAGGACATTCTTGGCAAAGCTGACTTGTTGTAGTCCTCTTATCCACTATATAGTCCTCCTCATGTTCCACCTGAACAGAGGTCACAGCTTGGTTTCTGTCCCCTTCTCCTAATGCACATGTTATAGAATCATAGAATCACCAGGTTGGAAAAGACCTGTCGGATCATCGAGTCCAACCATTCCCATCAAACACTAAACCATGTCCCTCAGCACCTCGTCCACCTGTCCCTTAAACACCTCCAGGGAAGGTGACTCAACCCCCTCCCTGGGCAGCCTGTTCCAGGGCCCACTGACCCTTTCTGTGACATATTTTTTCCTGATGTCCAGCCTGACCCTCCCCTGGTGGAGCTTGAGGCCATTCCCTCTCGTCCTGTCCCCTGTCACTTGGGAGAAGAGCCCAGCTCCCTCCTCTCCACAACCTCCTTTCAGGGAGTTGTAGAGAGCAATGAGGTTTCCCCTTAGAGCTTCTTCCTTTTCCATTTCCTCTCTTACCTTTCATCCATATCACCTTTTACTTCAGCTTCCTTCACATGCAACACCATTGTAAACCTCCTCCCCACTGACTGAGGGGTGCAAAAACCTCTGCTCATCCCGGCCAGAGCTCCCGGCTGTGACATTTACTTTGTGCACATACTTGCACCCCTTTCTGTTTGCTGCTGTTCCATCAATGCAAGCCCTTATTGTCTGCCCAGACTATGTGCTCAATTTAATATTTTATAGACCATCTTATACTGGCCTGGCTCTGCTCAGGGAAAAGAAATTGAGTTCTCTTCTCATAGTTCATCCCTTTAAAGCTAGATAACATCTCTCAGCCATTTAGTGGTCTCTCTCTGAAGCTCAGCTTCCAAGAGGGGAGTGCCTGGAACCCAGCACTGTAAATAACTTGCATTTACAAAGGACTGCTGTTCCTTGTTCCCTGAGAATCAGAAGTGTTGAAGAGATGGAAGAGATCTTTCAGACCTAGTGCTCTGGGCTACAGCAGGATAGGTCTCTTGAGAGAATTTTGTAGTGCTTTTTCAGCTAAATGTCCCAGCCATGTGCTCCATCCCAGGCAAAGGCAACTCTTCAGTAACAGATTGCAAGTGGTTTTCCCCTGAAATTCATATTCTGTCTCAGTCTCTGATCTAAGTCTCTTCATTTTTTGTTCAGAAATGAAAGGTGAGTGCTAGTGCACTTCGAAGGTATTTGCTTCTCAAGCTTGATCTCGGCTGCCCTCCTAGTGATGTAAACCTGCAGTAACTCCCTGTGATTTATATCACAGCAGCATCAGTTGGTGCCACTGTGTTAAATGTGATACAGCAACCCAGCCAGAGTCATTATACTTACTGACATCCCTCAGGTAAAGGAGAGGGTCCCAATTGGACCACTGAGGCATTAGATGGTGAAGTGACTGGCCTGATGTTTAGCTGTGGTAGACCTGAAGGGTGAACCTGTGTCTCTCCTTCTAGTGCCTTTGGCCCTAAGTTTTCCTTCTCTCCTGCCCAGGGAGAGGTGCTGGAGCTCATGGAAAGGAAAGGAGGGCTCCAGGGTCACAGAATCATAGAATCACCAGGTTGGAAGAGACCCACTGGATCATCGAGTCCAACCATTCCCATCAATCACTAACCCATGTCCCTCAGCGCCTTGTCCAACCGTCCCTTAAACACCTCCAGGGAAGGTGAATCAACCCCCTCCCTGGGCAGCCTCTGCCAGTGCACAATGACCCTTTCTGTGAAAATTTTTTTCCTAATGTCCAGCCTAAACCTCCCCTAGTGGAGCTTGAGGCCATTCCCTGTCGTCCTGTCCCTTGGGAGAAGAGCCCAGCTCCCTCCTCTCCACAACCTCCTTTCAGGTAGTTGTAGGGAGCATGTAGAGAGGATGAAACATAAGGTCTGATCCAGGGCTGTGGATCAGCTCTGGGAGCTACGATGATGGTGTCTGTCTTCACCCCTGCATCTCTCTCTTCTCTGGTAGCAGTTGTTGTTGCAAGGCTCCGACTCCACGTGGCTCCCAACAGCGATCAGCACGCTTGTACTGGAGCTGCCCTGTCTGCTCTGGTTAAAGGAATTTTACTTTTGCTTACACTCTGCCTCTCTCCTTGTTAACAGAGCCTGTGATGAGGGCTACACGGTGAAATCAAGGCAGATAGCAGCTTATTACTCTTTAACTTTCCTGTTACTAACCAAACAGTTTATGCTGTCAATAAAGCAGACAGCACTACCTACTAATAGCCTTTCCCAAGAGGAGCAAGGTACGAGGCATGGGATGATAGCTTCTGGAAGGACTAATAATGGAGGAAAAAAGGACTTGACATTCTTCTAATGAAGCCAAAGCAGATCTTTCCCTTTCTCTGTCTTCTATTTCTTCCAAATAATTCACTTGGCAAAAGGAAAACAATATTGCTTCTCCTTATTTGGCTGAATCGCCAGTGTCTGAGTGTCATCTCTCTGCTCACCTAATCCATCTATGCAAGACTCCCAGGGGTGCAGCAGAGCTGCCTGGCAGGAGCCCTCTAGCTGTCCCCTCCTGTGATTTCCCTGCTCCCCCTTCCCTAAATTCCATAGGGAACAGTATCCCACCCCCTTCTCCTGCTCCGCTTTACGAGTGACAAGCACAGAGCTATTAGGGCTCGCCGCAATGGTCCCATTGGAGCTCACCTGCCGTACAGCCACCTGTTGCCTCTCTACTGAGCAGAAAAGCCCAAAGCTTCTGGCTGCTGCATCTGTTCCCCGCTCTCCTGAGCCTTGCCAGTGCGGGGTCATCTTGTTCTTCCCTTCATCTCTCCTAATTACCTGATGACGCATAGGTAGTGCCGGTAGAGGTGGATTTGCAGTTCTTCATCCACCTCGCGTGCAACGAAGATGTGAGGGTCTCGAGCATGAGCTGTGAAACTCCCTGTAAAGCATCCTCTGTACCTACACAGGCAGCCAGCCCAGAATGAAGTGTGGGCCTGGCTGCAATTAGTGCCCAAGCTAATTATGTTGCACTCATCTGGAATGGTTTCCTGTATTGTAATCACAGACCCCGTTGCCTGTCTCTGAGTGGCTCAGTAAGACTTTTCCTGATCCACTCCTCCTCATGGCTTCTTGTTGCTAATTATTTTCTCCTGCTATCACATAGATCCCACTCTCCTTTTTTCACTCCAGTGATGCTTCTGCCGTTTTATTGGGATACTCCACTTTCTGCCTGCTGTGCATTTCATAGAATCATAGAATCACCAGGTTGGAAGAGACCCACCAGATCATTGAGTCCAACCATTCCTATCAAACACTAAACCATGTCCCTCAGCATCTCATCCACCCGTCCCTTAAACCCCTCCAGGGAAGGTGAATCAACCCCCTCCCTGGGCAGCCTCTGCCAGGGCCCAATGACCCTTTCTGTGAAAATTTTTTCCCTAATGTTCAGCCTAAACCTCCCCTGATGGAGCTTGAGGCCATTCCCTCTTGTCCTGTCCCCTGTCACTTGGGAGAAGAGCCCAGCTCCCTCCTCTCCACAACCTCCTTTCAGGGAGTTGTAGAGAGCAATGAGGTCTCCCCTCACACCAAAGGTCTTTTATGAGAGATCTACTTGGTTTTATTTCTTCTTCCTCTTTAATTATGTTGCCTTTCCCTTCCATCCCACTTAGGTTCCTCACTTCAAAGTGGCGCCAGAGGAGTTCCTGAAGCTGCAGCTCCAGCGCTTCACCACCCTCAACCTCCACCCCAGCAACACCGATATCAGCGTGGCCGTGGCAGGAATCCTGAATTTCTTTAACTGCACCACTGCCTGCCTCATCTGTGCCAAAGCTGAATGTAAGTCATGGTTATGGTTGGACTTGATGATCCGGTGGGTCTCTTCCAACCTGGTGATTCTGTGATTCATTGCCAGGCTGCATTCGGCTGCCCCTCTGGGACTTCTGTTCCGTCTCCTCCTGCGTATTCGGTGCCTGTTGGAGAAGGTCCCACTGGCAGCGTGTGAGAGCTGCCTCACTGTTGCATCCCAGCGTGTTTACATCACCTTGTTGTGGTGACAAGGTCTCTTTTGTTGGCAGGAGGTCAGAGTAGCCCAAAACAGCAGAGACCTGTGGGGTAGGTTTTCCACCTTGTTGCCCTGTGAAGGTTTTTGTAGTGTTTGTGAGAGGAGGAAAAGGGGATGGGGGGAGACTTGCCTGCCTTCTGTTTGACAATCTGAAGAGTGTTTTGCTTGCACAGATGGGGTTTTTAAATGAAAAAAAAAAAAAAAAGAAAAAGGCTTTAGCTTGTTTGGAGATAATTTTAAGCAAGTAAAGCTTTTTGAAATACGTCTTTCCCAAACCCACGTGCAGTTTGTGGTCTAAAAGCAGGACTTGATTAATAGTCAATACGCTGCACACCCTCTTGGGCTCTGCAGCCATGCATCTGTTGGTAATTGCGCATCTGGATGCTGGAGCATTCACCTCGGGAGGACCAGATTCATCTCTGCATAACTGTCCTACCATGGCAGGAGCAGGCTCTGCATCAGAGCGATTGGAGAGAGTAAAGTGTGTCCTGCGCTTTTTAAGGTCAGCGTGTGGGTAGGCAGCTGGTGTGCAGTAGCCACGTCTATTTTGTTTTTATTATTCTGTGTTCAGGTTCATTAGCACTAGAATTTGCTGGACAGACAAGCTGTGGAGAGAGGCTTTCAAAAGGCACGTGGGTCCAGTGGGAGCTTTGGGGATAGTGGCAAGAGCATCGCCGGCTCTGATCGTGGGGCCAGTTACAAAGGAAAGGCAGCATCCTTTCCAGCTAGCCCTGGGCAAGCTTCACCCACCAGCTGTGTGTTGTGGCAAAATCCTGCACAGGGACAGAGAGAATCACAGTGTCTTTGCCTTTTTTTTTTTACTTTACATACCCTGAGGAGACCACATCCTCAGCTGGTGTCAGTCAGAAAATCGTCTCCAGTAACCATGCTCAGATTCACCCCAGCAGAGGACCTGACCCAAAATTATGCAATTAAAATCATGCAAATGGTCTCCTACATTACTCAGACTGCTGGAATTTTTCATTGTCTAACCTTAAGCAAAAAGGAACAAAAAAAATAGAGGAAGGAAAGATAATTAGGTTTCCTCACCTGCCGTGCAGCTCACTCACAGCTCTGCCCTCACGCTGCTGCCAGGCACGGAGTGAACACGCGCATCAGCAGCCGCCACACATCCCTGCCCTTCTCCTCAATTCCGTGCCAAAACATGCAGGTACCACCTGTTGAAATATTAATACCTCCCTGGTATTAATAATGATTCTTCATTTAACTGGATCGAAACCTTGGGAAGCGATTTACTTGCATTAAAATAACACCTTATTTGATTGAATCAGTGTAGTTTATTATACTCTGGTATTCCAGGATAACTGAATATTTAGGATGTGCTGTGTAACCGGAGTCGTTCCCAAGCCTAGGGGAGAAGTGTGATGGGTGCCTTTCTTGCATCCTGCTCTTCAGGCTCAGTAAGGACCTTCTCTGGGCGAGGCTGGAAGCACAGCATGCTCTGACAGTCATGAAGTGCAGAAAAGTCATAACCCAGCGTTATGTAGGAGCACAAGTCCTTGTTTTCCCTTAGGATAAGCAGGGCTCCCAAGCACAGTCCTTAAACAACTAACTCGAGGCACTTAAGGCTTTCAGAAGGTTCCCTGAAGGCAAATAAGGGGAGCTTATGAGCTGTCTGCTCATCGGTGATCAAATCCTGTTTTGAGGGATGTTGTTATTAAGGTCCCAGGAGAGCAAGTCATAGCTGTTTTGGTTTAAGTAGAAGGCTTTGTGATGGGACTCCTGAGTCCTATCCCATCAGGCTCATACTATCAATGGAAGGAGTCGTATCCTTCCTCTGGGGCTGATTGCAATTTCTGGAAGAAAGAGAAAATGACCCTCAAAGTCAAAGACTTGGGCCAGCCTAAGGGTAATGCAATGGTGAATAGAATGAGATTATGTTGAGGCTCTGGAGTTTGTCCAGAGAAGAGCAACGAAGCTGGTAAAGGGGCTGGAGAACAGGCCTTATGAGGAACAGCTGAGAGAGCTGGGGGTGTTTAGCCTGGAGAAAAGTCAGAGGGGAGGAAATAACACCTAATGCTTAGAAAGGGAGACCAGGCCACAGAATGTGTGTGACCTAGGGCCTCAGGGAGGTGTTTGAAGAAAAGTTGTTGGGTGTAAAATCAAGGCTGGATGATGTGAATTGCCATATCTCTTCCTAATCATCAGGGTCAAAGATTGCATTAGCACAAACCATAAGTTGAACAACTGAACCATAAGTTGAACAACTGAACCATAAGTTGAAGGGGCATGGTTTAGTATTTGATAGGAATGGTTGGACTCAATGATCTGATGGATCTTTTCCAACCTGGTGATTCTATGATTCTATGCTGGTCCCCTGGGCTTTGGTCAGCAAAACTTGGAGAGAAGGAGCTCATCTCCTTCGCTGTAGTAGGCTTGCAGGTTGGAGCAATAAACAGGGGTGTGGGGGTCCACAAAAGCCTCCAGGTCCTGTCCTTCCTGCTGTAAGGTGTGCCAGGTACTCTGGAGGGGAGGTATCTGCAGAGAGGGTGAGGGTGGGCTACTTCTACCAGCTCCAGATGTTTGTCTAAGAAAAGGAAAAATAAAATAAGCAAGGTCATGACTTCCCACTGGTCAGCTCAAACCCATGACCTGCCTGTACACATGCTTACGGTCCCCATGGGACTGTTCAAACACTACGTGCCTGATGCAGTGCGGTTGGTCCTTGCTTTAATACTTCAAAGTTGCCAGGAGGGGTCTACAAGCCCTTGCTCGTGTTCAGTCTGCAGAGCAGCCTTCTGAAGTGCCAGTCTGCCAGCAGCAGCAGCATCTCACATCCTCTCCTCATCAAACAAAGGGGAATCTCTTCAGATAATAGAGACTTCCCTCCACACGACAAGATGAGCTGCAAGCAGGAGGCCTGGTGAGGCTACAGGTAGGATCTAACATGCTGGAAATGATAACTGCCTCGAGCCAGAGGAGGAGATCAAACACTTCATTTTTTCCCTGGTCCTAATTCCTCTTCTCTGTGCCTGATGTGCTTTGGAAAGTGAGCAGCTGGGCTCTGCCTTCCAGGGTGGCTCTTGTATCTGAGCTTATGCCCCTGTGGGCTGGAGGAGAAGGCAGCAACCAAGGTGCTGATGTGCAGAGAGCAAAATGAGGATGAAGCTGAGGGTCAGATGTGAATCGCAAACTCATTGCAGCTGGCAGAGGGATGCTCTCCAGTTTGCAAGATTAACTTGCAACTGAGAAATACAAACAACCTTTGGCATTAAGAAGCAGGATCTAGTTTTGTTTCTGCAGGAAATGAAATAAAAGAGACATTTCCAAAGGAGACGGATGAAGATTTCACTCCATACCCCAGCCTTTCCATGAATTTCTGTCCCCTTGAAAACCAAGTTGTGGTGTAAATATGGACTTTTCCCACAAGCAGGGTGGTGTGCAAGGCTTTTATAAAGTTAGTAAAGCGCTTTTAAAATCTCCCTCAGTCTTGCAGCAGCAGGTTTTGTTGGGATGAGCTGTCGGTAAACTTGGTATTCTTAGGACTGTTGCTTGCAGCAACCTGTCTGGTGCCTTGGAGATGTAGAATAAAGTGTAAATAAACCTTGCAGGGACCAAACAGGAGGCTTGGGTAAAATTCACTCTTCACTTGGGCTCGCACACAAGTCCATGCATCCTGTACACAGTGTGGATTCACTGGCTACTGAGAAAGCAAAGGAAGCCAATGTGGTCTAGACAAGTCCTGGCTGTGGATGTTTTTGTAGTCTCTTGCTGAGTTTCTGCTTTTACTCAGAGAAAAGGTAAAGAGGCAAATGCATTGTGAAGAGCTCAGTGCAAACTTTGCTGGCTGAAAAACTCTCACTGCGAATGAGAGGCTCCTGATCTTGGATGCATCCCTTGTAATGCCCTGCATTGTAACCGTTCTGAAGTGCTGGGAGTCCTTGAAAGCAGCATGCTCTGAACTGATCACATCGCATTGAATCGCTTCCCCATCCCCTGACCTTCTGGTGAACGAGTGTTTTCACGCAGTCACAAGTGCAGTCAGGTTAAGAGCAGAGCTCTGACTTGAGGGTGGGGTTTGCCCCTCTGCCAGCTGGGATGTGATTCTGGTGCTAGTGCTGTTGTGTTTCCTTCAGTTCAGCTTTCCTTCTTCTTTTGGATTGTCTTTTTGTAGGGATGGGGGTGTGACCATGCTAGCTGTCGGTGTCTTGCTAATGACTACATCTGGTGGTCTCTCTGGTCAATCAGACTTGACGGGAGGTTATTTCCTGAGGATACTCAGCAGCTGGATAGAGGAGGCAGACTCTATCAAATATGCTTTTTTGACTAAGAACAGCTGCAGCCAGAGCTTTGACGTCTTATTAGACATCAGGGAAGCTGTGCTGGAAGGAGCCTTTGCAATGATCCAGCTGCAGGAAGAAACTTCAATTCGAAGTGCCAAAGGCAATAGAGCACAAGTCCACGGAAGCTGGAACTCATCCATGTGGGCGCCCACTAATTATTGCTTCTTTTCTTTGGCCCCATCTGAAGGGGGAACTTGTCCTTCAGACCTCCTGGGGAATGCGAAGGTATCCTAGACTGTCCTGAGTTGGAAGGGACCCACAAGGATCATCGAGTCCAACTCCTGTCCCTGCCCAGGACACCCCAACATTCAAACTGCGTGTCTGAGGGCATTGGCCAAATGGTTCTGGAATACCATCAAGCTTGGTGCTGTGACTCCTTCCCGTGGCTGATGTTGTGCTGGGGCACTGGAAGGGCTCAGTGTGGGCACAGAAGAGGGAGGAGGGCTTAGACATGGAGGTGGAATGTGGGTCTCCCAACACCTTGCCCAGGGATGGAGTCACTGGACTGCGACCGTTGTCCTACTCCATCCTCTAAATTCTCCATAAAGCACCAAATACGCTGGTTGTTTTGTTTTATTATTGGCTTCTGTGTTGCTCTAGGAATCCCCAGCCCACACGTAATTTTGCACTGTGCTAGGACCTTACTACACCTTTTTTTACCTTGTCCTAATGTTGTATTTTTGCAATGATCTCTGCTTTGTCTGACTCTCAGCAGAGCTTTTCATCCCCAGGGACATATGTCCTTGGAAGATATTAGCTCCTCATCAGAGTGCTCCAAGATCTCCATAGTGTCAGGTTGTGCCTTGCAGGGCACTTGGTTTGGGAGCTCTTAATGCGAAGGCTTAGGGCGAGGAATAATCCTCCAGCAACTGGCAATAACCAGACAACCCCACATAGAATCATAGAATCACCAGGTTGGAAAAGACCCACTGGATCATCGAGTCCAACCGTTCCTATCAAACACTAAACCATGTCCCTCAGCGTCTCGTCCACCCGTCCCATGTGCAAGAAAATAACAGAGAACTTGTCTGGGCTTTGGGGTCCTGAGAAAATTTGTATCAGTGATCTTATCTCTTCTCAAGAGGTCTTTGGGGATGCTTTCTGTCTGGAGAACAGCTGGAATAACCCCATCATTTTCCCCAAGCCTGTGCCTACACTGCAGCCCCAAATCCTTTCTTTTGCAGCACAGACACAGAACTGCAATGCTTCCCACCGAGGATGACCATGGGCCATAGGCAAAGTATTTTTTGAAACAATCATAACGTTTAAATCTATCTGGGTTTTTTTCCTCCCTTTTATTTGCAGGCCTTTTAAACCTGGAGAAGCTGCTTCGGCAGTTCCTCATTTCCAAGGACACGCTCTCAGTTCGGATGCTGGATGACAGCCGGGATCCTACCCCTCTCCTAAAAGAGATCCGAGATGACAAAACAGCTACCATCATCGTCCACGCCAACGCTTCCATGTCTCATACCATTCTGCAGAAGGTAAGTGTCTATTAAGTGTCCCAGCCGTAAATGCCGCTGCTTCCACCGAACGAGACATGGTGAGCACTCCGTGAGCACGTGCACGCAGGTGTTGTGTGATAATGGAATGGAAAAATCCCTGCAGCAACACTGGAAATGGTCTCTGCTGAGAGGGGAATTGTCACTGATGGAGTTTCTGGGGAAAATAATTTCCTCTCTCTTTCCAGGACCATGTGTGTAGAAGCAACAGTTTAATTGGTATGAGCTGATGTGTTTTGCTTTCTAGAAGTGGTGGCTGCTTGTGGCTCCTGTTGCCATCACACAGCCATGGATGGCTGATTAGTGCATGGAAATTACTCAATCACTGCAATAGCTTTTCCTTTCATTATTTTTTTTTTCCTCCAACTATATTCCTAATTTTTTGTTTCCTTTTTTTTTTATTGTCTTATTAACGGAGTTTTTATTTTAATCATGTATCTTTTTAAATGGTCTCTTGCTGCAGGTTTTAGCATTTGTTTTGATAGTCTGCTTCAAAATTGAGCGGGGGCTCCAGGTGGAGTCTAAAGTTGTGTAGAGTTTCCCACATCCTGGAGGGAAGAAGTACTTTCCTGAATGGAGGCAGGTTCCATGCAATGGGGTCCCCCTTGGCTGTTGGTGCAGGCGTTCCACGCGGTGTCAAAGCTGTGATTTTATGGATTCAGTCATCCAAAGGCCTTGATATTTATCCATGATGACAGCCAGCAGAAAACATATACTCCTCGAATCATTATGGTTGGAAAAGACCTCTAGGATCATCCAGTACAACGATCAGCCTAACACCACCGTGCCTGCTTAACCATGTCCCACAGTGCCACATCTACACTGTTTTTGAGCCCCTCCAGGGATGGAGACTCCACTATGGCCTTGAGCAGCCTCTGCCAGGCCTTCACCGCTCTTTCAGTAAAGAAATTTTTCCTAATATCCAACCTAAACCTGCCTTGGCACGACTTGAGGCCATTTCCTCTCATCCTGTTGCTTGTTACTTGAGAGACCAGCACCCACCTCACCACAACCCCCTTTAAGGTAGATGTAGAAGGCAATAAGGTCTCCGCTCAGATTCTTCTCCAGGCTGAACAATCCTAATTCCCTCAGCTGCTCCTCATAAGACTTCTTCTCCATACCCCTCTCCAGCCTCATTGTCCTCCTCTGGATGCACTCCAGCCCCTCAATGTCTTTCTTGTACCATTAGGGATGTTTTTATTTTTCTCCACCCACCTCTTCTAAAGATTCCTCATTTCACTGCATGCAATTTTGCATTTCTAAATAGGCAGGACTGAGTTTTCTGAGTCCCCTCTATGCAGGGTAAGCGTGTGTGTGTGGTCGAGTTCTTTTTTTTTCCTCCTGGTCCCCGTGGCTGCTGCCTGGCTGCTGAGGGCTGTCCCCCTCTTCTGTTGCTATAGTGACATCCCACAGGCTCACAGTAGCACCCGCAGTCTCCCTTCCCGGCTCGAGCATCCTTCTGCCACCGCTGATAAAGATGTCAGAGATCGCCACCATTTTTCAGCAGTTCAGTAAAACCTAATGTAGTCTTCCCAGCTAGAGGATTGTAGGAATTGGAAGGTAATAAATAATGAGCTTTTGATCTGGCAACTTCTTGCAGCTTGGGAGCCTGGGAAGTATTTTCTTTATAGAGGTGCAGCCAGAATAGAGAGTGAGGATGCGATGAGCAAGTAGGTTCATCCTTGGCCCCTGCCCACCAGTCACTAAAAGCATGGAAGGCTCTGGAGAGAGTCCAGAGAAGAGCAACGAAGCTGGGGAAGGGGCTGGAGAACAAGGATTATGAGGAGCGTCTGAGAGAGCTGGGGGTGTTCAGCCTGGAGAAGAGGAGGCTGAGGGGAGACCTCATTGCTCTCTACAACTCCCTGAAAGGAGGTTGTGGAGAGGAGGGAGCTGGGCTCTTCTCCCAAGGGACAGGGTACAGGACGAGAGGGAATGGCCTCAAGCTCCACCAGGGGAGGTTCAGGATGGACATTAGGAAAAAAATTGTCACGGAAAGGGTCATTGGGCACTGGCAGAGGCTGCCCAGGGAGGGGGTTGAGTCCCCTTCCCTGGAGGGGTTTAAGGGACGGGTGGATGAGGTGCTGAGGAACATGATAGGAATTGATAGGAATGGTTGGACTTGATGATCTGATGGGTCTTTTCCAACCTGGTGATTCTATGATTCTATGAAAAATACACTGTTGGTTTGAAAGTGCTTTGAGTCAGACCAGTCTCAGGAGACCAGTCCTGGCCTCTGACAATGAGAGAAATTGCAATTTCCCATCTCTTCCCCTCCACATATGGACTGGAGACACATGGTTGCTTCCTCGATTACCAGCCTGTCCCAGCCGTCCACCTGCCAGTGGACACATTAAATGGATGGGAGCAATGCTCGCAGGAACTGCTTTGTTGCTCGCTTTGATTTTCTGCCCTTGAAATCAAACGCGCTGACTTCAAAGTGGGTCAGAGGCAGAGCTGACATTATCGCTGTCCCCAGGAAGGGAGAAGAGAGGGAAATGGGTGCCAGGTTTTATTGTGTAGGGGCTTAAAAATGAGGCAGCTGTCTGGAAAGCTGGCAGAGAGGCAGGTCGGCAGCCTCCAGTCGTGATGCTCTTTTGGTTAAATGACTTTGCTGTGTCCGTTTTGCCACCTGTGCAAGGGACAGGGTGACAACGTGCAACCAGAGGGCTGGGAACAGCCAGATCTAAGCCACCGTCGACCCTCTCTGGGCAGCTTTCCTTGCTGCCCGTGCCCACTACAACGGTGGTGGCTTCGGTTTTGTGCAGAAATAGGCAAAAATAAGAAGAGGTGCAACCTAAGCCTCATCTTCCCTGCATCTTTCCTTCACTCACTCTTTTGTTGCCATCCTTCAGCTTCATCAGGGAGATGAGAAGGGACTAAACTTAAGAAAGGAGGTGCTGCCTTTGGTCCTTTCCTCTCTGCCTCCAGTTCCTCACAGTTCCTGCGGTCTGGGGTGTTGGGAAAACCTCTTTGCCAAGGTCCGGAAGCATCATTTGAGACCAGCTGTGCTTGGCAGTGAAACATAGCCTTTCAGGAGAATCTGTGGATTAATCCCCCACTTTCCTGAGCATCTGTTCCCACAATGAACTACTTGCATACTGAGAATTTTGAATTTTGGAACAGGACTTGGATGATTTGGTCTGTGGTCTCTAGAACAGATCATCCCATGATAAAATCTGTGTCCTCTCTGCATCTCCATACACTTTTGCCCTCTTTTTATCTATTTCTGTGGCAATCACAACCCTGTCTAAATTCTGCAGAGCAGTCTGGGTTACTAGGTCTCATTCATGCTAATTAATTTGTGGGACCGTAGCCCAAACTGGACTGATACATGTGGGAAAATCACCACTGGGATGACCGACCTTTTTCTGTAACTCCAGAAGAGTTTTTTCTGCTTTTCTGTCTGCGTCATGGTGTTGGTAGCAAAAGGAAACAAGCCCTGAGCTCTCTCAATGTCTACTTAACCTCTTTATGTTCAAAAAGATGTTGATGCTTGAAGAGGAGAAAAGCAATATCCATTTACAAAGCAGCCAACCACGCTTTCCTCCAGACCCAAGGATCTCTCCACCTGAAGGGTCTTTGGAGACCACGGGTTGGGGCTGTAGGGCCCTGCCTTGCCTTGGGTTCTGTATGGATCTTTCTTCCAAGTTGTCCTTGGCTGGATACACCCATGGGATGGGATCACATGCAGAAATCCATGAATGTCACCTTGCACCAGGTCACAGAGGGAGCAGGGATGGGCACAGGGGTCTGAAGGTGCAGCCAGTGCAGCGTTGGATGGTTTCTCTGTGCCACGCAGCCCCTCTGCAGGTGCTTGCTTCGTCTGTGCTGTCACGGAGAGGAGACCTCAGAGGTAGGTTCAGTCCTGCTGTGAAAAATTGGTTCCCCAGACTTTAATTTCCCAGGTCAAATTGTGTGGCTGTGTCCCACCCTTCCCCACCTGCAGGAAGACGGCAACGCGTGCACGGAGCGATAAGGATGAAAAAGCAAAAGTGGCCCAGTTTCTGCCTTGCTGGAGTGGAGATTGAAGATTGTCAGGCTCTGGTCTAATCTCCTTTCCTCTCCTTCACAGGCAGCTGAACTGGGAATGGCGTCTGCCTATTACACGTATATCTTCACTAATCTGGTAAGACATTTTTCTCGGCTTTTCTCCCGGCTGCGTGTAGAGTCATGTTAATGGGAGCTGATCTCCCTGGCCCGTGGGAGTGCTGGGAAGAGCCACGTGCATGCCGAGTGGAGGATTCGAGGGGGAAGGAGGCAAGGAGGGGTGTCCCCCTGCCAACCTGAGCATCACTCAGGAGAAGTCTTATAAAATCATAGCATGTCCTGAGTTGTAAGGAACCCACAAAGATCATCGAGTTCAACTCCTGTCCCTGCCCAGGACACCCCAACATTCACACTGTGGGGCTGAGGGTGTTGGCCAAATGCTTCTGGAATATTGTCAGGCTTGGTGCTGTGACTGCTTCCCTGGGAGCTGTTCCAGTGCTCCACAACCCTCTGGGGGAAGAATCTTCTCCTCACCCTCCTGTGGCATCTTCCTGGCATTCCCTGGGATCCAGAGAGAAAACCTCAGTGCCTGCTCCTCCTCCTCCCCTTGTGAGGAAGGTGTAGAGCGCAATGAGCTCTCCTTTCAGTCTCCTCTTCCCCAGGCTGAACAGACCAAGTGACTTCTGCTGCTCCTCATATGGCTTCAGGAGGTGAAACCCAACGGGTGCCCAGCAGCACCGACCAATCTGCCAAAGGCAGCATCTCTAGGCACTGCAGCCAGAGATGGTGCGATAAGATGTGTGGGTCTTTGGGAAGCACCAGCAGCTGGGTGGTTCCTGGCCAAGGGCTCAGGAGGGTTGCACTGGAGGTGTCAGATCCCATTCCCTGTGCTGGGAGAAGGACAGGCTGTGCTGAGATGTGTGTGCAGAGGGCAGTGTGCTTTTCTTCCATGCGTCTGAGAGCAGCTGTGTGAGACAAAGGAAGGATGATGCCATAAACGTTGAGAGGCAGAGAGGGGCATATCTTCAGCATGGCCCCTGGTGATTTGGCTTTATAGCTACTAATAACATTAATGGGGGAATCGTGTGGTTAAATCCCCGAGTACTGCGCTAAACAAGGAGTAATGGGCTTAGGCAGCAACAGAGGGAAACCCAAAATAAACATCAGAGCAACATCTCTTGCTGCAGCAGCTCTGAGGCTCTCGAACAGACTGCCAAGCAGTGTGGGGAAAATGTGACCACCAGGAGACCAGATCCCTACTTATTAATGCTGGTGTGGGGCTGATGGAAACCTGAGTGCAGCAGGATGGGCTGGATGATTAAGTGGAGGTGCCTTCCAACCCTAAATGATACTCATATTCTCTAATTTCTATTAATATTTATGCCAGGGCGTGTGTGCCAGGAAAGCCGAGAGCTGAATCACGCTTTGTGTTTGGGTGGGAGACAGACGGGAATGGATGGAGCCAAACGTGTAGGCAGGAGAGCTGGAGTGGAGAGGAGGAGGGGGAAGGAGTGAGTTGGAGGGGTTGAAAGCCAAGAGAGTAATCAGGATGGAGGATGGAAAAGGGATGAGGAGAGGAGATGTGGGAAAAGAGAAAAATGCAAAAAAGAGTAAAAGCTACGAGCTTCTCACGTGAACTGAGAGCATCCTGATTCCTGCTCAGCGCTGAATCTATAGGTTCTAATCATTCTTAATAACAGAACAAGCTTCACTGCTTGAGGGGCATGTTTTAGTATTTGGTAGGAATGGTTGGACTCGATGATCCAATGGGTCTTTTTCAACCTGGTGATTCTATGATTCCTGCTTATCCCCATGCAAATGAACGTCACTGGGCATGGGAGCAAAAGGATGTATCTGGAGAGGGGATGTGATGGAGTTAGGATCAGTGATGGGCCCTTTGGGAAGGGCTGCACCCTCCAGAGGTGAAGTTCATTTGTTTCAAGGTAGTGGTTGCTGCTTTGTGGTCTCTCACCACCCCCTCCAGTGCCAGCCCCAAGTCAGAGTGGAGCTGTGCTGGTGGAGCTGGTGAGGAACAGTGGCCATCCCACCAGATCTTGCTCACAGTGCTAAACCACTCCAGTCATTAACAGGCTGCCCAGGGAGGTGGTGGAGTCACCTTCCCTGGAGGGGTTTAAGGGATGGGTGGATGAGGCGCTGGGGGACATGGGTTAGTGATTGACAGGAATGGTTGGACTCGATGATCCGGTAGGGTCTTTTCCAACCTGGTGATTCTACGAGTCTATGATTTCCCAGTCCCAGCAAGTAGTTTTCCTGCTGCCTTCTGCTCCCCATAACTGTTTCTTGTTCCGCTTCCAGTCCCTGTGCACCCCACAAACTGGGGCTGTTCAGGGGTGGTGTTTGGGCTACAGGAGTCACTATAAAAACCAAGTTCCCCACTACCACCAGCACCAGCCTGGTTTTGAGCATGAGTGTGGTTAAGCATTGAAGTCAAGAGGTGAAATTTGTCTTCGAAACCCATTTGTCTAGTGTAATGCAGTTATGGCAGGTGAAAAAGAAATGAGTTGTGTTGCCGTTCACTCTCGCAGGATACGAATCTGTTTACCCAGGCTATTTTACCACTTTGTCTGAAAGACGAGCCCTCAGCAGAACTCACTGGATTTTTGGCAGCGACTGTTAAAGAAAGGTGACATCGGGCAAAATCCGGGCAGATGGAAGAGATGTTTAAGGAAATTAGTAATATTTAAATGGAAATGAGAGATGGGAGTGAGCAATTTAGACTAATAAATCTGGAGGGATTATCAAGCTCCTAATGAACCCTCTGAGGTTTTGCAGTCCTTGCCTAATAGAAAAGATAAAATCAGAGTGAAATGCTGTCGAGGGGAGCAAGCAAAAAGGTGGCTTTAAATGGAGGGAGAACCCATTAGAAGGGGAATAGACAGTCTGTGTAGCACTAAGGTACTTGGAGATGAAAAAATATTTCAGATAAAGAAGAGAAAAGGGGATAAAATGCTGAATTAAACACCTGCCCTGCAGCACTAGAGGGGAATTCTGTTCCTGTCTTCTAGCATTAATTGTATTTAATAAGCACATCCCAGCCGACAGCTCGTTGTGTGTCGCAGCTCTTCTCTCCGCGGAGCGTTAGGTGGAGGCAAGTTCCTGCAGCTCCCCTGCTGCTGGTCCACAGGGAGAGCGATTCAGGGGCGATGGCTCCTCCGTAGCCAGCCTGATGACTGCAGATAGCGCCCGTCGTTCAGCGGGGAGGCAGAGTGGTGCGAGCAAGCAGATGCCAGCCTTTGGCAGGAGATTGAGGGAGCAAATGAGGAGGAAGCCCTCGGCCCCAACGCGTTTCCATCGGAGCCAAGGCGAGCAGCCTGATGTAAAAATATCCACGGGCTAATTTACTGTGTGCGAATTCATTATCAGCTTCCTTCAGCCAGCTCGAGGGACCCTTTTTTGTCAGCAACAGAAGCTCAACAAATTTTCCAGAAGTCTTAATGAAACTCACAGAGCAGAGCAGCTCTGTTGCATTTCTCTTCCCCACATCCATTATGTGCATATGGGGCACTTGTGGCAGCTGAGCGCCCTTCTGTTCTCAGTCCCCTTGCAGAAAATGTCATTCTGACCTAAGTTTCTTCATGGCATCTCTGCATAAACTCCCTCTGAGGCTTGTCCTTCTGGAAGGGTGATTAATGGCAAACAGTGACCCAAGGGCTGCTCCATGCACCGTGGTTTGTGCTGAGTTGAGCTCAGAGATGCGCCTCACCCCTTCCCTTCTCTCCAACAGGACGCAGGGTTTCTGTATATCATAGAATTATAGCATGGTTTGGATTGGAAGGGACCATGACGGTCATTGAGTCCTTCCCCCTGCAGTGCGCAAAGACATCTTCAACTGGATCAGGTTGCTCAGCTTATAACCATGTAAGGGGATGATGATGGGTGATGATGGGATGGGGTTGTTTAGGCTGGAGAAGGGGAGGCTGAGGGGAGACCTCATTGCTCTCTACAACTACCTGAAAGGAGGTTGTGGAGAGGAGGGAGCTGCGCTCTTCTCCCAAGTGACGGGGACAGGACGAGAGGGAATGGCCTCAAGCTCCACCAGGGGAGGTTTAGGCTGAACATTATCAAAAAATTCTTCACAGAAAGGGTCATTGGGCACTGGCAGAGGCTGCCCAGGGAGGGGATTGAGTCACTTTCCCTGGAGGGGTTTAAGGGACGGGTGGATGAGGTGCTGAGGGACATGGGTTAGTGATTGATGGGAATGGTTGGACTCAGTGATCCGGTGGATCTCTTCCAACCTGGTGATTTTATGATTCTATGTGCTCCATAATCATAGTAACAGCAGTAGTAGTAGTAATAGTACTAATATGCCAGCCCATAAATAGAGCATTGCAAGCAGGCTGTTGTGCATGGGATAAAATAGTTCTTCTAGTGCTGGAAGTCCTTGAAGTCAGCAGCACCGAGCAGGAGGGATGTTGGATGCCTCCAAAATCCTGTACTGCAATTAATTCTTTTAGCTTGTTAATTCTGTGTAGCTCGTTGTTGGTTTTGTCGTCTTTTCTTTTCCCTTCTTCTCTTTTTTTAACATAACGTATGGCCCTCAGGCTGGGTTTAAATTTGAAAACATTTATCAATGAGATTAGATGGAAATAATTGAAACAATTAAAATTATTACTGTAAGAAGGAAGGTGTAAAGGAGTTTTACTGGTGCCTAGAGTCAGCTGGTCTATTCGCTGGATGTAGTTTTGTTCCCTGACAGTATTGTGCGGAGGTGTTCTTGCTGATAAAACAGCTGCCGTATTCAATTTCCAGAGACCAGATAAATCAGTTTTGGTTTGTTTTCTGTTTGCTTTTTTTTTTTTTTCTTCGTTCTTTAGTGATTTATAAAGAGGTTCTTCTTCATGCAGGATGAGGTTTTCAAAGCTGAATAGTCGCTCTGGGTGTCCTGTTGGAATTGGAGGGGAAAATAATGTCTACTTCAAATAGACAATGTCACAGGTTTCAGTGGTAGCTTGTTGTTAGTGTAGAATCATAGAATCACAGGGTGGCTTGGGTTGGAAGGGACCTCAAAGCCCATCCAGTTCCACCCCCTGCCATGGGCAGGGACACCTCCCACTGGATCAGGGGCTCCAAGCCCCATCCAACCTGGCCTTGAACCCCTCCAGGGATGGGACAGCCACCACTGCTCTGGGCAACTTTTCTTCCCAAGTTCTCACCTCAATCTCCCCCTTTTTAGCTTCAAACCATACCCCTCCACCCCATCCTATTCCAGCACTCCCTGATGAAGAGCTCCTCCCCAGCTTTCCTGGAGCCCCTTTCAGCACTGGAAGCTGCTCTAAGGTCTCCCTGGAGCCTTCTCCAGGCTGAACAACCCCAGCTCTCTCAGCTTGTCCTTGTATGGAGGTGTTCTATCCCTCAGATCATCTTTGTGGCCTCCTCTGGACAGTAACATCCTTTGGAAGGAGGGAATGATGTAAGTAGAGCAGAGTGAAGGTGGGCTACAGCTGAGTGTTTGACCAGAACTGTGGAGCTTGGGTTTTCAGTCCTGCTGCTTTGTGAAATTGCCTTCTCCTGGTGAAATGACCGTCTCTTTCTGTATCTACTTGTGCACCCTGAGCTCCATCAGGAGCCGTGGTGTTTGGCCTCACTGCTCCACAAGCCCCCTCGCTTTCCCTTTTGACCTGGCACAAGTGAAGAACACGGACTCTTTTGTTAGACTTTGACAAATTTTGCCTTGCAATCCAGCCAGCCTTCTGAATTCCCAGTAGCTGATGCAACCCTTTTTGTAGAACCCAGATCATTCCCTGGATTTATGGCTCATATTTTCCATGGCATGTGGTAGCAGGGCAAACAAATCAGGTTTCTGCAAGGATGCCAAAGCAATTTCTCCTCATTCCAGTTAGCGTGAGGAAAGGAGGATTTAGACGAAGCAATAACGGTACCTGCCTGAGTTTTGCTGCTTGTGCTACTTTACCTGTCTTGGGTCTTCTTTATGCATTGTTGGAGTCCATCCTGTGCTTGATTTCCAGTTGCTGAGTAAATCATTCTCTCAGATACAGCCCAAGCCCTTTGCTGTGAGAGCAAACCTCTCTCTTTTCCTCTGCCCTTATGCTGTCATGTCCTATTTGTCTTTCAGACTTTCTACCCCTTGTTTTTCAAGAGCTGCGCTGTTCGCGTCCCAACATTAGCACTTGACTTCTTTGCAGATTTGTCACTCTTCAGACCTCAGGCTCCCCGCAGAGAAGTTGAACTAAATTGCTTTTACCAAGGATGTGGGCAATGTATTTTCCTAAAGTGCTTTCCTTTGAAGAGCAGCCTACAAAATTTAATAGCTTGCCTTGCACGAGGGGGTAAAATACCCATCCTTGCTAGTACATGGCACACTCTGATGCTTTTGTGATGCATCAGCCTTGTAGGAGCAACCAGATTTTTTAGGACAGTTCCCCTAAATTGTCCTGAGCTCATGCAATCGTAGAATCATTTGGTTGGAAAAGATCTTTGAGATCATAGAATCCAACTGTACCTGTCCACTACTAAACCATGTTTAAATACCTCCAGGGATAGTAACTCAACCACCTCCCTGGGCAGCCTTTTCCAGTGCCTGAGAACACTTTCAGTGAAGAATTTTTTTCCTTATTGTTTAATCTGAACCCTTCCCCTGGTGCAATTTGAGGCAATTTCCTCTCAGAATGGTTCCTTGAGATCACAGTTCCTCTTTAACTACATGAATGACCCAATAGCAGTGCCTTGGGTAGATTTCCCACGTCCACTCCCCTACTGAAAAGGCCACAATTTGTTGCTGTGATGGCTTCTTTTCTTCCAGACAAATTGATTTTTACATGTGGCCCATTATAAACTTATTGACTCTGTCAATAGTTTATTTATAAACCGAGCCTTTCAAGAAAACCATAAAGCACTTAACATAATGTTGTCCACTTGAGTAAATAAATAAATGAATGTGTTAGAGGAGCTTAGGAATGATTATCAGACTTGACAGCTCAGCCCCGAGGGCAACAGGATCCAAAGAGGCAAAGGCAGGTATTTTCTCCACTGGTACATCTAATAGAGGAGGTCCAGAGATCTCGGAGGAGATATTGGTCACGGTGACAGGTTGAGGGGGGACATCAGTGGCACAGAAGCCTCAAAGTCTTTTCAGGCTTCTTGTGAGGACTCTATCTTTTAGCCATTTGTTTCGGTGACCCTGGAGGAAGAATAATCCTTCCGCTTCCCCTCTCTGTGGATGAGTCACGCTCCAGACTCAACACGTTGTTCATACCTGAACTGTGAGACCTGGGGTAACCGCAGAGTGGATGCACCAGATCCATTCAGCGTAAATGGGACCAGGATGGTACCTTCTGCCCCTTTGGACTAAACCTACTAATCCCACCACCCATGTCTTAGAGGAGAGACTCCCTAAGGAGAGCTTTGCCTGAAGAACAAAGAGCTGAGACTCTTTTTCTCCTCTGATTGACCCTAAAAAAGGTGAGTAATGATGCAAGTTGGCACCCAGTGATGTCGGCAGTGAAGTCACTAGGGTGTGCTGACTTTGCACTAGCTGAAGCTTTGGCTCCTGCAAAAAATCTGCCAGGCAATCTCAGCACAGAAGCTCCGTCTTTGGAGTGTGACAGCTGTTCTAAGCACCAAATACTCTTGAAATGGAAGTTTTGCCAGAGTGAGGGCTTAATAATAGAGAAATGGAAGCCTTGGACCAATACTCTCCTTCCCATCCCACATAAAAATAGAAAAGGAACAGTACAGCGTGTTCTGGACCCGCAGTGAGCCTGTGCCGGGTGTAAATCAGCTTTTGCTGCTGTCAGAGGGCCGGATCCTTGGCTGGGATGGAGGGGAGCAAGGTAAGTGCTGAGCTTACAGTACCAGGAGTTTCTCCCACTGAGCACTTGGCAATGAAAACATCAGAGGATTTTTTGGAGGCTGCAAATAGGCAGGTCCAAAAACCCAATAGAGTCCCTGCAGTAATTAAGACAGAAAGCTAACCGTGCGTGTTAGAAGAGAAAGGAGGGATGGGGACACCTTCATGTTGGTGCTGGTTGAACTGAGCAAATCCTGTTCCTTCCTGCAGCTTGGGGTGAGGTGAGGTTGAGCAGGGTCTGGAAAGGTCTTGGAGTCACTAAAAATGAAGCAAGCCCATCTTTATACTTGTCTCCAGCGTGCAGGTAGTGGCCGCTGTCTCCTTGCTTCCTGGGTGATTTAGATTATTAAAAAATGTGATAAGAATCAAGTCAGGGAGTGAGGTTCTGCGCACACAAATGGGATGCAGAACAATATCACCAGCTAAATCGATAAAGCTGGAAGCAGCTCAATAGCTGATGCAGAGCGCTGAATAGCAAAGTGGCCATCTCGCCGCTGCGAGGTGAGCAATTACCAGGAGCCACTTGCTGAAGTGAGACCACAGCGTGGCTGTGCGGGGGGGTCTTGAGGGTTCGCAGCTCCACACTTTATAAAACATCTGTTTTATGTCACTAATAATCCCTTGCTTGATTGTCTCTTTCCACGTAGAAGTCCCCAACCTCTTCCCAGACTTGGGAGAAGAGGGTGTGATGGGTGGCAGCAGTGCCAGTAGCGAGGATCATCACTTGTGGGGTCTGATTTAGCCTGGGTGTGGATTGCTTGAGTGCAGATTTGAGAGGATATTTCATTAGTTACTTCCTTGGGTACAAATCCTGCCTTTGATGCGTTGTGTTGAAGGCGTATTAGAATCCTAGAATGGTTAAGGTTGGAGAAGACTTTCTAAGCTCATCCAGTCCAACCATCAACCCAACACCACTGTGCTGAATAAGCTGTGTCCCCAAGTGCCACATCTACATGCTTTTTGAACCCCTCCAGGGATGCAGAAATGTTTTGCTGTGAGGGTGAGGAGGCCCTGGCCCAGGTTGCCCAGAGCAGTGGTGGCTGCCCCATCCCTGGAGGGGTTCAAGGCCAGGTTGGATGGGGCTTGGAGCCCCTGATCCAGTGGGAGGTGTCCCTGCCCATGGCAGGGGGGTTGGAAATAGGTGATTTTCAAGGTCCCTTTCAACCCAAACCATTCTATGATCCTATGACACGTTTCACGTTATGGGTTTCTGTTCCTAATTGAATGGAGACTATAGCCTGTAAATCTCTTGATCGTAACTCACAGTTAGCGACGCCAGAAAATCCAAGCTCCTGGCTTTAAAATCATGAATTACAGAGCTAGGCCATGTGGCTTTTATTAGCGAAGATCTAAATGTGTGGGTCACTCCACAGGTTTTGTCTGCTGCTGTAAAGTGAGAACGCAGGTCGAGTGCCGCGCGAAGCACACAAACCCGCGAGTGACTTTATCCTCTAATAACTCCTCCAGTGCTGTCTCCCAGGGAACCCCTTTGTATTCAATTAGCTAATGTGTGCCTAGCACTTGGAAAATATAGAGTGCCATAGAATTGCTAAGTGTTGTTATTTAACAGCACATATTTAGTGGTTGCAGACCTGGAGTAGAAGTCAGAAAACCTACACTGTAATTGCCTGGTGCTGCTGCAGAATTTGTTGTGGTTTGAGCAAAGCCTGGGGATTTTCCTTCTGTAAAAGTTCATTAATTTTGGTTACAGACCCTCAGGGCCTGCTTCTTCTGAGAGCTCATGAAACAGAATATTGACTCTTGGTGGGTGCTTTAAAGAACATACTGAAAATACCTGGAATTAGCCTTGGCATGAGTTTTTGTGGTCTCCTCTGCACCTCAGGTTGCATAAAGAGCTGGACTGAGAAGGAGGGCAAAGTGCTGGTTAACTATTGTGATGGTTCCAGTATAAGGAGGGGAAAAAAAATCTTTGGCAGTGGAATAGGAGGTAACGGAGGAGGCGCTTGCACCACTGTCTTCGGTTTGCACCTTCTTATGTTCACCAGATACCTTGATCTTGATTACAAATTTATATTTGCTCTGATGGTGGAGGCTAGGATAAGGCTCACCAGGGCTTCGAGTCCCCTTTAAAGAGGATCTGCTGACAGGTGTGAGTTATTTTCCTAATGGCTCCTTGCTCTTATTGCATTGGAAAGTGATCTTCCAGCCTGTAAAAGCAGCAGCCAGCACTGCGGATAGGGAAGAGTAACTACACGAGGAGAGGCAGCAGGTAAACTACTCTGTGTGAGCACCACCTTTTTCAAGCAGTCTAGGAAAGGCCAGGTACCAAGGTCATACCAAGATGTGCTTGGGTTGTTTATCATTTTTCCTAGCTTAGGTAAGACCCAGCTTCGGAACGTCTCAATGACAAATCCTTGTGTCTGACACCGAATCCCTGTGCACCCGCTACAGAACCATTCACGTCACTTCTCAAATCCGAACGGTATTTATCTGCTTCAGCCTGATCTTTGGAAAGGGAAATGCGTTCACACTTGCACGCAAGCACGTGACAAGAGGAGCCGTCTGAGATCATCTCCCAGAGCAGGGTTTCCACCTGTTCTCCTCACTGTGCTCCCCTCTTGCCAGGCAGCATCTCTGCTGTGGTGAGACCTCACCTGAAGCTCTGCATCCAGCTCTGGAGTCCTCAGCACAGGAAGGACATAGATCTGTTGGAGCAAGTCCAAAGGAGGCCACGAAGATGATCAGAGGGCTGTAGCACCTCTCATATGAGGACAGGAAGAGAGAATATGGGTTGTTCAGCCTGGAGAAGAGAAGGCTCCAGCGAGACCTTAGAGCAGCTTCCAGGACTCAAAGGGGGTCCAGGAAAGCTGGGGAGGAGCTCTTCATCAGGGAGGGCAGGGACAGGACGAGGGGGAATGGTTTTTCAGCTGAAAGAGGGGAGATTGAGATGAGATCTTAGGAAGAAAAGTTTTCTCACGAGGGTGGGGAGGCCTTGGCCCAGGTTGCCCAGAGCAGAGGTGGCTGCCCCATCCCTGGAGGGGTTCAAGGCCAGGTTGGATGGGGCTTGGAGCCCCTGATCCAGTGGGAGGTGTCCTTGCTTATGGCAGGGGTGGAACTGGATGGGCTTTGAGGTCCCTTCCAACCCAAACTTTTCAATGTTTCTATGATCAGAGGCTTAGGGAAGGCAGGGTGGAGGTAGGACCACGGCTGCCTGATGGAGAGTCAAGCTCTGGAAATCAGCTGAGTGGTGCAGGCCATGAATGACAAATGAGTTTGTGTTTGCGAAACGTGGGTTTGGAAATGTCAAGCGTGGTGAATGACTGTGTAGGAAAGTTAAAAAACAAATAGGGATGGAAGCTGAGCCAGCAGCTACTGGTGTATCCGGATACTCTCACGGCTTTGCCCTCCGTCGCGAGCCTGACCTTACCAAATATCTCTTATCCCATTGCAAATGAAGTGTGTCCCCCAAGGATGGTTTATCTCCATCTCGCTGCATAGGCAGCTCATGCCTCATTTACTTGTTTCTGACCTGGGTCCGCAAAATGCCTTTGTGCACGTCTGAGGAAAAACATTTAAAGGCAGAGGGTTGGAGCTGGAGCAGAGGGAAGGGAGAAGGAGCAGCATAGGGAAAGGGTCATGTACAGGCCCCACGATCCCCATGGGTTACAGAGGGGATGCTTTATGAGCGTGACAGCCACAGAAATGGGGTTTTCTGCAGCTGGAGGCTTGCCTAGAAAAAGATGGATATAGGAGGCGTTGATGGTAGAAAAAAGCCAGAGGTTGCAATGACCAGCCACCACTAATGGAGCTGGGAAAAGCTGCTGTTAACATTTGAACCAGAGCAAATTGTTGACTCCGGGGGGAGCACGCTCTGGTCTGCCTGCGACCGCTTTGTCACAGCTGCCTCCGTCCCCATTACTGCAGGGAAGGTGGGCTGATGATCCTCCTGGAAGGTGCAGGGAGCCAAGCTGAGGACTGGGATGACCCGTTCCCTCAGGCAGCCCGTGGGATTGGTCTGGTGACTGTGGCGAATCACACCTCTGCCTCAGTTTCCCCCATATGAATTGAGACTGATGGGGCTGGAGCACCTCTGCTGTGACAGTAGGGTGAGCGAGCTGGGGTTGTTCATCCTGGAGAAGAGAAGGCTCTGAGGAGACCTTCAGTACTGAAAGGGGCTCCAGGGAAGCTGGGGAGGGGCTCTTCATCAGGGAGGGCAGGGATAGGATGATTTTAAGCTAAAAGAAGGGAGATTGAGGAGAGATCTTGGGAAGAAATTCTTCGCTATGAGGGTGGCCCAGGTTGCCCAGAGCAGTGGTGGCTGCCCCATCCCTGGAGGGGTTCAAGGCCAGGTTGATTGGGGCTTGGAGCCCCTGATCCAGTGGGAGGTGTCCCTGCCCATGGCAGGGGTGGGACTGGATGAGCTTTGAGGTCCCTTCCAACCCGAACCATTCTATGATTCTCCCACCCAGGAACTGCTGATTTAAGGGGCAGCGTGTAACAAATCTGTGAGGACCCGAGTAACCTCAGAAGCTTAGAAATGTTTGCAGGGGAGAAAAGGTGTAACAAAAGGCATTGATTTCAGCTGCCTTGAGGTGGGGGCAGTCTGGCCTGAGACAGGTGTGGCTCTTCTGGTACACAACAACCCTTTTTCCTTCTGCTATAACAAGCCAAGAGGGCAGTCGGGCACCTGCTCCACCTGTATCTCGTGCAATTTGCCTTCTGGCTCGGGGGGGAGATGGTATTTCACAGGGGCTCAACATATCTCCTGCTGCTCTGCCTGCATCCAGGATCTCATCAGGCTCAGGTCCTCATTAGCCATCTGCCCTCGTTGTGTGGGTTGACAGGATGCTGTGGGTAAATGGATAACCTGTCAGGGAGGCGGGAGGATAATATCATTCAAATGAATCAATAGTTCACAGGCAATTTCATGTTACCTAGCGTTAATGCTTTTGTGTCCAAAATGCACTTAATCCTGTGTCTGATCACACTCCCGTGGGAGTTTGCTGTGCTGGAATAGTCTTGCAACTCCATGTTTTGGAGATTTACAGACATTGTTCCTACGTGCGTGCATATGCAGGAAAGAGAAAAAATGACTTGACTCATGGAGATCTCAGAGTCTAAAGAGCCAAAAGGCATTTGTATTAGTGATGGAAGGGAATGGGTATCCAACAGTTTCTGAAGCCATCACTCCTACCTACTCACTCCGTTTTAGCAATTAGCAAAAGAGAAATTACTGAGGAAGGCACCATTATTTCCTGCTAATAGGACAACGAGGTCTGAACTCTTCCCCAGGAAACTAGCTTTGTCGTGTAACTGCTTCCACTGACATGAGGAGCAAAACAGAGTGCTCTCTTTTTGCTTTAATTTCTTTTTATACAGTCATTTTTATACATGTTGCTACTTTTGCTCTTCAGAAATGTGAAAGAATGGGCCTCACAGTCAAAGCACATTCCTACCCTCCACAGGGGCATTAGGATGTCCCATGATTAGCATCTCCTGGTACCTGATGGCACCAAGGAGCAGGGCAGGATTGCCTTAGGGGAAGGAACTGGTTTAATGTAGCAGTTTTAGCTTTGCATCACTGATTTGTGTGTGGTGGTGGTAGAACAGCTTCCCTCAGCAGATGAGGTTGGTTACCCAGGCTGGGGTCTAATTCAGGATGTTCTCGACGGAAATTAAAGATAATAAAGAAGGTCTCAACAGTCTGATGGTCTGGGCAGCCCTGGGTTTGGATGCACAGCTACCACCCGTGTGCTTAGAGTGTCTGGGGCTCTCAGCCATAGGGACACCCAGGCACAGCACGGGTATCATTGTGAACACAGCAAGGACCTTCTTCTGGGAGTGCCTTGGAGAAGGCTTTGCTTGGAAAGTATAAATCTACTAAGGAGCTCTGTGCTCTGGAGCTCCCAGAGCAGAACTGACCTTCTCTGGCCAATTATAGCAGTTACTGGCTTCATCCGAAAAATACCATCCACCCCCTTGCCTCTGCTGTAAACTCTGTGTTACAGGGAACCTCCTGTCAGCAGAGTTGGTTTATGAGCTATAGAGAACAGCACAGCACTCTGGGATGGTTGGCAGGAAGCGCAGCTCAGAAATGGGAACATCCCAGAATCCTCTTTGGAGGGGTTTTGGTCTTTGTGGAACTTGGCCAATAAGGCATTGCACTTGGCTGACATCTTCATTAAAAGCCTTACTGAGTTGGGTCATGGTCAACACCCAGACTCTTCCTTACTGGCCAGTGCGTGGATTTAAGCCCCAACTTGGAGGTGGAAGGTTTTATAGAATTATAGAAAGTTTTGGCTTGGAAGGGACCTCAAAGCCCATCCAATTCCACCCCTGCCATGGGCAGGGACACCCAGTGGATCAGGTTGCTCCAAACTCCATCCACCCTGGCCTTGAACCCCTCCAGGGATGGAGCATCCACAGCTTCCCTGGGCAACCTCTTCCAGTGTTTCATGTGCATGTTCTCGTAGCTGTGGCATCCCGTCTTCCCTTCAAGGTTATTGAGTGGTTGAAATGTTTGGTGCCTGTTCTCTTCCCTAACCCCATTTTCTGTTTTGGGCTGCTTTAGGAGTTTTCCCTCCAGCACCTGGACAGTCTGCTGGATGACCGAGTCAACATCTTGGGATTTTCCATTTTCAACCAGTCTCATGCTTTCTTCCAAGAGTTTGTCCAGAGCCTCAACCAGTCCTGGCAGGAGAACTGTGACCACGCTCCTTTTACTGGGCCAGCAGTAAGTAAAATTAATTCCCACCACCCCCAGGAGAGTGGGAATCATAGAATCACCAGGTTGGAAAAGACCCTCTGGATCATCAAGTCCAACCATTCCTATCAATCACTAAACCATGTCCCTCAGCAAACCTCTAGGAAACTGGCTTGTGGAAGAGGGACTCTGGATGCAAATAGCATAGGAAGGGCTGGGCTCCGGGCTGTGTTACGTTGCACCCTCTTAACGTCTACCTACGGAGAGTGCAGATCAGCACCAAAATCTTCCCTAGGGCCTCTTCATAACTGGGAAGGTTTGCAAAGCAGATTTGCCAAATCAGGGATGCAGGGAGCTGGGGGAGGAGAAAAAGAGAAAATGCCATCAGTGGAACTTTTTTCATCATTTTTTATGAGCCCAAAGCCCCTTTGACAAGCCAAGGCAGCTGAGTGCTGCTGAAAACCTCCTTATTATCACTACAAAGTGATCTTAAGCAAGTAAAATAAGCTTCCTGCCCTATGTGTCCACATCCTATTGGCTTGAGGAGATGCTCAGGCCACGGTTAGTGCATGCCTGGGTCCATCCTGCTCTCCGTCCTCCCAGCCCTCTGCACAGAGGTAGCTGCAGCGAGCTTGTTGCCTGCCCTGCTACATCTCTATGGGATTGCTAACAAGAAACTTCCTATTTGGATGACAGTTGCAGGGACTTTTTGAAGGCATTATAAACAAATTTCCATCTAATAGTACAAACAGAAGACAGTAGGAGCGGAGCAGCCGTGATGGGGAAATAACTGATCTCATTGTGCCTTCTCATCCTGTATTGTCTTGAACAACCAGCAGATTCTGTAGGTGGGAGGATGCTGCCCCATTGCAGCATGTTTGTTTTCTTTTTTTTAAAGAGTGAACGAGTTCAGAGCTGCGTGGAGCTGTTTGGTTTGCAAGCCTGAGCCTAAATCACCCATCAGTGTATTATTAAGCCAGCTGGATGCTCTTTTCATTCATTCATAAAGCGTAATCAGCCGTACAGCAGGCTTCCTCCTGGGCCAGGGAGGACACGGGGCTTGGTCACACTGCATCGCCCTGATTTAAACTGCTCCAGCCCTGCTCTCTTTAGGAGATGTTCCCTCCTTAGAGGACATTCCCAGGGGTTTCAGTGTCTTCCCCAGCTCCTGCTGTGTGGCTGCTCTTGGCTGTGCTGAGAAGCTCCCCTTGTGCCTGCCGGTGATCAGCTTCTCAGAGGGATTGTGGTTCTTGGTGTACAAATAGGGAATTGAGACATAGAAGTGAAGTGAGTTCTGTTATGTCAGAGTCAGAGAATGTACAGCATGGTTGAAAAAAATGGGTTCAGTTCTCCTTAATCCTAGTGTAGAATCTTAGCCAAGAGGTGGTTTCTTTCTGATGGACGGAAGGTTCACTCTGTGTTCATAGCAGGCTCCCATCACCAATGTGCCACATCCCCAGTGATGAGAAAAGGGCTTTGCCCTAAGCAGTGAAAATACAGAGCAGAGGTGAAGTGAAATATTCCCTGACAGGGCACGTTTCCTCTCCTGTGCAAAGGAAATCCAGCACTATTTTGCCATGCATTGCGTCCGCTCTTGGACATCTGGCAGGTCTCATCTGCGGGAGAGCATCTCTCTGTGTAAGAAATTCCACTTTTAAGGCTGGGAAGCAGATATCTCGTGGGATGGCTCATGCTAAAAACAGAAAAGGAAGGCCAACAGCTGGAAGTGACAGGAGGGAGGTTTCCTATGAGCTGCAAAATCCCAGGGCTTTCTTGCTGGAGCTGAGAAAGCATCTGAGGAAGGAGGAGGGAGCTGCTTGCTCTAATGCCATTCTCATTAATCACATTGCAAAGAAAGGAAATCAGAGAAAATCGTTCAAATTACAGATGGCTAGATTAGGTAATTAGAATTTAGGCTAAAACAGATGTTTGTAATTAAGTGTTTATGTCATTGAATAAAATCCAGATTGTAAAGTCTTTTGCAAAGGGTTTTAATGGTTTTAATGCTCTGTGTTATTTTGGGGGGCAAAGATACAGATGATAATGTTTTAGGAAGAAAACAGAAAAAAACCCATGGCAAAATGGAGAGTTGCCCAACCTGTTTGTATTTCCCTGCGGATCAGTTTACCTCTAAACATGGCCCTCACATGGGAGATATCTGTAAATAAAAACTAAAGTGGGATCTTCCACTCAACTATGCTTAACGTGCTGGTGATCTGGTGTTGGGAGAAAGGTGTGCTGCACTAAGCAAGGAGCTGCACCAGAGCAGAGCTCAGGCACCATCCCTGCTCCTGAGGTGCAGGGCATCCGATAGCATTAGTTGTCTTGAAGACACTGGATCAGGTTGCTCCAAGCCCCATCCAACGTGGCCTTCAACACCTCCAGGGATGGGACAGCCACCACTGCTCCGGGCAACCTGAGGAAACATTTCTTCCTAAGATCTAGATCTCCCATTTTTCAGCTTCAAACCATTCCCCCTCATCCCATGCCTGCATTCCTTGATCAAGGGCCCTTCCCCAGCTTTCCTGGAGCCCCTTTCAGTACTGGGCACCCTTTAAGTACATCAAGTGGCAATATTTATCATCAAGAATTAGCCTTTAGAGACAGAGGGAAGTCCCCTGTGACCCATGAACCTGTGAGTGTAGGACTACTGCTGCGCTTACGAAGTCTTTCAGCCTGTCTTGGAGCTCTTACCTTGCAGAGATGGTACAAAACCATCAGGGATCTGCTCAAACCAGGCGATGCACGCGAGGAAGAGAATCAATTTGTTAACAGGCAAATTGGCTTTTTGTGACAGAGTGACAAAGCTGGGGTTTCAAGTAGGAATATAAAAGTAGTGAGAGATTTTAAAGGCAACATGAAGAAATTTGAGGCAATGTACAGGAGAGCAGTTACAGATCTCCTTGGCTGAATATGCCTGGAGGAAGCTAAAAATGCTGTGTCCAGCTCTTTCTACCCACCCTGCTGAAGGTTGTGGTCCAAATGCATGTGGGAACGTGTGGCTGCTCTGCTTCTGTTCCAGTGCAAAGTCAAGCAGCTCCGTTTAAGACCCCAGAGTGGATGTGCTGAAATGACCCAGTGCTCATCTGAACTTGTTGGGCTCTAGGGGGCAGCTGGAAGCAGTCAGCTTGTGTTATTACCCCCAGATTAACCTTGTGAGAAGACATTCGCCTACCTATGAAAGCCAGAGAGACAAAGAACCCAGAAGACCTGCTGCATTCTGCTGCCATGTAATTGTGAATGGTTTCTTCCACACAGCCTGCATCCCAAGTTACTTGGCTGGGTTGAAGATGGTTTATTGGTGTTACTGAGTGAACAGAGGCAGAAGAAGATGGACATTAGGTGGTACAGGACAGCAGAGCAACCACTGTGTTGGGTTGGGATGAGAGACGAGTGGGAGAGCAGCAGAGCTGCTGATGGCGGGTGTGCAGGTGGTGGTGGGGCAGGATGGACTCATAAAACCATTACGGTTGGAAAAGACCTTTACGGTCATCCAGTCCAACCATCAGCCCAACCCCACTGACACCACTAAACCAACGTGAATGATTCAGTGTCTGTGGGAAGATATGGAGTGGATACAGGGGATTTTGATACCGGAGGAGAGAGTAGAGTGGAGGCCATGAACCTCCCGAGGTCTGAGTATTGGCAGCTATTCAAGAGAGATTGAAGGGAGAATCGAGGTAGGGGTTTAAAAAGAGGTGAACAGGGCTGTTTACTTGCCAGGCTCCCATGCATCCAGGTGCCGTTCTCCAAGGCCCACAAAATAGAGAGACTGGCATAGGAGCCTGGGTTTGAGCCCAGCAGGACAGAGAATGGCTGGTATAAATAACAAACAGGATTGGGAATGGAGATCTGGTGCTTCTGAGTAAAGTTGTGATTTATTTTCACAGAAAAAGGAGAGATATGTTAAAAGTAGGAAGGGAGTCCCATTCCCTGCCAAGAGGACTTGATCCTGTGCCTCACAACCCCCTCCCCAATCCCTAAATTGCTTGAAATCATAAGGATGCTGCCAGAAATCTTAACAAATTGTTCAAGGCTAAGCAGTAAAATATTCCAATCAATAATGTCAAATGCTTCGCTAAGATCTACAAGTCTCTTGCTCACCAGCTAATAAGAGATCATTAACTGCTCAGGGAAAATGGAAATGAAAACCCAACAGGAGACAATTAAAAATGCTGGGCCAATATTCTGGTTCAGTATGAGCTGGTGAAACTTTGGGATCACAGGGCTTGCGTTTGTTCTCATAACATTTTCATTTGACCAACTGGTATTAATATGGCTTCTGATTAAGGAAAGAAATTGCTAATTGTGCAATGTATCCTGTAACCTGAAGGGATTTGGTCCATGGTTAAAATAAGGTTTCTGCTACAGAGCTTCATGGAACAGGGGCCAAGGACAGGACGGGCTGGAGAGGACCCATTAGAAAAGGAACTTGCATTGAAGGTAAAAAGGAAAAGGCAGGGAGAAGGATAAATCAGAGCCTTTAAGAAGCTCGGGAAAATGCTTCCCAGGACGAGAATGTTTAGGTCAGCTTCTCTGGTGTTATAGTTTACCTCCTGCAAAACAGTTGTAATAAAACATTATTGCTCTGGAGCCAGTCAATCCTTATTAACAGGAGAAAACTCTCATCGTGTATGACTGTTACATAGGGAAGGGTCAGATGCAAGACTGAAGGATGCCAGTCAGGTTACTCAAAGCTCAGTTATTTGTGTAAAATGGATTAAACAGGTACGTGCAGGAGGAACGTGACAGAGCAGAAGTGAGTCTGTACCAGGGCTGGAAGTGGGAAGGGTCACTGGTGTCGTTAAACTGGTGTTTGGGCTTTGCTAGCCTTAAGCTGGAACGAGACCTTTTAACTTGTGCCAGCTCGTTGATTTTCAGGTTCTGTGCTGCTCGTTAACTGCCTAATCCCAGGCCATTGTGGTCAATGAGGGCTCACAACTGATCAGAGCAGCATCAAGCAGAGTTAAGTCTGGCTCGCTCTCTTCCAATTAGTAACACAGTTGAAACCAAAGGTTCCTTGGGATGATTGAACTGGGTGAGATTGTCCCCACGGGGCAACTCACAGAAGTGAATAAACCCAATCAGGCTTTAGGAGGAACAGAGGATGTGGACACCGCTCTAAGTCACAGATGGGGTAAGGTGGGGGACAGGAGCTCCAGCCAGAGACTGAGCCTGTTGCCGGGAGCTGGGATGGTAAGAGGATGTTCTCAGAAGTAGCCATGAGGAAAATGTAGCCTTGATAGTAATGAGCCGCAACGGCTTAATTCCAGCAGAGTCGGGAGGTGACAATAATTAAAAGTGAAATCTTAGCCACAACAGTGAGCAAAAGGCTGATTATTAACTAGATAAAAAAGATTGAAACAGTTGTGCATGGGCAAAAACATAGTTTGCGAGGCTTGATGGACAAAGAAATCTGATAAAAGGCAAACAAAGCAAAGATTAGAAGGAGAGGGGATGAGCCCTGTGATTCTGTATGTTGCTTTAGCAATGCCATTACAGAGCAGGGAACAGCCAGCAGGGAACTGGAGGAACTAGATGGTCTCTAATGGGGTCTGAACGCCAAGACTTAGTTATTTAAGAAGCAGATCTGGCAAAGCATTGTTTCTCATGGACCTACCTTTCATAGCAGTGGTTGAAGGAGGTCTCTGTGGTGTTTAATGAAGGCTGAAGCAACACAGTCACCTTTCCTTCTCTGGGTGCAGGCACCGGATCATTATTCTGCCCAGCTGCCTGGTTTTTAGAACTTCACAAACTTCCTGCTCTCAGGAGCATTCTCCCCTGGCCAGGAGATTGCTCCGGGGTCACCAAAGATAGAAGGGTGGTGGTGATAGAAGATGCTCTGAGGAGCAAGCAAGCAAGCAGAGGCATAAAAGATAAGGAAGGAAGGAAAGTTGAAGGAGAAATGTAGCAGACTGGGAGAATTATAGAATCATAGAATCACCAGGTTGGAAAAGACCCACCGGATCATCGAGTCCAACCGTTCCCATCAATCACTAAACCATGTCCCTCAGTACCTCGTCCACCCGTCCCTTAAACCCCTCCAGGGAAGGTGACTCAACCCCCTCCCTGGGCAGCCTCTGCCACTGCCCAATGACCCTTCCCCTGAAAAATTTTTTCCTAATGTTCAGCCTAAACCTCCCCTGGCGGAGCTTGAGGCCATTCCCTCTCATCCTGTCCCCTGTCCCTTGGGAGAAGAGCCCAGCTCCCTCCTCTCCACAACCTCCTTTCAGGTAATTGTAGAGAGCAATGAGGAAGGACTGAGGTTGGGAAAGGGACTGCATTTGCCCCAGCGGTGCATACACAGGCACAACAGGTCAGGGATATAATTGCTGTTGTTCTATCTGCCCTTGGATGGATGCAGATTGGGTGTGGGCTGTTGCTGCAGCAGAATGGTAGACAAGGATTTCACAGAAGCGTAGGATTATTAAGGTTAGAAAAGACCTCTAAGACCAATCCAACCATCAGCCTAACCCCATCGTGCCTGCTAAACCATGTCCCCAAGTGCCACATCTATGCACTTTTTGAATCTCTCCAGGGATGGAGACTCCACCGCTGCCCTGGGCGGCCTCTGCCAGTTCTTCACCTCACTTGCAGTAAAGAATTTTTTCTAACATCCAATCTAAACCTGTCTTGATGCATTTTGAGGCCATTTCCTCTTGTTACCACTTGTTACTTGGAAGAAAAGACCCACACCCACCTCATTGCAACCTCCTTTAAGATAGATGTAGAGAGCAATAAGGTTTCCCCTCTGCCTTTTCTTCTCCAGGCTCTACGACCCCAGTTCCCTCAGCTAGTCCTCATAACACTTGTTCTCCAGACCCTTCACCAGCCTCGTTGCTCTTCTCTGGACAAGCTCCCTTCTGATCCCTGCTGAGGTGATGGTTAGAGCACAATCCTGCTTGCTGCAAGGGACTGAACGTTCAGCGGGAGGCTCGATCTTTTGTCTTCCCATCTCATTTTTTTCCCCTTCTTTTCCCCCACAGCTCTCTTCCGCCCTGCTGTTCGACGCTGTGTACGCTGTGGTGAGCGCCGTGCAGGAGCTGAACCGGAGCCAGGAGATCGGTGTGAAGCCCCTCTCCTGCGGCTCTGCCCAGATCTGGCAGCACGGCACCAGCCTGATGAACTACCTGAGAATGGTGAGAAGGGACTGAAGTTTGCTGGGGTGTTAGGAACTAGAGCTCATCGCTGCCGGAAGCAAAAGGCGTGTACGTACATGCTGGTGCTGGCACAGTCTTCAAGCACGGTGTTGCTTTGTTTGAAGGTAGCACTGGGAATGAAAAAGAAAGGAGATCTGAGGGCTGGTTTGTCACTGGCCTTGAAACGACATGAAACTCTCCGTTTTCCAGGCTTTGCTGCAGTAAAATTGAAATTCAATGAGTTCTTTTTTAAAGTATGAATGTTTCTAAGTGATTTCAGCTCTGTTTTGAGTGAACTTAAGTCGATATAAGGTCATGCAGTACAATTGCTTAGAGCTCAGTGGCAAAAGGTGGGTTTCCCTATGAAGGGATTTGGGTTCCTTTGAACCCAGAAGTGTGGTTGTTGGAACCAACCAAGCCTGGCATGAGGACAGACCCTGAAATTTCAGCCTTGTGGAGCATTTGGAGTTTTTCGATGTGATTCCTGAGAGCTGAGCTTGACCATGCAGAAGGAGCATCTTTTCTGAGTCTGTTTGGGGTGCAATTGAAATGTCATGAGATAACTTTTTTCCCCTAAAAGAAGGATCAGCTGAAACTGAACCTTGTGCTGCTTTAGTCCATGTGAACCCTGCTTTAAATTTCACCTTTAGAGAGAACCAAACTCTTTAGCTTCCCTTGGCTCTGCTTCTAGGAGGTGCAGTAGCTTGCTCTTGTTGCTCAAGAGGTGCTCCAGCAGCAAGTGAGCTGCACTGGGAGTCTGGGCGCTCGCCCTGGCTTTGCTGCAGCACGTTCTTGTGTTAAACACCAGCCCCGTGCCATGAAACAGCATGAAATGGTTTGTGGAGGGATCCCCAGCTCGTGGTTCAGTGTGACACGGCAAAGAGGCTGTGCCTGAGTTGGCTTTGGGATGGAGGGAGGCAGCGAGGAGCTGCAGAGGAGGTTCTACCAAACCAGCTAGTGCAAAGAAACTGGGAGAGCATCTCATACTGCTGCTTCTCCTGCTCTCCTCCATGTCTCTCAGTGCTACCCTAGCCAGAAAAGCAATTAGGATTGAGCCACGAGGGTTGTCTGTGCTGTGGGAGGGTTGGATGCCTGAGTGGTCACCACCCCTGGCTCTGCTGTGAGCTGCCTCGATGGGCGCTGTAACTCATTCTCTCTTGGACAGGTAGAATTGGAAGGTCTCACCGGCCACATCGAATTCAACAGCAAAGGTCAGCGATCCAACTACGCCTTGAAAATCCTGCAGCACACACGCAGCGGCTTCCGGCAGGTATGAGCGAGCACGCTGCCCCAGGGATGGTGCCTGGGGATGGTCTGGTTGCTGCTGTGGGATCCAAGGGGGCTGCAGAGCCCTCCCTTTGCAAGATGAGGCGTTCAGCAAGCGACAAGCTTGGCGTGACTGTCACGGTAGCTCTTGGCGGGCCAGGGTTGGCAAACAGATCGTGTTTTACTTCATTAAGAATGTGTCTCGAGATAATTTAGATTTGTCTGAATGTATCAGGCCCCTGAGGTGGTGATGTTAGAGCCAATATCTGTGCTGTCACAGTAACCCTCCTGTGCAGGAGATAATGCAGGGCATACAGTGTGTGCTAGATGCGAGCTCACGCTCAGGACACTCCTGTTCTTAAGCTTGTGGAGACAGGACCATAGAGTGGTTTGTGTTTGAAGGGACCTTAAAGCCCATCCAGTCCCACCCCTGCCATGGGCAGGGACACCTCCCACTGGATCAGGGGCTCCAAGCCCCAATCAACCTGGCCTTGAACCCCTCCAGGGATGGGGCGGCCACCACTGCTCTGGGCAACCTGGGCCAGGGCCTCTCCACCCTCATCGTGAAGAATTTCTTCCAAACTTGTAACCTAAATCTTCCCCCTTCCAATTTAAAGCCTTTCCCCCTCATCCTGTCACTCCAGGCCCTTGTAAAAAGTCCCTCCCCAGCTTTCCTGGAGCCCCTTTCAGTGTTGGAAGCTGCTGTAAGGTCTCTCCAGAGCCTTCTTTTCTCCAGGCTGAACACCCCCAACTCTCTCAGCCTCAGATTCTCTCAGACATGTCTACACAAAATTATTTGGATTGAGAAAACATGGGAGTTTCCCATTAAATGGACAAAGAGGGTTCTAAGAACCTTTCCAAACAACTGATTCTGGAGGGGAAAGTGACATTTTCCACATTAGGATCTGCCCCGTCTCTCCCCAGCGTGGCGAGCGGGAGGAACTACAACATAATTTACCTCTCAGTTTACGGTACGTGATGCTCTTAAATGTCTTTGCTTAGTTCAGACTCTCATTTGGTTTTTTGTCTCAGTGCTTGTAGATTCCTCACAGTGTTGGACCTTTTCTTGCTTGTTACCCTCTTTCTGCCCACGGGGTATTTTCTGCTTCAGCTAAAGTTAAGGATATCCACGCAGAGCCACAGATATCAGAGGTTATGTGACACAGACTCTAGGAATTCGGGGCTTACTGGGAAATCCAAACATCCTTCAGGGGGAAAAAAGAAAAAAATGTGGAAATCCCAAAAAAATGGCTTTTTATCTGTCTTATTTCCCTGCTGACAGCTCCACAGTCGCCCTTTTCTCTGAGATTGCTCCTTCTCCCAGACGCTGGCAGAGAACAAAAGCTATTGTATCCCAACCCTTGCAAAGAGAGGTTTTTGGCATTAGGAAATCTCTCCTGGTCTGGCAGGAGTGAATTTTAGCCTTGGCAAGGATGTTGCCTGCCAGTTCTTACCTGTCAAGTGACAGCTCAGCTTTGATGCTGCCTTTAGCTGAGTGAGGGGACGATCAGGATGGCATTTTCCCCACGGTAGGATCTCTCATAGCACTGGTGCCCTTTTAATCATCTCCCAAACCCATCAGGCTCTGAGCAAAAGTGACAGATCCCAGCCCATCCGCATTAATAAGAGCGTGCATTCAGCTGGAGCAAAGGAAGAAAACGTTGCGAATCTCACGACGACAGCTATGGTTTTGATGTGTTTAAATGTGGCAGGGAGTTCACTTTCGATGCACGGGTCCTTTTGGAGCAGGGATTCTCCCAGAGCTCCACAGAGAGCTATGGCTGTAGCCTAGTCTGCCCAGAGACAAAAGACTCAGCTTTTCTCCCCAAACCTGGTCTGACAAGGGAAAACAGTTGTTGTTTTTTATTGTTTACCTGTTGCGTGCTGCAGATGGGTAAATAAAGAGCCTCATGTTTCAGAGGTACCCAGGAAAGCTGCGCTGGGACTAAGCTTTTCCAATTCCCCATCAGGCAGTGATGGTGATAAATCACTTCCAGTCACAGTAACAAGATGCTGGAAGGACAGGGTGGTCCCTGCCTGCTGAGAGCCTGGGGTGGCTGCAAGCCCTCTCAGAATCCCACCAGGGAGGAGTTAGTCTCTGTAAAGCTGTTCCTTATGCCTGCGGAAGCCTTTCTACTGTTTGCTTTCCCTTTCTCAGGGGTCTTGCCTGACTGATAACGCCTGGAGCGGGGTTAGATCCCTGCTGCAAGAGTGATGTGTCCAGTTGGGAAGAGCATCCCAGACCGAGCTGTGAGATCTGGGTCCTGCCTGCACCTCTTGGTCACTGCAAAGGGAAGACAAAGACCCCTCTGCTGTGCTATAGATGGTTATTTTCTTCTCACTGACACCGCTTCTTGTAATAGAAATAATTAGAAGTCATTTAATTAAACCTGCCATGAGGGGATGGGGTAAGGAACAGACATTGACATCCTGGAGACAAGCTTGTTCCCGTGGGTCATATTAACTGATTTGCTCGGGCTCTTGTTTGAAACGCTTCTGTTCTCCTTATTTTTAATCAAGCTCACGGTCTCTGCCCATTTCTCTCTTCCTCTCTTTCCTCTCTCTCTCGCCTTCCATCCATCAAAGCCACTGGGACTTCCAGCTCATCAGCTTTGATAGAGGATTCACCAGATTTTGAAGATGATCCAGCCAGCAAACAAACCAGAGACACTCAGATTTTGTAATTTGCTGTTTCTTTTGGCCAAGGAGAACAGGGTTTTTTGACATCCAATTTTTAATACATTTATGTAACGCACCAAACATGTCTTTTCCTAATTTAGCTTAACTAGTGGAAATTTTTCCCCAGCCGTATGAGAGCTGCTCTCTGCTCATGGGATGCGCAGTAAAGCACAGACTCATTAATGTGTTGGTGATCCATAGATCTGACAGGGACTGAGTTTGTAAATGTCACCTTTTTATTTTTTCCCTTTCTTTGCCCTGTTAAGAAATATTGCAGCACACCCCTCCGGTTCCAGCGTAGTGATTTGCAGTAAACCAAGAGCTGAGGTTTGGCAGCTTAACAGGAGGAGGGAGTGAAGGGGCTGTGATTGATACGGCCCCAGGGAATGCAAGTGAGCAGAGAGGCAGGAGAAGACACCGTGAGACCTGAGTGGGCACCGTGTCCCCAGCGCTGCCTGTGACCCCTTGCCCAGTCCTACACGCAGCCAGTTAGTCACCACGAAGCTCAAGGCTCTGCTGGTGTCCTGAGACAGGGCGGTGGGAGTGACGGGGGTGTCTTAGTTGCTGTGTTGATGAGATACAGATGAGTTACCAGCTGATAGCTCTGAGACCCTCCGCGATCCCTGCCGTTTCAAACCTTTTTAGCTTAGAAGCAGCTAATCAGCCTCGATGGGACTTGTTCTGCTTTAGCTGTTACCCCCAGCAAGAGTTCAGGGGCTGATCCTGCCGAGAGCGGAGTGTCTCTTGCCCTCCAGGACCTGGTGAACTTGGTGCAGGCCACAGTGTGCCCAGGTGGCCAAGAAGGCCAGTGGCATCTTGGCTTGGATCAGACACGGCGTGACCAGCAGGGCCAGGGAGGTTCTTCTCCCTCTGGACTCGGCACTGGTGAGACCGCTCCTCGAATCCTGGGGTCAGTTCTGGGCCCCTCACCACAAGAAGGATGTTGAGGCTCTGGAGCGAGTCCAGAGAAGAGCAACGAAGCTGGTGAGGGGGCTGGAGAACAGGCCTTATGAGGAACGGCTGAGGGAGCTGGGGGTGTTTAGCCTGGAGAAGAGGAGGCTGAGGGGAGACCTCATTGCTCTCTACAACTACCTGAAAGGAGGTTGTGGAGAGGAGGGAGCTGGGCTCTTCTCCCAAGGGACAGGGGACAGGACGAGAGGGAATGGCCTCAAGCTCCACCAGGGGAGGTTTAGGCTGGACATTAGGAAAAAATTTTTCATGGAAAGGGTCATTGGGCACTGTCAGAGGCTGCCCAGGGAGGGGGTTGAGTCACCTTCCCTGGAGGTGTTTAAGGGACGGGTGGACGAGGTGCTGAGGGACATGGTTTAATGATTGATGGGAATGGTTGGACTCAATGACCCTGTGGTTCTTTTCCAACCTGGTGATTCTATGATTCTATGATTAGGTCCTGCCTGGGCCATGCCAGGTACTGGTGGTGTTGGGGACATCTGGGGAGGCAGGGGATGCGGGGTGGTTGCTGCATGGCCTCAGGAGTGGGTTGTGTGCATGTCTCATAGTTATACAGGTTTTAATAGTTGATGCTCACTATGTTCCATGCTGACTTCTCTGGAGGAATCATAGAATCCTAGAAAGGTTTGGGTTGGAAAAGACCTTAAAGATCATCCGATTCCAGCCCCCAAGGTTAGAAAATCAAGCTTTTGCCTGCTAGTCTTGTTAGTATCAGTCTTGCAGTGGTGTCCTTCAGAAGTGGCAAACCTGCGCAGTGTCCCCTGAAGGCTATCCTTCATTTATTTCTTTTATTCCCTTTCCCATCTCAGACACTTCGAATTCCCCCACTTCAGGCCCGTGAAGGCACCGTGTACCCAGGAGCTACTTAACGGTGTCTCCTTCTGGCCAACTCTCTTTCCCATTAGTGCCAACAAGGCTCTCCAAACACGGACATGGGGAGAAATCATAGTGTTTTGCACTCCTTCCTTTTCCTGGAGATGCAGAGGAAGGTGGGGTGATGAGTGCAATCTGTAGGACAGTGCTACTCAGAGCGTATCTGGTGGTGTTGCATTGTTGGTCTCCAGCCTGTTTTAAGACACCTGTATTCAGGGATCCCTTTACCTTATTTTTCTGCTGGGCAACGGGGGTGGTGAGACCTGTGGAGCCTCTGGAGCTTATGGAGAGATCTTGCCATCTCTTCTCTCACTGCCATTCAGGCTTGTGGGGCACTGAGCAGAAGATTTCGTTAAAATCGTAAGCATGAGTGGTATTTTGTCATCTCACACCACGAGGAGAAAGTTAACGTAGCTGTGTCTGAACAGAGGAGATGGAGGTTTGCAGGAGCGAACTGGGAATGCCCCACTTGCATCGCAGTAGCCGCTGGTGATTTCCTGCAGAGATGTGAAACCTTCAAGTGTCACCAATCCAAATAACGGCTTTTGCAAAGCAGTTAATTTGAGGGACCTTGCCGGCTGGTGGGGATGGGGCAGTGTCACACGCAATGGCACTTCCTTGCTCATTCCAAGCTTGAGGCTCTTTGGGTTGGTTCACACTGATGCTGTATGTTTGCTCCCTGCCTACAACAAGGACACAACAAGGCAAACCTCCTGAATCGAGACATTTGCATGGATGAGCAGAGCACTCTCCCTGTGGTGGAGGCAGAGGGGTTGAGTGCAGTGAGGTACAGAGGTGAGAACATCAGGGTCTGCAGTGGGACCACACAGCAACTGGACACGGAGAGACCTTTCTCCATCCATTCCATGGACTGTCGCCTGCTATGAACATGTACGATCCCTCTTGCAAAGCTCCAACGTGCAACCAGGTGGTTGTGTTGCCTTCACCGCTCTTCTGGGAATGATCTGCCATCACTTCAGCTCCCTCGATCATTAGAAACCCTCTTCTAATTTTCAGCCTGTTTATTTCTGGCTGGTTTACATCTATTTATTTTTGTGCCAACGCTATCATTTTAGCTTCAAAAGCTGTGCTACCTCTTTGCTATGGACCTCCTCCACCTGGTGTATTTATACAGACCAATCATATCCAACACTAAAAACTCCCAAGTCCTAAAAAACTCTTAAGTCTTAGTTCAGAGCCTTAACAACAGGATCCTCCCCTCCATGTCCATGTAGAGGGTTTGATTGTTTTCCATCACGTTTTGCAGATGAATATGTTTTCTGGCTTTTTCCAAGGTGCTTTATACGTAGATAGAAATGATTAAAATCACCTTGACATCCATCTTGCAAGAGAGGGAGAGATGTGATGTTCCCAGACATCTTCTGACACAGTGAGCAGCGCGAGGAGTTGATTAGGGGCTTGATCACCCTGGAACCTGGAACCAGGCAGGGTGGGGTGGAAACACCCCAGCACATGGGAGGGTTTGGCTTTGATGCTGTGTTAAAAGCAAGGTCAACCCCACTGCGCTGTCAGAGGAGGAGGCAGACAATTAGTCTCAGCATGCCAGCAGGGGAGGGACGAATTTGAGAACAGTTAGGGCTGTTAAAATTAAAGTTAATCTGTCACTAATCTCTGGTTGTGAGATCTGAGAGAGGAAAAAAAAAAAAATGTGGCGATGCTTATGACTGATGGCTCACTCCGAGAGGCGGTTGCTGCAGATGGGATGTTGTTCAGCAGTCTCAGCAAGAGGCAAGCACCTTTGTGCAGAGGTGAGGAATACAGCCAGGATAAATCCATCCCGTCACACCCATCCAGACCCTGTGCAGGCCAGTTAAAGCTCTGCCTCAAGGGTTCCTCCCTGCATATGAAGTATATGGTAAATCTTCCAGTTTGGGACTGGTGTTCCCAGAGATGAGTCCTGCACTGCAGCATCACCGTGATGCTACAAGCTTGACTGTGGTTAAGCCACAAGAAGCTGTCAGTGGGACAGGATGGCCAAGATCTGCTCCCAGCCTGCTCTGACACTGTGCCTCCATCTCCTTCTTTGTCAGGTGAGGGTAGTAACCTCCTGTGCCTCTTCTGCTGGTGGGCAGCCTCCAAGAGTTAATGCTTCCAATACATTCAGAGGTTCTTGCCATGCCAGGTGGTTTTAGCAAAGCGTTGTTTCTGCTGGAGAAGGGACTGGGCTGGCAGCTCAGAGGAATGATCTCTGTCCTGTTATCCACAGAGTAAACACCCGCTCAGGGACTCAGCTGGCTCTGCCTGCACTTCTGTATCCTGGTGCCTCAACTCCAGCCTCGAATCCTGTGTTCAGTTCTGGGCCCCTCACCATAAGAAAGATGTTGAGGCTCTGGAGCGAGTCCAGAGAAGAGCAACAAAGCTGGTGAGGGGGCTGGAGAACAGGCCTTATGAGGAACGGCTGAGAGAGCTGGGGGTGTTTAGCCTGGAGAAGAGGAGGCTGAGGGGAGACCTCATTGCTCTCTCCAACTCCCTGAAAGGAGGTTGTGGAGAGGAGGGAGCTGGGCTCTTCTCCCAGGTGACAGGGGACAGGACGAGAGGGAATGGCCTCAAGCTCCACCAGGGGAGGTTTAGACTGAACATTAGGATAGAATTTTTCACAGAAAGGGTGATTGGGCACTGTCAGAGGCTGCCCAGGGAGGGGGTTGAGTCCCCTTCCCTGGAGGGGTTTAAGGGTCGGGTGGACGAGGTGCTGAGGGACATGGTTTAGTGATTGATGGGAATGGTTGGACTCGATGATCCAGTGGGTCTCTTCCAACCTGGTGATTTTATGATTCTATGATTCTATGAAGGAGAGCAAGCACGCATGCGACTGCCTTTTGCTTTGCCTGCCTGCTTTCCTTCTACAGAGCCATCGAGTATAAGCTTCCCACTGCTCCTTGTGCCTAGCGATGAGGAGACTGGATTTGGGATTCCTCACAGGTGGATGCTTCCATAACAGCTTGTGAGTCGGAGTCGCTTGGGCTGGATTTGCACCGACAGTCAGGAGAAGAAAGGACGTGGCCCTTTCCTCAGTGTCCAGAGCGATTCAGCCTGCAGCAGTTTCAGGTTGTGTTTGGCTCAGATGCACGAGCTGGGAAGTGACTCTGAAATCCTTGAACCATCAGTCACGCCAGAGGCAAAGCACTGCCAAGAAAAGTAACTGAGTGCATGGAGTAAATCCTGGGGCGGTGTAAATCAGCGTGCTTCCCATTCATTTCTGTGGCAGTGCAGTCGCCTGGCCCGTAGCTCTGTGTCGCCTTCCACCCACCTCTTTGAACATAATAAGATTACTCTTTGGCGGAAGAGAAATCAATTTGTTTCCTACCACCCTGACAACTGTGGCACAGCGAAAGGAGAACCTGCCTTAGACTTTCAGTGCCTGAGATGGATCGTGTCAGCACGAGGGAACTGGGAACAGATTTGATCTGGCACCATGGCTGTGGAGGAGCCATGAAGACACCCCTGCATGCTGGGGCCAACCTCTACCTCTTGTTGCCCAAAGAAATCAAGGGTGCCTCATCCCTGGAGGTGTTCAAGGCCAGGTTGGATGAGGCTTTGTGCACCCTGATGCAGTGGGAGATGTCCCTGCCCATGGCAGGGGGGTTGGAACTGGATGAGCTTTAAGGTTCTTCCACATCCCAAACCATTCTATGACCCTGAGGGTCACAGCAGTGCTCCCTTCTGTGGCATCAGAGGGCTTTGGCTGTGGCCAGCAATCCAGCATGCAGAGAGCTGGGATTGATGGGAGCAGACAGGCTTTGCGGGAGAAAAAGGAAAGAAAAGGGGTCTCGGAAGGAGCTGGCCTTCCTGGTCTATCCATGAGAAAAATCAGAGACTCTTTTAGGAAGCATAAGAAAGTAAAAACCTAATTTGCATGCTCTGAACAAGCTGCTGGAGGTGCTGATCTCTCTGCCCAGTGCTCTGAGGGAGGGAGATTAGGCTCTTGAAGTTAAAATTAGGTTTTGTTGAATATTCCTCCCCCTGGCTGAAGGCAGCGGCTGGTTGCCTTGCGTCACAGCTGAGTCACGATGTCCTCCCAAGTGCTAGGAGAGACTTGTCCCCACCACCGGTGATGGGAATTAGGACTGCAGCAGTGACACTGATGCTTGGATGGGTGAATTAGGCTGTCCATGGAGCTCTTGGCTGTGATGAGCCTGAATCAAAGGGTTTGGAGGTACTTAATCCCAGTGGCTGGCATCCTTTATAACTGATAGAGGATATGAGTCATGGTGCAGCACCGCTGAGAGTGTAGTTTCATGTTACCACCTGCTGCCAAGGTGGAGCTGCTGGTCAGGGCTGGAAAGCGTCTGCACATGTCCGTGCTGCTGCTCCAGTGATTGCAAGGGAAGATGCGATGCTCCCTGTGAAGTGGCTTTTACCTCCGAGGAACTCTTTCAGCTGAAAACCATTCCCCCTCGTCCCATCCCTGCCCTTTCTGATCCAGAGCCCCTCCCCAGCTTTCCTGGAACCCCTTTCAGTACTGGAAGCTGCTCTAAAGTCTCTCTGGAGTCTTCTCCAAGCTGAACAAGCCCAACTCTCACAACCTCTCCTTGTATGGGAGGTGCTCCAGCCCCTGGATCATCTTCATGAAGCACTTTGGTGGCCTGTCCCATGTAGAATCATAGAATCACCAGGTTGGAAAAGACCCATCGGATCATTGAGTCCAACCATTCCTATCAAATACTAGGAGTTGGCCTTCAGAGAGCTGAGGATGTGGAGGGGTCTGTCAAAATCCACCAATTTGAGAGCAACAACCAAGTCTTCAGCCTGTATCCATCACCTAGCTGCCGTGTCTTAGTGTGAGGGATGGCAGAGGCTCCCAGCCGCACCGTGCTGGGTGGGACAAGCTTGCAGATTTCGCTGCGTAGGGGCTGCTTGGTGAGATGGACCTGTCCTGGTGGCACCTGGGGACAAAGCAGAAGGTTGCTTGGTCATCACAAGCCTTGGGTACCTGTGCATGGCACAGATCCTTCCTGGTGCAGGGCTGCAGAGAGGATGCATGGGAAGGCAGCCCCTCTTGTGAGCAGGGACAGGTTTTTGGTGCTGTCATGTAGGTGCGTGTGTGCTGGAGCCATGAACCAGCGGGTTTATCTCTTGGCCATCCCGGTGTGGGAGTGCATTGTAAGGTTAATGGAGCGTTTGTAAACACCTCTTCCAGGGCCAGCTCGATGGGCATCAGACACTGGAGCCATATGGTGGGTGCATACGGTAATTTGCCCTGTAAATTCTCTTACTGTATCATTTATCTCTCCAGATTGGCCACTGGCACGTTTCGGAAGGACTCAGCATGGACAACAGGATCTTCTCCTCCAACATATCAGACAGTCTGTTCAACACCACGCTCATTGTCACCACCATCCTGGTAAGTGAGGGGGTCACCTACAGTTCCCATTAGCTCTTCGCCAGTCCAACACTTAGGGGTGTCAATCAGCTAGGATATGATTTCCCCTTCCTACCCTCCTCAGCCCCCAGCATGCAGCATCGCACACTGATTTCATAAAGAACAGACGACCGAGTCCCTAATTACAGCACTGAGGACAATTCATGACAGTGTAATTAAACTCAAGTTGATGTTTCATATGGAAATGATATTTGATGAGTTCAGAAGCAGCTGGGGAGAGGGCTGGGACCGGGATAAGTTGCCATTTTGCATTCAACTCTGAATGATGTTCTTGTTTTGCGTACAGCTGGTAAGTTGGAAGGGGCAGTTGTCCCTTCTACCCATGAAATTACTGAAATTGGCCAAGATGGGTACACCTTTTATGAACCAAGACTTCACCTCTACATGCTCCACTGTCCTTACTCAACAAATTCCCCTTCCAGGTGCTGCCTGCCCTGTGATTTTGTGCAGTATCTCTGCTCCTTCCTTAAAGACACTCAAAATCCTGAACAACTCTGGGCTCTATGGCCTCATGTCCTACAAAGCTTGTTGAAAAGGGGGACAAACTGGACAAGCGTCTCTGTACCAAGAGAGGCTGAGTTCTGTATGTCTTGCTGTAAGTCAGAACAGTCACTGGAGTTGGAAACAGCCCCCAGAGCAGGATACCTTAGCTCTGCTTCATTTTCTAAACTGGGATTTACCCTCTGCACCTCATAAAATCATTAAGGTTGGAAAAGAGCTCTGAGCTCATCCAGTCCAACCATCAACATGACCCCCCTGTGCCTGCTAAACCGTGTCCCGAAGTGCCACAGCCGCATATTCTTTGAACCTCTCCAGGGATGGTGACTCCACCACTGCCCTGGGAAGCCTCTTCCAAAGCTTCACCACTGTTTCAATAAAGAATTTTTTCCTAATATCGAATCTGAACCTCCCGTGGTGCAACTTGAGGCCGTCTCTGATAGAGCAGAGGTCAATAAATAGCAGTGTAGACACAGCTCTGCTGACTTTACATCACTTTGGGTTTCCAAGTGGCCAAATCAGCTTTCCATATCTCTCATATCCTGATTGAGAGGGATATATTGACACGGGAGGTTGGCTCATCAGAGCCTCTGCCATTCCGATGCTGCCAGGGAGCCCTCTCTGCCCCGTGCCCTGCGCCGTACTGGTGGGATGTCTCGGTTAAGATGGGAATGACAGCTGCCCAGTTTCAATGCAGGAAAACCCTTACTTAATGCTGAAGTGGAACCATCAGGAGCTGGAAGGCAACGACCGCTACGAGGGCTTCTGCGTGGACATGCTGAAGGAGCTGGCAGAGATCCTGCGTTTCAACTATAAGATCCACCTCGTTGGCGATGGTGTGTATGGAGTCCCTGAGGCAAACGGCACGTGGACAGGGATGGTCGGGGAGCTGATTGCTCGGGTAAGTGAATTAGCTGCTCTTTTTAACTGTGCTCTGGTGGGACTTGGCAATGAAAAGCCCTGGTGCTTTATGAAGTGCTCCAGGATTATAAGGATGGATGGGGTTTTTAGGCCATTTGTGAGACTTTGACCAAAGCATCTCTATTTAATGTGTTCTCCCAACGGCAAATGCATTTTTTGTGTCAATGTGACAGTGTGCAAAGTAGTTGGCGGGAGAGTCGGAGCCTCTGAGTGCTCTCAGGGATGTTTGCTTTGTTGGAAGAGAGCCCTGGACTCCAGAGTCTGTGAGGAAGATCTTGATAAAGAATGGATTTTTTTTCCCCTTTGGAAAAATGAATGAGAAATTGAAACAGAAAAAAACACAGGCTCTGGCAGGAGCCAGTAGGAGTTGATCTCACAAACCCACACTGTTTGAGAGGGAAGAAAGGAAGGATCACGTTTCTGCTTAGAAAAGTTTTGGCAGGGTCTTTTCAACTACTTGACTTTGAGAATTATTTCTGAAGAGGACCAGCTTTTGTTTGCTTGAAGTGCGTGGATCAAGAACTTTGCATGGCACTGCTTCAGCGTGTCACTGCACAGCAACAAGACTGGAAGCCAAATGCTTGTGGAGTGGAGATTATAGAATCATAGAGTGGTTTGGGATGGAAGGGACCTTAAAGCCCATCCAGTCCCACCCCCTGCCAGGGGCAGGGACACCTCCCACTGGATCAGGGGCTCCAAGCCCCATCCAACCTGGCCTTGAACCCCTCCAGGGATGGGGCAGCCACCCCTGCTCTGGGCAACCTGGGCCAGGGCCTCCCCACCCTCACAGGAAAAGCTCTGAGGTCTTCCCGGACCCTTCTCTTCTCCAGGCTGAATAACCCCAACTCTCTCAGCCTGTCCTCATACAGGAGATGCTCCAGCCCTTGGATCATCTCCGTGGCCTCCTCTGGACTTGCTGCAACTGATCCATGTCCTTCCTGCGCTGAGGACTCCAGAAGCAAATGCAGGGCTCCAGATGAGGTCTCATGAGTGGGGCAGAGGAGCATAATCCCCTCCCTTGCCCTGCTGGTTGCTCTGCTTCTGATGTTTGACAGCTCTTGTGTGTACATGTGTGCTCACTCAGCCTGGATACCCCTCCCTGCTCTTTGTTTTCCCCCACAGCTGAAGGTAGTGAAGGGTTTAGAGGGGAAGATGTATGAAGTGTGGTTTAAGTTCAGCCTGGAGAAGAGGAGACTGAGAGGAGACTTCATCATGCTCTGCAGCTTCCTCACACAGGGAGGAGAATGAGTAGGCGCTGATTTCTTCTCTCTTGACTTGAGGGAATGGCATGAAGATGCACCAGGGGAGGATTAAGTTTGATATTAGGTGAAGATTCTTCACCCAGAAGGTGCTGGAGCACTGGAACAGCTCCCAGGGAAGCAGTCACAGCCTGACAATATTCCAGAAGCATTTGGCCAACGTCTTCAGCCCCACGGTGTGAATGTTGGGGTGTCCTGTGCAGGAACAGGAGCTGGACTCAATGATCCTTGTGGGTCCCTTCCAACTCGGGACAGTCTATGATTCTATGACAGAACATGCTATGGACTGGAGGTCCCTCCTGAGCTAGTGTCCTGTCTCCTGAGTCGCCCTTCCCCAGCAGAGCGAGAGCTCTCGATGCCAGCTGAGATCGCACCTCCGTCTGCTTCTTCTAAAGAGCTTTCTGTATGGCTGTTTGCAAATGCTCTGGGCTATTGGCATAGTTCTTATACATCTCTCTCTGTACATATACATGCACACACACACACAATTACAGTTCCACAACATTCCTTTCGGGAGGCGAGAAGGAAGGTGCAGAGAGCAGCGTGTGATCTACACAAACAAAGGAAGAGAACAGCTATCAAATTTTTAGCCTACTAACCCTGGCGGTGCCTCTCCATTAAATAGGAGCTTCGGGAGGGTTGATTCTCTGCAGTGATGTGTTTTAACTTCATCTGCACATAGAAACCATTTGTTTCTTTGGCAGCTCAAGCCTTATTTAGGAGGATTTTTATTCTACTTCAGCAGGGCAGCGCTGGCAAAGCCTGTGTGAGGCTGAATCAAAAACCGGAGAAGTGAGAGAGCTTTATCTGTGTTGTTCTTTCTAGTCCTGTTAAAATCTTCTAATGGTTTCAGCGAGTTTTTGATCAGTCCCTGGGACCGGCACTTTGGGTCTGGTCAGCCAGGGTAGATCTGTTTGGGTGCTGGCTGTGGTGTTTATTCAGGGCTGCTTGGGATGTTGCTTTCACCATCATAGAATCATAGAATCACCAGGTTGGACAAGACCCACCGGATCATTGAGTCCAACCTTTCCTATCAAACACTAAACCATGTCCCTCAGCACCTCACCCACCCGTCCCTTAAACATCTCCAGGGAAGGTGACTCAACCCCCTCCCTGGGCAGCCTGTTCCAGGGCCCAATGACCCTTCCCATGAAAAGCTTTTTCCTAATGTCCAGCCTAAACCTCATCCACAGCATTCCCTTTCCTTCCTTGACAATTAGCCCCAGGGAGATTCACCCATGGTGCAGCCCCTTGTCCATCACCAGTCCCACTTCAGGATCACTCAAAGTGCAAGAGGTAGCAGATCCCAAGTGGATTCATCCTTGGTGCAGCTTTTTGTCCATCACCAATCCCACTTCAGGACTACTCGAAGCACAAGAGCCAGCAGATCCCAACAGGATTCATCCAAGCTTTCAGCCCCTTTTTCATCTCCTATTCCACTTCAGGACCGTGTGAAGCAGAAGAGCCAGCAGATCCTGTGCTGGGCACATGTTCCTCTTCCAGTGGAGTTATTCTTTGGGTGCTTTTCTTCATACAGCCAGAAAGAGCATTAATTGGAACACAAACCCATCACAGGAGTCAAACCTCCCCAAACCTCCCCAAAATCAAAGTTCTGCACTCATCGCTCTGTTTAGAGCTTTATTATTGAAGGAAAGGGATTCCTTCTTGATCCTGCTCAGTAGTCAGACAGTGAGATTTTCCTCTCGTGCACTTAGTGTGCGGGGCCAGAAGGTCAGAAAATCATCCAGTCCGTGTAACACTTTTCCAACATGTTTTTTGTCTCTAATTCCCCCGTGGCACTGAGTCCTGAATCTCCTCAGAGCAACTATAGGCTATACAGGAAAAGTGTTTTGTTTTATTGCTTCTAAATTAACCGGCTATTGATTTATTCTTAAGCACTGAGAATTCTATTACAGCTAATTGTGCCTCGTGATATGACTGAGAAGGATGCTGTATAAACATAAATGTGTTGTTGACCCAAATTCATCAGTACATATCTTATCGACTAATTAATTGCTGAGGGAGAGGGGGACTGGGGTGGCTTGGGGGATTAGTGGCAGAGCAGCAGAGACCCCTATGTCTGGGTTGTCATCTTATCACAAGAAACCCATGAGTTTCATGAGCAGCCGATGGAGATTTGGCTTGGGAGGAACCACTTGGAAGCACTCGAGCTCGTTCTTTAGTGAAAGATGTCACAAACTCAGAACACACCGAGCTAATTGGTCCCTCTGTGCACACGGGGCAGGGAGGCTGAACCCCCTGCTTGCTCCTCGAGTGAACAGGGTATTAAAGCCACTCTGGCCACTTCCCCCAGTAGCCCTGCTGGTCCTGGCACAGACACCAGCAGTCTCCAGTAGTTTGGCTGACACCATCCACGTGTGCTCTCCATAATGAGCAAACAAGGAGGGACAGCAAATCTTCCTGTCTTCTGTTTTTTGGCGTCGGAGCCTTAGGGGACAATAGGGCTGGAAGAATTACCTCTCGCTCCTTCCCGCTGCAGTGCAGTCTCTGGCCCAGAGTCCCTGCCGGTTGCCTGGTGTTCCCTTTATCTCCCTCTCCTGCACATCCTCGAGCCGAAATGAATTTGCTAGTCTTATACAAGCCAATGAATATATTTTCAGGGCAACATGACAGCTTTCTCCTTTTTCCACCGCGCCTGCGTTTGCTGTCTTGGTAGCGGAGTGCGGTGATGGCTGCTCGGTGCCTGCGCGTCCCTTGGCGCTCGCCTCCCGTGCTCCTCCCAGAGGAGATGGGCTGGTGTCTGAGAGCTTCCTCAGCAACAGTTCCTGCATTTACCCATCTTGGGAATGCCCCAGGAGGATAAAGCTGAGCTAACAAGAGATGGTGTAGCTTGGTTTTGCCAGGAAGCTTTGCTGGCAGGAATCTGACGCTGCAGTTTTGCTCTAAGACCTCTGAGAAACTTCCCTCTGATGCAGCCGGGAAGTGGCCCAAGTGGCCTCTTCTCCCAAGTGACAGGGGACAGGATGAGAGGGAATGGCCTCAAGCTCCAGCACGAGAGGTTTAGAATGGACATTAGGAAAAAAATTTTCATGGAAAGGGTCATTGGGCACTGGCAGAGGCTGCCCAGGGAGGGTGTTGAGTCACCTTCCCTGGAGGGGTTTAAGGGACGGGTGGACGAGGTGCTGAGGGACATGGGTTAGTGATTGATGGGAATGATTGGACTCGATGATCCGGTGGGTCTTTTCCAACCTGGTGATTCTATGGTTCTAAATGCCCCTTCTGGCTGGGTTAAAGTGCTAGGTGATGGTCTCCTCTGCAAAGCACCCACCCAGGTGCAGGGGACAGGGAGGACAATGCAGCCCCAGCAGGAGTACCCTCCATGCAGACTGGTTTTGTGTGTTTTGTGCAGCATCTGTCAGCTGCCTAGGCTTTGCTTGGCACTTTTAATTAACCTCTCTTATTTGGTGATGGTAACACAGAAGGTCCAGTGGTGTTCCCCGGGTGTTTGAGTATTTCAAAGTGTATTAGGTCCTGCAGAAGGCACACAGTGAGCAGAGGGTGACTGGGGACAGCCAGCTCCTGCTCTTCCTTTCTGCATGGAATCATTTGGAGGAGCAGGATGTTGTGGATAACGCTTGGCCTTTGGGGTCAGTGGTTTGAAGCTGTCTGGGATCAGTGATGATCAAAGCTCTTTTTAAAGCAAGGGAGATGGAGTGTCCAGCACATGGAAGGATCTGGCCTTAGGAGCAGCAAGACCAAGAACTGAAATGTCTTTAAACCTTTGAGGTGATGTTTTTTTTCCAGCTTCTTTGCAGGTGTCCAGGTGGTGCTTTACAAATTCAACTGCTGCAGAGATGGGGAATGGCAGGAAGGGGTAAGGAGGGAGGAGGTGTTTCAAAATCAGGCAGAGTCCTGCTCTCCACTCAGCTGTGGGTGTTGGTGTTTGGCGAGAAAAGCTGTGCGTGGGTGAGGGGAGGGAGGGGGAGTCTGTTTGCAAGCTATCAAGCTGGCAAGTGTGACACAGGGGGGCTTGGAAGGTGGGGAGTGAGGGGGAGTGGGGAAGCGAGGCCGCGTGGGTTGTTGAGCAAATGCAGCGAGGGGATGGGCAGCGAGGTTTGCATCACGCTGCTGATCGTGCCAGAATCACACACAAGATGCTGAGTGTGGTGTGAGCTGGTTGGGTATCACTCGGGTCCCCATTCCTGCTGCCTCACCTTAACTGGCTTTTCCATGGGCGTGGTGAAAACACGTGGCACAGATTTTTTAACTCTCACGCCTAGACAAAGTGCAGGGGAAGAAACAGGGGTGAAGCTGGGGTTGTTTAGCCTGGAGAAAGAGGAGGCTGAGGGGAGACCTCATTGCTCTCTCCAACTCCCTGAAAGGAGGTTGTGGAGAGGAGGGAGCTGGGCTCTTCTCCCAAGTGACAGGGGACAGGACAAGAGGGAATGGCCTCAAGCTCCGCCAGGGGAGGTTCAGGCTGGACATTAGGAAAAAAATTGTCACAGAAAGGGTCATCGGGCACTGTCAGAGGCTGCCCAGGGAGGGGGTTGAGTCCCCTTCCCTGGAGGTGTTTAAGGGTCGGGTGGATGAGGTGCTGAGGGACATGGTTTAGTGTTTGATGGGAATAGTTGGACTCGATGATCTGGTGGGTCTTTTCCAACCTGGTGATTCTATGATTCTATGATCTGCACTGATTGCTGGTCATCCCATCGCTAACTGGCTGCAGCCTCCAGTGCTTGCAGGCTGTCATTTTTCTTATGGTAGAATTCATGCACGTCCTTAAAGAAAAAAAACACAAACACCAGTTTTGAGTGACCCTCATCTGGCCCTGGTTTTAAATGCAAGAATATGCATCTGAGTGCACAATGTGGCTGCTGCTCGCTCCAGCGGGAGGAGCTGCACAACCCAAAATAGCTCCTGTCAGGTCAGATGGGCAGCTGGAGCAGAAGCAATTAGTACATTGATCCGGCACCCGAGCTGCACCGGCTGTGCTGTGGGACAGATCTGCAGATGCAGAGAGATTGACCTGTCGTTGCCACAGTGGTTCCAGAGCTGCTGCCTGGGTGGGCAGGGTGCAACCAAACTGCTGCTTATTTCCAAGGTGCAAAGAACATAAGAGGTTGGAGGCAACCTCTGGAGATCATCCAGCCCAGCTCCCCATGCAAAGCAAGGTCACCTCCAGCTGGGTGCTCAGTACCACGTTCCCTTCGAGTTTCCAGTGAGGCAAGTGTTGGTGCTGATGGGTCTGCAATGGGGAGAATGAGTGGTGGTCGGGTGGGTCCTGAAGGTTAAACACTGACTTGAGCTTTCTACGAGGTCCTCCAAGTGCAGGAGCAGGGTAAGAATTAGTGTTCCATGACCTTGGCTGTGGTGTTAGTGCTCTATGGGCAGCGTGGGTGAGAAGGGTGCTCTCATATGCACCCAGGGGATGTAGCATCCTAGATGCTCTTCAAGTCAGGGACTTACAGTCCTGGAAGAAACCCCAGCCTTGTGCTCACAAAGCTGTCTGTCCTTCAGGCTTGTTTTCTGGGGTTTGACAACGAGACAGCCCAAAGCCTTGAACCAGCTGGACTTCCTCACTGTGTTTTGTTTCCATAGCTTGACAGGAGGTTGTGAATCGAAGCAGGGCTGGACTCCAGGCCAGTCCCCAGTGCCACCGGAGGCTTTGGCATCCCTCTCTGCCCAGGCTGAGGGTTGACGTCAGGCCCCATTCATCACCATTAGCGCCAAGATGAGCCTTGTCAGCATCCGCAGCGAGGAGGCGGCCGCCTCCTCCGGACTGGCAGTCCCTGCAATTTGCTTCTTAAGGCTGCTTAATTGTTGTTCCTCCTCAGGAGCCCGGCTCAGCCCCCGTGTTTAACATCCTTTCCAGTGGCAGCCTGAGCCTGTCTCTGAGACAGGTTAATGCCAGGTATGGTGGTGGTAGCTCAAGCTTTTATCTCAGACACCAGCCCACCTGAGCTTCGTCTCGTCTAGTGAGAGTTTGGCCTTGTTTAAGCAGCGTTTTGTTAAAGAAGCATCTACCTGCACTCACAAAGTGCTCTGGGTCTTTTCTTAAGCCTATTACTCACTGACGTTTATAGCTGCAACTGTGCTGGAAGGATGAAAATCGAAGAGTTTGCCCCCTCTTCCCCCCATCCTTTGCCTCCCGTTTTCCCTTTTCCCAGGGTTCGACTGCAGACAGAGTGCAGGAAACACAAAGCAAAATCCATTTCTTCCCCCGGTGTGTTGTTAAGCCTCTAAAACATCAACTCCTACCCCTGCTCAGGTGGGGAGAGCATTGGGTTTGCAGAGCTCCTCTGTAACTAAGCTACGCTGACCTCGGTGAATCACAGGGAAGTTTTGTGAGCATCAGGAAACAAAGTTGAAAGCATGAAATGGGTGATATTCAGGCAGAGAACACGTGGCATGACATGCCCAGATCAAAGTTTATTGCTGTCGGAGATCAGCTCTTAACTTGCATGATTTCTGAGCCTGCAGAGAGAGTCTTTGATGGAGCAGAGCCCCAGCTAAAGCCACGAGGAGCTGGTCTGTGCCGCTGGGAGCTCTGGTGCAGGTGCTTTTCCAACCTGGTGATTCTATGATTCTATGATTCTATGATATGCACAAGCACGGGTTGGAGTAGGCTGGGTGCTATTGTAGCCCTAGAGATGCCAAAAGTCCTCAAAGGACACAAGTTTATCAGATAGGGCATGAGGTGGAAGGAAATCAACTCTAATGGAATATAGGACCCTCTGGAGGTGAGAGAAGGAACCTGGCACAAAGCTTGTGTGGCCAGGGAAAGCAGCTTTGCTGTGCTGAGTTTCTGCTCCATAAGGAAAGGGAGGGAACATGGCTGCTCCTCACACCATAGGGAAGAGCAGCGTTCAAGATGTTGCTGTCTTCGTGATCAGTTAGGTCCCAAAGCATGATAGCTGGGGGAATGGAGTGCACAAAGTTCCCCAGTGCCATCCGCACCCCACACTGGAGAAGGTTGGGGAAGGCAAGGGATGGGGACTTGCCTGGGTAAACCTGGGGCTGTGCTTTTCAGCAGCAGCTTTAGAATCATAGAATCATAGAATCACCAGGTTGGAAAAGACCCACTGGCTCATCAAGTCCAACCATTCCTATCAAAAGCTAAACCATGTCCCTCAGCACCTCGTCCACCCGACCCTTAAACACCTCCAGGGAAGGTAACTCAACCACCTCCCTGGGCAGCCTCTGCCAATGCCCAATGACCCTTTCCGGGAATAATTTTTTTCTAATGTCCATCCTGAACCTCCCCTGGTGGATCTTGAGGCCATTCCCTCTCGTCCTGTCCCCTGTCCCTTGGGAGAAGAGCCCAGCTCCCTCCTTTCCACAACCTCCTCTCAGGTAGTTGTAGAGAGCAATGAGGTCTCCCCTCAGCCTCCTCTTCTCCAGCCTAAACACCCCCAGCTCTCTCAGCTGCTCCTCTTGTTCTCCAGCCCCTTCCCCAGCTTCGTTGCTCTTCTCTGGACTCACTCCAGAGCCTCAACATCCTTCTTGTGGTGAGGGACCCAGAACTGAACACAGGATTCGAGGAGCGGTCTCACCAGTGCCGAGTACAGAGGGAGAAGAACCTCCCTGGCCCTGCTGGCCACGCCGTGTCTGATCCAAGCCAAGATGCCATTGGCCTTCTTGGCCACCTGAGCCCCTGCTAGCTCATGGTCAGTCGCTGTCAACCAACACCCACTTATGGATGGGAACACGAATGTCCTTAGAGCTTTTGAGTGAAACACCTTTGATGTGGCGTATTTACCACCTATTTAGTCTATCACGTTGCTTACAGAATGGCAGTCAGTTTGGAAAACTGGGAGAAGGAATACACTGTCAGAATAAGCTGTGTCTTCTTGAGGGGCTTTGCTGGAAGAGCTCACCCCAGGACAATAGTACTTGCAAGCCCTTTTAAGCACAGACAAGAGAGGTTTAGGAAGCTTTGGGCTTTCCATGCGGAGGAAATTCCTCTCATGCCATGTTCGACAGATGAACTTGTCCCATCTGAGTAATCTGCTGGTGTTTACACAGAGCTCAACTGCTCACACACCACGTTGTGATTATTGGTGCCTTTTAAAAACCTCATGGGTAAATGTCTGGCTAGGCAGAAATTCTCCCTAGCTCATAATTCATTCCAGCCTAAGCCTCCTAGGAATCTGTAAGAGCTGCTAGGAAACAATTGCAAATACCTGGCACTGGGCTTGTCCAATAAAGCCATCCTGTATGGGCTCTGAAATACCACCTTCTCCCTGACCTCCTTTGTTGGGAAGGCATGAAGATCCCCTTGCCTTTCTTTTCCTTCTCCCTTTCCCCTTTTCCCTTTCCACTCCTCCCTGGTCTCCCTTGCTTGGCAGGCTTGCAGATCCCCTTTCCTTCTCCCTGTGGGTTCCAGGGTGTCAGGAAAAATTTCTTCCCTGAAAGGGTTCTCAGGCACTGGCAGAGGCTGCCCAGGGAGGTGGTGGAGTCCCCATCCCTGGAGGGGTTTAAAGGATGGGTAGATGAAGTGCTCAGGGGTGGTTTAGCAGTGAACAGGAACAGTTGGACTAGATGATCTCAAAGGCCTTTTCCCACCTAGTGATTCTATGATTCTGTATTTTGGTGTTGGGGCCCGATGGTGCCTTGGATTCTGCACAGACCTTATGAAACTTGGGGACAACAAGTGCAAACAGCTTTTCTCCACCCCTCCTCCCCTCTTCTCTTTTTCCACTTGCATAATCATCATCCTGCAAAGCAGGCAAACAAATGTATAAGAGAATGGAGGAGGTTTCATTTTTACAGAAAGCAATTATAGACATTAAAAGAGCTATAGTAATAAAAATAATATTTAAAATTCAAATCCCTTATCTATATTACAAGGGTATTAACACTGGAATAAATTCTTTTTATTCTTTTCCCCTAATCTCATTTGCTTTGCAAGTCAATCTGGAAATTTTTATGCCAGTCCTGTGAATTTTTTGGAGACAAATCTGCAGTTTTGGAAGGGCAGGGTTGTCAGGCTTGTACACTTTATCATTTGGGGTGTGGGGGTAACGATGCTGCTTTTTTTCCTACTTGTGATGCTTGCAAGGACCAGTCTTGTCTGGAAGGGGACACAACAGGGACTTTGGAAGGGGGAGATTGCATTTTCTTTGGATTGATACAACATTTGTTGTCTTGATGGCTGCTGTTTTGCCAGGTCTTAAAGCACTAAATGACTAGAAATTGTGATCAGGCTGTGAGCACTTTGTTCTCTCAGCTGCTCATACAGCTCCGAGCTCCCCACCGAGAGCTTTGGGCTTTTCCAACCCATAAATATAGAGATAAAAAACACCTAAGTGAGCAAACTTAAAAAGAGGAGAAGGATCCAGAGCACGGGGTGAGTTAAAGTTGGGAGGGTGTTTGAGCAGGGCTTATGTGAAACCCACCCAGGGAAAAGAGATGCAGAAGCACCATCCAAACCAAGTGCACAGCACTGATGAAATGCCACAGAGCCTGAGTTTTACCCTGCAGGAAAACACAGCATCCTGAGAAGAGGGGACATCCACCCTCCAGGAGTGAGGGTCTTCCATGGTCCTGGACATGGCTTTGCTCACCCAGGCTCAGGTTCCTGATCTCCTCTGCTCTCTTTTCTCTCCAGAAAGCAGATTTGGCTGTGGCGGGGCTGACGATTACGGCGGAGCGCGAGAAAGTGATTGATTTCTCTAAGCCGTTCATGACTTTGGGAATTAGCATTCTCTACCGAGTTCATATGGTAAGAGACTTATTTTAGAACCATTTGTATCCCTCCATTCTTTGCATGCATCCATGCCTGGTTATAGAAGAAAAATGAACCACTCATAAAAATATTTTCGTTTCTTATTTAAATGCAAAATGACTTTTTTTTTCTTTGTTTTCACTGTCTTTCTGCCTTGTATCAGTTTGGTGGATTCAATTCCCATTATTTTAACTCCCCTTCCCTGTCCCCCCTGTGCACAAAACGCATCCAGGCTGTGGTGGGGGGTGCAAGCAGAGCCCCATCAGACCGATGCGACCAGGGAAAGGGTGGGTAGATGCCAGTTCTCTCAGTTATCAAGGATGCAGCGCTCGCTACGAACATCAACAAACTTGCACATACATCTCTCAGCGCTGAGTGGCTCCTGCCAAGAGCAAAACTAATTAAAGTTAAAATTCTGTTTCCTCTGGTACGTGCAGGATTTAGGTTCAGTGAGTTTACGGATCAGAAAGCCTCTCCAAGCTCCTGTAACCGACTCTTCATTTCCACGCTAGATTTTTCACCTCATGGATCCAGGAGGTGTTTCTGCCATCATCTCTTAGCTGAGATTATAACGGCGCTACTTGCTTTCTTGCATGCATTTGTTAGGTTTGGGGATTGAGTACCATGCGTGCTCTGCCTCCAATTTGCACCATAACCTCCAGCAAGTCCTTTAACAAGGCATCATTCCCTGAAGAGCGTGAGGCTGACGTCGCTGCCTCCAGAGGAAACACAGGAATCTTGGTGCAGGGTTTGCATGTGATCGGCTCTATAAGTGCAAGGCGTTTGCTGCTGCCTCCGTGCGAGCTCAATGTAAATGTGTCTGACACATCTACTTAGGGTGTAAGTTCTTCAGGGCAGGGAACATCTGCTGCTTGTGCTGATAACAGAGTAACGCAACACAGCCACATTCCAGCCTGCTCTCCAGGCATCTACCAAACCAAACAGGATTAATAATTACAGTCTTTAAATTGTTTGGCAAATAGTCCTCTGCCATCCCAGGTCAGGTCACCCCAGGTCAGGTCACCCCGCAGCAAGCCCCACTTCACTGTATCAAGGCCATGAGGAGCAAACAGAGAATGATGGAATCATCAAGGTTGGAAAAGACCTCTAAGATCATCCAGTCCAACTGTCAGCCCAACCCCACAATGCCTACTAAGCCATATCTCAAGGCACCACATCTACACACTCTTTGAACCCCTCCAGGGACAGAGACTCCACCAGTTCTCTGAGCAGCCTCTTCCAGTGCATCACCACTCTTTCAGCAAAGAAATGTTTCCTAATGTCCTAATGTTCTAAAACTCCCCTGGTGCAACCCGAGGCCATGTCCTCTCATCCTATCCCCAAGAAGAGACCAGCACCCACCTTGCTACAACCTTCTTTTGGGTGGTTGTAGAGACTCCCTTCAGCCTCCTGTTATCAAGCCTGAGCAATCCCAATTCCCTCAGCTGCTCCTTATAAGCGATGGCAGGGGCAGCCTGGGCTTGTGTGCTCCCCAAAAGCAGGAATATCTCCGCAGCATGGAAGCTCAGAACCCTCTCTTGCCTCTCCAGCACTTGGCCCCTCTTTGTCCAGACCTTTCCTGCTTAGCAAGGAGAATTTCTGAGCTCAGCGTGGCAATTAACTAATTAAACCGGCAAATATTTATTTAACAAGGGAAGGCAAGAGAGCTAATTGCATGGGGTTTGCAGAGCAGTGGAAGGCAGCTCCACAGTCCAATTTTTTCCTACCACCTCCCTTCCCCGCTCCAACAAACGTCTCTACAATGTCAAAAATTGGAGCTGACGTATGTTAATCACGGCGCCGATCAGACGTAGCCTAATAAATAACCACAAATAAATCTCTTGCTGAGATTCCCTCGTTTTTCCCTTCCCCACCACAGTGCGCGTGTCTCTTATCACGTATAACCAAAGACGGCAGCTTTAAATGAGGCTGTCATTTTTCTCAATTTCAATTGTTGTGATATAATCAAGTATGGATTTCTGACATGGGGACTCTAATAGGCTTTCTGACTTGCAGGCTGCTAAGAGAAAAAGCTTGCTTAGTTTTATTATGTCCCCTGTCCGGTGGCACCCATGGAAGGCAGGAGATAGGTGACAACTCCTGAGCAGTGACTCTGCATGGCAGAGGGCTGGAATCAGGTGTCCAGTGCCATTTCTGCACAGAGCGATGCTGAAAGTTGCATTTATTTGTAGCTTCCATGTGTTTCGCTCACATACCTGCCTCTACGGCAGGGAATGAGGGACTGCCTAGCACCCAAATCGGCTCATCAGCCCTGAAGGTCCTCCCTGTGCTCTCCCTTCAGATAAGAAAAATGTAGATTTGTCGAGTACACCAGAACAGGTGAGTTAGGACAAGTGAAATGAGGCTTGAAGTTTCTACCTGATCGCTGTGGAAGACAGCGGGAAGGACGGGATGAATAACTTCTTCATTCCAGCCAGAGGAGTTTCAACAGCTGAGGATGAGGAGCTGAGCATCCCTCCTGATAACCCACACTGCCCTGCCAGCAAGCCTCCTGCTTCAGGATGGGAGCAGCCGCTGGTTCCAGGTGTGCCTGGAGCCGTGGTGTGCCTTGGCCTGTTGGTTGGGGACCGTCTGGTGACTCCAAATTAGGCTCAATATTCACAGGAGCTTGCGCTTAGCTTTTGCTTGTCGACTCCAGAGAAAGGACCATGGAGAGTAAGGGGTCTGGATCTGCATCTGGATCAGACACGGTCGTCCCAGAATAGAATCATAGAATCACCAGGTTGGAAAAGACCCATTGGACGATTGAGTCCAACCATTCCCATCAATCACTAACCCATGTCCCTCAGTGCCTTGTCCACCCAATCCTTAAACCCCTCCAGGGAAGGTGAATCAACCCCCTCCCTGGGCAGCCTCTGCCACTGCCCAATGACCCTTTCCGTGAAAATCTTTTTCCTAATGTCCAGCCTGAACCTCCCCTGGTGGAGCTTGAGGCCATTCCCTCTTGTCCTGTCCCCTGTCACTTGGGAGAAGAGCCCAGCTCCCTCCTCTCCACAACCTCCTTTCAGGTAGTTGGAGAGAGCAATGAGGTCTCCCCTCAGCCTCCTCTTCTCCAGGCTAAACACCCCCAGCTCTCTCAGCCGTTCCTCATAAGGCCTGTTCTCCAGCCCCCTCACCAGCTTCGTTGCTCTTCTCCGGACTCGCTCCAGAGCCTCAACATCCTTCTTGTTGTGAGACCACAAGAATACACTCGCTTTGTTTTGGTGAGACCAAATGCACTGCAGTTATGCCAAGCACGCATCAACATTTCTGCCTTTCCAGGATGATCTTTCTTGCTTTCTTTCTGAATTACAGAGAGGGAAGAGAGCTCTCCTGCCTTGCCCAGGGACAAAGGTCTATGAGAAATGGCATAGGTAGGACTGACTGTTTCTGTGAGAGGGAAGATACAAGCACTGGGGTCTCTTTGAGCTCTGTGTGTGTGTCTGCAGGGTAGGCAGCGAGTTGTAAGGTCTCTTACGGACCTGAACACAGACAAAGGAAGAAAGTTCTTCACCCAGAGGCTGGTAAATCCCTGGAACAGCTCCCAGGGAAGCAGTCACGGCACCAAGCCTGACAATATTCCAGAAGCATTTGGCCAACGACCTCAGATCCACGGTGTGAGTGTTGGGGTGTCCTGGGCAGGGACAGGAGCTGGACTCAATGCTCCTTGTGCTCCCTTCCAAGTTGGGACATTCTGTGATTCTATGAAACCCAGGACCAGGCCATAGAGCTCCACTCCTCCTCCTCTTCCCAGATGTCCTACACATTGAGGTTTTTCCATCACTGGTATCTGCTCAGAAATCTGGTTCTCTTTGCCTGAAAATGAAGACTTCCAAGAACAACTGAGGATAAATGCATCCCTCCTGCTTCCATCTGAGGATTTGCAGGAGGCCTTCATCAATTATTGGACATTTTGAACATTTCTATTCCAGGAAAAATAGCTCTTCCAATTAACAAAGCTGTATTGGGGCCAGCTAAAAATATCTGACAGACTCCAGATATTGTCATTCCCATCTTCAAAACAGACAGATAAGAGAGCGTTTGTGCCCTCCGTGGGAACAGAATATCTTTATTCGTATGCACAACTGTGAATGAAAAGAATATGTAGCAGCAGCCTGAAAATGACTGTAGCTGAAAAGAAGCAGAACTACTACTACTGTACAGTCACAGGAGAGAGTCACTGCCAAGCCTGAGACTTAAAGCTTCCAACGCAATTTCCTTAATGAGTGTAATTTATTGACAAACTGCCCCCGAAACATAGAGAAGACAGTGAGGCTTTAATTACAGAAAGGAACTTTGTTGCAGGAGCATCTCACAAGGGAGCCTAAGCCAAGGCACTGCCAGTGCCTGGGAGTCTCCTGCCAGCTCTGGGATGCTGGGAGGGCTAAGCTGCCTGGAATCATCTCCTGCTTGACAAGCTCCAGGTTGCTCAGCTGAGGGCAGATGGTGCCCTTCACACCTTGCAGGTTCCCGTTGCCTCATTTCATTCCCGAGCATGTAAACACCTGTGGAAGAGGAGAGGCAGCTGAGCCAGTTTAGCTGTAGCTGAAAACAGGAACCTGGGGCCAGTGAAGCATCCAGAAAAGCCATGATAAAGAGTAGAGCATGGACATGACCTACCTTGGCTTTCTGTTGAAATCCATGATCATCTGGATGGGATCAGTGAGAAGTACAGACCCATGAGATGGTCACACCACTCCAAAGGAGCGAGAGCAGCTCACGAGGTGAGCAGAGGATGTTACTGAATCCCTCCAGGATGCTGAGGGTGCAGCTTCCAGCAGTGTCTCTGGCTCTGAAGGCCCTTGGTTTAAGCGCATGTGCTGGTTGTAGCGGTCATTTGTCTCTGGATTTCTGGGAAGAACATAAGGAAAAGCAGAACACAGCATCAATTGAGCAAGAAAGGGAAAGGACAAAAGCAGAACATGCTGTCTTTCACGGTACCACGCCTGCTTACACCAACCGCAGTAAGATAACCTGGTAGAGAAGAGAGACCTTGCCCAGGAGAACCTGAAACTTTTCTTGGGAAGTGACTTTAAAATAACCTGAAAATGGACACAGGAAGGTCTGAACCATGGATTCTTAACCCATCAGGCTGCCCAGGGAGGGGGTTGAGTCATCTTCCCTGGAGGGGTTTAAGGGACGGGTGGACGAGGTGCTGAGGGACATGGTTTAGTGATTGATGGGAATGGTTGGACTCGATGATCCGGTGGGTCTCTTCCAACCTGGTGATTCTATGATTCTATGATCTATTTGTTAAAAGGCTTAATATCTTCTAAAAATGCTACTGTGGGTCCCAAGCTCAAACTCATCTTGTCTTTAAGGATACAGGGATAGGGATGTTTTGGAATCACCAGCACAGGAAGGACAGGGATCTGTTAGAGTCCAGAGGATGCCACAAAGATGATCTGAGGGCTGGGGCACCTCCCATACAATGACAGCCTGGAGAAGAGAAGGCTACTGGGAGACCTCAGAGCAGCTTCCAGTGCTGAAAGGGGCTCCAGGAAAGCTGGGGAGAGGCTCTAGACCAGGGAGTGCAGGAACAGGATGAAGGGCAATGGTTTAGAGCTGAAAGAGTGGAGATTGAAATGAGATCTTAGGAAGAAATGTTTTTCTGTGAGGGTGGGGAGGCCCTGGAACAGGTTGCCCAGAGCTGCCCCATCCCTGGAGGGGTTCAAGGCCAAGTTGCATGGGGCTTGGAGCCCCTGATCCAGTGGGAGGTGTCCCTGCCCATGGCTGGCGTGGAACTGGATGGGCTTTGAGGTCCCTTCCAACCCAACCGATTCTACGATTCTATGTGACACGGTGGTAGTTCTTTACTTTCTGCAGGGCAGGGTTTGTTGTACAAGGTTTCTGAGATGTTACAGTCCCAGCTGGGGACTGAAGCTGAGAATATCACAGTAGCCTAGATATTTTTAGTAAAGGAAGATTTTTGTGCAACAACTATTGCCTTTTCTGGCAACAACTTAGTCTTCAGAAGAACTACCAAGACCTTGTGAAATTCAGTTTTCGTGTAAGACTGGGAATACTTCAGTAGTAAAGCAATGTTTTTTAATGGAAATGGAATTTAAATCACTGGTCTTGAGTCTGGGGAAGGATAAAAAAAATAGCAGCGATGTTTCCTGGGGGCTTTTGTGAAAACGGAAAATTATTCACCACCTTTGGATTAAACAAATCTCAAAATACAGGGACTCTGGGTTTTGATGGCTGTGAGTTTGCGATGGCAACTGAGGTTAGGTGTTACTTATTACTAGCTATTATTAGTTTACGTGGCATCACAGACGGGCAGGGTAAAGCAGTGGACTTGGGAAAATCCAGGCTGCTGTGTGTCGGAGATGCTCCCGAGCAGCAGATTTTGTGTGAAGTGAGCAAACTACAGCGGCTGCTGTGCTGTGAGTGCTGGGAAACGGCTCTTGGAGTGAGCAGCGCCGAGCCAAGTGTGCTGGACATTTTCAGCACGTGGCAGAGGAAGGTGCCAGTAAGAAATACACTGGCAGCTTGACCAAGATGTGATAAAAGGCTGTTTCCACTCTGATTTTACAGTAAAAGCCTTTGCAAGAGCACTGACTCGTGGGCAGCTTCTTGCTTACAGGTGCCTGGGGAAAGCAGAGCTTGAGGTTTTGCCATGCCTTTGTGGTTTCGGGGAGAAGATAGAGGTTCCTCTGAACTAAGGGTTTATATTGCCATGGGATTCATGCAAGGTTTTAGCCCTATGTTTGGAGTTCTTACTTTTGCTGGGAGCCTTTGAGGAGACAGTGAGGAAAGAAGATGCTCGAGGTGAATGAGAGTTGCCTGGACACTAGTAGCATTTGAGGTGGGAGAAGTGTCGGGGCGTATGGTGATGAAATAAAGCACTTTCAGCTCCCCATGCCTATTCAAAATCGCACAGAGAACAAACTTCTCTAGTTGTGTGGCTTGTGCTCTGTTTTTACCTCCTTCCCTTTCTCCCTCAGCTGCTCAGAGTGTGCTCAGAGGTGAATTAGTGGCTGCTCTTTCCAGCCTGGAGGTGGCAGAGCTGGTGGTGGTGGGATGTATGCTCACCAAAATGGGAGGTGCTGAGGTTTTGAGAAACTTCTCCTTGAAATTAATCTTCCCTGTGCATAAATTCTGCTAAATTCGACAAGATTGCAATGGTGGCAGTTTTTCTGAAAGCCAACGGCACTTTGGAAGAAGCTCCACCTGTTTTTTTCTAGCAGTGAAGCCTTACTTTTCATGGAAAGGTGGTTTGCTGAGAAAAAAACAACCAGGAAATTCTGATGCATCCTGGAGATAAAAATAGCACATTCACTGAGATAAAAGTAATAATTTCATTGAGTTAGGTAGAGAAGAAAAGTTTGAAGACTGAAGAAAGAACACCAGAAATATTGCAAACATCTCTTCTTCTTCCTTTTGTGCATGCAAATGTTTTTTTTTTTTCCCCCCACTCTGCTTTGTGCAAAGGATCCCACCCACCTCTGAGCTCAACCTTTGCAGGTGGAGAAGGCTGCGGGATGGGGTCTTTCCCCTTGGAGACCTTGCGGGCAAGGGGTGCAGCACATCCCACCATGGGGAGGTCAGAGCGCTGCAACTGTCTTGATTTCATGGTTGTCTTGATTTCATGATCGATTCACCTCTTTCTTTGGCTGGAGGAACAGAAGCATTTGAGGTGAGGAGGAGAATAGCCTAAGGAGGTGAATCCCAGCGGAGAGATGCTGCAGGACTCATATTTTTGTTGTATTTGATGTCTCCTGTTTACCCTGCAAAGCTTCGTTCTCTTTATTTCTCTTCTCTTGCTCCCATCCATTATCAGCATTAGGGCAGGTGTGTTTCTGTGTGTCATTTTCTGAACAGATCGTTTAATTTGTAGGAATACAAGCAGCTCAAACTCCTTCTATTTACCCTTCCAGGGCCGCAAACCTGGCTACTTCTCCTTCCTGGATCCCTTTTCCCCTGGCGTCTGGCTCTTCATGCTGCTCGCCTACCTGGCTGTCAGCTGCGTCCTCTTCTTGGTTGCTCGGTAATGTGACTGGTGGTGCCTTTTCCTTCCTCGCGATGCCATCTAGCGTCACGCTCCCAGACCCAGGGAGGGGGATGCGTGGTGAGGGGTTACCCAAGGGGACACGGGGACACCTCTCAAGCCACCCCTTGGAAGGTGCAGTAAGGAGAATCAAAGCATCCCAGCCTTCTGTCCTACACCAGCTGGGGACTGGGGCTTTGCCCAGGCTGGCACGTCACTGATGCGTATGGTAGCCCCAGGATGGCTGTGACATGGCGAGCAGGAGCAGCGTGCTCTGATTTGGAATTGTGCTCGGCTGCAGCAGTGGGTTTTGGTCCCGAGGGCTGCATGGGAATGGTGAGAGGAGGCTTGGGATTCAGGCTGGTGCCCTGAATGTGATGCTGCTCCCTATAGGTAAATGAACCACTTGTCTTGAGCGAGAAGGGTGGAGGCTGGCAAACACATTCAGAGATATTAATTCAAATTCCACTAGTGCTGTTTGATTCCTCTGGCCCTGTAAAACCCAGCAAGTACATCAAAATAAAGCCCGTTAATATCTTTGAACAGCCTCTTGGTTGATGTGCAGAGCCTCACTTGACATCTCGCGGTTCCATTTCCTTATGACTAATTTAAATCAGCCTTAAAATATATCATTGAGTGCTTGTCTGCAGCACTTCTCCCATCGAGACCCAGGCTGCGTGCTCCTTTGCTGCTTTCCCTGACCTCCTGCCACGCTGCTTATGGTTGGTGGCATAGCTGGACCTTTCCAGACAGAGCTGAGCTGCGTCCTGGCAACGTGCACCAAAGACTCGGGGCTTGAAGGCTTTTTGGGGACACAGTTAATACCCAGCTCTCATTACAGAAATTGGAACTGTGCTGTCACTCGGTCCCTTAGCATGGCTAAAGTTATCATCCTGACAGGGCTTTAATGGTTTCTTCAAATGTTGTTGCAGCCTCAGAAGCGTAGTTCTGAGGAGACCACTGAATAATGCAGCCTCATGCTCTCTGCAGACTGAGGTTTGGTGGCCCTTTAGCCCCCTCTTCACGTTTTAAACGTCATTCTCCAAAAAGGTGCCTTTACGTGGCTTCCCATTGGAGATGGACGTTTGGATGCCTCTCTCTGCCTTGCTCAGCAGTAAGGAGCTCTCGACCCAGTGAGTTGCAGAAGACTCTCCCAGAACAGTGGGTTTTATTGCCAGTGCTTGATCCAACCATAGAAAGTCCTCAAGAAATAACATCCACTTCCCCGGCTTCATGGTGAGGTAGGAGATGCAGAAATAGCTGTGTGGCTGCATTGGCAGGATCCCCAAAGTGACCCTCCCAGGCACCAGCTTTGTAACCCATTAGCAATCTAATGACCTGCAGCATAAGAATTAGAGGACTTTCTTAGCAACCAGAGAATGGAAGATTGGAAACAGCAAAAAAATAAAAAGAGAGCTAGGCTACCATCACTTCAGTGACAAGCTGTCAGTTATTTCAGATTCCCATCTCTGTCCTATCCCCGTGAACACTGGAAGTATCAGATGAGTTGAAGCACTGCCACTTGGCTTCAATCTAGACTTTGCTGGGGCAGGCAGACCCTCCTGGAGCAAACATTTGCAGTAATATAGTTAACTTCTTTAATGGTGTCACGCAGTCACGTCTCGCCCACATCACTTTTGAACTTCCCATTGATGCTCCTTTTCCAGCAGGGAACGCAACCAGAGATGTTTGGTTTCAACTTCACATCAAGTCTGTGCACGTCTGGAATTATTGTTGAAGTTGTCTGCGGTACGAGTTTTCACACAGGGCTGCAGCCTCCCCATGCCCAGATTTTCAGCAGAGCCTCTCCAAACTTTTGTAAATCTTTACAAGAAAGCCTCTGGCTTCTGAATCTTAGAGCAAGCTTTTCATGCAGTGCTGAGCCCTCGGCATGAATTGACAGCAAAGGATTTCCCCCTTAGAAAAAAATCTGCCTCCAGGAGAGTTAGGGCTTCACAGCTTTGCTTTTCTTTTGCATCTTTCCTCCAAAATGCCCCCGTTTCCCAGTGAATTTACTGACCTACCTCTTTCTTGTCATTTTAGATTGACACCGTATGAATGGTACAGCCCTCACCCCTGCTCGCAAGGCAGATGCAATCTTCTCGTGAATCAGTACTCTCTCGGCAACAGCTTGTGGTTTCCAGTTGGGGGATTCATGCAGCAAGGCTCTACTATTGCTCCCCAAGCACTATCTACACGCTGTGTCAGTGGAGTATGGTAAGGAGGTCAGCCCTCCTCTTCAGGAAGGCTTCTCTGGGGGTCTCTACTGGGTAGAAGCAGAGGGAGAGGTAGAGGATGGGGATGGAAATCAGATTCAGTCCATGGGGTAATCTTGGGTCACTGTCTCCGTTTCCCCTTTCCCTAGGTGGGCGTTCACCTTGATCATCATCTCCTCCTACACGGCCAATCTGGCAGCTTTCCTCACCGTGCAGCGGATGGATGTCCCCATCGAGTCTGTAGATGACCTGGCTGACCAGACAGCCATCGAGTACGGCACCATTCACGGAGGCTCCAGCATGACCTTCTTCCAAGTAAACCCCGTTCTTTTGCTAAGTGGTGCAGAGGGCACCCTTTAACCAGATTTGGATGTTGCCTTGGCCTGTTTCATTCCAGTTTCTGGCATGGAGGGGAAATTTGGAGAGACCCTGGGCTGCTTGTTGCACAGGACTGGGCGCCATCCCCAGGGGGTGACGATGGGATGAATGATGGGATGAATGATGGCGAAGGACAGGATAGGCAGGATGAACAGCATTTGGCATGCTCTTTGGATGCTAGAAGACTACAGTCAGGACATCTGTGCTAGATCTTGGAGAAGAAGAAATTCCTGCTTGGGCTTAGCAGCTTGGAGCGTCACCATGTGTGTGGGAAAGTGGTACATGGCAGTGATGACACAAGATGCTGTTCTACGTGGTTTTGAGTGATCTGAGCTTTTAGATGAGAGTCCCTCAGGTGGGGTAAGCAAAGAAACGGTTGCCCAGCCCAGGTAGGTCAGTGTGCGTGAAGGTCCTGGAGTCTGTATGTGGTCTGGAAAACAAATGAGCCGAGTGTATGCAAACTTATGTGAGCCATTTAGCCCAATTTAATTTTTATCTTCCCTGCTCTATTCAGAAGGGAAATAGATGAGTGAATCTTTTCTGCAAGTGCTCTGAATGCACAAAGACCTGCTTGAGGATTATTTATTTATTACTTGTTGAAATTCCGAGAGGAGAGAAAGCTTTTCTCACTTCTCCCCCTTTCTGAGCCTGAACTGAATTGGGAAGCTTCAGAAATCTCTCGAGTGAGCCTGAGCTGTTCAGCCCGACTTTGCACCCTTCAGCGGTTTGGCAAAAAGCTACTTTTAAGCAGAATGTTACATCTAAAATGAGCTGAACAGAGCCCAAGTGACTAAGGTGGTTGCGTACGAGGCACTCGTTTAGTTCTTTGAGGAAGGCTTTTGAGTTTAAAGTCCTGACTGTGGCTCTGCGCTGTCTGGCGGGTACTGGAGCTGCTGGTATCAGAGAAGAAATTAGTAGAAGATGTTCGTGTGCCATTCATGAGGGTTTAAACTCTGTTGGGATCCATCTGCCTCTGGTGGGTCAATTGTTTTGGATTACACAGGTATGGCTGGGGCTGTCGTCACCAGTCCTGGCTGCATGGGATGAGTCTACTGCTGGAGCACCTTGCCTTGTCCTGGCAGCTGCTTTCCCTGACAATAACACAAAGGATTAAGGTTTAAAAGTGCAGTGAATGGGCAACAAACATGCATCCTGTTGGACTATCCCATGCCCAAGTGGCTGCACCCAGAGGACAGAGCTGGACAGACAAGGACAGTAGGTAGCACATCCCCTGAGGTCCTCCAGCGTGGCTCACCAGCCATGGAAAATGAGTCGCTGGAAGGGTGATGGCAGAGGGTGCCTGGCAGCACATCATGTACCTCCTGTGGTGGCCAGGAGGGCAGGTGGTGTAGAAATTCAAGGGTGAGAGGAAGGGGGCAAATTCAGAAAGTCCTAATGTAGACCAGCATGTGTCTATCTTCAGTCCTCATACAAGCAGGTTTCACTCTGTGCTCAACAAGACAGATTAACCATAGTCAGCTTCTCTTGATCAAACCAAGGTGGGTTCAATCACCAACAATGTCTTAGATTTTGGGGCTGGTTGAGCTGTAGTTCACTGTAGTCAATGAAAAGACTCCAGTCTTACATAGGCATTGAATTACAAGGGAGTGGAAAAAATCCAGATTCAGGGAGCAACAAACTGAAGAGCTTTGCTGCTGCCCCCAGGCTTTGGTGCCCTTTTCAGGGTGATGGTCTCTGGCTCTGATGCAGATGAACTGTTCAGCACAAGGTTACAGTTATATAGAATCGTAGAATTGTTTGGTTGGAAAAGACCTTTGAGATCATCAAGCCCAACCATACCTGTCCACTACTAAACCATAATGATAAGGTGCAAGCCGTACCAGGAGTGTTCGGTGGGTTAATCAGCCGTGCATGAGCTATTTCTCCTGGCTTTTTTGTGTGTGTTTTTTGTGTACCGTCACGGAAACCATGTATTATTGTAAAATGGAATTTATGGAAAGAGCTTTGCTGGAACCTATTGGAATTAGGTATGCATTTCATGCCTCACTTTGCCAGCAAAGTCTCAAATCCACCAAGATATTTGGGCCTCTAAATCTCATTGGAATAAAAGGAGGTTAGGCATCTAAATCTATTTTGAATCTGACACCAAATCTGCTTTGACTCCTAACCCTGTTGTGGCCCTTTCATAGTAGGGTCTAATTTAGGGTTTATATTACAATAAGATGGTCCTACTTCAGCTTCTTTTGCCTCTTTTCCCCTGCAGAACTCCCGCTACCAGACGTACCAGCGGATGTGGAACTACATGTACTCCAAGCAGCCAAGCGTCTTTGTGAAGAGCACGGAGGAAGGGATTGCGCGCGTGCTGAACTCCAATTATGCCTTCCTGCTGGAGTCCACCATGAACGAGTATTATCGACAGCGCAATTGCAACCTCACGCAGGTCGGGGGCCTTCTGGACACCAAGGGCTACGGGATTGGCATGCCCGTCGGTAGGCAGTGAAGACAAATTCTAGTCCTTCTCAGCTCTCGGCAGAGGACCGGAGTGTTTGAAAGGCTGAACCGGCTCTAAAGCCAACGTCACGTTTCACAGCTCTGCCCAGGGTCATTTTTCTCTCAGGAGGAAAGTCAAATACATTGCAATTGAGGTGCATGCTCAGAGCTAGATGTACGAGACCCTGCTCCGGTCCAGAGCCATGTGACACGCGACTGTGGCTCTTTAAATAATTCGTGTGAAAGATGTTTCAAAATTGCTGCTTTTTTTCTGCATATATGCTCTTTGCTGACTGTTTCCCTTTCGGACCGGTGGTTTTGAATCATTTTGTGCTCCTTGTTTTATCTCAGAAGTGCTGAAAAAGTAACGTTGTTCTAACTCTCGTTGGTTTTAGCCCAAGTTTCTTAACAACTGATGGCTCTTAAAACTCCAGGAGAGAGAGAATTGGGCAATTTGGGGATTATCTCAGCTAATAATCAAGTTTAACAAATACAGGGTTATTGTCTTTCAAATATGAGACCTAGCAAGAGAACATCCTTTCCCAGGGCTGCACAGAACAAGGATGTAATAGTTGTTATTCCAAGCGATCAGCTGATCTTTCAGCCTGTCTCACAGGCTTGGGAAGCCTCGTCCCTGACCTTTAAGGACCCACACCTAGCAATACAAAGTTAAGCTGAATTACATAAGAACTGTGACACAACCATGGGTTAGCTAACATGCGCAAGCTTGTAAAGTCACAGTAACCCAATCCTGAGTACGAATCCTTACTTTCAGGACTAAATTTGTTCTGACATTGTCTTGTTAAGCAGTGAAACTGTAGCAGATAAGAAGAGCCAAAAGGGACAATAGTGCTGAGTTACCAGGAGGACCGTGGTCGTTCCCACGGCCCTTTTACTTGATCTCTGGCAGGCAGCAGGCATCGTGAGGACTGCAGGAGAGCTCAAGGACTGCAGGAGAGCTTGGTAACAAGCGCAGGAGGGAGCCTGCTCAACCAGGAATGGTTGGGCTTGTGCGTAGGGTGAATGTGCTGCTGTTGCAGTGCACCAGGTTGAGAGAAGAAGCATTAGAGCAAGGTTGAAGTTGGAGGCAGCATGAGTGGAGAGGGACCTCAGTGGCCTGGAGGAGCAGTGACGTGAGACTGAACTGCTGGTTCAGACCCCGTTTCTGAAGCCAAAGCTCCCCTTTGTAAGGGACCTCTTTAAATGACCTATGTGGGTCTTGGTGGACAAGCAAAACTACCATCTGCAAACTACGTGAACCAGGTGATGGTCCCAGCAAGAAGGCTGCAGGTTTCAAGGGTTTACATGGACTGATATCCCTTCCAGAGCATTCACAGATGGGTTTTTGTAGCTGGGCACACTGGTGGGGAAGAAAGCTGGTTGAGGTGGTGCCTTACCACGTCCATCTTGGCGTTGCAGGCTCTGTGTTTCGTGACGAGTTTGACCTGGCCATTCTCCAGCTGCAAGAGAACAACCGCCTGGAGATATTGAAGCGAAAGTGGTGGGAAGGAGGCAAGTGCCCCAAAGAGGAGGACCACAGAGCCAAAGGTGAGCCACATCATTCTCCGGTAGCTGAGTGAAGGGACCAAGCAGTAGAAGCATCCTTGCTGTCAGGGCAAGGACGAGTGTCCGTCCGCACATGAGCGCTGCCAGGTTTTCTGCCTGAGAATTACTTTTTCCCCTTCTTCTGACCTGAGATTCCTTCCTTCTCAATTCAAGGAGAAAGCCAAACAGTTCTGCTATGCCTCACGCTGTGTGTTTTTGCCTGGGGCAAAGATAGCGGGAACAACCAAATGACAAATATTGGAGGCATATGGAGGGTAAATTAGCTTCTAATGAATGTCTGCAGCATTTCATGAGAAAATGGATGGCTAAAGGGATCAGACAGAAATCCTGGGTTCCTTCAAGGGAGATGGATCTCCACCACAGGCCCGCTGGTTAACAGCTCCAAGTGCAAAGCTCCTTTTAAACGGCCAAGGGAAGGGACACAAGGACTTTTTACTACATCAGTAAACTGAGGAGCAAATTCTTTAGGGTAATGCTATGCAAATTGCCAGCAAAGCTACCACATTAGGCTGACGTCCCAGTGTGAGAGCAGTTGCCAGCTTAATGCAGTTGCTGTAGTTTTGAGTTTTGGCAGTTGCCCTTCCCTCAGCAAGCATTTTCAGGGAGGCCAGCAGGTCCCTCAGTTGCAAGGACAGTCTTCTGACCTTTGTGAGTGCAGAGACTGAGAACTAAGCGAGGCCTGTGGCAGCTCTTTTGTTTTTCTGACGGTGCCGCAGGTGTAGGGGGGGGTGTCTGTGCAGGCTGGAAGCCAGGCTGGATGGGACCCTGCGAGCTCGAGCTCCCCGCTGGCAGCCTCAGTTGTTCGTGTGGAGGCAGGAGATGCTGGTCCAGTGTCAGATATCAGGCACAGGGGAGTATTTTCCTCTGTGGATTCTGTAAAATGCAGTAAAATCTGGTTTGAGATGGTTTTGGAAGGGGATTTGGTTGGAAGCAGGCTCCTGGGCTGTTTCTGGCACTACCCAGCGTGCTCTGTGACCCTGGACAAGTTTTTTCACTGTTTTATGCCCTCTGCCCTTGCTCACTTTCTCATTCTGGAAAACCAGGGAGGCTGTAGCCTGCTGATATGCATGTATGGAGGAAGGAAATGCCTCTCAGGTGGGCTTGGTCTGAGGTGGCACCCAGGTAGAGTGATAGAAGGATGTACAGAGAGGTACTGGCCCTAAATTCAAACATGATTGCTGCTGGGAGGAGAGGATGGCCTTTATCTTGGGTCTAAACTGTGATTATGGGCTATGTTTTCTACCCTGCAATTGCTGTCTTAAGGGAAATATCTCTGCGAAGGGCTGATTTACAGAGGCACTAGATTGCTCCAGAGGCAATGCCGGAAGAATGAAGGAGGGGGAGGGAGAAATGCGACCTCCTAAGTTTTAGAACAAAACAGGTCAGCGATTTACAAGGATTTTGGTGAGATTTTATGTCTAAAAGCCAAGCGGAGATTAAGTCAATAAATCATTGATTCTTACACTTTGATTTAATGCTACAGAGGGGAGAGGAAGATTTTTATAGATGTTCTTGTTGAGTAATGGCCTCATACAGTCACCTCGGTGCAAAGCACCATGTGCTTTTTAGTAATCAATCCAATCAGAGCCCCGTCCACTTGAGACCCCAAACCAACAAACACTTGAGAGAAGAGCCCTTCCTTGAAAAACTAATGCTGCTCCCCAACTCCTCTCACGTGCCTGCTCTGCAGGGCCAGGCAGGGGCACCGGCTGTGGCTTTGGGGACAAGGGGTACGGTGGAAAGCGAGGTGACAGCCTTGGCACGTGGAAAGCTCAGGGCAGGTTAGTGAGGGGTGAAATTGGTGAGGCAATTGGCATGGGGCAGCTGGATGGCTCCTACAATCAGCAGAGATGGCAGTTATCCCATTGTAAGCAAGTTATCATAGAATCATAGAATACTTCGGGTTGGAATGGACCTTAAAAATCATCCAGTTCCAACTCTCTGCCTTGTGCAGGGACACCTCCTGCTGGATCAGGGGCTCCAAGCCCCATCCAACCTGGCCTTGAACCCCTCCAGGGATGGGGCAGCCACAGTTTCCCTGGACAACCTGTTCCAGTGCATCACCACTCTCATAGTGAAGAAATTCTTCCTTATATCTGGCCTAAAGCTGCCCCTCTGCAGCCTCTTTCATTACTGGAAGCTGCTCTAAGGTCTCCCTGCAGCCTTCTCTTCTCCAGGCTGAACAACCCCAACTCTCTCAGCCTGTCCTTGAGGTGCTCCAGCCCTCGATCCAAGGGAGGTGAGATAACTCACCCCATGGAAGGGGCTGTTTCCTCCTTGTGGGCCACAGGGTGCTGGGCACAGAGCACCCAACACTAACCAGGTACCCTAGGTAGCAGAGACCCCATTCGGTCATCGTGTAGCATCAGACGGTGTTGGGTCCTGGTCTGGTTTGGAAATTCTTGTTGTTGCAATACAACCAGCCGTAATCATTTTGCACCAGCACTTTGTACTGCAATCAAAGGAGCTTTGCTTGGTGCCAGCTTCCTTTAAAGCCCTTTCTTGTCATCTTCTTCTCTGCTTCCTTAACAACATCGCTCATCCGCCTTCGTGAAGTTCAAAGCAACCGGAGCTGGGTGAATAATTTGCAGGGATTAATGTGTCCAATTGATCTCTCATTTTTTTCCCCCTGTTTTCAGTTTGTCCACAAATTGCTCTGTACTTCCCTCCAATGTACTTGCTGTTTATCTGCAAAATCATCATTTCTGAGAACGCGTCTTCGATCGGGCAGTTATTGCAAGTCATTCAGTTTGCCATCTGAGTCAGGCGAGTAGCTATTAATAGGACAGTGCTGGCTACGTGGTTTTGGTCCCTGCCTGAGTCTATGCGATGCCAACTAAACAGTAAAGAAGTGGGATGCTTGCCATTTATGTTGTGTCTGCCTCTCCGCAGCATCATCTCTTCTGCTTTATTTTAGGCCTGGGAATGGAGAATATTGGTGGAATCTTCGTGGTTCTCATCTGTGGCTTAATCGTAGCGATTTTTATGGCTATGCTGGAATTTTTGTGGAGCCTTCGGCACTCTGAACAATCAGAGGTAGGACCTGAAAGTGTCCAGAGGGGTAGTGTGGGTTTATCGTTAGCAGCAGTGCAGTACTCTGGAGCAAGTAATGCACTCATGCTGATGGGCATTCCTAGTAAAGTGACCTCAATCACACAAGAAACCTAGAAGCATCGGTCAGGGTCTAAAATACATGAGCTTCTCACACGTTACTACTAAGATCAAGGCCAGGGGGGTGCTCTAAGGGCTTCTGTAGGATCAAGGATGTCTGCAACGTCCAGGTACCTTTCCTGGAGACAGGATCATCTGAGGATTTCTATCTGCTGTAGGTTTGGGTCTTGTGTTGACTTGGGGATCCAGCATACAGGAGGGTCTCTGATGAGAGGTGGAGTCGGTTGGGCTAAATTGAATATGAATATCCAAGCATTGATGTTGAAATCCATTGGCCTGATTAACGACCAAGTCTGTAGCACTTTGGCATCAGAATCTAGAGCAGACGCAGCTCTGCTGGGCTCACAGCTTCCTTAGGTGAGAAGTATGTCTCGGCTCTGCCTTCCAGGTGTCGGTGTGCCAAGAGATGGTGACGGAGCTGCGCAACATCATTCTCTGCAAGGACAGTTTCCATCCTCGTCGGAGGCGAGGGGGAATGATACGGACTCGCCCCGTTATCCCGGAGGAACGCCGAGCCCACAGCACAACCACGCTCAGCAACGGGAAGCTGTGCAGTGGGGGCGAGCCAGATCCCCTGGCACAAAGACTGGCACAAGAAGCTGCCCTGGTCGCTCGGGGGTGCACGCACATTCGGGTCTGCCCCGAGTGCCGCAGGTTTCAGGGTCTCCGGGCGCGACCGTCTGCGGGCTCGCCCGCGCGGAGCGAAGAGAGCTTGGAGTGGGAGAAGACCACCAACAGCAGCGAGCCCGAGTAATGCTGGGGCATGGGGGGCGTCGGGGTGGGCCGAGAGGGTCCTGTTCCATTTTACAGAACATGGACTTGTACAATGTCAACTCGTTTTTAAATTAAAAGCAGTTACCCAGCTTCTCCAGAGCAGACCTTTGCGCAGGCCTGGCCAGAGGGACAGCTTTGGTTTCAGCAGCCAAGAGGACGTGCGTCTCATGGAAGCTCGATGCAGCAGGAGTGAGCTCTCCAGCAGTTGTCTCCATGCGGCTCCGAGGTGGGAAGGAGGGATGTGGTGGGTAACTGGTGGAGCAGATATTTGGGGCAAGTTCTTGGAACTTCACCCCACACCAGGAGAAGGGATGTTGGCGCCGTCTCCCCATCACATAGACTTCCAGGGGGATGTTCTCAAAGGGTGGGGGGAGGGGTCTTTTTATTTGACGCGGATAAGGGACGGGAAGGGAGGAGTCATGGTTTTGGTTTGGTTTATTTTGGACCCAGTCTCCAAGGCACCGAGTTTCAGGTGCTGAACTCTTCTTCCTTTATCAGAGCATGGTGGGCTGAAGGAGGAAGGGCAGGAGGGGTGGGACACGCTCCCCATGAGAAGCAACATTTGCTGAAAGTCCATCTGAAGAGTTGTTAAAATACAAATATATATATACACACACATATATATATATATTCAAATGCCAAAAACCAACCAACGAACACAGTGAACTCAAAGAGGCCTTGAAACGCCTGGAATTTCAGGGGTTCTGTGTCTTTTGTTCAGTTCTGGGGTTATGTTCTCCTTTTTTTCCCTTTGTTTTCGGGATGCAGGTGTGGGGGAGCCTTTTGAGGAAGGTGAGGTGGGAGCAGGCGAGAACGGGGAGCACTGGGGAAGGCTGCTCTTTCCCACCAGGGGAGGGAGGTGGTGTTTGCTGCCCACTGTCGCTCCTCAAGGTGTCCACAGCCCATGCTCTGCGCTCTCCTCAGCCAGTAACTCTGAGCTCTGCCCCAGGCTCCCGAGCTTCCCTTGTTCATGACCCATGGAGCTCCCTTGGCTTCGAGGTTGACTTCCAGCCCCTGTCTAACAGCGGCGATGCCGCACAGCGTTGGAGAAAACCCATTAGCCCAGGATCTGATGTAAGGAAAATATTTACTTCCCTAGCAACAGCAGCAGCTCACCCTCTGCTTGGTACAGACATGGGTTTTACATTGACGAGTTTAATTTTCTGATTGAAAAAAAAAAATTCTATGCAATTTCTGGTTGTAAAAGGATAGATACGATAATGGAGAGGGGCAGGGGAGATAAAGCCTTGAGTGAAGGTACATCCTGTTCTCAAATTGTTTTCTTTTCTTTTTGTCTCGAATGTACTGAAATAAAAGATGTCCTTGGATAATCATGCTTTTTTTTTTTCTTTTTCCTTCCCTGTCCACACCCACAAATGTCATGAGAAGGTTTGAGGCCCATCTGCTCAAGGAGAGACCCAGCTGCTCCCCAGCTGAAAGGGAAAAGGTGTTTTGGCTGTTGCAGGTTTCAGTGCATCTGAACCCATGATGTTGCTGTTCTCTGCACCTGAATGGAAATGGGAGAAAAAAAAAAAAAGAGAGAAGGACAGAAAATCAGAAAGCCCAAGATATGTGCTGGTAAGGAGGGAAAGAACCCAAATCCAACGGCAGTGCAGCCTGTCAAGGTTGCCCAGGTCTCCATGCAATGGGGACCCGTGGCTGTTACAGACTTCCTAGACCTGGTGGTTGGAGCCCAGTTGACCACGGGCTGAGGGTTAGGTAGAATCAGAGAATGATAGATTGCTTTGGGCTGAAAAAGAGCTTCACAGGTCATCCAGTCCAACCCCCTGCAGTAGAGCAGGTGAAATGGGTCACGTTATTGCAGGCAGGAGCCTGTCTCCAGCAGCTGTTTCTGAGGAGGATGCGCAGGGAACGGGATGTGATGCCATGGTGATGGGCACGTTGGAGTTGTTGTTTCCAGCAATGTGTGAAAAGAAGTGTCTGCCACACAGTGACAGAAAAATGTGCCCGCTTGGAGAGCAATCGTGCAACAAAGATTTGGGGCTTGTTATGCACAATGTCATAGGAGATGTTCATAGAGGTGCTTTCTGGCAGGTGCACATCTGCAGGATGTGACCCTTTTCCTGACTAAAAGAGTGGTGAAGGTGAGAGCATGAGATGAGGTAAGGCAGCTTGGCCAGAGCCCAGGGGTCCGTGAGATTAGAGGGACAGGACCTCAAAGGAGATAAGACACCAACATCTCCATCCCTGCCCTCCGCAAGGAGCCAACTTGGGCTTTCAAAGTGCTGACAGCAACACCAGAGACATCTGAGCGTGGCCATGTTGTGTTTAAATGCTGACATGTTTTTACGAGCAGCAGAATATACTCATCAAAGGGAAGCCGCTTTCTAAAATTTATTTACAGATTAGCAGAAGAAAAGGGTCCATGAATCATTTATCAGACCTGATGTTTTTTCACCCTTTCACTGCAGTGAAAAAAGAGGGATCTTGACAGAGCCAGACATTATTCTTCTGCTTCTCCAAAGATCTTGCAGTCATCTGCTCAGGCAGAGGATGTCAGGAAAGAAATTATGAGAAACCACCTGGTTTCTCCCTGTCTTTGCTTTTTATCTCTCCTGTTAGCTTGTTCCACCCATATGTTGTTTTGTAGCTGGGTCTGTATTTTAAGAAGATTTTCTTTTTTCATGTTCCTCTTGCCCTCTTCTCCTATAATTTTGGTTTTACGTGTTCGGAGTGTTTGCTCTCGGAGCTGAAATGGACCCTGCAAGAGGATTAAAGCTGCTGCCCCTCAGATGCCTTTTCCAGTGTCTCAGTAGGTCCTGTGTTTTTAGGACTGGTAAATCCCGATGGGTTTTACACGGGAGGGACCCCCCAGCAGACAGGATTCTGCACAAGCCAGAGTACTCGTGTGCATTTGTATGCCCAGATGAGTTTGCATCTCAGATCTTCTCTCTCTCCCCAGTTTTTCTCTCGTCTTTGAATCTATTGTGGGGCCCTTTTCTGCTCAGCCAGTCCCAATGCTAATGCAGTTCAAGGTCTGGAGCGCTTTGCTGTCCAAAAGGCACTTTCCCAGTATTGCCATCTCCTGATAAAACGAGTAATTCTAGTAAGATATCTCCGCAAATTCCACCGGGAGCCAAAAGATTAGATCAATTAAAATTTAATACTTTGCTTTATCCCCTCTAACTGCTTTGTTTGATGCTCCTGCTGCCCCTCTGTTCGGGCAGTGGGGCCGAGGGCTCCTTGCAGTCACAGCCAGTTCTCCAATGCCGGCTGGGTCAACAGCAGTCTGGCAGGTTCCGAACTAAAAGGCCTGGGATCTCTCCTCGTGCTCTAAACCCCATGTTTGTGTTGTTATTCCAGGCAGTTCCATTTTCACCTAATGATAAAAAGCTATTTTCTCCCCAGAGGTTGCAGGGGTGAAGGTATTAACAAGGCTTGGACAAGCCTGGGGGCATTTACTGAACGGAGTCGTGGAAGTAAAATAGAAAAGGGTGGTTCTGTGAACCACGAGAGCCCACAGGACTTGAGGAAGAAAGACGGTAAGCTCTATAAAACAGAGAGAACTCTTTGGACCTACGTGGTCCTGAGGCGGGAATCTTTTAACCATTACAGGTCCATGGAAATCTTCACTGTCGAGCCTCTTTATGTCCTTGAACCCCAAGTGCCTCATCAGGTAAGTGACCTGAAAGGTGGAGAAAAGGCAAAGGCAATAGCTGTTGTTTCAATTTTTTTTTCTTTTTTTAATTTTTCTTGCAGAGATCCTGAGTTACAGAGTGGGTCTGGAAGGGGTGTGAGTCTTTGTGGTCATACGTAAGCTGGAGAAGATATCTACAGCTCTGGTAACTGCAGCTGTGGGTACAGAGTAGCTGGGCTAGACACAGGAATGTGAGCAACTGGTTTTGATGGTTCTCGGCTTACTCTCTTTGAACAGTAAAGACATTCCTAGGGAAAAGGAAAGGACCTATGCGTGGGGTGGTCTCCTCGGTGAAAAGTGGTTGATGATTTAGCTTATGAAAGAACAAAAAAGCAAAAATGGACTGCTTAGGTTTGGCGTGAAGCTGTCATGATTTGGCTAGGATAAGGCTGGCATGAGTGGCCAAATTCCCCTACCTCAGCTTTAGTTTCACTTAGCTCGGAGGTAAATTACCTGCAACATAGGTGTTTCTCTCCTCTACTTCACTTGTGTATCCAGTGAAGGCGATGAAGAAATTTCTTCACCAAAAGAGTGGTGAAGCACTGGCAGAGGCTGCCCAGGGCAGTGGTGGAATCTCCATCCCTGGAAGTGTCCAAAAGCGTGTAGATGTGGCCCTTCGGGACATGGTTTAGTGGGCACAGTGGGGTTGGGCAGACAGCCAGACTTGATGATTTTAGAGGTCTTTTGCAACCTTAATGATTCTATGAAACTTCTCCTCGTGGCTTTGATTCTATGGCTTTAGCTAGAGCAGAAAAAGTCGCACTGCCCATCAGGAGAAGAGCCTGCCGGTGGGGCACCACTCCAAAGCAAGGGAAATAGCCCCCACAACATAAAGGCATAAGCAGAGACAGAATCAGGCCAGTGGTCTGCAAAAGGAACAGTCAAATGCCATCAGAAACAGTAAAAAGTAATTCCGGGCTCACACTTGACACTTGCAGGTCTGCTGAGTGTTGTCCCTCTTTGCTTGGACATCTCACCACGAGGGGACAGCACGTCTGGCCGAAACGCCTGCTGAGCAGAGGATAATGCACCCACAGTTCCAGAAACCCCATTAGGGTTTGATGGCCACTAACTGATTGAAAATACAGAGCTCAACTCTTCTGGGTACAAAGTAGCACTGATGAATTCCGGATAAATAGGCTCCTCTGGAACTTGATACCACATTGGGAAAATCAGCTCTGTATCAGCTGGATCAGACAATGGGTAGGTTTATGCATCTTTCAGGGAGGTTTTTTTTCCCCTCCAAGGTGGAATCTGCTGTGTTCCAGCTGAGCTAATAGTCTGATTTGTGGCAGGGCTGCAGCATTTCATCCCAGAAAGCATTCCAGCTGGCAGATGAGGGTCACCACCCTCACCACCAACATGCAGCTGTCTCGGGGGGCGTGTGGTGGTCCAGCACCAGCACAAAGGGCAACACATCACTGCTCAGAAAGCTCTGCTGAGGCCAGATCAGTAAGAAAATGAAGGAAGCGAGCTTAATTAACAAAAGCTTTCTCCTCTGCTGCATGTAGGTCTGCAGTTATCAGCGTAGCTGGCAGCTCTCAAAGACTGAAATGACAGTAGTTGGCTGTAAAAGAGATAACTGTCAGATTAGCTGGTACATATCTTCTGCCTAGGTTTTCTATATCATACCTATCTTGAAGCATCTCCATGTATCAAAGGGACTAGTTGGCCATTTGCCTTTAAAAAGTACCCTTCCTGGCGTGATAAATAAGGGTCTATTACAACAAAAAGACCTAACATTTCTTGTTCCTTGACTTAGGCAGTTTGGGACTAGTATTTCTTGTGTGCTGATTGATTTGTATAGACTAATCCTTTCTGTTGTTTTTATTGTGGTGCTTGTGTTTGTGGTTTCTCTTGTGTTGAGCTGAGGATGCAAAGGAGAGAAAACATCTATTGGAGTGTAAAGGCAGGGAGAAGGGCTGTTTCTGGCAGATGGAAATGGTTCTTATAGTCCATCAGGACTCCTGCAGAGTGGCATCCTCGGCTCTGCTAACCCATCTGGGAGCCATGCTGGGCTATTCCTGCTACGAAGCTGGTCCAAAGTGGCTGCTAAAAATCCAAATCGGTGGAGAACAGAGAGGACTTTCTGCTTAGTTTGGGACAAAACATTAACTGAAGTAAGGGGCGTTTCATTGACTTGGGTGAGGAGAAGGCAATTGAGACCAGCATGGGTGAGACCTTTTTCAAACCTGTTAACTTCGGTCCTTCCTCTTCTTCTATCTCTGCCTTCCAAGCACCTTTCTTATTCATCCCCCAAGTACTCCTCCTCCTGTTGCTCAGCCTCAGAAAAAGGGTCTCAGCTTGGCTTTTGCCTGAACTCCCAGGAAATGTTCATGAACGTCGTCTTCTGGCTTTTCAGGCTTAGCTCTGGCTGAGCTGAGATTTAAAGCAATTTATTGCTAAGCCAAAAGTGAATGCAAATGAGGGGAAGGAGCTAAGGGAGAAAAAGAAAAAAAGACCTTCTATTCCCAGGTGAGCATTAGGATGTCTGATCCGCCTGCCTAAAACTGATTGTTCTTCCAGAGTCTACAGTAAATACCCTTGCGCATTAGTGAGTGCAGCTATAGAGGATGCTCTGATTATTGCTTGCTGAACTAAACTGGGACACGGAGGTGAACACACAGCCTCTGGTTTTATTCCTGAGCCATTGATCAGCCACAACATCTTCATCCCTCAGACAGCTGAAATGGAGGTCACGACATTGTAGGGAGCCAAACATTAGCAGGAGGCTACTGAGTGTCCGAGGTCCTGTGAGCCAGATCGCTCTCTTTTTAGAGGAAGGTTTGTTTTGCTGGCCAGTTCAAGTGGCCCCAGCATGCTGCTGGCCGTCTGACAGAGTCAGATGGATGAATATTTCTGTTTGAAGCTAGACCTTGAACATAAAACCACAGTTTACTGGAACAGGCTGCCCAGGGAGGGGGTTGAGTCACCATCCCTGGAGATGTTTAAAAGACGGGTGGACGAGGTGCTGAGGGACATGGTTTAGTGGTTGATTGGAATGGTTCGACTCGATGATCCTGGAGGTCTTTTCCAACCTGGTGATTCTGTGAAATGTCTTTGTAGGGGAAGTCTGTTGGTTTAGCAGGCATAATAGTTACTCTGACCAAGCTGTCTCGTTATTGCTCCTCCACATGGACACTATTTCAAGGGGACATTGTTATTCTGGAAAGAAGCCCCCTTTTCTTTGGTTTATTTTTGGACAAAACGGTGAGCACAAGGTGCTGTTGTCAGAAAGCAGCAGCAAGGATGGTAAAACTGGATAGCAAAAAAGGATCGGGCACAACGGGAGATGCTCTCATAGAGGACACCGTGCTCTGACTGGCCTGTGCTTTGCTCATGGTTGCTTCTCTCTGTGGCAGCTGTTGTGTCCCAGCAGTGAGAACAGCAGCAGAGCTATCGCTCTCCCAGTGTCCTCATCCACCTTGGACTTTGGGATAAGCCTGCACCCCTTTCCTGCTTGGGTTTTCTTGACAGTGAGATAGGAATCAAGACCTACCAAGCAAAGGAAGGGTGGTGCAGGGCTGGAGGTGCTGGGTGCAGGGTGGGAAGCCACAAATGCTCGCAAGTGCTGCACCAGCAGCACTGCTGGGGCTTTGGGAACTCACTTTCCCCCCCGGGTCTCCACTTCGCATCATAAAACGGGGATGACTTGAGTATTTCCCAACCTCACGCTTTCACTAAATACCCTGTCAGAGAACAGAAGTGGAGGAAACTTTTTCAATTCATGTGTAGAAATGGAGGGTGTCTGGCACAGTTTAATCTGTTCATGTTTGCAAAGGACTCTGAGAGCTCTGGATGAAAGCGGGTGGAGATTTGCCAAGTGTTTGCTAACATTAATGGTTAATTATTATGACTGCTGGCAGCCTACATACTCAGCCAGCGTCGTTCTCCAAGTGGGATCCAGACCTGTAATGGAGTTGTTACATGCACAAGACAGGAAGAGGCAACACTCTGTGTTGGCCTGTTCATCCAGCCAAAGTCCCATTCCAAAATCAGAGAACAGCAGCACTTTTCTGTCTCATTGTAACAACTAGTTATGAATCCAGAGCATTTGGCAGGGGAAGACCAAGCCATTTCCATGTCTGGACTCACTTCTGTCTGTTGGTGCCCTCTTTGTCTGACTGAACAGAATGGAAATTGCAGTCCATAATGAGATGTGTCCCAAACAGGGCAGCACACAGAATCACAGAATCATTATGGTTGGAAAAGACCTCTAAGACCAGTCCAACCATCAGCCCAACACCACTGTGCCTGCTAAACCATGTCCCAAAGCGCCACCTCTACACACTTTTTGAACCCCTCCAGGCATGGAAGCCCCACCACTGCCCTGAGCAGCCTCTGCTAGTGCTTCCGCACTCTTTCAGTAAAGATTTTTTTCCTAATATCCAATCTAAACCTCTCCTGCTGATACCCAAGGCTGTTTCCTCAAGTGAACACGTGCCATGCGGTGCTGCATGGCTGGGACAGATCCAGAGTTGACTGGAGAGGGTTACTGGCCATAACCCACACTCAGGTTTGATCTTCTTGCTGCTCAGGCTGGGTCAGAGACGCCCTGGCCATGCCACAGCACTTCCCAACGCGCAAGATGCCACCCTGAGGAATCAGAGGATCGCACATGGGTTTGGGGAGTTTGCTTAGCTGCATCCTGCGCCATGTGCCTGAGTCTGAGAGAATCATAGAATCATAGAATCACCAGGTTGGAAGAGACCCACCGGATCATCAAGTCCAACCATTCCCATCAATCACTAAACCGTGTCCCTCAGCGCCTCGTCCACCTGTCCCTTAAACCCCTCCAGGGAAGGTGACTCAACCACCTCCCTGGGCAGCCTCTGCCACTGCCCAATGACCCTTTCCGTGAAAATGTTTTTCCTAACATCCAGCCTGAATCTCCCCTGGTGGAGCTTGAGGCCATTCCCTCTCGTCATGTCCCCTGTCACTTGGGAGAAAAGCCCAGTTCCCTCCTCTCCACAACCTCCTTTCAGGTAGTTATAGAGAGCAATGAGGTCTCCCCTCAGCCTCCTCTTCCCCAGGCTAAACACCCCCAGCTCTCTCAGCTGCTCCTCTTGTTCTCCAGCCCCTTCCCCAGCTTCGTTGCTCTTCTCTGGACTCTCTCCAGAGCCTCAACATCCTTCTTGTGGTGAGGGGCCCAAAACTGAACACAGGATTCGAGGAGTGAGAGAAGCTGAGTTGTGATGGAGAGGGTGAGACAGCAGGCAGCAGAGTGAGTCTAGCCCTGAGCGGGTGAGATTTGATTTGCCAGATGTAATTTGATGGCCAGTACCCTTGCAGCACCTGAGAAAGCTGCCTTTATCTAATAGTAGCCATCCAGAAAATGAAATCAAATGAATAAAAGGCTCAGGGTCCATTTGGTCCTGTGAACATGACTAGCAACTGCCAAATTATAAAAATCCAAGAGATCTTCAGGCTGCGCCGGTACTGATTTATTTTTTATTTCTCCCTTTGAATGTGCACTCTGAATTTCTGAAGTTGAAAGCCGCATCGTTCCTATCTTTTGGCTACTGATAATAGTTTAGAATTATGACCGTGGAGTAACGTTTGCTCTAAAAGGTAACTTCAAGGTGCATTAGTCTCAGATAATTGACAGAGAGCAAAGAAGTGATTTGGGAAGCACTTAGGTGGAACCGAAGATCCTAGTGAATTGTTACCTTAAATTAATGGTGTAGCGAGAAGCTGCTTGGAGTTTTTCAGCTGGCGGTGGTGCTGAATGGACTCGGGCTTTAATGTTATTAACCAAATACCTAGGAGACAGCGCTGCTATGGATTTATAACCTAGCACTGCGTCTTAAGGGGCTCAAATCTGCCATGTGCTGAGTCCATGGGGACAGAGAGCGCTCAGCATCTCTGAGGATTGGGCTCTTCAGCACACGGGAGGTTAGGTTAGGCTAGCGTGGCTAACAGGATTCACACCTCTAACTCCCTTCTTAATCCTCAGATGAAGTGAAAGGTCTTCTCTCAATACTTAGTAAATCTCCAATTTTATTTCTCATTATTAAATCATGAAATCGGCCAAAAATGTTTAAATTAAGTGAAAGGAAGAGAGATTTGTGAGAAAATTGAAGTTTCTCTGAAGAACTGAAGAATAATCTCCATGGATGAAGAAAGTTGCAGTTGCCAAACCCAGAAGCGAAAGGATCAAAAGGCTACAGAAAAGAAGTAGAAAATTGCATGTGTTTCAGATCCTCCTCCCCCACCCTCCCTCTAAAACCTCCGGTGATTTAAATATGGGGGAAATTATTCGCAGCAGCAGCAGAGTCTTCCAGACGCTCCTTCCTCTGCTGCGATGTTTATCTCCATGTGTGATTCTGAGAAATTCCATGATCTCGGTGGCTGTGTCCCTGTGTGCGACAGCGACGCTTCTTCCATGGGCATGGGGAGATCTGTTGAACATTATTAGCGTGGGGTGGGAATTAATTGGGTTTAGGCGCTCATTCCAACTAGAATGAGGATTGCCTTTTTTTTTTTTTTTTTAATTAACATAGTGTGTAATTAACTGTTTGATTTTTTCACTGACTGTGTTTGATTCTCCGTCTCAGGTAATTTCTCAAGAGTACATCCATTTATTTTTTTTTTTGCCTAAGCTCTGCTCCAGATCACACGGCAGTGAAATTAGGGCAGTCTGTGGCTTGTATTCTCCCCGTTAGAAGTGGTTTCCTTCTGGCCTCGTTATATCCAAACCCGTGAACCTGTAAGGGCCCCATTTGACAGTGGGTGACATTTATTTGTGGCACATTAGAAGCCCGAGTAATGAGGGAAGGGTTGTGACTGGTGTTTTTTCAGATATTGAGGATGTTTTTCTTGCTGAGGTTGATCAGTTCCAGCTCTAAAAGTGGGACAGGACAAGAGGAAATGGCCTCAAGCTCCACCAGGGGAGGTTTAGGCTGGACATTAGGAAAAAAATTTTCACAAAAAGGGTCATTGGGCACTGGCAGAGGCTGCCCAGGGAGGGATTGAGTCGCCTTCCCTGGAGGGGTTTAAGGGTCGGGTGGATGAGGTGCTGAGGGACATGGTTTAGTGATTGATGGGAATGGTTGGACTCAATGATCCGGTGGGACTCTTCAACCTGGTTATTCTATGATTCTATGAAAATAATGGAATTGGATTTGGGTTGCTCTGTTGCCTAATGTAGACACGTCATTGGGGTGAATGCCTCTCAAGTGGGGCTTGTTCTCGGTGCGTGAACAAGCTGCAACATTGCCGAGCACCATTAGTGGCTCCTGCATGACCAGACACGGAGGATGCAAATAAAGAGATGATTCCAGTTCCCATGACCTCTTTAATCCTAAGGGAGGTGGTGGTGGGAAAGAGGGGAGCCTGCCAGCAAGGGGTCACCCAGGATGAAGCTTTGGCAAAAGGATACTAGTCTGCCAGAGAGGAGTAGATTGAGACCCATCAAACTTGAACAATGAGACAGCCAGCAGATGATAAGCACATTGTGCTAGCTTGGGCTGAATTCAAACTGGCCCCTAGAGGTGAAAGACTACATTGTGTTAACAATTCCCCAATACGTCCCATCTCCACTGAAATGATCTTTAAATTAGGCCAGGGGTTCCACCGGTCACTTTCTCACACTTGCAGCCCTGACCCAGCGGAGGTTAACACGAACATCTGGTATATCCAGTTGATCTGTAACTATAGAAAGCAGCAACTGAAACGTATTTCAAATCAAAATGTAGCCTGCTGGTGCCAGGTACCAGCTAAACTATGCACTGCCTGCCTTCTCGCAACTCAATGGCACAGGTAAACTGTGCAAAAAAACCATGAGGATTGTTAGGAGTGTAGCCTCTGAATGCAATGGAGTTCTTTATCTCCCTGAAACAGATACGAGAAGTAAGGGGGGCAGAGGGGGGAAGAAAAAACAAACGGAGACAAAGCTCTCTCCGGAATGTATTAAAAGAACCAAATAAGTCATTCAGAGCATGCGAGTAGATGTTTTTTTTTTTTACAGAGCGTTAGCAAGGCAATGTTCATCTGTGCTGGCCTGCCTAGGAACAAAATAGAAGCAATGTTGTGTCAACAGCGTAATAAGAAAGAACATTGAAGCGTTTTTCTCCCTGTTAAAGGGAAACCAGGCCTGTGGAAGCCATGTGCTGAAAGCTTGGGCTGCCGTAAGGAGCTCGGGGAAGGCAGGGTGAGACACAGCAAACTACTAGGAGATAACGCATGTGGTTTGGACCCAAGAACCCTGATCCCATAAAGGCAATGGTGGAATTTGCCCCAGGATATCCAAGATGAATCTTTCATAATCGTGCATCAAGCAAGGTTAGGCAGTCAGTCAGTCTTTCTCCGCTGGTGTCTTGAAGATACGGACCCGATGCTTTGTTTAAAATGTGTCTGCCAAGACCCAACACCAAGGAGAAGCAGGGAGTGGAAGTCAGCGCAGCTAGATTTTAGGAGCAACAACAGTCTGAGGCACCTCTAATTAAGCCTCGTGCAGATTTTAGCTTTGCAGTCAGGGCTTAGGTGACATGTTGACAGCTCAAACACTGCCAATGGTGTGCCCGAGGCTCGCTTTGCTTCTTGGGATGGATGTCTAACCTACCCAAAAGGAGGTGGCAGTGAGGTGGGTGCTGGTCTCTTCTCCCAAGTAACAAGTGATTGGATGAGAGGAAATGGCCTCAAGTTGCACCAGGGAGGTTTAGATTGGATATTAGGAAAAAATTTCTTTACCAAAAGAGTGGTGAAGCACTGGCAGAAGCTGCCCAGGGCAGTGGTGGGCTCACCATCCCTGGAGGGGTTAAAAAAACGTGTAGATGTGGCGCTTTGGATATGGTTTAGTAGGCACAGTGTTGATGGTTGGACTGGATGATCTTATAGGTCTTTCCCAAAAGTAATAATTCTATGATTTTCTGCTGAGAGACCCTTAGTCAAGCTGGTTTAGCTCCAAGGGTCCCAGAAGAATTGCTGCCTTGGCCAAGCATTGAGTTGTCCATCCCCCACTTCAGTCTCCTGACTGTAAACCTGTGGGTGCAAGCCTGAAGCGAGGCACAAAACACACAGCAGAGCAGGAGTTAAACCACATTTTCTTGTCCTCCACCTGGGTAGCGCCCACAATGCTGCCATTGTCTTTTGCTGCCTCGGTGCAGAGTGCGTAGATCGGGGTGTGGAAGTAACAGGCTCGAGCTGTTCCGATGCTGTTTAGAGGCTGGGGAGAACGAGTGGATGCACTGCAGCCATTCAGCCACGACTAATGCAGCTCGCCTCCAAACTTCCCTACCTGCAGCACGAGTGAGAAGCCGTGTTTCAGGCAGTTCCTGATTGTTATCACATAATCCCAGCAAGGACAGAGATGGGGAACCAGGCAGGCTCATTGTTAGGCAGGTTTGTTTAACGCAAACGCTGTGCATGACTTATTATCCTTTCTCCTGCCACCGGAGAAAAGATGGTGCCACTGTTAGCTGAGAAAACAGAAGAAAAAAAGGCAAAGTGGAAAAGAACGGCCAGGCAAAGGGGCACAGTCGATGCAGAACCGCTGGTGTTACATGTCAAGAACACACGACACTGATTGATTTTGATAGGAATGGTTGGACTCGACGATTCGGTGGGTCTCTTCCAACCTGGTGGTTCTATGATTTGATGATACTATGATTTGCCATTTTTATAGCCAGTTGTGTAGCCTGGGCACCCCTGCCCTTCTGGAAGGTGTCCAGGGTCCACTCTGGGTGAGAATCACAGAATCATTCAGGTTGGGAAAGAACTTTAAGATCATTGAATCCAGTGGTAAACTTCACACTGCAAACTCCACCGCTAAACCATGTCCCTGAGCATCACAGCTACATCTCTTTTAGATCCCTCCAGAGGTGGTCTAGAGGAGGCCATGGAGATGATATGAGGGGTGAAGCACCTACATACGAGGACAACCTTAGAGTCTCAGGCTTGTTCAGCCTGGAAAAGGTCTCCAGGGAGATCTTACAGCAGCTTCCAGTACTGAAAGGGGCTCCAGGAAAGCTGGGGAGGGGCTCTGGATCAGGAAGGGCAAGCATAGAATCATAGAATCATCAAGTTGGAAGAGACCCACCAGATCATCGAGTCCAACCATTCCTGTCAAACACTAAACCATGTCCCTCAGCACCTCATCCACCCGTCCCTTAAACACCTCCAGGGATGGTGACTCAACCCCCTCCCTGGGCAGTCTCTGCCAGTGCCCAATGAGCCTTTCCGTGAAAAATTTTTTCTTAATGTCCAGCCTGAACCTCCCCTGGCGGAGCTTGAGACCATTCGCTCTCGTCCTGTCCCCTGTCCCTTGGGAGAAGAGGCCACGACCCTCCTCTCCACAACCTCCTTTTAGGTAGTTGTAGAGAGCAATGAGGTCTCCCCTCAGCCTCCTCTTCTCCAGGCTAAACACCCCCAGCTCTCTCAGCCGTTCCTCATAAGGCCTGTTCTCCAGCCCCTTCACCAGCTTCGTTGCTCTTCTCTGGACTCGCTCCAGAGCCTCAACATCCTTCTTGTGGTGAGGGGCCCAGAACTGAACACAGGATTCGAGGAGCGGTCTCACCAGCGCCGAGTCCAGAGGGAGAAGAACCTCCCTGGACCTGCTGGTCACGCCGTTTCTGATCCAAGCCAAGATGCCATTGGCCTTCTTGGCCACCTGGGCCCCTGCTGGCTCATGTTCAGTCGCTGTCAACCAACACCCCCAGGTCCCTCTCCTCCAGGCAGCTTTCTAGACAGACTTCTCCTAGGAGAAGGACAAGGGGGAATGTATTTCAGGTGGAAGATGAGATCTTTGGAAAAAATGCTTTCCTGTGAGGGCCCAGGTTGCCCAGAGCAGTGGTGGCTGCCCCATCCCTGGAGGGGTTCAAGACCAGGTTGGATGGGGCTTGGAGCCCCTGCTCCAGTCGGAGGTGTCCCTGCCGGTGGCAGGGGTGGAACTGGATGGGCTTTGAGGTCCCTTAGAACCCAAACCATCCCCTGGTGCCTCCAGCCCTGCCCTGGGCAGCCTCTTCCAATGCACGATGACCCTTCCCATGATGTCAGCTCCCCTCTCTCCCCCATGGTGCAGCTTGGGGCCGTTCCCTCTCGCATAATGGAACCATAGAACGGTTTGGGTTGGAAGAGACCTTAAAGACCACCCAGCTCCATCCCACCACGGCGCCTCTTCCCCCCCCCTCTGACGTCACGGACGGGGCCGGGTGACGTCAGAGGCGCCCGCGGGGCAGCGCCCGCCCCGCCCCCCCGTGTCTCCACGGCAACCGCGTCCCCTCGCGTCACGTGATCCGGGGCCCCGTGTCACGTGATGTTTGGGTGCCGCTTCCCTTCCGGGTCGGAGCGGGCCGGGGCCGCGGGCCGGGGTGAGCGGGGCCTGGGGGGAGGAGGGGGGCTGGCAGCCCGGAGCGGGGTTCTGGCAGCCCGGAGAGGCGGGGCTAGCAGCCCGTCAGGCCTGCTAGCCGGCTGTCTGGCAGTCACCAGCCTCCTCGGCGGCGGGGCCGGCGCCCGCGGCGCGATGCTGGGCCTGGGGAGGCCGCTGTGTCCCTGGGGTCCCCTGCTGACCCTCATTGTCTCTTGGGCTTCCCCGCTGTCCCCCGGGCTCCCTCGCTGTCTCTTGCGATCCCCTTGTGCCCCTTGCTGTTCCCCGTTGTCCCCTGGGGTCCCCAGCTGTGACCTTGTGCCCCTCGTTGTCTCCTGGGCTCCCTTCTGTCCCCCGTTGGGTTCCCAGCTGTCCCCTGCCACCCCCTGCTGTCCTCTTGTGTCCCCTGCTGTCCCCTTATCTCCCCTGCTGTCCCCCAGTCTCCCGCACTGTCCCCAGCGCTCCCTCGCTGTCCCTTGCCATCCCCTTGTGCCCTTTGCTGTCCCCATTGCCCCCTGGGGTGCCCTGCTATCCCCCGCTGTCCCCTTGTGCTATCCTCTGCTGTCCCTTGGACTCCCCTGCTGTCTCTCATTGCACTCTAGGGTCCCACATTGTCACCTTGTGCCCCTCGTTGTCTCTTGGGCTCCTTCACTGTCCCCCATTGGGTTCCCAGCTGTCCCGTTTTGCCCTTTGCTGTCCCCTTGTGCCCTTTGCTGTCCCCGGTCTGCCCCACTGTCCCCAGGGCTCCCTCACTGTCCCTTGAGATCCTCTTGTGCCTCTTGCTGTACCCCACTGTCCCCTGGGGTCCACCGCTGTCCCCTGCCATTCCCTGCTGAGCCCTTGTGCTATCCCCTGCCGTCCCTCGTTGTCCCCTGGGGTCACTCCTTGTCCCATGCCATCCCCAGCTGTCCTCTGCTGTCTCTTGCGGTCCCCTGTTGTTCCCCGCTTTCCCTTTGCTGTCCCTCAGCATCCCCCACTGTCCCTTTGTGGTTCCCTTTTGTCCCCTGTCATTCCCTGCTGTTCTTCACCATCCTCAGCTGTCTCCTGGGGTCCCCCTGTGCCCCGCACTGGCCTCATGCCCTCCACTGTCTCCCACTGTCCCCTGGGGTCACCCATTGTCCTCTGTTGTCTCTCAGAGTCCCCTGGATCCCCCACTGCCCTGTGGGCTCATCCATTTTCCCCAACACCCCCTCCTGATCCTCGTTGTCCTCTGCTGTGCCTTGGAGTCTGCTGGGGTCCCCTGCTCTCCTCTGCTGTCCCCCTGTGCCCCTCACTCCCGCCCACTGCTCCCTGTCGTCCCCCACTCCCTAGGGTGAACAGTTCTTTCTGCTTGTGCTTGTGAAGTCCCCAACAGCGTTTCATGTGCTTGGGCAGCTCGCCCAGTGCCATGGTTTGTCTACCCTGACAGCGCTCCTTCTGCTGTCTCTCAAGTCTGCTTCAAAAATACTTTCTTTGAATCCCATTTCAGGAAACCCATGCACCAGCTTCTCTTAGACAGGTGGTTGCTCTGTTGTATCTGTTCCTCACGCTTTGTTTTTCACGCGTGCAACCATGCCGAAGGGCGTTTAGTGTGTGGTGGGCTAGGACGTGGCACTGGGACTCTTTAGAATGTCATTAATGATGTAGTTCTGCTGAAGGGCCTCTTGTTCTCCTTGTAGGATTATGCCAGGGGAATGGGACTGTTTCCATGTTGTTTTTAGGGATCTCCTTTCCATTCACTCACCGTTTGCCACAGTGTGATGGGTTTCCCTTAGATCTCAAGTCAGGGTCATGCTCTTCTTTGCAGGTGCTTGCCATGTCCTGTGTCATTGGGTCCACAGCCTTGAAATATGGACAGCAAAGACTTCATTGACATTTTCATAGAACTGTGAATTGGTTTGTGTTGGAAGGGACCTTTAAAGCCCATCTAGTTTCATCCCCTGCCGTGGGCAGGGACACCTCCCACCTGACCAGTCTGCTGCAAGCCCCATCCAGCCTGGCCTTGAACACCTCCAGGGATGGGGCGTGCATATGCGAGCACATCTTTGGCAAGCGATGCTGTCATTTAGAAAACCCAAGGTTATTTTAGGACATGAATCGTTCCCTGGGCCATCAGTAGGACAGCAGCTTGCAAGTCATCCCGTCTTGCCCTTGTGCCGGCAGCATTCACTTGAAATGTGTCAGCTCTCCTTGCATATTCTGTTAGTCCTTGCTCCCCAGTGATTGTGGTGATTCAGAGAAGCCACGTGCGTGACAGATGATTACAGAGAATGTGAATTCTGATGAGAAGGGAAGAGGTGACTGCCCACTCCCTGACATTTTTGTCATCTGGCAATGGCATTGGCATGCAAAAGTAAAGCTTGAGAAAGAAAATGTTTGTGATGCAGAATTGTTTCACATCAATGTCATGAGGGTTTTTTTCTCTCGGACACAGGCTGCTCTCCCACAGCTGAAAACACCATTTTTTGCTTTTAGTGTGATGTTAAGGTGATGTTTTAAAGTGGAATTTCTAGCTGATGTTTGCTCAGCAGATAGAGAGGAATGGAGCTAGTAGCAAAGCAAGGTGAAGGTCAGAAAGCTTTATGCATGGGGAAGTTCCTGAATTTCCAGACTACAAGGTCTGAGCGTGCATGCAGAAGGGAGGATCTGTCTGCCCTACAGTACTGAGCTCCAAATCTGCTCTGGAACGAGGCCTTTCAGCCTAAAACAAACAGTTCCTGTAGCCTGCAGAATGTTTTAGCATAAAACTAAATGCCTTGTTCCTAACACAAACTTGGATTTGAGGACTTTTTTTGATTCTGGATATACTAGTGAGGTAAAGGTAAGTCTGAGGTATAGATCAAGGAAGTTGTTGGAGGCTGAAAAAGGTGTGTGGGTTTATTTAAGTAAGACCAATCCTTTAAGTCCCTATTTGTGACACATAAATTTTATATAGAATATAATAATTATAACAGGCTTCAGACAACTTGTTTCTCATTATGCCAAAGTCTTTTTTCTGTAGAGGTGGTGTAGGTAGTCCATTCATGAAGAAGTAGAGCTGATTAAACACGTGATTCTCAGCAAAAGGAACCTAAAGCATAGTTAAATCACTTTTATTCAGGATTTTGTATCTATCCTTGCCTGTAATATATGCAAAAGAAAGTTTACAGCAGCAGGTATTTGTTAGCAACGTGGCTTCCAACGTACACGTGGTCCCACTGTGAACTCAAAAGGATGGATTCCCACCAGGAGCCCTGAAGGTGCAGGTTTCTGTGTGGAATGTCCATATCTGTGTGAGCTGGGCTTTGCTAGTGTACTGGAAACATAATTACACGGCACTTGGTGAAATTCTATTCCATGGGTAATTGGATTCTGCAGCTGATTCCTGCAAGTTCATACCTTGTTTTGCTAGCACGGGTGGGTGTGGATCTCTTGTCTGCATCTGTGCCGGGTAGCAGGCTCTGCTTTGGAGTACAAGACCTCTGAAAACCTGGGAACAACATACTTTCCTTGTAGCTTGACTCCTTTATTACCCAGAAAACCACAGAACATCAAGTTTGGAGTGCAGGCAGGAAACGGGACAGATCAGCTGCGTTCCCCCTTGGGTACAGCAGAACGCTGACTGTCATCGGATCTTTGTGCTAACCACACTTCCAGCTGACGTTCCGTATCTTTCTAGGCAGGCCAGCAGCCTGCGATGTGGCGAGTCTGTTTTCCTGTTCTGTTCTGTGACAGATAGGAAGGGGGTGTTTATCTTCCAGATACATTAAGCAGCTGCACAACTGAATTGGCAAAACTTGCTTTCTGGACTGGCCAAGTGATGTGCTCACACGCGCTCGAGAGCGTTCGGTAACATTCTAATCAGAAGCCCCGGTTTGCCAGCAGGATGGAAGGACTGTTGATCTTTGCAGTTGTCAGAGGAGAAATGATGATGCTTCTTCTGGGGCCGAAGGTTGCTTTGAATGAGCCACTGATGGCAGGGAAGACAAGAGCCCTGACATACCTTGAGTGATTTTACTGTCAAACTGGAGTATTCCTGTGCCACCCCATGGGCTGACTGGTGGACACCTCACTGGCAGTGGCACTGGGCTGTTTATAGCATTGGCCTGATTAAAAAAAAAAACCTAAGGCTATCACCTGCTTTGCACAGTGTTTTTTTATTAACAGGTAGGGAGCTGTGGGTCCTTTTTCAAGTCCTGAGTTAAAGAAATGGGAAGTTACAGAATGAAGACACCTCTTTGAGCAATACCTTACTCTTCAACAGCTCTTTGCTCTTTCTCCTTGCTGGCCTGGACATGTGTTGGAGAATCCCTATGAATATCTTGCAGTCCTCTTGTGAGGGAGGGACCTCACCTTCTGCAGCTTGGGGTATGTTGGGAGCTCTCCTGGAAGAGCATGCAGAGCAGGGAGATCTCGTACTTAGCCTGTAACGAACAGCATGATTGAAAGTATATTAGTGTTCATGGGGCCCTCTGCTTGGTTTTTGTGTCTTTTCAGGTAATGTTTAACTGTAACCTTGAGTTTGCGATGTGACCTGTCAGACTAATTTGCAGTTCAGAAGGGGCTCAACCTGTCACTTCCCGTCTGGCATTCCCAAGGGCCGCTGCTGCAGGGGATCATTAGTTGCTGACAGTTTATATGCTCTGGTTTTTTTCTGTGTCGACTAGAAGTCCAAGATGGACCAGCCCAGCGGAAGGAGTTTCATGCAAGTTCTTTGTGAGAAATACAGCCCTGAGAACTTCCCGTATCGTCGTGGACCTGGCATGGGAGTGCATGTCCCAGCAACTCCACAGGGTTCGCCTATGAAAGGTAGGGTTCTGAGCTGTCCGAGCATCCGTGGGGCTCTGGGAGAGAAGAGTTTATTGGTTGTTCTTGTTGCTGTTGAAAGAATTGCCCTGAATTGACCAGAAAAAGAAACATCGTGATGTATTATAACATGTTCCTTTCTGAAGAGCTGAGAGACTGGAGTCTGACAAAGGCAGAAAGCTGATTTAGTGACCAAACTGTTGCTGTAATAGGAAAGTAAGTTTTCCTTCTACTATCATTGCCAGCAAAACCCTGTGCAGTGCTGAGTTTCGAGGGTTCGGCAGTCCCTGGAGCTTGTTTTCTTTGGACTAGTGATATTATTTATTAGTGGCTGCTGCAACACATGTTTCAACAGAGATAGCTTAACAAATGCACAACAGTTGATCTAAATTCAAGGCTGGTCCCCATGCTAGTGGTGTCATGCGGTGCCAGCAATTTGCATCGATGCCTGCAGGTGCAGGAGTTCAGCATATACAGGAGGGGACCGTATTTCAAGGCAAGGTTCAACAAGTCATTCAGTCTCCAGCGAGGCTGATCTTGTGACTCAAATGAATTTGTGGTTTATTTTGTCTCTCTTCTCAAGGCATCAAATGCTCTTTGACCATGCTTATGCTGACCTAGTGGAGAAATCCTCTCTCCCCTTTGCTTCTGACCTTACTGTCTCGAGGGGGATTTCAGACAGATGTGTCTGAAGCACCATGATGTTCATGTATGTCCTTGAACCTCCTAGACTGCAGAATCTGTGTCGTTCTTTCCTGCTCTTTGAATTGGGTTCATCTGATGCCCTTTAGTCTTCCCTCATGCTCTTGTATGAGCATTTAGTTGTTGCTTGTACAGATTCACATTTATCCCACCATAACAGCCCCTTTTTTATGTAATCTCATGCCCGTCTTGATCTGTAAGAGCAGTTTAAATTCCCATCAGGTCAGTTTGTATCATAACCAGCCCCAGGGGGGAAAATAGCCATGGAAATCAGCTGGATGTAGGTTACACTAACTGAGTTTGGTGAAGGAGAAAAAAGGGCCTGAGTTCAGTTGAGGATAAAGCGTACTGCGTGTCATTCAAAATTAACAGAAACGGAAAGCTGACCTGATGGAATATTCAGTCGATGCTCTCTCTCCTGTGTGTGGCCACCCCCTCACCTGAGCTGTTTGGATGTTGAAAAGAGGGAGTGTTTTTAAGTACTGAAATGTGACCGAGACGTGACCTACGAGTACGTCATGACTAATTCCCAAAGTATAACATTATCCTTCAAAGAAGCTGAATGCTAATATGCTAATGAACCAGGAAACTTGAAAACTCAGATCACTCCAGATAATTCTCTGCTGCTACAATCCCTCTCTAGTGCTGTAGCTGTCAAGGAGAGAGAAACAGGGCCACCCTTTTATGAAAAGGGTTGTTAAATTTTGGCAGATTTTGGTACTCCACAGGGCTTGGGGGGATGTTGTTGTAGTGAAAGAGTGTAAGGCTGATGGCATAACTTGTCTGAGTGTGGATTTCTTATGTTGAAATGGTTTTGGCCTTAGCAAATCAGGCTGTGATTGAGATCCAAATCCTTGTCTGTGCAATAGCTGTGAGAAGTTTTACCTGTGTGGGAAGGAACTGGGGCAAAACCAAAGCAGAAATGTAAAAGGCAGAGTAGAGGCATAAGATTTTCCAGGATGTAAGAAAGCTAAATGTTTTATATCACTAAAAAGGAAGAGCTTAGAAAAGAAAAGTTTACATACATCTTTGCTGTTAATAACCCCAAGTGAACTAAGTAAAAGAGGTTAAAGGGAGCCTGACTGTGCAACTAAGGGCCCACCTAGTCCTGTATCCTCTCTGCAGCAGCAAATGCCTGGGGAGAGCGTAAGTTCTGGCAAGAACTGGTGTAAGAAATGCTGTAAACTACAGAGGAGTGGCCCGTCCTCGCTGCAGTGTGGGCAGAAACACACATAGTAACTGAAGAACACTGATACTTCATGTTTAAACCCAAGAAGACTTCTTGATTGATGAAGGTCACTTAATAGAATCATAGAATGGTTTGAGTTGGAAGTCTAATTCCAACCACCCTGTCATGGGCAGGGACACCTCCCACTAGATCAGGCTGCCCAAGGCCCCATCCAACCTGGCCTTGAAAACCTCCAGGGATAGGGCATTCCACTTCTAATTGTTATAAAATCCATGTTTATCCCGAGATCCTTAAACCCCTGTAACTGGTGGAATTGCTGGCATGTGTTTTGCTGGCTGTCATGTTTGTTTATGCTTGTTGTAACCTTCTGTAACTCAGCAAGGCAGTGCTGACCAGAGGGCAGCTTTTCTTTTCCTCTGTTCCAGATCGCCTCAACCTTCCGAGCGTGCTGGTGCTGAACAGCTGTGGCATAACCTGTGCAGGAGATGAGAATGAAATCGCCGCTTTCTGTGCTCACGTGTCTGAGCTAGATCTTTCTGACAATAAACTGGAAGACTGGCACGAGGTAAAACTGGCATCTTTCTGAATCACTCTGATGGCTATTTCTGTGACTGCAAACGCATTGCAGGTTTTAAGATTACTTTATTCATTTGAAGGAGAGAGATTTCCATGTTTCATGATTTCTTCTTCATCTTTGAAGCTGATTCTTATTTACTTCGACAACTGAGCAATAAGCGTGAGAAATTTGATTCGTTTGGGCACTTCATTTACCTCATGACTTATGATCATGGCCTGTGTGTGACAAATATGTATATTTTATCATGCAGAGCAGCAGAACTGGCATTTCTAACGTCAAGAGGTTAATGAGCAGTGCAGTTCTTAACGGAGTAAGAACTTAGGAGGTCGAGGTAGTGAGGGTTTTGCCACTGTTTCTGTGATGCTGGGCAAGGTATTTCTTCTCTCTCCACTTTAGTTTCCCTATCTGCAAAACAGGTTTAATAACATTTACCTCAAAAGGTGTTTCTGAGTCCACATTAATTAATGCTAAACACTATTGTAAAATCCCCTGAAGTGCTTGGATGGAATATGCTTGATAAATGCAATGTGATATGAGTAAAACAATTGCGATCTGTTCAAATGTCATTAGCAATTCCTCTCTGACTTATGCTCTGCTCTTATGCTAGTGCTTTTAGTTGGAAATATGTGGAAAGGAACAGGATGTGCAACATAAAAGTTATCATCTCTTTCTGTTGCATCAAACTCTTCTGTCTTTAAGCAGGTAGTGAGCGCAGTGTTTGCAGAAGTGTCCCAGCTCACGCAAAGTCTCTGTGTGAGACAACGGCACGTTGCTGGCAACTTGGCCCTCTTATTGACCCGTGGTAATAGTTTGCCTGTCTCCTCCCATCCCAGCTGTTTTGTGGAGTGGAGTTCTCTAGCCAGGGTGTTTCTGACTCTTATTTCTTTTCTGGATGAATGTCTTTTTCCCCAAACATTTGACTGCCCATGAGTTGAACTTCCATCTTAGTGGTTTCAGATGGCTGCACTTTGGCCTCTGGACTTGTTCCACAATGTGAGGGCAGCCTTTCCCACCTTTGTATCACCTGCAGATTAAGAAGACACGTAGCATCCCATTATTCTGGTCATGGAAAAACATAATGAGTACTGTTCTGCTGGAACACTCCCTTGTATGTCTGCTGGCTTTGTATTAAATTCTTAATCTAAACTCTGAGTCCCCAGTTTGCCTCTGTAACTGGTGTGTGAATAGCATTGGAAGCTGCTATTTCCTTACACTGCTTCCCACTGAATCATTTACCCATCAAAGAGGAAAATGGAATTGACGTGATGTCTTTATTATGAATTGACGTTGCCTTGATTCTATTCACTTAATCATTGTTACATGACTACGAATTGATTATCGTTCCTGCACCATCAGTGTGCTGGCAGTATGTGGGGCAGCACCTACCCTGATCACACGATCCATTGTGTCCTGAGCTGTACAGTCATCGTCTTTGGCTTTTCTTTCTCTTTCTTGATCTTTCTTCCTCCCCTCTCTGCTGCTTTGCGCTCCGGTGCACATCTCTATGCACGAAAAGAGCAAGTAGCCTCAAGCAGAATTACCTGAATTTGCAGACAAATTGTAAGAAAGCTGCTATTTTCAGAGCAGTGGGATCGAATAAAAAACTCATTGTGTGTCTGCAGCAAGCCCCTATCTGTCCTTTACATTGAGAAAAACAACGAGGCCTATGCTAGAGAGGAGCAATGTGGTCAGTGTTGGCTGAGAGACGTGCCTATTGCATCCCTGCTAGACGAGGGGTACGGCACACTGGCTCCTGTAACCTGCTGCTGCCTGAGCTCAGTGTTGAGGTGAATTCAGACTTCAGCCAGAAAAGACTTCACCTAAGAGACTGCCTTTCTTTTATCAAGCTGCTCAGAGAGTGTGATTAAATGTACTCTTGAGGTGAATGAGCAATTAACCAATTGATCGAGATCAGTGAATAGCTGGAGTATGAATTACAGGTGCTTATCCAGAAGCCTTATTTTTTTACCTATATCATTTCTTTGGCTTGTGGTGATTCCAAAAGCTCCTCTTCTAGGAGATGGGATATTATTGCCTGAGGTCGATTACTGCCTGATACGCATTTCTTTCTTTCTTTCTCTTTTTTTTTCCCACCCCACTCAGGTCAGTAAAATTGTGTCCAACGTTCCCCACTTGGAGTTTCTAAACTTGAGTTCCAACCCTCTCAGTTTGTCCGTTTTAGAGAGAAGGTGCGCTGGGTCTTTCGCTGGTGTTCGCAAACTTGTGCTCAACAACAGCAAGGCTTCCTGGGAAACAGTCCACACAATCCTGCAGGAATTACCAGAGTAAGCACGGAGAATTGGTCTTAGAAAGGGGCGCTGACCTCACGCGGGTCAGGGCTGGCTTATCAAGCCTCATGTTGAGGGTTGAGAGGGGTGTGAGGATGCAAATGTAATCAGAGGAGAAAAAGGGAATTATTTTCTTTGGGAACTGGCCAGGTGGATGCTTTACATTGTCTTAAAAGCCTGAGGCTTCTTGTCCAAATATGAATCCTGGAGATGGATAATCACCCTGACAGCGTAGGAGGGGGGCATGCTTTCCTGTGAGTCACTGCACAATGAATGGTGCAGTGCATACCTGTGCTAATAGCTTTTGAATGGGATGTAAGTCCGAGGGTCTGGACACTTGTCAAGTAACATTTCATCAAGCTTTTCGGTGCAAAAGTGTTGATTTCTGTGGCTTGGCCATGTTCCACCTTGGCAGTGGCATTCTGGCTCGCCGAATATCCTCGGTGGCTTCATTTTATAAAAGATTCCTCCTCCTACAGCTCTGTAAGCAGAGATGACAGCCGTATATGTGTGCTTCCCTGGGATAAGGGGAACTAGTTAGTTATCTGAAATCTTAGTGGGACTTATTCTTTCTTTAGTGGGACTCTTTGGGAGAACTAGCAATGCAAGGAAAGAAGGGTCATCAGCGTTGTATAAAAACACATTTTATTTTAAGTGGGGAGCACTGAGAGCAGGTATGGTGGCCTGCTGGGTGCAAATGTGGAACACCACCCCAAGCAATCTGTTACACAATTAATGCAAGGAGGTGGGGGGAAGGAACGCTATAAAGGTATTTTCCATCTGTGGAGAAAGCTAAGGGATGGGAGTGGTTGAAGCACTCCATTT